>NC_090940.1:232627548-233249952 GCF_040938575.1 Ambystoma mexicanum | reverse complement strand
GATTTTCATGCTCCTGGCCCATCAAGCAGCAAATCCAGAAGTTTCCTGTAAGGTCCCTTTCTGCCTCCACAGCACTCCGACAGCATCTTTGTCTGTGTGTAACATCCGCCGGTGTGCATAGATGTCTGTCACGTCTTGCCTAATCTTTTACCGTGCATGGCAATATTGTAGCTTTTCAAGACTTGGAAGGCCAGAGAGTAAAGGGAACCAGCCCATATCTAAACATTACCCCCATCAGCATTCTGACTAGACTTGTCCACCTCCTTCAGCACAGAGGCAAGGTGCCGTAGTGCACTCTAGTGCTAATTTTAGGGGAGAAAGTGCCACTGAAGAGCATTGCTGCTCCTTTGGTGGCTAGTAGGAGTGCCAATGTGTTTTTTGCCCTGTTCTTTGTCAAGACTCTCCCTTCCACTGTTTATACTCCCTTTACAATCGCCTAAAAATGAACAACGCAAGTTTAATTTGAATGTTATGGCTGAAGTAATACCGACCTCCTTTCATGCATTTCTTTCTCTCCCTCACAACATGACACCATGCCACAAAAACCTTTGATGTGTTATTTCTATAAAAACATCCCTCCTCCTACCAAAGGGGGGGGGGGTCTCTGAACTGTATGCATCGTGTATAACATCTCAGTGTTTTGCAAGCTACATTTTCTCCTCATTGGTGCAGCAAAAGGAATACCCCACCACTAAAATGTTTTTGGGGAAGTAATATTGCTGAGACATTCACCGATGGGACAATAGAAGAATTATCTGTAAAAATGAGGATAACATTTTTTCCTCATACAATTGTAATGCAGAAACATTTGTTGTTAGTTTTTTTGGTATCGCATACAATTTCGGAAAAAAAATGCATTGGAGAAAATGCAGAATTCAGCAGTGTGGAAAAAATGAAAACCCAAACTATCGAAGAAAGGGACCAGGGGTTGCAGGGGTGTCCCCCGCTCCTCTTCTTAAACCATTAAGAGAATTTGGGGGTGGCGGGTCTGTCCCCCACTGCCATAAAAAGGAAAGAGGGGGAAGGAGAAAGATGTTTAAAAAAAGGACCTTGTGGCAGGAGGTTTCGCCCCTCAATGGGGAGGTGGAACGATCATCGCCGGGAAGGAGCCGTGGCCGTACAGCGGAAGCACAGGTGAGCGAGCGGTTGTTCTTCTTCTTGCTGATAGATTTTTATCCATCAGCAGTGATTTTTGGATGCCGAGGCTTGAGCCTCATTACTCCATCTTCTCGGGTTGAGTGTGTAGTCGTGGGTTTGTATTCTTCTTGGTCTGTGTGGTCTTGTCACAGTAGGGCTGGTTTCACAGGGTCTTTGCAGTTATGGGCCGCCAAGAGGTACGTTTTAAAGGTATGGGATGTGGGGGATTGCGGGCGGGGGTCATGTACGAGATTATTTCGTTAAGGGCATTTTGAATTTGTGATTTTCAAATTCGACATTTTCCCTAACAAAATAATCACGTACATCCATTTTTTTTTATCATTTTATCATCTGCAAATAAACACTAACCTTTTGATCATGGTTAGTGCCAAAACTTCCAGTTACGTTATTGTGAGTACAGTTTTTGTAGAAGTTGCTTTCCTGCATCGTGTGCCTGTGACATTTTCAAACTTCAACTTGTACAGTTCATTTAATCAGTCATCCCTAATTTTTAATCAATATTTTTTTGGTTGGCCTTACATCTTTTTCAGTGGTTATTGAAGTGGCCGTAACCACGCAGATTTTGACAGACTTACCTAAAAGTTCCTCCATGGAGTAGTCTGCCTGATGACCCTGCACAGGAAATGCGATCATATTAGGCTGGTCCTGAGAGAAGTGCACTGGCTCTGCATAGCAAGTTGGAATCTTTTCCAAGGACCATTGGATTATGTACTCAACAAACGAGTTGGATTGGCCAACAATTCAGCATGTCAAGCCAAGCCAGAGCAACCTGATGCCAATTCTTGGTCTACCTCGATATTCAGAAACGCAATGAAGAATTAATTAGGCAGCAACTGTTCCCAGCATAGGCTCCCAGATTATGGACTCAACAACACCTACAGCTGCGACTGGCATAAAGGAGCTAAAACACACCCGTTCATATGACCCTTCACGCCTCCTGCTGAACCTATACAACCTATGGTGTCCTTCAAACCCTTCCCAGCCAACACCAACCTTCTACTACCCTAATTTACTTTGGTGCTAATTGAAATCTGATTTATATCTATATATCCCTCCATAGAAACATTTTTCCCACCCCAATACGCTGCATACCTGCCGCCCGCGTCATTACGTATAGTGCTCTGCTGTCCCCGGGGCTAGGTCTGTATAACAAATGAAGTCCACTGGAAATCCCTTTAATTAATAAACATTCATTAGTAAGCAACAAGCAGTGTTGATGCTATGTTGAATGGTATTGTGTGTGTGCGTTTGTGTGTGTACCTACCTGAAAAGCAGTCAAAGCAGCAAGCACTTCTTCTCAGGTTGAATCTCCTCTACATTTTCTGACTGGCAACACGTTTTCTGCAGAACAGATGTTTCTCTTTTGTTTGTTGAAAGGGTCAAGATCACAGAGAAAAAAAAGTATTTTCAGGCAGTTCTTTTTTATTTGTCCAGTCACACTGGCACTGACCAGGAAAAGCCCTGCTGGCCGGCCCTGGAGAGAAAGTGAGTGCCTTTGAAGAATAAAAGGATGGTCCTGAAGTCAGTGGCCCGGGTCAGTGCCCTGCATGCATCATTATTTAATGAATTTACGTGGAGTGGGAAGCAACGCTGTGAATGACCAGTTGTGCAACCATATGGGCTTCTCAGCTGTTGCTAATGTCCGAAGCCTTGGCCTAATCTCTTGTTGGGCGCTCACGAGTTTTCTATCCATTGCTGCACATTCCGCCCGTTTGAAGGTGCAAGCATGAGTCTTTAAGGAAAATATAATTTCATCCAAGAATAGAGGCGTTTCTCTTTGTCAATGCAATCACCCTTGGATTCTGTCCTTGTTCCCCATTAAAGCATTCTGAAGTGGCTATGCGCGCCATGTAGCACTTTGCAAAAACATTGACAATAAAATAAACATACATAGAAAATCATATAGGTTATCTATCACCTATGGAGATATAGGGCCTCATTCCGACCCAGGCGGTAAGGGGTTTACGGCAGCGTAAACAACGCCGACCCTTACCGCCTGATTCCGAGGTCCCTTAGCGCCATAGAGGTTTTAACACCTGCTTTTAGCAGGTGTTAAAATCCATGGCGCTAAGGGACCTTGATGTTAATTACGCCACCGTAATTTACGGTGGCGTAATTAACGCCTTCCCCACTCCCATTATGCCCTATGGGGCAAAAATGGGAGTGGGGAAGGGTAAATGGGGATTGGGGACTTACCGCCCCGCCAACCTCGGAATGGGGCGGTAAGTCCGCCAACCACCATGGCGTAAACGTAGTTTACGCCATGGTGGTAAAGGTACGACCCAGGCGGTAACTTACCGCCTGGGTCGGAATGAGGCCCACAGTCCACCAAAGGATTCCAAATGCTATGTGATAGACAATGAGAGAAAAGCTTGAGTTGTGTATGATATCGCTCAAGACCCCAGGGTGAAATGTACCTCAAAGTTGAAAGATACACATCTATAAGTTGATGCTGTGTATGGCCCACAATCTCTTTGATCTGCCTCTTGTTCTGTTCTTGATGGACCTGCATTGCAGGAGGGAGAGAGTCGCAGTATGAGGGACTATAAACAACAAACAAAGTACAAACCCAACATTACAACTTTGGCTGTGCAGTACATTCATGGTAATTCAGTTTCTGATATTTTAACAATTAATTTACTGTACCGACAAATTCTAAATTGGTGACAATGTAGAGGAAAAAAACTCCCGCCTTTTTATTCACTTTGCTTCCATATTTTGTAGCATTTGCAGGGTGCACTGTCCCACAGGTAATCAGGTGGGTTTACTGGGATCGAGAGTGGCATGAACGGTAAATGATTTTGGTAGGATTTCCACAGGAAAAGTGGAATCTGGTTAGCAGATTACCCTTTTGGATATCGAATTATGTGCATCATTTTAACTGTCAAAACAAATTGAAAAAGCTAGGGTTTTGTACCAGAGCCAGGTGGCATTTCCTCACCAATGCACACACCAAACCCACATCCTTGAAGGCCTTCAATGATGAAACCTGACAACTCCATCTTGCCCATAAACGACACCCCAAGAATATCTGTCTTGGATTGAAAAACAGCGTGTGCTCCATTACAGAAAATGGACACTGCTACCCTATCTACATCCTTGACGTAAAGTGCAGAAACTACGCCAGACTCATTTGATATTGAGGTTTTAATGTCATTGCTCCAAGCGTACAAATCCTGCTAATCTGACTCCTCGGCCTCACATATTAGCAAAGAAGTAGCATGGACATTACTATTTGAAGACGGTTAACCAATCACAGAGCCACCCCGTCCCACATTCACCCACTTCCATTTTCCCCTCATCAACCCCCAATATGTAAAATGTACTTGGCCTATCTTCTCACCAATCAGGCGCATGGTTCTCATAAATCCCTCCTCCCCCATAATGTACCTCTGTGCTTGCCAGTCTGTCTGAACTGCACTAACCACATGATTGTAAAATATACCAAACCCTAGCCTTCACCCAACAATTCCTACAACAGACGGTGCTGCACTCACCTAAAAATACAATACCCAGAGGAGCCATTACTACCCCACCACCCCTATACCTTTCATGGCCACTACCACCTTCTCAACTTTCATCTTTGGTGAAAGTGACAATCACCCATAAATCGCCAGATTGACGCTTTCATGCACAACCCTACCTGACCCTTTGCTTATCAGCCTCTGTCCTGGCCAGTTGTTTTCCCTTTCTCTTTCAGCTGGTTCCCAAGAGACAACAATTACCAGCATGCACCAGACTCCTCATAACCCTTGGGATGGATAATTTTTCCATGCAGGCAGCGGTTGTAGGTCAAATGATCGAATCTAAATGGTCGACACCAAAAGGTCGACAGGTCAAATGATCGATTTTTTTTTGTTTTTTCACATTTTTTTTTTTTGGGGGGTCCCCCTCACCCCCCTTTTTTTTGCTAAAAAACACTTTTTTTCCCTAAACGAAAACCTAAAAAAAATATATAACTAAAAAAAAATTCGATTATTTGACCTGTCAACCAAATTGTGTCGGCCTTTTTTGACTGTCGACCATTTGACTAGACACCGCAGGCAGCACCTTCCAAAAAACGTACTACCATGCTCTTGGCACAACAGCCAACACCCAACCTAGAACAGGTTGATCAGACTGGTTGCCCAAATGAAAATAAACTAGGCTCCCCCATTCAGGGCCTGATTGGGAGAGTTAACACCTACTAGAGTCAGCCCAGACATGATACGAGGGAGCAAGAGAGCAGCACAAGTGGGATTGGCACCAGCAAGGTACAACATAGCATTATATGAGACCAGGAACCCTCTGAAAACCTTTGTTGACATTGATTTATGTGGACTGAAGAAAACCAGAGATCAAATGACAACAGTGACTGCATATCTAGGTGGAAGGAAAGGGAGAGTGAAAAGTGGGCTTTGCCAAGGGCTCTTATGTAGATATCAGGGGAAACCTCAACCCACAAGGGGAGGAGAAGGGAGACATTGGGAGTAGAAAGAGAAGGGGGAGATGGGGGTGCACAGACCTGTATTGTCTCCCATCGGGAACCTCAAGGAGAGTAATTCATATGTCTTCTGAGGTTTTAAATTCGAAAACGGGGTAAACCTATCCTTCACACCATTCAGAGATGTTCAGGTGCAAATGGGCTAGTGTCACAAGGCAACTTGGGACAAACAAGAACAGCAGAAAAACGGAACCACATATCGCTACACAGTGGCCCAGTTATGCACTCCTAGGGGGCCTAGTGTCCCAATATCAATTAAGTATAATTACCTGTGTAGTTCCCTCAGTAAAGTGTTGGGTGTAGCTTGGCTAGCCAATGGGAGCAGAGAGAAGCTTCCAGACAGGGAAGACAGGAAGCGAATGGCTGTAAAAAGGCAACAGTCTGTATACAATGAGTGGTGTTTGGGTGAGGTTGGGGAAAGACCAAGAGACCAGTGAGGAGTGTGCAGTGAGTGGAGGAGCATGTGCAGGGGATGTTTGCAGTATTTGGAGAGAGAATCAAGGTAGGGTGTTGGGAATGAGTGGGTGGTATCAATTTAACAGTTTGAGTGTGAATGAGAGAGTGATTGAAGGTGGTTTTGGAGGGAGAACAAGGGGTGTTCAAAATTAGGAGAGAGAGAAAGTATATATATATATATAGTGAGAGCTAGTGGGTGGAGAAGAGTAGAGGTAGGGGCAGTGTACAGAGGAGAAAGATTAGGAGGAGCTGGAGTGTAGGAGATAAGGCCAGGAGTTGGCAAGTAGAGAGGCGAGAGATCACAAGGATGGATACAGGGCATGGGGAGGTCACATAGAACGTCCCCGAGGGAGAGACAGAAGGCTTTAGACTTCCCTGTACTAGGGCTACAATAGAGAGTAGGGGTCACCTGGCTATGAAGAGATCATGTGCTGTCACCAGACCTGTTTGAGTAGGGAGACTGCCTAGGAAAGTGGGAATGGGGACGAATACAGAGATTACCCTAAGCCTGCAAACCTGAAGCCTCTGTTTTAGTAAGACAATTTATATAATAAAAGCTGAAGATGTATTATAGTGTTCGCGTCACACATTGAGAACACTGTCACTGCAATACAATAAAATAAAACACAGAACCATAATCACGGGCACTAGTAGCTTCAAAATGTATTAGCACAGCGATAATCAGGAACTGCTGCTCTAAATGAGCAACTCATGTGAAATACAAGGAGAGAGTCTGCTTCTCTCAGGACGCCTCACACAACCCCCTGAGGTTTTCACTAGTGCAAAGGCTGCGCTGCCACAAAACCCAAGGTCTCATGACTTGAACATCTGCCATAAAGTGTTCATATTACTGTAAAAAAAAAAAAAAAGAAACAGCTGGGCTCCTGTGGGAAAGACATGTCTGGAAGAAACTATTTAAAACAGAATTGTCTGAGTAAAGCTGTTTTTCGAGAAGTCGGAGAAAGAACAGCTCGCCCCGAATGTCCCCGTCAGATTAAAGTGAGAAGACAGTCAAGGACAACAGAGTCCAGCTCCTGTCCGCACAAAGCGCCGCAATAGAGACGGCCCCACTCCACCAGCTTGGCCATGTATACTCTGTCTGCTTTTGAAAAGCGATTTGGAGCTCGGAAAGGCAGTGTGGAAATTCATAAGCAAATCCATGATCAGTCCAAAGGTCCAGTTTACAAGCACAGGGAGATGGCGTCTTGCCAGGCCCACTGCGTCCAAGCATTAAAGTGATATGACACTATTTTTGGTCCCTCAGCACAGAGCTTGTGAATGCTACAGAATGTTTGCTGCTCATTGTGCATGGGACCAGAGTGCACTTGTACCCAACTCTGCACCTCCAGCTAACAAACACATGAAACAATAAGGCCTCCCGAACCATTCTGCCATGCTAAGATTGGATGTGTTGCCTCCACATGAGTAAGGAGAAGTCATACCATCCAGGAGTTTTAGAAGTGCCTGTTGGCTGCAGCTGGTGTGCTATGTTACGTTAGGCCAACGTACTGGTGTGGTCTTGTATGCAAATACAATGGTGGATTGTATTCCACGCCTGGGTTTTGAGTGTGACATTTGATCGTGAATGGCGTGTGACCCCATTCTGGTCATATGTAATTTGCCACTATGTGTGCGATGCGTGCGTGTTGTCCCTCTGCCTCTGGTTATTGTGCTGAGTTATATTCTGCCACACATGTTTTGTATATGTATTGGTCGTCCGTGTCTGTTGGTTTATTTTGGTCAAAGGAATGTTGCCTTTACATATGGAATCTAAGTGTGTTGTTTGTTCCTGTCCTTATTGCAC
The DNA here is from genome assembly GCF_040938575.1 of Ambystoma mexicanum. NCBI lineage: Eukaryota > Metazoa > Chordata > Amphibia > Caudata > Ambystomatidae > Ambystoma > Ambystoma mexicanum. The sequence goes on along the minus strand of NC_090940.1, from coordinate 233,242,051 downwards.
TAATTTGTGTTATGTTCATGTCAATCTGAGCATGTTGTTGGTCAAGGTGTGCTCTTGGCGTGAGCCTGTACGCGCATGAGTTATACAGGAAACCATGTATAATTGATATTATACATTCGCTCCGCAAAAAATGTTTTAGTTAGGTTGCACTAATAAAATCCTATGAAATTCAGTGAAAACACTTTGACACTTTGTTAAAGGGACGTTATGGTTAAAAGTAAAACCGAAACCCCCTAGAAATTCTCCAATTATGGTAAGCTAAGCGATCATAATTCCAGCCACCACTGTGCACTGCTAAGACTAACACCCAGGACATCAAAGATGACATCACAAATGTCATTGATGCCACTTTTGTTTCCACAAAATCATCATTTGAAAATGTACAATTTTTTTTCATTTGGCACAAAAAATAACGGAATGCACCAAACACAAACCATAACTGCACACCACAGGCTGGGGCCTCCCTCTGGAACAGCCTCCCTGCGTCTCTGAAACTTGAGGAAAACCTACTTCAGTTGTAGAAGCACCTTAAGACCTTCCTCTTTGCTTCTGCCTTCTCTCTTCCTCTCCCCTGCTGATCTCTGTCTGTTTCGCAAAGGGCATCTGGCTACCCTCTGATTTTGGGGCCAGATCCCTGCCCACCCTGCTGCATACCCGCACTTCCTACTGGCAACCCTTGCACTTGGGTCTGTACCTGCAACCCTACAGTCCCCTCACCTGCACTTATTAGACACCCGTTGTCTATGCTTAATTCATGCACTTGCCACCTGCTTGCCGCACTACCAGTTGTTGTTTTGATCTCATTTTGAGCCGTTTCCACTTCTCCCCTGCTCCTCGCACCTTCCCTCTCCCCTGCACTTGCGTGTTCTCAATGTCACTGGGCCTAGTAATATCATTGTTTTTGTCCTCCCTTGTACCCCTCGCTTGCCTCGTCGCGTCTTGTAACACTTGTGTATAGCCACAATATTAATAACATATCATATCATATCATAGCATAGTATCACTTCAGTACAACTCCTCACACAGAATCACACAACACCAAGCACTCATTCCAAAAAAACACTTACAAAATAGTAAGTACACTGTATTTATTCCTCTACTATTATGATTCATTATATAAATATTGCTTATAAGCAAAAAGCACTTTTTTTATTTTTACAGAAATGGCAAACACACTTGAGTGGTTGATAGAAAACTTCCTAAAAGAAGAAATGAGTGATGATAACATCTCTAATGGTAAACAATACATTACACAGCCATGGCAGTTATGGTTAAGTTGCTAATCCTATAATAAGAGCACTTTTTGGGCGGCGTATAACTTCGCTCCCCCTGGACAAATCTTCACCAAACGTTATAAAAAAAGTATATGGCCCACTCTGAATTTTTTTGCAAATTTTAGTGAGGTTTGGTCTGAGGGGGCAAAGTTATAGGGGGGTCCCAAAATTTATTCTTTTCACATAGAGATAATGGGAAACAACTTTGCACACACTTACAGCTCAAACCGCTGGCGGATTTTCACCAAAATTGCGGGAGGAGCGTTGGCTTAGTCCTGAAAGCCTGCTTTTGTTAATTTGGTGTGAATTCGTCCAGTAGATTTTTATAAACAACCAAAACGTGAGGCAAAACAATTAGTGATATCTATGTCCGCTCCGCGGACACACTTCACTGCTCGCTCCGCGGACAAGACACCGATTGGCTAATCAGCTTGCATCATGTCCGCGGACACGCAACGTGTTCTCTGGTTGGCTGGGGTGAGGCATGAGGTGCGTCACATTGTTTCGATGTGCCCGCAATCTTGGATCCGCCGACAGCGTGGCGGCGAACAGAGGCAAAATGCAATTCTGGGGAGTGTGTTGGCGTGCAGAAGTGCTTGGGGAGGGTTGGGGAGTAAGAGATGGGTGAAATACTGTATTTGTTTAGGTGACAGGTGCCCCAGATGTGTTTGCCATGTCTGCGGTCAATATCCCCTATAAGCAGCCCACAAACCACAGTCAAAATGTTTGGTATTATAGGTGTGTTATGCTGCGATGGTTGTGGCCAGGGCGTAGAGTTGTGGGTGCGTGGCCGAAGTCTGTAGGCCATGTACCCAAGACTCTATGCCCTGGACACAACCACCGCAGCATAACACACCCATAGAATCAAACACCCATCAAATATCCAGAACGCAAAGGTTTGTGTACTGTTTCATTTGTAGAGTTTGTATGTGAAGTTTTGGGTAGGCTATGCAGTTAAGATTGTACAGTTTGTAATAGGACTGAGTTCTAAGATACCTTTGGAAATAAATATGTTGGATTTTATGTGTATGATTGCGTACATTTTCTTTGAGATCTAATCATAAACAAACTACTTTGCCATGAATGCCTTTCACTAATTTAGAGGGAGGTAATTTTGCTGTTTTTGTTGAAGGTGTACTGACAGCGTGGCGGCGAACAGAGGCAAAATGCAATTTTGAGGAGTGTGTTGGTTTGCAGAAGTGCTTGGGGGGGGTTGGGGAATAGAAGATGGGTCAAATACTGTATTTGTTTAGGTGGCAGGTGCCCCTCATGTGTTTGCCACGACCGCAGTCATAGTGGTTGTCCGTGGATATAATTAATGCACTACTGGCTGTTTATGATGTTGGGTTTGAGTTGCTGTGTGAACAGGAGATGGGCTGAGCTGACAGATGGTGTGGCGTGACTGTGGGTCGCCAGCATAGTTGGATGGTAGCAAATAATGCATATGTTTTTCAAAAATATTTGTAATGCCTCTGTGCTGTGAAGCACTATCTTCTCCCATTCTGAGTGAAGGTCAGCACCATAGAATTTTTGTTTCCTAGCTGAGCAGATCCACGCATGGTACACAGTATAAGGTTCAATTGTTTTTTGACCTTGAAACAAAGAGAGGATTGCGAACGGAATGCATGAAGGGAGGGATGTAAGACTTTCAAATATGATAATGTTCACCATTCAAAAATTGGAGAAAGGAACATGTAATTTCATTTTATGAACATTTTTTGAAGTGGAAGAAGTGCTTGTTTTACGCTGATACAATGGAAATGCCGAATATTATGTAAGTTTTACTTTGGCAGGTTTTTTACATGAACTGGTCAAATTATAATTTGGCGACAATATTGGTTGGGTAAATTGTATTGTGTGTTGTGTGTGGTATATTGCAATGACACACAATTAGAACTTGTATGTGTAGTTTTTTTGTCGTGGTCGATATGGGCAGTGCAGCATCGAGATGGGTGTAGTGCAGTCGTGGGTTCCCCCAGGTTCACAAACACGTAATTGAACGCTAATATTTAATAAAAAGTCAGTGTATCTGTTCTTTTTGGTTTTATTTAGCTCTCTGATTTTAGCATTAGCATCCCATTTCGAGCTCACCATACTCTGTAGCAGTAACGTGCACAGCAAACTGAAGAGTAATTTGCACGTTCTTTTGTTTGAGTTATCATTGTTTGACGTCCATGTTAATCAGTAGTTGTAACAGGGACTCAAATTTATGGTTAAAATGATAAACTGTAATAAGATTGGTTAATGAGACACATTTTTGTTGTCTTTTTTTAAACAGCTACATTTTGAGCTTCTGCAATTGTCATGGATTCCAGATACCAACTGATTTTTTTTTAACAGTCAGCTACAGATATACGTCAGTGATTGGATGCCAGGGACACATTTTTGGGATCAACGACACGGGCCCATATGCCCGTACGCCATACCAGCGATACGGAGCAACTTCATATGTTTTGTGGTGGCCTAGCGGAAGTTGATGCAAAGTCTTCACAGGAATATCCCGTGACTCACGATAAACATTTGTGGATCGAGAACGAAGAAAACAATTACCTATTTGCTTACATATGTAAGTCTCTGGATGTTCTCGGAGCGTTTAGTGTGAAATAAAAGTACTTTACAAATTGTACAGTTTCATATTCAAAATTGGGACGCGCTGTGTTGTGAGATGATGTGTGTAGATATTCCGGGTTGTGCGTCAAGGAACGTTATCACGTAGGTGATGATTGGGTGCATTTTACTATGCTGTATAGTAATGTTCTGGAGATAGGTGGAGCATATCACTAGGTTTAATGATGTAAGACTCAGGGGCGGGGCATATGCATTGGTGCCGCCAGGGCAGTTCACCTTGGGCGATGCGGGAACAGATAAGATTATCACAAGATGGCTGCGCTCTGCTGCCGGATTTCACATGTGTAAAAAAGAGTAAAAGTACGGTAAGGTGCCTAGGAAATGTTTGTACGATCGATCAATGTATGCTAAGAAGTACATGCATGAACACTTGGGAAAATAATATTTCTGAGTGCACTATTATTTTAATAGATCAATTTTTTGCTGCAGATGATTTTTTAAGGTCTGTTTCAGTATTATTTTTAATGTCTGTATGGTGTGTTTAAAACATTTTTTTGGGAAAATACACATAACGTAATGGCCAATATTTTGTTTACATAGGGAAGTGTGGTGTTTTCCATTAGGAGGGCCGGTCTTAGAATGCACAGGCACTTACAAAAGGAATGCCACCGACTGCTCTTCACACTCTGCTATGCCCAGTAATGTGCTTTTAAATGCTCCTGTAGCAGAGGTGTTATCACGTGTGTGTTTTTTGGTAAACTAAAGCATGTGTGCACCCTATATTTTTAAGAAGACTGTCACTTAATTCTGAGAACACCTCATGGTGGCCACAGTAGTGAGACGTTCAGAAATGGTTATTTTCTTAAGTCCTATCAGTTTAAATTGAGGTTCTTAGGGTTTTCAATTTCGGTTGTACATACATGACAGTACATATTCTAGAAGGCACAGAGATCTAAGTTAAGTGCTACGAGAGACTAGGCAGGTTCAACTTGACGGGGACCCAGTCCTGCTCCTCAGACACACGTGTGGTATGGTGCTACATCCTGACTCTCCCCACAGTGTTTAACTCCGATGCCACAGGTGTCCCTGGGTGTCTGAAGGTTCAGCATAGGCGCCAGAGTTTTGAAGTGCATAAAATGCACGTTTGTCTGAGAGTGTGTGTGTGTGTTTTGTGTGTATGCGTGTGTGTGTGTGTGTGGCCAATGCCGGTCTTTGCATCAGGCCGTGTATTTTTGAAATGTCAAAATTAACTTGCAGGATTAAAAGCACTTCTTTAAATCATGCGTGTTAATTCGGCTTCCCATTTGCAATCGTTCACACTCCCATTCACACCTGCTGATGGTGGCGCCCCCTGGAGGCTGGCACATCAGGCACCCACCTGCATGGCCTGATGCAAAGTTAGTATTAATGTTTTCACTTATTTCATCACGAGGAATATTTTCTTCCAGCCATTCTAAAGTAGTAGACATTTCTGTGTAAAAAGAAACATATATATCAGTTGTACTGTACCTAATACAGAAAGTTTATAAATATATAAAATCAGTGAAAAAGACTTTGTTAAAGGGACGTTATGGTTAAGTTGCGCTACTAAAAACCTATGAAATTCAGTGAATACAACTTTGTTAAAGGGACGTTATGGTTAAGTCGCACTACTAAAAACCTATGAACTTCAATGAAAAAAACGCTGTTAAAGGGACGTTATGGTTCAAAGTAAAACCGGAAAACCCCTGAAATTCACAATTTATGGTAAGCTAAGCAACCATAACTCGCACCACCACCGTGCACTGCTAAGACTAACACCCAGGACATCAAAGATGACATCACAAATATCATGCGTGCCGTTTACAGACATGTCCGGTGTGGCATGATGCACTTTTCATTAGTCCACAGACAGCGTGTCCATTTACGGACAACCATGCACATGTGTCCTGCAGCTCCCACCCTATGGGTTTCCGGAGACACCCACCGTTGCTGCGGACGTCCAAGGATGTCACCATGTGACTGCACCCGTGCAACATGATGTTGTGGGATTGTGTCCATCACCATGGACATTTTAAAACCGCATTTGAAGCCAATCTAGGATATTTCAAGTGGAAAGTTTACCCTTGAAGAGTTTCTAGGTCCATTCTTAGTTGATCTGTCAACTTTTTAAAACTTTCCAAGGCCTACTTTCAACACAGTCGTCCGCAGAAAGTCACGCCATCCATTGACGGTTCCTCTGAAAGGACCTACCCATTGCTTTTAGTCATTCTCAATCTGGGAGATCCTGAGATCACCTACTTTGCAGAACTGAGCTGTATTGGACAGCTATCTTTCCAACAAATGTCATCAGTCTTAACTATGCCCAGCCCTCCTTCCCAGGGGCCACCACCACCACCATCACAACCACCATATGGAGGGCCTGGAGAGGGGAACAGGCATGGACATGCAGATGAGGTAGAGGAAGTGCCTACCTCCAGCACCCGGAGTAAGTCATGGGTGTGGTGGTTTTTCACCACTGTTGGGGGTGTACTGAAGGCTCAGGCAGCCAAGGTGAGATGCACTGAGTGTGGGGTCATAATCAGTCATGGAAAACCTGGGCTGTACTCCTACGGGACCACCTCGATGCGCTGCTACACCAGATCAACCACTGTGGTGCTCTGAGAAAGGCTGTCCTTTTCTCAGGGATAAGCAGGTTGACAGCCTGTACCCATCTTCCTCAACCACTCCTGCCAACACACAGGCTGCTCCTGTTGGGCAGAGGATTGTGGTGGCTGCCTTGCAGGCCATACAGAACACTGTTGACCCTTACCTTTCGAGGGTCACAGTAATATGTTTGTACTGCGATGAATCGAACTGAAGTGGGGAGCCATTTCGAAGTGCTTCGAAGTGCTTCTGAGGCCGTGGTCAAGGAGCATGAGAAACACTGTGACCTACCTTAAATTTAAGGCCCATCCAATATCTTCCCCTGTCCACCTGACCCTCCTTCTCTGTGGTTGGTGCCTCTTCTCTCCCTCCCCCTTACCTTGCCTCTCCTGTAAAAAAAACTAAAAAACTGTTAATTTAGGAGTCACCTTTCACAGTTGTAAAATAGAACTTTAAAAAAAACTCACAGGACCCTTTGCAACCTACATAGTCTGCAGACAGACGGGGACATCTGGAAAATTCTGGGCATAGGGCGGGCGACTGAAAATCATTTTAATTGTTTTTGTTCAAAAATGGTGGCTCTTAACAGAACCTTTTTTCTTCTCTTTCTGGCTTTTATACATATTTTTGGATTATTTGGTGTTATGTACTATACTAACAAATGTTCTACTAAACTTAAATATTTGTTCTAACTTTCACAAAAAGTGCTTCTAATTTGTTTCTTCTGTTTTTCGTTTTTGTTTACTTCAACTACTAAAAACTACTTGAATCTATATTTTATGTGTTCACAGAAACTGCTTCAATGCATTTTGAAAGTTTAAAAAAAATCTGATTGTCCACATCAGTCAGATGCATTCCATTTCTTTGAAAAATGTTGACAATATAAAATTTGATATTTTCATTATGAAAAGATGTCATGCCAACATCCCACAAACAAATAGATACAACGTTGTTCACATTGCGCCTTGCTTTGTCAATTTGTGGACAAAATAAATTTGAACGCATCCATATTTCTCTGTGAGCTATCCCAGAAAAAAATATTTTCGAATGGGGAAACAGTTCCATCAACTTTCCAAATGTATCCTTCATGCCAAACTGTAATGCAATTCTGGTAAAATAACCCAAACTGTTGCCCCCACAGCGAACTACAATGAGGTCCGGATGCTTCAAGATAACCATATTCTCACAACTTGGGACGAATTCCGCCCACTTCATTTCTCAAACTCCATACCATGAAACTTGAAATTCCTCCAATCCAAGATTCTCAGACAATCCACACTTCACAGAATACACCTTCAGCCAATGGACCCAAGCATCGCCCACGATCCAGACACTCTGCTTTCTCAAAGCCATAGCCATCTTCACTGCACACAACATAGATAACTCTTGCTACACAGTCTTTCTGTACACCACACCCACAAAACCTGATTGGCTGATCCCCCAATGTCTGTGGTCTCCGCAGTCCCCTTTCCATGCCTGCTTAACGAGCCCAGATAGCACGTGTGTTGTCCGCAAACTACTGCATTGTCCGCAAACGCTGTAGCACAGAGCAGCCCTTTTACCCTTTTTTTCTTTTCAAACCCATGTACGTACACAGAGAACAATTCCCTCTATCTCTTGCATATGATGTCACTATTCACAAATCACATGGTCTAACCCTAGATCACGCATTGATTGACATTGGCAGCACATTCTCTAAAGAAGGTATGAGTTATGTAGCACTTTCGCATCTGTGGACACTCAATGGTCTATTCCTAGTTAACTTTGAGGCAAACAATATCAACGCTGACAATCCTTGCATCCTAGAATAGAAAAGGCTATGTGCACTGTACACCCCATTAAATATGTACCTCAAAAGAGAAAACCTTTAAAAAGAAAATGAATACAAAGAGAACCTATAACAGATCCCCTAACAATACTGTTAAAGAAACAAAGACCAACTGTTGCTCCATCAAATAATATGACTAAACTATCTAGTACAAAATCAACTGCACGTCTATCAGAAGACAAAGAGACAAATGTCTTTTCCCAAAAAACAACTGCAGGCCCATCAAATGATGCAGAGGCATGTTCATTTAAATTCAGCTACTCAACTGGAGTACATTTCTATGCAAATGTTCACCACATTTACTTAAACGGCTCGGGCCAGTTGTGTTTGCAAATGTTTGTCCTTCATTGAAATGCCACAGATAATCCTGACAACACTTACAATGTGTCAATTATAAGGCAAGAATTGGACGGTTATACAGGAATTTTGAAATTTACCATAAACACACAGGAAGATCCATAGGAATTCCTTATATACTTACTCCAAGTACTGGAAACCAAAAACATCCCTGTGGAAACATACATTGACTCTCTGCAACCATGTTTCACAAGAGCAAATCCCTAATGAAAGATTTGTGAATGTACTAGAATATATATATATATATATATATATATATATATATATATAGGCGTCTGGCTATGCCCTGAAAAGCCCAGACAGTTGAATCAACAAAACAAAATTTCAGGGTGAGAGGTCACACCCATACAGTAGTCTCAAAACAAAGTGAAAAAGTCAATGTCTGCTTGTGGCTTGACTTAATACATTTAATTGGCATAAAGATTGAAAAATGATAAATAACACAATTTAGGGATAGAGTACCCAGGAGTATTTACAAACACAATACAGGTGAGTATAATCCAGTGTAATGAACTGGATCTAAATGGATGACATACAAGTTCTGCTAATATACAAAACCACGTTTGGTTATGCAGGTACAATGTGAACAAAACCGAATTCAATGAACATATAACAAAAACAAAGCAATGCATAAATAGTGCACTGAACATGTGGTGTAATTATCAAAACTAAGGTGTTTCGGCCCTGGAGTGAGCTGTAGAGTGCAGATTTATGTGCAGGCCTTCATCAGGACGTATGATGGAGTAAATTCGGGTCCCGGGTTCTCTATCTAAAAGTGACAAATGGAGTTGGGTAAGTAAGGAGTGACCTCAAAAATAAATGATTGAATGATTTATAAAGCTCTAAACTAGATGCTTAATTATTAGAACAAAAAGAAACTCTGTTAAAATGTGGAGCGTGAATCTTACCTAAGACTTATCCAGTGCTATGGTAAGTTGAGGCATCCATTTTAGTGTGGATAACGAGCTGGCATGTGACCAGCCAATGTGGAAACAAGTTAATACCTGTAACGACATAAAGGGTTCTATGAGGACCCTGGTTCGAAAAGCTAGTCTGAATGACTAGTTATACAGTGGTGGTATAAGGAGTCTTACCTCACGTGGTAAAGACTGTCATCCGAATCGAATGAGAGGATGATCGCCCACTTTGTGGTGTGTCTGTGGCTTATACAGTCAATCCATTCATGGCAAAACCTGTGTGCGACATAGCATATCCTTAGTGAGGGTGCTGCCGTATTGGGAAAGCCAAGACTGAATAATCATTGCCATTAGTGAAGGCACTGAATTGTTAAAAAATCCCGAGCCTGCTGGCAACAGCAGGGCTGGACGGCGTGTTGACGGCAGAAGGCCGCCGCACGAACACGAGAATGCTTCTGTACACTTACTTCCAAGTAGTAAAGTTTCCGTCGGGAGCCGCGGCTGCAGCATCTCTTAGTGCGAGGGCTGTCTAGAGTGAAGATGTTCCCATGGAAACAGCGTGTGTAAGAAACCCACATGTAGCCCTGATTGGACGAAACCACATGCTCCCCTAGTGGCGTGTCATCATTTGCAAAACCAATGGTGCACTGTCACGTGGAGACACAGTAGAAAAAAGGGGAGGAGTCACCTGAGCGCTGCCATAACACCAATGAATGCAGTGAAAGATTGAAAAAAGTTTCCTCTGCATAGGTGCTCCAGGGCTAATAGAGCCAACCCATTTTATGGTATGCTGGCTGGGTTGGATCTAAAAGCAGTCTGCTCTAGTGGAGTGTCTCTATTAGATGCGACAATGCACTGTGATAAAACTACTAAGTGCGCATTGTCAGCCCAGACAAAATGGATTGCAGATACTGCCGGCCATGTATGAGTGGCATTGGTTAAAGAAATATATATATAAAACAAAGTGTTCATAGTATGTGTCTCACAAGGGCTGGAATCGTGGGTGTTGATATTGTGGGCTACAGTTTAATGGTCCCATGGCGGGAAAACCTGTGTGGAAAGGCTATTAGATATTATTATATGCGTGATGGTACCACAGCAACATATATCCCAACATGAATTGAGTAGTCGAAGTACATGGAAAAAGCCACTATAAAGGCAACCATATATACTTTGGAAAAACATACATTTGGCATTGATGTAATAACAATCACAATTGTCACAATTTATAAGCTATATAAAAGAGCTCATGTTTCAGATATTCAGATTAGGAACGCGGCAGAGATGCAGTTCTAGGTGGACAATTCTGAACAGCATGTGACACAAGTGCATATTGTTGACTGCTGAATGCAGGTGCTCAAAAAGCCAAAAAATGGGACCTCTAAGGCCTACATTAACAACAATTCCAAAATTGAAAAATGATAACTAATGTGCAATATATACATTTACTGGCACATATTTGAGGACATGGATTCCTGAGTGAGTGGAATCAACCAGGGATTGATACAAATGGTTGACACAGGAGGAGTTATACAATGAGAGTCTAGTACAAAAAACTCCTAGTACTGGAACAGGGGCGTCCTGAAAAACATTGCAAGTTAGTACATCTGTTTCGCTTACTGACTATAAAAATGTTTCCATTCGACAGAAATATTCAATCCTGTCTTGACAGTGTTGAGTTTATGGACCAGTTGTTCTAGTCTTGTGAGTGCTTTATCCCTGTCGCTTCCTCTTTTCTGTGGAACCAATTGTTGTATGACGGTCCAGGAGATGTCGTCATGGGTGTGTCCACCTAAACGGTGGAAGTTTTCAACCATAGGCTTGTCCAGTATTTTATTCTTAATGCAGGACCTGTGTTCCGAGATCCGTTGCTTGACTGGTCTGGTGGTCTTGCCTACGTATAGTAAATGGCATGGACATTTTATGCCGTAAATGACAAACTTGCTGTTACAGTTGGTGTGGGTCTGGAGTATGCGATGATAGTTGTTATGGTCAAAAGTTTTCGTTGGAGTGGTAAAACGACAAGCCACACAGTTACCACATCTGAAGTGTCCAACTACACTTGGTAAAGCCCACAATGTATTGGGTTTCTTAATCACTTCAATATATGTGTGGACCAAAGTGTCTGTTAAGTTCTTGTTCTTCTTAAAGGCAAAAATAGGCTTTTTTTCCAGAGTGCCTTTGTTTTTGATCAAATGCCAGTGTTTGTTTATAGTTTGTTTGGTCCACAGATGCAAGTTTGTCATTTACGGCATACCTTCCACAAAAGAAATCTTCTTTGTCAACTTCCAGTGCCTTCCGTAATATAAAAATGTTGCCAGCAAAAATGTAGTCAGTAAAACAGTGTTGGTAAAAATACCTCTGCAGTGAAAAAGTTGCTAAGCAAAATGTAGTAAAAAATGCAACTGAAAAGTAGCCAAAAACGTAGTGCTACTAAGGTATTTGTTAGGGCAAAGCAGGGATGTGTGGGCTTGTGGTTGCTTTGTTTAGGGCAAGGATAATAAATAAAATTATTATTAGGGCAAGGATAGGGTAATGGCAGGGTTAGAGTAAAGATTTTGGTAGAATTAGGGTAAGAGTTAGGGTTAGGGTGATTGCTGCAGGCTTGGTCAGGGTGTGGTTTGGTTAGTCATTAGGATTTACATTTTTCCTGGTAAGTGATATGGTAGGAGTTATGGTAATGCTAGCGCTAATAGAGGAATGTTCTGGGTAAGTGTTAAAGAGAGGTAAATGGAGGTCGGGGAGAGCTGGTGATGTTGTTCGTAGGATAGGGGTTAGGATAAACCTTGTGGTTAGAGCAGAGTAAGCATTATGGTAAGTTTTACAGTTGCAGTTAGGGTTGCAGTTAGGGTAAGGTTAGGATTAGAGCAAAGGTTTGGCTAGGGCAATGGCTATATCTTGTGTGGCAAGATGGTGATGGGGTTGGAGTTGTTTTCCATTGATTTTGCATTGAGTACCATGCAAATAAAATGCTGCAGTGCACTGAGGGGTTAGTGTTTTGTAAGAGTTCAGGGTAGCAGTTAGAGTTAGGGGAAGGTATAGGGTGATTGTGGAGGTTTTATTAAAGGTTTGCATCATTTTGTGTTTTTAAAAAAGTAGCTTTTTTGGGATTTTATTTTTTTGCTAGCAACATTTAAACACTTTGCATTGATTGTATTGAATGACTACATTTTGTAAATGACTTTTTGCTGGCTACATGTTCACATGACTACATTTTCCTGGGCACATTTTCACATAGAACCTTTGATAACACGATTCCCTTTGTATCGGCTTAATCATAGAAACATCCTTAAGTAACTCTGCAAAACCTAGATTCTACAAGGTCTTATGCACATAACTCAACCACTTAATTCTCTTCCACCTATCTAGACCTTTGACATCCTGTAGAAACATCTGTGATGGTGTGACTTTGTAATTTCTCCAAATGGTTAGCCAAAACAAAGCAGGGGAGATTACTATATGGAAGTAATCAGTTCTGAAAAACCATTCCTTTTCTCTACAGAGAAAAAAAAACAGATATCATGCAGTGATTGACAGAGAGGGCATGAGCACACTGGTATAGTTTTGTATCACAATCACTGCCTTGTCTCCTCTCTGGAGGTAGCTGATGCTGGTTCTTTTGGCCAGACTCAGTCTCTTAGTTTTTAGCGGTGATTGCATGCGTCAGCGGCATCTCCAATGACCATAATCCAAATAGTTCCGACCCAGTTCATCGGGCTCTCCCATGCAGCCAGGGGCTCATTTATCTGTCTGGATGCAAACCAGTATGTGGTTATAAAAACAGGATCTATGGAAAAAGGACAAGTGAGGGAGGATGAGGAAATTCATTGCTGTACTCCCCTCAAGCTCTTAGAGTCAAAATCGTATTTTTTAGATGAGGCACTTGGTGCATTGTTTTGCCAGTTGCCAACAACAAAACCACTGCATGATCGCATTATATACAACAAACAAGTAGTTCACAAGTTTAGCATTTTAATACCCTACCTAGTGAATATTGTGATATTTTGTTCTTAAATCATGCTGCTATGTCAGATCAGTGATTTATACCACAGAAGTTTAATATGACGTCACTAGCCATTGGAGGACCACGCTTGCATCACTTTGATGATAGTTGCAAAATCTGCATTCTAAAATAGCTCACGTTGGGCCAGACAATATAAAGGGACCTCAAACGAGCCACAGAACAATATGTGGGTGGGGCCTCAGAAGTGTGTGGGAGGCCTAAGAATGCCAACTAGCTAAGGAACCTTTAACAGAGGTGTGGCCTATGTAACGAAAGGAGTGGCCTAACAACTCGAGCCGAGTGTTCATAACTTGCATGAAAGAGAGGAAAAGAGATTTTTTTTTCAAAAAAGAGTGTGAAATATGCTATCATTAATCAGCAGTCAAAGATTGGCTGAAATAAAAATATGACTATATAAAAATCAAATCACTCAAAATAGGTCAATGCGGGTTTGAATCCATTTAATAGTGCTCAGGTTGTTAAAGTCCCAGCTGCAGAGATTTGCTAGACTCCTGCAGGTCAGAATTGCCGGTTCATATAAACATACTCCAGTACTAGAAAATGAGGGGGAAGTACGGGAGACAGGGAAAATAAGCAAAATATTTACCAAATGATGTTTATTACCGCCGATGTAGTCAGTTGATATAGAAATTACCATCCCAGTAAGCTAGCTAAAGTTTCTTCTGGTGCCAGCTGCAGCGGTCTGTGTAACTTCTAGTCGAACACTTATGTATGGGCGCGATATAAATAAAATATCATATCATATCCTATCAAAGATCCCCCAATCTAAATTGAAGAACTTGAAGAACTGCAGACCCACTCTGACTATTGCAGCCACACCCCCTTCCCTTCAAAACTCAAACATAAACCCTTCAATGTACTTCTCATTAAAAAACAAAATAAATGGGAAGTATATTTTCTTATAATGGTGGAAGGATGGTAGATGTCAATGAAATAAAGGGTCTTTATGTCTCTTTTACCTCCCTTTTGAATTTCAGTGCCTCAAATATTGACCATTAATCTTTGCCATGGGCGAGGCAGCAGCGACGCGGGCGATGGGGTTTAATATGCCCATGGTCAGGATATGAAGTGGATATCTTTCTATGGACAATGGCCCAGCCAGAGCCAGGGAAGACCCTGGCCACTTAAAGTCCTCTGTAAATGAATGCTTTAACCTAGCTGAAAGTTGCGGTTACAGCAAATGGACAAGTTCATGGACTAGTAGAAGTGTTTGGAGGAGAGGGGTGAAGTTTGGCAAGAAAACACTGCAAAGATGGCATGTCCGCAGAAATATTGTAGAGTGGCAACATATAAAACTCGGTGAGAAATTACCCTGTCATTCCCTTGATGAATTATCTATGCTTACACCAGCAGGGAAAAGTGGATGGTGTGCTTCTAATGACAAAAATAAATTAAATGATTTTTAGAATCCCGATGTTGTGCTACGTTGAGTTTTGAGTTGCTGCTATTTACTTAAGTAGAAGGTTATTAAGCAAATATGGCTTTTCAATATGGTCTTGTTAATGTCCAGCCATATTTATTTTTAGGTAAGCATCCTTCATCTTTCTAACTGTGGATGTTGGTGTTTTCGTGTTTGTGTGGACTTTCTGGTGAACTTCGCATATTTTCCTGTGACCTTTCTGCAAGAGAACAATTATGGAAGGTAGCATGTGTGTCTCTATAGGACATATTGGTCAAATGTGTGATGTATTCAGGATGGATTTGTGTCCTATGAGCAGTTGGACAGATCTGCCAGTCTAGATGTGGATGGCCTGTGGCATATTATATGTACTCCTCGGTACCATGAGGCATGGCTCTGTTAGACTATGCATTTACTCTGACTTTGCCATTCATGTATCTGTTTGCCTATGTAGCCCCCGTACCATGAGGCGTGGCTCTAGTAGACTATGCATTTACACTGACTCTGACATTCATGTATCTGTTTGCCTAATGTAGCCCTCATACCATGATGGGTGGCTCTAGTGCATTATGCATTTACCCTGACTTTGCCATTCATGTATCTGTTTGCCTAATGTAACCCCGTACCATGAGGCGTGGCTCTAGTGGATTATGCATTTACCCTGACTTTGCCATTCATGTATCTATTTGCCTAATGTAGCCCCGTACCATGAGGCGTTGCTTTAGTGGACTGTGCATTTACTCTGACTTTGCCAGTCATGTATCTGTTTGCCTAATGTAGCCCCTGTACCATGAGGCGTGGCTCTAGTAGACTATACATTTACCCTGACTTTGCCATTCATGTATCTGTTTGCCTAATGTAGCCCCCGTACCATGAGGCGTTGCTCTAGTAGACTATGCATTTACCCTCATCTTGCCAATCATGTATCTGTTTGCCTAACGTAGTCCTCATACCATGAGGGGTGGCTCTAGTGCATTATGCATTTACCCTGACTTTGCCATTCATGTATCTGTTTGCCTAATGTAACCCCGTACCATGAGGCGTGGCTCTAGTGGATTATGCATTTACCCTGACTTTGCCATTCATGTATATGTTTGCCTAATGTAGCCCCCGTACCATGAGGCGTGGCTTTAGTGGACTATGCATTTACTCTAACTTTGCCATTCATGTATCTGTTTGCCTAATGTAGCCCCTGTACCATGAGGCGTGGCTCTAGTAGACTATACATTTACCCTGACTTTGCCATTCATGTATCTGTTTGCCTAATGTAGCCCCCTGTATCATGAGGTGTGGATCTAGTGGACTATGCATTTACCCTGACTTTGCCATTCATGTATCTGTTTGCCTAATGTAGCCTCCGGTAGCATGAGACGTGCTTCTAGTAGACTACACATTCACCCTGACTTTGCCATTCATGTATCTGTTTGCCTAATTTAGCCCCCGTACCATGAGGCATGGTTCTAGTAGAATATGCTTTCACCCTGACTTTGCCATTCATGTATCGTTTGCCTAATATAGCCCCGCACCATGAGGCATGGCTCTAGCAGACTATGCATTCACCCTGACTTTACCATTCATGTATCTGTTTACCTAACGTAGCCCCGTACCATGAGGCGTGGCTCTAGCGGACTATGCATTTACCCTGACTTTGCCAATCACGTATCTGTTTGCCTAATGTAGCCCCGTACCATGAGGCGTGGCTCTAGCAGACTATGTATTTACCCTGACTTTGCCATTCATGTATCTGTTTTCCTAATGTAGCCCCTGTACCATGAGGCGTGGATCTAGTAAACTATGCATTTACTCTGACTTTTTCATTCATGTATCTGTTTGCCTATTGCAGCCCCTGCACCATGAGGCGTGGCTCTAGTACACTATACATTTACCCTGACTTTGCCATTCATGTATCTGTTTGCCTTATGCAGCCCCCGTAACATGAGGCGTTGCTCTAGTAGACTATGCATGTACTCTGACTTTGTCATTCATGTATCTGTTTGACTAATGTAACCCCATACCATCAGGCATGGCTCTAGTAGAATATGCATTTACTCTGACTTTACCATTCATGTATCTGTTTGCCTAATGTAGCCCCCCGTATCATGAGGTGTGGATCTAGTGGACTATGCATTTACCCTGACTTTGCCATTCATGTATCTGTTTGCCTAATGTAGCCCCCGGTAGCATGAGACGTGCTTCTAGTGGACTACACATTCACCCTGACTTTGCCATTCATGTATCTGTTTGCCTAATTTTGCCCCCGTACCATGAGGCATGGTTCTAGTAGAATATGCTTTCACCCTGACTTTGCCATTCATGTATCGGTTTGCCTAATATAGCCCCGCACCATGAGGCATGGCTCTAGCAGACTATGCATTCACCCTGACTTTACCATTCATGTATCTGTTTACCTAATGTAGCCCCGTACCATGAGGCGTGGCTCTAGCGGACTATGCATTTACCCTGACTTTGCAATCACGTATCTGTTTGCCTAATGTAGCCCCGTACCATGAGGCGTGGCTCTAGGGGACTATGTATTTACCGTGACTTTGCATTCATGTATCTGTTTGCCTATTTTAGCCCCTGTTCCATGAGACATGGCTCTAGCAGACTATGTATTTTACCCTGACTTTACCATTCATGTATCTGTTTACCTAACGTAGCCCCGTACCATGAGGCGTTGCTCTAGTAGACTATGCATTTACTCTGACTTTGCCATTCATGTATCTGTTTTCCTAATGTAGCCCCTGTACCATGAGGCGTGGCTCTAGTAAACTATGCATTTACTCTGACTTTTTCATTCATGTATCTGTTTGCCTATTGCAGCCCCTGCACCATGAGGCGTGGCTCTAGTAGACTATACATTTACCATGACTTTGCCATTCATGTATCTGTTTGCCTAATGTAGCCCCCGTACCATGAGGCATGGATCTAGTAGAATATGCATTTACTCTGACTTTACCATTCATGTATCTGTTTGCCTAATGTAGCCCCCCGTAGCATGAGACGTGGTTCAAGTAGACTACACATTCACCCTGACTTTGCCATTCATGTATCTGTTTGCCTAATTTAGCCCCCGTACCATGAGGCATGGTTCTAGTAGAATATGCTTTCACCCTGACTTTGCCATTCATGCATTGGTTTGCCTAATATAGCCCCGTACCATGAGGCGTGGCTCTAGCAGACTATGCATTCACCCTGACTTTACTATTCGTGTATCTGTTTACCTAATGTAGCCCCGTACCATGAGGCGTGGCTCTGGCGGACTGTGCATTTACCCTGACTTTGCCAATCATGTATCTGTTTGCCTAATGTAGCCCAGTACCATGAGGCGTGGCTCTAGCGGACTATGCATTTACCCTGACTTTGCCATTCATGTATCTGTTTGCCTAATGTAGCCCCGTACCATGAGGCGTGGCTCTAGGGGACTATGTATTTACCGTGACATTGCCATTCATGTATCTGTTTGCCTATTGTAGCCCCCGTACCATGAGACGTGGCTCTAGCAGACTATGTATTCACCCTGACTTTTCCATTCATGTATCTGGTTGCCAAATGTAGACCCCGTACCATGAGGCGTTGCTCTAGTAGACTATGCATTTACCCTGACTTTGCCATTCATGTATCTGTTTTCCTAATGTAGCCCCTGTACCATGAGGCATGGCTCTAGTAAACTATGCATTTACTCTGACTTTGCCATTCATGTATTTGTTTGCCTAATGTAACCCCATACCATGAGGTGTGGCTCTAGTGGATTATGCATTTACCCTGACTTTGCCATTCATGTATCTGTTTGCATAATGTAGCCCCCGTACATGAGGCATGGCTTTAGTGGACTATGCATTTACTCTGACTTTGCCATTCATGTATCTGTTTGCCTAATGTAGCCCCCGTACCATGAGGCATAGCTCTAGTAGACTACACATTCACCCTGACTTTGCCATTCATGTATCTGTTTGCCTAACTTAGCCCCCGTACCATGAGGCATGTTTCTAGTAGAATATGCATTCACCCTGACTTTGCCATTCATGTATATGTTTGCCTAATGTTGCCCCCCATACCATGAGGTGTGGATCTAGGGGACTATGTATTTACCCTGACTTTGCCATTCATCTATCTTTTTTCCTAATGTAGCCCCCCGTACCATGAGGCGTGGCTCTAGCAGACTATGCATTCACCCTGACTTTGCCATACACATATCTGTTTGCCTAATGTAGCCCCGTACCATGAGGCGTGCCTCTAGCAGACTATGCATTTACCCTGACTTTGCCATTCATGTATCTGTTTGCCTTATGTAGCCCCGTACCATGAGACGTGGCTCTAGCAGACTATGTATTTACCCTGACTTTGCCATTCATATATCTGTTTGCCTAATGTAACCCCATACCAAGAGGCGTGGCTCTAGTGGATTATGCATTTA
Organism: Ambystoma mexicanum; assembly: GCF_040938575.1. Classification (NCBI taxonomy): domain Eukaryota; kingdom Metazoa; phylum Chordata; class Amphibia; order Caudata; family Ambystomatidae; genus Ambystoma; species Ambystoma mexicanum. The sequence continues at coordinate 233,222,642 of NC_090940.1, read as the reverse complement.
CCCTGACTTTGCCATTCATGTATCTGTTTGCCTAATGTAGCCCCTGTACCATGAGGCGTGGCTTTAGTGGACTATGCATTTACTCTAACTTTGCCATTAATGTATCTGTTTGCCTAATGTAGCCCCAGTACCACGAGGCATGGTTTTAGTGGACTATGCATTTACTCTGACTTTGCCATTCATGTATCTGTTTGCCTAATGTAGCCCCCGTACCATGAGGCGTGGCTTTAGTGGACTATGCATTTTCTCTGACTTTGCCATTCATGTATCTGTTTGCCTAATGTAGCCCTCATACCATGAGGGGTGGCTCTAGTGGATTATGTATTTACCCTTGACTTTGCCATTCATGTATCTGTTTGCCTAATGTAACCCCGTACCATGAGGCGTGGCTCTAGTGGTTTAGGCATTTACCCTGACTTTGTCATTCATGTATCTGTTTGCCTAATGTAGCCCCCGTACCATGAGGCGTGGCTTTAGTTGACTATGCATTTACTCTAACTTTGCCATTCATGTATCTGTTTGCGTAATGGAGCCCCCGTACCATGAGGCATGGCTTTAGTGGACTATGCATTTACTCTGGCTTTGCCATTCATGTATCTGTTTGCCTAATGTAGCCCCCGTACCATGAGGCGTGGCTCTAGTAGACTATGCATTTAGCCTGACTTTGCCATTCATGTATCTGTTTGCCCAATGTAGCCCCGTAACATGAGGCGTTGCTCTAGTAGACTATGCATTTACCCTCATCTTGCCAATCATGTATCTGTTTGCCTAATATAGCCCCCGTACCATGAGGAGTTGCTCTAGTAGACTATGCATTTACCCGGACATTGCCAGTCATGTATCTGTTTGCCTAATGTAGCCCCCGTACCATGAGGCATGGCTCTATTAGACTATGCATTTACTTTGACTTTGTCATTCATGTATCAGTTTGCCTAATGTAACCCCATACCATCAGGCATGGTTCTAGTAGACTATGCATTTACTCTGACTTTGCCATTCATGTATCTGTTTGCCTTATGTAGCCCCCGTACCATGAGGCGTTGCTCTAGTAGACTATGCATTTACCCTCATCTTGCCAATCATGTATCTGTTTGCCTAATGTAGCCCCCGTACCATGAGGCATGGCTCTATTAGACTATGCATGTACTCTGACTTTGTCATTCATGTATCTGTTTGACTAATGTAACCCCATACCATCAGGCATGGCTCTAGTAGAATATGCATTTACTCTGACTTTACCATTCATGTATCTGTTTGCCTAATGTAGCCCCCATACCATGAGGTGTGGATCTAGTGGACTATGCATTTACCCTGACTTTGCCATTCATCTATCTTTTTTTTTTTTTTTTTTTTTTTTAAGATGACTGCTACTTTGATCCTTATTTAATACATCAGCAGCAAGTGTTATATACACATTTAGATAAACAAAGGATGTTCAACAAAAAACGTGAAAACAAAACATGGCATGATACATGAATAGCATGACCCAAATACACATTTTGGGTTTACAGTTCCAACAATTATACACTCTGTGTTCCCTACTGGGGATGAAGGTTCAGACTACTGAAAGTGTAATTGGAGTACGGATTTGACAAGTGTGTAAAGAATGTACAGTGGTGGAGTATTTACAACAAAAGTGATATGGGTCAACACAACTGTGTTTCGGCCTTGGAGCTATCTTTGGGTAGCTGTTGGTGGGATGGCCTTCATCAGGACGGAAAACGTGGTGCATGTGAAGGATCCAATGTTATCGTAATCAAAAGCACAGTGGCAGAAATTCTGGGGGTCCTCGTTGTCAGCGAGGAGACAGAGACATGTGTCATGCCCGCGCCGCTCTCACACGCATTGGCAGCCATCATGGACTACTTGGTACTCATTTATCCTCCTAATACTCCTTGAACAACTCCTTTTCACGCCTTGGTCTTTTATTTCCATTTGCTCAACTTTGGTTCTTTCTTATTTTATTCAATTAACTACATTTACCATAATGCACCTGGCTACAGTCCTCAATTCCTGGCTATTCTCATTCATCGTTATTGGGACCACAATCCCCAGAAGCCCTAGCGGCCAGTGCTGCTTCCACCTGCTCAGGACCACAGAGGGAGGAGGCAGATTGTAATCAGGTGTGCTGCCCCAGGTGCTGTCAATTAGCCTGCCTCAGAACAGGGCAGGGCTGTATATAAGCAGCTGCCTGCAGGAGCACAGTGTATTGCATCTTTTTTTTTTTTTTTTTTTTAAACTTTATTTTAGATTTTAACATAAACATACAGCGAACTACCTGTGATAACAGGTCAACTAAACATAAGAGAGAGAAAAGAAAAAGCCAAACGTTACGTTCATAGCACATACAAAACATATCGGTTAATGCAAATCATATGGTCATCGGACAACATGCTCTATCAGATAATCCGCTCTGCGGGTGTTCGCATGAATAGTGGGACCTGGAGCTTTGTCTGGGTTATGATTACTGAGTCTGCGATTGGGGATATGTAGCCTCGGTGGTAGTGAGTAGATATTGGATATAGGGTCCCCAAATGTCGGGTGGCCGCGCATGTAGGGGAAGGGTTCGCGTGAATTCAGTGTCCATGTCCTGACAATAAAGGATATCTTCCTTCCATGCGGTGAGCAAGGGAAGAGGGCCAAGTCCCCATGCCAGGGCTATCCTTCTACGGGCGAGCACTAAGAGCAGGGAGGCCAATTTCCGGACCAGGGTTTGCAGGTGTCTTGACATGCCCAAGAGCGCGACTACTGGATCAGTGGCTAGCACCTCACCCAATATGTCGCTGGTATGCTGTAGAACTGAGGACCAGAATCGGGCTATGCCCGGACAGTGCCATGCGAGGTGGACGAAGTCGGCGGAGGGAGTGCCACATCTTTCGCAATGGTCAGAGGCCTCAGGGTGGTGATGTCGTTTCTTTTGGGGAGTATAGTATGTTTGATGCACAAAATTAAAGTGGGTCTGTTTATAGCGAGTGTTTAGCGCTACTTTTTGAGTTTGCCGAAGGATGTAGTTCCAATCGTCTTCGGGTATTGTGGTGTGAAGGGCCGTTTCCCATCTGCGCCGTGCCTTAGCGGCGGTCACATTTGAGTCAGCAAGCAATGATTTATAGATTATGGACACTAATCTTCCCTCTCCCTTAGCCTGGATCGCATTGTGCTACAGGGTCCACGTTGGTGGTTGTTTGGGGAATGTTGGGAAGCGGGCCTGCAGGGTATGACGCAATCTGAAGTAAAGGAAAATGTCAAGTGAGGTGGTGCCGCCCCTCTCCCTGAGCTGTTGTGGGGTGATGAATACGCCGTCTGGGAACAGGTCACCCATGGAATGTATGTTGGTTTTGTTCAGCCAGATCAGAAAAACTTTTTCGTTGGTTAGGGGAATACCGGGGATAAACTTGGCGGGTAGTAGCGGGAAATATCTTATCTGTATTCCGTGATTACGGGCGATTCTCCTCCAGATGGCGTATGAGGATAGGACCGTGTTCAGCGTGCCATATGGCACCGGGAGATTGCTGAAGATCACAGCTGTTAAGAAGTCTGGGGAGGCCAGGGCGCGTTCAACCTGCACATGTGGGCGGACATACTCAGAAGCATACCAATGGCTGAGAAATTGAGCCTGAGCGGCCCAGTAGTATTTTTCAATGTCCGGAAGTGCAAGGCCACCGTGTGACACCGGTAACGTCAGAGTTGCGTAGGCGACTCTCGCCGGTTTGCCCGCCCAGATTAGTTCCAGAATGAGGCTTCTAATTTTCTGCAGGAATGAGCGTGGGAGTAATAGGGGTATATTCGTAAACAGATAGAGAAGTCTGGGGAGAATCATCATTTTAGTCAGTGAAACCCTCCCCCACAGTGTTAGGGGAAGCGCCTTCCATCTCTGGATACGCTCACGGAGGGTTTGGAGTGCTTGGCCATAGTTATCTTTAAATATCTCATCATGATTAAGTGACATGAGAATGCCGAGGTAGCGAACCCCTGTGTTTTCCCAACTAAATCCATGGTCGTCTCGGAACTGATGGGTGGTTGTTGTTAGCGGGAATATTACTGATTTAGAGTGATTTATTTTGAGACCAGAGAAGCCACTAAATCGGATCACCTCGCGCATCATTGGGTTAAGATTTGTTTGGGGATCTTTGATCAACAGCATTACGTCGTCCGCGTAGAGGGAGACGATCAGTCTGTGTGGGCCTAGGGTGAGGCCTCTCTCGATTCGGTGCATCCTTAGCCTGGAGGCGAGTGGTTCCATAATTAAGGCAAATATGAGGGCCGACAGGGGGCATCCCTGCCTGGTTCCCCTTTCCAGTTTAACACCGGGAGATTTGGTAGAGCCGAGGGTATTGTAGGAGCGGGGGTCATTGTATAATAGTGAGACCATCCTGATAAAGGTTTTCCCTACGCCCATTTGTGTGAGTGTTGCGAAGAGGTATGGCCATTCGACAGAGTCGAAAGCCTTTTCGGCATCTAGTAATACTGCAATGGCCTGCTGTGATGGGTCGAGTGCAGCGATGACTCCGAACAGTCGGCGAATGCCATATGTCGTACTGCGTCCGGGAATAAAGCCGGCTTGGTCACCCAGAACCAGTGCGGGCATGAGAGAGAGGAGACGATTCGCTAGGATCTTGGCTAGAATCTTGTTATCGAGGTTGATCAGTGAGATCGGCCTATAGGAGGCACAATCGTCTCGGGGTTTGCCGGGTTTGTGAATGAGAGTGACATTGGCTTCGCGGAGGGTGGGTGGAAGAATCCCTTGTTCTAAGGCCTCTTCATAGACTTGAAGGAGCAGTGGGGCTAGCGTGGGTGCGTGTGCCTTATAAAATTCGCCGGTGAGACCGTCGGGGCCAGGTGCCTTAGTGTTTGGGAGTGATTTTATTGCCTCAGTGATTTCTCCCTGTGTGATGGGCGCATTCAAGGGTTCACGGAGTTCATGGATCACCCAGTAAAGTTCAGTGTCATTAAGGTAGTTCTGGATCTCTTCGGGGTTACTAGTGAATCGGGAGCTGTACAGGTCTTGGTAAAATTTATGAAATGTATTCACAATGTCTTCTTTGGAGTAGGTTAGGTTCCCGTTCATGTCGCGGATGCATTCCACCTGGGGGGTGTCTGGTCAAGTCTCAAGAGGCGGGCCAGGAGCGCCCCGGGTTTCTGCCCTTCGCCGTATTGCCTGATCTTATGTCTGCGGCCCAGGAATTTCATTTCGCGTTCAGCTGCTGTGTGGAATTTTCCTAATTCCATCTTTAGGTCGGCCCGGGTCTGCGCGTCTGGGGATGTCGCTTGTTTGTTTTCCAGGTCTTTCAAACGTCGTTCACTGTCTGCTAACTCTTGCCTGATCAGCTTCAGGATGCCATTTTCTTTAGCCATGCATACGCCTCTCACGTAGCATTTTAATGTTTCCCATAGCGTGACGGGTGAGTCGACTGAGCCTTGGTTCGTCTCGAGGAAGGTGGTAATGTCCTGCTGGAGTTCATCTGCAAACGTAGGGTCTAGGAGCGCACCTGATTTGAATCTCCAGTTCACGGGGGTTTTCGGCATCTCGGATAGCGTAAATTTGAGTGTGACCATAGAGTGGTCGGATAGGGATCGTGGCAGAATTTGGCAGGGCCCCCACCTGAACGGACTCCGGGATGACACCAGTAGATAGTCAATGCGGGAGCTGGTGTTATGGACTGCTGAGTGAAAGGTGTAGTCTTGGGAGTTTGGATGGGAGTGTCTCCAGATGTCGGATAGCTCAAAGGCCTGGCAGATCTCTGTAACTTGGCGACTGGCTTTGGAGATTCTGTTGCTTGGACCGTGCGATTTGTCGATATAGGGGTTTAGGGGGGTATTGAGGTCTGCTCCCCAAATGATAGTTGCTGAGGTGTATGTTTCCAGGTTTGACATGATCCAGTTGAAGTTACTCGGCCCGTCGACATTGGGAGCGTAAGTGTTCACCAGAACTATTTCCTTCCCCGCGAGCAGGCCCCTCACCAGTAGAAACCTGCCTTCTTCGTCCTTCTTAGAACCGATCAAACTGAAACCGGCCTTCCTGTCGATCAGTATCGCTACGCCTCTCGCGTACGAGGAGTATGAAGAAAAGTATCTATGGCAGCCCCATGAGCGGGCCCAGTGCTGTTCTGCCGATGGTGTAAGGTGCGTCTCCTGCAGCATAGCGATAGTGATCTTGTGTCTCCGTAAGTACTGGAGGACTTTCCTGAGTTTGGAGGATTGGTTGCCGCCTCTAATGTTCCAGGTGGCGGTTTTAATTGACCCCATCTTGTGACGACAAATAGGAGGGGGGCGATGCCACCTCTGTCATGCGGATCTGGAAGTGCTTGAAGGTGCAGAGGTTCCTCTCGCCGATTGCAGGCTCCGGGTAAGTGATCTGTGGTTGTTGTGTGCTTGAACATAATTGATCAGACAAAAACAATATAGTAACTCTTGGCTCTTTCCCTCGTGCGGGCAACCCCCAACAGGCCCACGGTGTACCCACACTCCCGTGCACGGGCAACTCCCAACTGGCCCGTGATAAACAGTCCCCGGTTAACCCAACAGTAATCATTGCTGTGCTAGGGGCGCTAGTGGCCCTCCAAGAGGAGGCTGGCTCCCAGTCGCATAGAGAGTTTGTTCCATGGTGGCACTAGGAAATTTTCAATCTGTGACAGCTGCGGGGTGGGTCCTTATGGCGGCTCCCTTCTAGGTCTGTTTCCTCTTTGGGGGTTTGCATCGCTCGTAGCAGATCTACAGCCATTGTGGTCTACGTATTCATTGACCTCCCCAGGCGTATTGAAGAACTGAGTTTTGCCTTTGTATTGTATACGGAGTTTTGCAGGAAAAAGCATGGAGTATTGAATCTGATTCTCTTGCAATCTACGTTTCACTGCAGTGTATGAACGCCTTTGCGCCTGGACTGCCTGGGAGAAATCCGGAAAGAATTTGATCTTGTCTCCATCATGTTGAAGGTCCCCCTTGTCCCTGGCGGCTCTCAAAATGGCGTCACGGTCCCTGTAATTGAGCAATTTTGCAATGATGGGTCGAGGGTTTGCTCCCGGGACGGGTCTTGTGTTGGGGTCTCTGTGGGCCCGTTCAACCACGAAGAGTTTCGATAGGATTTCTGTCCCGAACAGGTCCGTGCAGATCTTCTCTATGTATTCTTCCATTCTCTGAGGGGGCTGATGTTCTCTAATGCCAACAATCCTTAGATTATTTCGCCGGGAGCGTCCCTCAAGATCTTCGTTCTTGGCGCTCACCGCCTTCATCTGCGCCTCCAACAGGGATACTCTGGCGGTTAGGGTCGATGTACCGTCATCAAGGTCGGAGACTCTCTGTTCGACGGTATCTAGTCTGTCGACGTGCTTGTCCAGTCTATGTTGAAGTTGGTCGACTTTGGAGGAAAGGGAGTCTAGTTTGCTCCCCAGGCCTCCTATTCCAGCCTTGAGATCTAGCAGGATTTCTCTAATGTCAAGCTCTTGTGGCTCTCCGACTTCGTGGGGCTGGTCCTGCTCGGGTGATTGTGGTCTGCTGGTTGAGGCGGTTGCTTTGGTAGAGACACAGCCTTCAAAGTTTAGTTTCCTCTGCGATCTATAATTTTTCCCCATCCTTGAGGTGACTACGGATGGCGGGATGGTTCCGCTGTAGCCACGCTGAGTATGTTGGCCGCTGGAACGCTGGGAGGGCCCGTGAATTCTGAGTAGCTGTTTCGAGTAGATTCTGCTTAGGCCGTCCTTGGAGCTCTGTTCTGGGCCTCTGGGCTCAGTTCTGGGCTAGGCTGCGGTCCTGTGCTGGGGGTGCGATTATGCCGAATGTCTGATTTGGACTTTCGATATTAGGCGCGTGGTCATAGATCTCTTGGGCCTGGTACGATGACTACTTGCAGGCACCCCGCTTTATAAAAGTAGCGTCACGGATCCCCTCGGCTTCAGGGTCGTTAGAAATCACGCACCAATGGGCTCGGGTGTTCCGAATGCAAGATAGGCCAGTCGCGGGCCCATGCGGGTGCAGCGGGGGCGCAAGGCGCTCGTACCTGAATCCTCTCTGCTCCCTCTGAAGCGCCGGGCTCACCGTCGGGCCTCTGGATACCCGTCTGCCGCGGCCGCCCTCTCGCCGATTCTCTCCGATCTACCGTGATGGGTGATTCGGCCGTCCGCGACGGGCAACGCGGGGGCACGATCTTCCGCTCCACCCCGCGATAGGGGTTCCGACAAGGCCCGTGCCGCAGCTCGTGTGATAGTGGTCGTGGGCGGATCAAGCTTCGGGAGCATATTCGTACGCTGCGGCCCCAGCGAGGCCGCGTCTGCCTGGCAGCTGAAGGGCGGGGGGGTGAAGGCCCCGCAATCCGTCGTCCACGGGCGAAACTGCGGCGGTCAGAGGAAATGAAGGCAGGAGCTGAAGTAGAAACACCACAGCTGTCGATATCTAAGGATTGTAAACTGTGTAGAAGCCATGGAACACGCGATTCTTCAGGATCTTTTAGGGAGATCCGCGGAGCTCACAGGGAGGCCGCCATCTTGGACAGCTCTCTAGCGCCCTCTATGCCATTCATCTATCTGTTTTCCTAATGTAGCCCCCGTACCATGAGGCGTGGCTCTGGCAGACTATGCATTCACCATGACTTTGCCATTCATGTATCTGTTTGCCTAATGTAGCCCCCGGTAGCATGAGACGTGCTTCTAGTAGACTACACATTCACCCTGACTTTGCTATTCATGTATCTGTTTGCCTAATTTAGCCCCCGTACCATGAGGGATGGTTCTAGTAGAATATGCTTTCACCCTGACTTTGCCATTCATGTATCGGTTTGCCTAATATAGCCCCGTACCATGAGGCATGGCTCTAGCAGACTATGCATTCACCCTGACTTTACCATTCATGTATCTGTTTACCTAATGTAGACCCGTACCATGAGGCGTGGCTCTAGCGGACTATGCATTTACCCTGACTTTGCCAATCACGTATCTGTTTGCCTAATGTAGCCCGTACCATGAGGCGTGGCTCTAGCGGACTATGCATTTACCCTGACTTTGCCATTCATGTATAAGTTTGCCTAATGTAGCCCCGTAACATGAGGCGTGGCTCTAAGGGACTATGTATTTACTGTGACTTTGCCATTCATGTATCTGTTTGCCTATTTTAGCCCCTGTTCCATGAGACGTGGCTCTAGCAGACTATGTATTTACCCTGACTTTGCCATTCATGTATCTGGTTGCCAAGTGTAGCCCCAGTACCATGAGGCGTTGCTCTAGTAGACTATGCATTTACCCTGACTTTGCCATTCATGTATCTGTTTTCCTAATGTAGCCCCTGTACCATGAGGCGTGGCTCTAGTAAACTATGCATTTACTCTGACTTTGCCATTCATGTATTTGTTTGACTAATGTAACCTCATACCATGAGGTGTGGCTCTAGTGGATTATGCATTTACCCACACTTTGCCATTCATGTATCTGTTTGCCTAATGTAGCCCCCGTACCATGAGGCGTGGCTTTAGTGGACTATGCATTTACTCTAACTTTGCTATTCATGTATCTGTTTGCCTATTGTAGCCCCGTACCATGAGGCGAGGCTTTACTGGACTATGCATTTACTCTGTCTTTGCCATTCATGTATCTGTTTGCCTATTGTTGCCCCTGCACCATGAGGCGTGGCTCTAGTAGACTATACATTTACCCTGACTTTGCCATTCATGTATCTGTTTGCCTAATGTAGCCCCCATACCATGAGGCATGGATCTAGTAGAATATGCATTTACTATGACTTTACCATTCATGTATCTGTTTGCCTAATTTAGCCCCCGTAGCATGAGACGTGGTTCAAGTAGACTACACATTCACCCTGACTTTGCCATTCATGTATCTGTTTGCCTAATTTAGTCCCCGTACCATGAGGCATGGTTCTAGTAGAATATGCTTTCACCCTGACTTTGCCATTCATGTATCGGTTTGCCTAATATAGCCCCGTACCATGAGGCGTGGCTCTAGCAGACTACGCATTCACCCTGACTTTACCATTCATGTATCTGTTTACCTAATGTAGCCCCGTACCATGAGGCGTGGCTCTGGCGGACTGTGCATTTACCCTGACTTTGCCAATCATGTATATGTTTGCCTAATGTAGCCCAGTACCATGAGGCGTGGCTCTAGCGGACTATGCATTTACCCTAACTTTGCCATTCATGGATCTGTTTGCCTAATGTAGCCCTGTACCATGAGGCGTGGCTCTAGGGGACTATGTATTTACCGTGACATTCCCAATCATGTATCTGTTTGCCTATTGTAGCCCCTGTACCATGAGACGTGGCTCTAGCAGACTATGTATTTACCCTGACTTTTCCATTCAGGTATCTGGTTGCCAAATGTAGCCCCCGTACCATGAGGCGTTGCTCTAGTAGACTATGCATTTACCCTGACTTTGCCATTCATGTATCTGTTTTCCTAATGTAGCCCCTGTACCATGAGGCGTGGCTCTAGTGGATTATGCATTTACCCTGACTTTGCCATTCATGTATCTGTTTGCATAATGTAGCCCCTCTACATGAGGCATGGCTTTAGTGGACTATGCATTTACTCTGACTTTGCCATTCATGTATCTGTTTGCCTAATGTAGCCCCCGTACCATGAGGCGTAGCTCTAGTAGACTACACATTCACCCTGACTTTGCCATTCATGTATCTGTTTGCCTAACTTAGCCCCCGTACCATGAGGCATTTTTTAAGTAGAATATGCATTCACCCTGACTTTGCCATTCATGTATATGTTTGCCTAAAGTAGCCCCCCATACCATGAAGTGTGGATCTAGGGGACTATGTATTTACCCTGACTTTGCCATTCATCTTTCTGTTTTCCTAATGTAGCCCCTGTACCATGAGGCGTGGCTCTAGCAAACTATGCATTCACCCTGACTTTGCAATTCACATATCTTTTTGCCTAATGTAGCCCCGTACCATGAGGCGTGCCTCTAGCGGACTATGTATTTACCCTGACTTTGCCATTCATGTATCTGTTTGCCTAATGTAGCCCCGTACCATGAGGCGTGGCTCTAAGGGACTATGCATGTACCGTGACTTTGCTATTCATGCATCTGTTTGCCTAATGTAGCCCCCGTACCATGAGACGTGGCTCTAGCAGACTATGTATTTACCCTGACTTTGCCATTCATATATCTGTTTGCCTAATGTAACCCCATACCAAGAGGCATGGCTCTAGTGGATTATGCATTTACCCTGACTTTGCCATTCATGTATCTGTTTGCCTAATGTAGCCCCCATACCATGAGGCGTGGCTTTAGTGGACTATGCATTTACTCTAACTTTGCCATTAATGTATCTGTTTGCCTAATGTAGCCCCAGTACCATGAGGCATGGTTTTAGTGGACTATGCATTTACTCTGACTTTGCCATTCATGTATCTGTTTGCCTAATGTAGCCCCCGTACCATGAGGCGTGGCTTTAGTGGACTATGCATTTTCTCTGACATTGCCATTCATGTATCTGTTTGCCTAATGTAGCCCTCAAACCATGAGGGGTGGCTCTAGTGGATTATGCATTTACCCTGACTTTGCCATTCATGTATCTGTTTGCCTAATGTAACCCCGTACCATGAGGCGTGGCTCTAGTGGATTATGCATTTACCCTGACTTTGCCATTCATGTATCTGTTTGCCTAATGTAGCCCTCATACCATGAGGGGTGGCTTTAGTGACTATGCATTTTCTCTGACTTTGCCATTTATGTATCTGTTTGCCTAATGTAGCCCTCATACCATGAGGGGTGGTTCTAGTGGATTATGCATTTACCCTGACTTTGCCATTCATGTATCTGTTTGCCTAATGTAGCCCCCGTACCATGAGGCGTGGCTTTAGTGGACTATGCATTTACTCTAACTTTGCCATTCATGTATCTGTTTGCGTAATGGAGCCCCCGTACCATGAGGCATGGCTTTAGTGGACTATGCATTTACTCTGGCTTTGCCATTCATGTATCTGTTTGCCTAATGTAGCCCCTGTACCATGAGGCGTGGCTCTAGTAGACTATGCATTTAGCCTGACTTTGCCATTCATGTATCTGTTTGCCCAATGTAGCCCCGTACCATGAGGCGTTGCTCTAGTAGACTATGCATTTACCCTCATCTTGCCAATCATGTATCTGTTTGCCTAATGTAGCCCCCGTACCATGAGGAGTTGCTCTAGTAGACTATGCATTTACCGTGACATTGCCATTCATGTATCTGTTTGCCTAATGTAGCCCCCGTACTTTGAGGCATGGCTCTAGCAGACTATGCATTCACCCTGGCATTGCCATTCATGTATCTGTTTGCGTAATGTAGCCCCGTACCATGAGGCATGGCTCTAGCAGACTATGCATTTACCCTGACTTTGCCATTCATGTATCTGTTTGCCTAATGTAGCCCCGTACCATGAGACGTGGCTCTAGGGGACTATGAGTTTAGAGTGACTTTGCCATTCATATATCTGTTTGCCTAATGTAGCCCCCGTACCATGAGACATGGCTCTAGCAGACTATGTATTTACCCTGACTTTGCCATTCATGTATCTGTTTGCCAAATGTAGCCCCCGTACCATGAGGCGTTGCTCTAGTAGACTATGCATTTACCCTGACTTTGCCATTCATGTATCTGTTTGCCTAATGTAGCCCCCCGTAGCATGAGATGTGGTTCTAGTAGACTACACATTAACCCTGACTTTGCCATTCATGTATCTGTTTGCCTAATTTAGCCCCCGTACCATGAGGCATGGTTCTAGTAGAATATGCTTTCACCCTACCTTTGCCATTCATGTATCGGTTTGCCTAATATAGCCCTGTACCATGAGGCGTGGCTCTAGCAGACTATGCATTCACCCTGACTTTACCATTCATGTATCTGTTTACCTAATGTAGCCCAATACCATGAGGCGTGTCTCTAGCGGACTATGCATTTACCCTGACTTTGCCAATCATGTATCTGTTTACCTAATGTAGCCCCATACCATGAGGCGTGTCTCTAGCGGACTATGCATTTACCCTGACTTTGCCAATCATGTATCTGTTTGCCTAATGTAGCCCCGTACCATGAGGCGTGGCTCTAGGGGACTATGTATTTACCGTGACTTTGCCATTCATGTATCTGTTTGCCTAATGTAGCCCCTGTACCATGAGGTGTGGCTTTAGTGGACTATGCATTTACTCTAACTTTGCTATTCATGTATCTGTTTGCCTAATGTAGCCCCGTACCATGAGGCGAGGCTTTACTGGACTATGCATTTACTCTGTCTTTGCCATTCATGTATCTGTTTGCCTATTGTTGCCCCTGCACCATGACGCGTGGCTCTAGTAGACTATACATTTACCCTGACTTTGCCATTCATGTATCTGTTTGCCTAATGTAGCCCCCATACCATGAGGCATGGATCTAGTAGAATATGCATTTACTATGACTTTACCATTCATGTATCTATTTGCCTAATTTAGCCCCCCGTAGCATGGGACGTGGTTCAAGTAGACTACACATTCACCCTGACTTTGCCATTCATGTATCTGTTTGCCTAATTTAGCCCCCGTACCATGAGGCATGGTTCTAGTAGAATATGCTTTCACCCTGACTTTGCCATTCATGTATCGGTTTGCCTAATATAGCCCCGTACCATGAGGCGTGGCTCTAGCAGACTACGCATTCACCCTGACTTTACCATTCATGTATCTGTTTACCTAATGTAGCCCCGTACCATGAGGCGTGGCTCTGGCGGACTGTGCATTTACCCTGACTTTGCCAATCATGTATATGTTTGCCTAATGTAGCCCAGTACCATGAGGCGTGGCTCTAGCGGACTATGCATTTAATCTGACTTTGCCATTCATGTATCTGTTTGCCTAATGTAGCCCCGTACCATGAGGCGTGGCTCTAGGGGACTATGTATTTACCGTGACATTCCCAATCATGTATCTGTTTGCCTATTGTAGCCCCTGTACCATGAGACGTGGCTCTAGCAGACTATGGCCCTCATTACGACCCTGGCGGAAATCGAAAAACGATGGCGGAAATGCAATACCGCCATCGAATAGCGCTCGGTGCGACTATGACCCGTCACCGCAAAGTACGAAGCCATTAGCGACACCGTAGTGAACGCCAACGCTAACTGCACCAAGCACGCGCGCACGCACCATGCCAAACCGCAAACACCACCATGGCGCAAGGGTACGCCAATTCCGACCCTAGCGGACATGTACCTAACGCCATCAGGCATGGCGTAATGTACCATTCCGCCATGGCGAGAAGTACGGCATCGCGAATCAACCGTAAACGGCCCCACTGAGTGCCTGTACACCGCTCCCTGCCCACAAAGTACAACTCCCCGTAGGTGCAATGAAGTCACAATGCAACCATTGAAATGTACAAGTCACCCATGCATGGCAAAGAAGAAAAGAAACACAAGAGGGGCCAATGGGAGCTGCAGGGCACAGATGGCACGAATACAGAAGCCATCCCAATGGACATGACCACAGTCCCCCACCAAGAAACGCACGCAAACACAGGCACCTGTGACCAGCAATATTCCGAAAATCACATCATTCCACCAGTCCACCTGGCTGACCGGCATCTGTTACACAAAACCCAATCCCCCGCCCCTGAGCATGACAACATTCAAACTGTCATATAGGCAGCCCCCATCCCTGACCTCACGGGCTTAGTAGGCAAACGCGCCCAGTACAGTACCACGCAACTAAACCCCGAAGCTGGAACCCAATGCAGATCTCCTCACAATACATCGCCCCCCAAATAGGCATATGCCACATCACTTGCAAAGAAAAACGCTACACGGGCCAAATCAGAATAGAAATTTATGCACATCAAAGTCACCAAGCCCATACAGCCATCAGGCCATGAACTCCAAAACACTAATCACCATTGTGGGCTGCATCCGCAAGAAATAACCAGCCACTACTTGTGTGTCGCCCTGTTCCCCCATGGTACACAGAGCCACATTCACGTACGAAAAGGCAACATGGAAGCGCACAGAACCGCAGGGCCGTCCCAATGGGGAGGCACTAGTCCAGCTGAAAGGCCGAAATGTTGCTCCGAGCCACCAGTACTGCGTAAGGGCATGTGGCCCATTGGCGATCGTCCCATAAGATCGTAATGCTGCTCCACTGATTAACACGAAGCAGCAGGTGTCGGGAGTAAAATCCATCTGCAGGAGTGGCATACAGATGGCAGTGGCAAAAGGGGAGGAGATACCTGTCAACCAAAAGAAAAGAAAAAGAACAGAATGGCCATCAGAACTACATTCGAACAACTCACTTCAATGATCACACGAAATCCACAGCCATATGCATGCTAGCCCACTCAAAAGGATCATCACCACCCCAAAACCACTTGCGACTCATAACCATCTATATCGAGGTGCAAACACCATCACAAACGAGTGTACCTGTGCATGCGTCTGTCAAAACAGAATCCATCAGATGGGAATGTTAACGTGCATGGACACAAGTGTCTGAGGGCGCCTCGAGACAGGGAGGGCTCAACAAGGCCAGATAGACGATGGTCCCACTATGGCAGCCCTGCATCACATAGCGTAGGGGAGGCGGATAGATCCCAAGAAGCCCTGTACATGGCAAACTCTGTATCAAATCACCTGCCCATGCATCCATTCATCATTCCCTCATCCCGGGATCAAAACGCCTGAATAATTACTCACATAACATTAGAAACATCCATTGAGTCTGTGCGTTATGCAGCCTGCAAAATCCACAGTGCCCCAGCCCGTAATTCCAGTGTTGTGAAGTAACATGTATTTGGGAACGGCCGGCCTCATCGCCCACGTAGCTATTGCGCATCCCAAACTATTCATATCAATCATTGCTCCCTCGCCATGGGCCCTGTCTCAAGGACATTGAACAATAGAACGTTATATTTGCAGTCAGACCTGTGGGCATCTCCTCGCCGCTAGCTGGAAACCGAAAGCGCCGCCCTTCGAATTCCTCATTTGCAACACCACGTCGGAAAGGCATCTGTGGCCGTTTGAAATCACTAATTATTCCATCGAGTGCGGCTGTGTGTGAAAATGGCAACTGCCTTCACCCACGAATGGGACGCCCCGCCCGTCGTTGCAACTCGGTACAGTGATGCATGAGGGCCCACCGTTACTCGAGTACTACGTTCCACTGACCCTTCACAAGTCTGTTCGCGACTGCACAGATAGTATGGGAAACAATGGGACCACAGCAGAATGAACATATCAACCAATCTTACACGGCCATCGGGTACAAATACATGATAGCAATAGCAAGATACCATTCCCCGAATTGCAGCGTTGTGCGCGTGACGTGCTCGGCCAAAGGGGAGAGCAGTTTGCACAGGTGGAATGAATCACCACAGGTGGAGGCCATACAGCCTGAAAACACATAAATTGCACAGCCAGTCTCCTCCCACAACCACACCGAAATGCTACCGGCAGGACTCGCGATGTTGGCCCTGGGGGACCTGATAGCACTGCAAGTGCTCCAACTCCAAGAAGAAGACGAACACCAACTACAACCAGCAGCACGGAGGAGACGCAGGAGGAGGAGGAGGCCAAGGCAGGGCCAGCAAGGCCCACCAGCACAGCCACTACCACCACGCAGGCAGCCCGCAATCCCACGCCTCCGAGCACATCCGTTCAACCTCACTGATGAGCAGATCCACACCCTCTACCGTTTGGACCGGGACACCATAGCCGCCATTGTGGACATGACACAGGCTGACCTTGTCAGCATGATAGATAGCCCAACCGCCATCCCACCCCTACTGAAGGTGGTGTCTGTACTCCACTTCCTGGCCACAGGCACCTACCAGCACACAGTCGGACAGTTGCATGGCATTTCTCAGCCACTGTTCTCACGGACACTATTGCAAGTGCTCGATGCCCTCCTGCAGCACGCAGACGACTACATCTCCCTACCACGCTCGGAGCAGGAAATTACAAACACGAAAGTGGGATTCCATGCACTTGCCGGCATACCGGGTTGCATTGGTGCCATCGACTGCACCCATGTGGAATTGGTCGTCCCACATGCCATGGAGGCCCAGTACCGCAACCGAAAACAATTTCATTCCCTGAATGTACAAATGGTGTGTGACTCCAACAGGATCATTACACATTGTTGTGCCCGATTCCCTGGATCAACCCATGATTCTATGGTCTTGAGGAACTCTAAAATACCACGCTACATGGAGCGACACGCAGGGAACAGATCTTGGCTACTCGGTGAGTCTCATTACATGCATGATGATGTGGGGTATGTGAATTGGCAATGACCTGGCAGGAAGGGGGGGGGTGTGCGTACGTATCAATGGCATTCCACATCATACGTTTCTCGTCCACATACAGGTGATGCTGGATATCCACTGAAGAGATGGCTCCTCACACCAGTCCGGAACCCACGGGACCAGCATGAGGAGGACTACAACCATGCCCACTCACGTACCCGTGTAGTCATAGAACAGGCATTCGGCCTACTGAAGGGCCGTTTCCGCTGCCTCAGCAGGTCTGGCGGGGCACTCCTGTACCGCCATGAGAAGGTTGCAAAGATGGTGATGGCATGTGTCATGCTCCACAACATGTGCGTACGTAGAAATGTGCCCATGCCCCCTGACGCAGAACTGCAAGCACCTGAAGATGGTCATGATGAGGGTGGGGATGTGGCAGCACCTCATGGAGTCTGCGAGGCACCGGAGGCCCGTGACATTCGTCAGCATCTCATTGATGTATGCTTCTAGCACTCACGCCTGGTGGCTGATACATGGACACGGGACTCGTGGCACTGCGTGTGTCTGGGACATGCACAATATGGACTGTACGCCTATGATGGCCTAGTACACAAAGATCAATGTCCACACATCTCATTGGTTGATCGTGCACTTTTTATGGCATATGTGATGTCATGTTGAACACCCTATCGACCCGCCACCCAAGTGAGCCCAACACACCCCCTCCACCCTCCTACCTCCCCCCCGAACACCAGTGTCCAAAGATGCTCATTGTCAGTGGGCAGTCGCTATTGCAAGCCCCCTCTGCGGGTATCAGGGGCATCCCTGCCTGTGGAGCGCAGGTTCCTTCCAGATCTACGTTGGGGGCTGCCCTGGATGGAACTTGCAACGGATGATGTGTCTGCCTGCTCACGTCCATGCATGTCCCTAAGGGTTTGCGAGAGCTCAGTGAGCACACGGCGCACTGCGGCAAGTTCGGCACATACGTCCTTGGCCGTCGCATGCAGTTCCCCCCTGAGGCTCTCGGTGCTTCTCTCCATTTGGACTCTCAGGCTCTCGGTGCTACTCTCGATTTGTGCCCTAAGTGTCTCAGTTGATGTTTCTATGTCTGCCTTAGTGCCCCCACATTCATCAGCATGGTCCTTGAGGAGCGTGGCCAGTTGCTGCTGTTGTTCGATCAACTGGTCGAGGGACTGTTGCCTCTGCTGGGCCATGGCCATTTGCGGGGGTGTCACAGAGGGGCTGTTGTCCTCATGTTGCCTTGCCACAGGGCTTGTGGGGGATGGCCAGTCGTCGTCTTGTGGGTGCCCCTGCGTGGTATCCTCATGTTGTACGGGATGGGACAGACAGGGGGATTGGGACAGGTCATGGATGGATCTGACTTCGGCATCCCCGTTTTCTGTGTCGGAGCATGCTGCCATCAATGGGGTGTCACCTATGGTGCTGCTGCCACCAGAGGCAGTGCCTTCTGTGGCATCCATTGGGGGGACCTGTGGTGGTGGTGTTGTGGGCATGCTGGCTGCTGGGGTGCCTGTTGATGTTCCCTCCTCTGTGCTGCCACCTGATTTGTGCTGCTGCCGTGTCTTGATGCGTGCAGCTGAGGTGGAGGGTCTCTGGCCGTTGGTCTTGGCCCTCTTTGCAGGTGTGCTGGTAGGGGTGTCCTGTAGCTCGTCGTTTGGATCGGACCCTGTGGTGGAGTAAAGGAGGGCGAGGGTTATTGATGGGTCTGTGGGAATTGGAATGGCATTGTATCACATGCATTGGGGTGGTACCTGAGGGTGATTTGGGTCGGGGCCTTGGAGGTGCTTTGATTTGTGTGTGGAGTGAGGGTGCAGTTGTTTGGCAGCCTGCAGTTAGGGTGTGCCTGCTGCACGTGTAGTGCGTGTATTAGGGGTTTTTAATTATTTATGTATTTATTGTGGGTTTTAACGTGCGCTATCAGGCCGATGTGTGTGGACGTTCTCCTGGACATGTGTTTCTGTTGCACTATGTGGACGAATGGTACTTCACATGGATGGACTGTGTGGATTTGGCATTGTTTTATCTGGCCCACCTACCTGAATCTTCGGATGTCTGCACTCCTTTCTCCATCCCTCCGACTCCCTCTATGCTCTCCATTCCGATAGTGGAGGCACAGATTTCTTCCCAGGGGGTCAACTTGATGGGTGATTCAGGACCTCCCCCGGTGGCTGTGGCAATGTTGCGGTTGGCAGAGAGTATGTTGCGGACGCGTATCCGCAGGTCGTCCCATCGCTTGCGGCATTGCTGTGGGGTGCGGGGTGCGGTCCCCACCGCACTTACCCGCTGTGCCACCAGAGCCCATATGGCCTTCTTGTTTGCAAGTGCCGTCCTGGTCATTTGCGTGCAGAAGACGACGGCAGCATTCTCCTGGAGGGTCTCTGTTAGCACGGTGAGTTCCTCACGGGAGAAGTGGACCTGCCGCTTGCGGTCGCACGCTTTCTTCGCTACTTTTCCCATTTTTCTTGGTTTCGCTAGGGTGGTTGACGGGTTGGGGTGTGTTTCAGGGTAGTGATTTTAGTGGTTGTGTGGTTTTAGTGTATTTATAGGTGTACGCCGGGATGTTTCCCGTTCCGGGCCCATGTTTTAACTTCCGTTTCCGTATATTTCCGGGCACCGTACTTTCCGGTAGGCGCACACTGCGGTGACCGCTAAGAGGGGTGGCGGTATTGCACCTAGGGCGCCGTACGGCGGCGGTGTGGGCCGTTTTGGGGTCATTTCCGCCATCGCGGACTTTGCACTTCCGCCATGCCGTGGTGCTCGTGCCCGATGGGTCGGAATGGGCCGCACTTTGCTCCTTCGTGCAATGGCGGAAACGCTATTTACGCTGTGGCGCTCCGGTCAGTCGCTTTCCGCCAGGGTCGTAATGAGGGCCTATGTATTTACCCTGACTTTTCCATTCAGGTATCTGGTTGCCAAATGTAGCCCCCGTACCATGAGGCGTTGCTCTAGTAGACTATGCATTTACCCTGACTTTGCCATTCATGTATCTGTTTTCCTAATGTAGCCCCTGTACCATGAGGCGTGGCTCTAGTGGATTATGCATTTACCCTGACTTTGCCATTCATGTATCTGTTTGCATAATGTAGCCCCTCTACATGAGGCATGGCTTTAGTGGACTATGCATTTACTCTGACTTTGCCATTCATGTATCTGTTTGCCTAATGTAGCCCCCGTACCATGAGGCGTAGCTCTAGTAGACTACACATTCACCCTGACTTTGCCATTCATGTATCTGTTTGCCTAACTTAGCCCCCGTACTATGAAGCATGTTTTAAGTAGAATAGGCATTCACCCTGACTTTGCCATTCATGTATATGTTTGCCTAATATAGCCCCCCATACCATGAAGTGCGGATCTAGGGGTCTATGTATTTACCCTGACTTTGCCATTCATCTTTCTGTTTTCCTAATGTAGCCCCGTACCATGAGGCGTGGCTCTAGCAGACTATGCATTCACCCTGACTTTGCCATTCACATATCTTTTTGCCTAATGTAGCCCCGTACCATGAGGCATGCCTCTAGCGGACTATGTATTTACCCTGACTTTGCCATTCGTGTATCTGTTTGCATAATGTAGCCCCGTACCATGAGGCGTGGCTCTAAGGGACTATGGCCCTCATTAGGACCCTGGCGGATTTTTTCCGCCGTCGGCGGACTTTTCCGCCATGGCGCAAAGTCCCTTTACGCCATGGCGGATGGCGGACTTACCGCCCCATTCCGAGGTCGGCGGGGCGGTAAGTCCCCATTGACCCATTTACCCTTCCCCATTCCCATTTCGGCCCCATAGGGCTCAATGGGAGTGGGGAAGGCGTTAATTACGCCACCGTAAATTACGGTGGCGTAATTAACACCAAGGTCCCATAGCGCCATGGTTTTTTACGCCCGCAAAAAGCGGGCGGAAAAATGACCATGGCGCTATGGGAACTCGTAGTTGGCGGTAAGGGGTCGGCGCAGCTAACGCTGGCGCAAACCCCTTACCGCCAGGGTCCTAATGAGGGCCTATGTATGTACCGTGACTTTGCCATTCATGCATCTGTTTGCCTAATGTAGCCCCCGTACCATGAGACGTGGCTCTAGCAGACTATGTATTTACCCTGACTTTGCCATTCATATATCTGTTTGCCTAATGTAACCCCATACCAAGAGGCATGGCTCTAGTGGATTATGCATTTACCCTGACTTTGCCATTCATGTATCTGTTTGCATAATGTAGCCCCCATACCATGAGGCGTGGCTTTAGTGGACTATGCATTTACTCTAACTTTGCCATTAATGTATCTGTTTGCCTAATGTAGCCCCAGTACCATGAGGCATGGTTTTAGTGGACTATGCATTTACTCTGACTTTGCCATTCATGTATCTGTTTGCCTAATGTAGCCCCCGTACCATGAGGCGTGGCATTAGTGGACTATGCATTTTCTCTGACTTTGCCATTCATGTATCTGTTTGCCAAATGTAGCCCTCATACCATGAGGGGTGGCTCTAGTGGATTATGCATTTACCCTGACTTTGCCATTCATGTATCTGTTTGCCTAATGTAACCCCGTACCATGAGGCGTGGCTCTAGTGGATTATGCATTTACCCTGACTTTGCCATTCATGTATCTGTTTGCCTAATGTAGCCCTCATACCATGAGGGGTGGCTTTAGTGGACTATGCATTTTCTCTGACTTTGCCATTTATGTATCTGTTTGCCTAATGTAGCCCTCATACCATGAGGGGTGGCTCTAGTGGATTATGCATTTATCCTGACTTTGCCATTCATGTATCTGTTTGCCTAATGTAGCCCCCGTACCATGAGGCGTGGCTTTAGTGGACTATGCATTTACTCTAACTTTGCCATTCATGTATCTGTTTGCGTAATGGAGCCCCCGTACCATGAGGCATGGCTTTAGTGGACTATGCATTTACTCTGGCTTTGCCATTCATGTATCTGTTTGCCTAATGTAGCCCCCACACCATGAGGCGTGGCTCTAGTAGACTATGCATTTAGCCTGACTTTGCCAATCATGTATCTGTTTGCCTAATGTAGCCCCCGTACCATGAGGAGTTGCTCTAGTAGACTATGCATTTACCGTGACATTGCCATTCATGTATCTGTTTGCCTAATGTAGCCCCCGTACCATGAGGCATGGCTCTATTAGACTATGCATTTACTTTGACTTTGTCATTCATGTATCAGTTTGCCTAATGTAACCCCATACCATCAGTCGTGGTTCTAGTAGACTATGCATTTACTCTGACTTCACCATCCATGTATCTGTTTGCCTAATGTAGCCCCCTGTACCATGAGCTGTGGATCTAGTAGACTATGCATTTACCCTGACTTTGCCATTCATCTATCTGTTTTTCTAATGTTGCCACCTGTACTTTGAGGCATGGCTCTAGCAGACTATGCATTCACCCTGGCATTGCCATTCATGTATCTGTTTGCGTAATGTAGCCCCGTACCATGAGGCATGGCTCTAGCAGACTATGCATTTACCCTGACTTTGCCATTCATGTATCTGTTTGCCTAATGTAGCCCCGTACCATGAGACGTGGCTCTAGGGGACTATGAGTTTACAGTGACTTTGCCATTCATATATCTGTTTGCCTAATGTAGCCCCCGTACCATGAGACGTGGCTCTAGCAGACTAGGTATTTACCCTGACTTTGCCATTCATGTATCTGTTTGCCAAATGTAGCCCCCGTACCATGAGGCGTTGCTCTAGTAGACTATACATTTACCCTGACTTTGCCATTCATGTATCTGTTTGCCTAATGTAGCCCCCCGTAGCATGAGATGTGGTTCTAGTAGACTACACATTAACCCTGACTTTGCCATTCATGTATCTGTTTGCCTAATTTAGCCCCCGTACCATGAGGCATGGTTCTAGTAGAATATGCTTTCACCCTACCTTTGCCATTCATGTATCGGTTTGCCTAATATAGCCCTGTACCATGAGGCGTGGCTCTAGCAGACTATGCATTCACCCTGACTTTACCATTCATGTATATGTTTACCTAATGTAGCCCCGTACCATGAGGCGTGTCTCCAGCGGACTATGCATTTACCCTGACTTTGCCAATCATGTATCTGTTTACCTAATGTAGCCCCATACCATGAGGCGTGTCTCTAGCGGACTATGCATTTACCCTGACTTTGCCAATCATGTATCTGTTTGCCTAATGTAGCCCCGTACCATGAGGCGTGGCTCTAGGGGACTATGTATTTACCGTGACTTTGCCATTCATGTATCTGTTTGCCTAATGTAGCCCCTGTACCATGAGGTGTGGCTTTAGTGGACTATGCATTTACTCTAACTTTGCCATTCATGTATCTGGTTGCCAAATGTAGCCCCCGTACCATGAGGCGTTGCTCTAGTAGACTATGCATTTACCCTGACTTTGCCATTCATGTATCTGTTTTCCTAATGTAGCCCCTGTACCATGAGGCGTGGCTCTAGTAAACTATACATTTACTCTGACTTTGCCATTCATGTATCTGTTTGCCTAATGTAGCCCCTGTACCATGAGGCGTGGCTCTAGTAGACTAGACATTTACCCTGACTTTGCCTTTCATGTATCTGTTTGCCTAATTTAGCCCCCGTACCATGAGGCATGGCTCTAGTAGAATATGCATTTACTCTGACTTTACCATTCATGTATCTGTTTGCCTAATGTAGCCCCCGTACCATGAGGTGTGGATCTAGTGGACTATGCATTTATCCTGACTTTGCCATTCATCTATCTGTTTTCCTAATGTAGCCCCCCGTACCATGAGGCGGTGCTCTAGCAGACTATGCATTCACCATGACTTTGCCATTCATGTATCTGTTTGCCTAATGTAGCCCCCCGTAGCATGAGACGTGGTTCTAGTAGACTACACATTCACCCTGACTTTGCCATTCATGTATCTGTTTGCCTAATTTAGGCCCCGTACCATGAGGCATGGTTCTAGTAGAATATGCGTTCACCCTGACTTTGCCATTCATGTATCTGTTTGCGTAATGTAGCCCCGTACCATGAGGCATGGCTCTAGCAGACTATGCATTTACCCTGACTTTGCCATTCATGTATCTGTTTGCCTAATGTAGCCCCGTACCAGGAGGCGTGGCTCTAGGGGACTATGAGTTTACAGTGACTTTGCCATTCATATATCTGTTTGCCTAATGTAGCCCCCGTACCATGAGACGTGGCTCTAGCAGACTATGTATTTACACTGACTTTGCCATTCATGTATCTGTTTGCCAAATGTAGCCCCCGTACCATGAGGCGTTGCTCTAGTAGACTATGCATTTACCCTGACTTTGCCATTCATGTATCTGTTTGCCTAATGTAGCCCCCCGTAGCATGAGATGTGGTTCTAGTAGACTACACATTAACCCTGCCTTTGCCATTCATGTATCTGTTTGCCTAATTTAGCCCCCGTACCATGAGGCATGGTTCTAGTAGAATATGCTTTCACCCTACCTTTAACATTCATGTATCAGTTTGCCTAATATAGCCCTGTACCATGAGGCGTGGCTCTAGCGGACTATGCATTTACCCTGACTTTGCCAATCATGTATCTGTTTACCTAATGTAGCCCCGTACCATGAGGCGTGTCTCTAGCGGACTATGCATTTACACTGACTTTGCCAATCATGTATCTGTTTGCCTAATGTAGCCCCGTACAATGAGGCGTGGCTCTAGGGGACTATGTATTTACCGTGACTTTGCCATTCATGTATCTGTTTGCCTAATGTAGCCCCTGTACCATGAGGCGTGGCTTTAGTGGACTATGCATTTACTCTTACTTTGCCATTCATGTATCTGTTTGCCTAATGTAGCCCCGTACCATGAGGCGTGGCTTTAGTGGACTGTGCATTTACTCTGACTTTGCCAGTCATGTATCTGTTTGCCTAATGTAGACCCTGTACCATGAGGCGTGGCTCTAGTAGACTATACATTTACCCTGACTTTGCCATTCATGTATCTGTTTGCCTAATGTAGCCCCCGTACCATAAGGCGTTGCTCTAGTAGACTATGCATTTACCCTCATCTTGCCAATCATGTATCTGTTTGCCTAATGTAGCCCCTGTACCATGAGGCGTGGCTCTAGCAGACTATGCATTCACCATGACTTTGCCATTCATGTATCTGTTTGCCTAATGTAGCCCCGTACCATGAGGCCTGGCTCTAGTAGACGATGCATTCACCCTGACTTTGCCATTCATGTATCTGTTTGCCTAATGTAGCCCCCGGTAGCATGAGACGTGGTTCTAGTAGACTACACATTCACCCTGACTTTGCCATTCATGTATCTGTTTGCCTAATTTAGCCCCCGTACCATGAGGCATGGTTCTAGTCGAATATGCTTTCACCCTGACTTTACCATTCATGTATCGGTTTGCTTAATATAGCCCCGTACCATGAGGCATGGCTCTAGCAGACTATGCATTCACCCTGACTTTACCAGTCATGTATCTGTTTACCTAATGTAGCCCTGTACCATGAGGCATGGCTCTAGCGGACTATGCATTTACCCTGATTTTGCCATTCATGTATCTGTTTCCTAAAGTAGCCCCGTACCATGAGGCGTGGCTCTAGGGGACTATGTATTTTCCGTGACTTTGCCATTCATGTATCTGTTTGCCTATTTTAGCCCCTGTACCATGAGACGTGGCTTTACTGGACTATGCATTTACTCTGTCTTTGCCCATTCATGTATCTGTTTGCCTATTGTTGCCCCTGCACCATGAGGCGTGGCTCTAGTTGACTATAAATTTACCCTGACTTTGCCATTCATGTATCTGTTTGCCTAATGTAGCCCCCATACCATGAGGCATGGATCTAGTAGAATATGCATTTACTATGACTTTACCATTCATGTATCTGTTTGCCTAATGTAGCCCCCCGTAGCATGAGACGTGGTTCAAGTAGACTACACATTGGGCCTCATTACGACCCTGGCGGAAAGTTACCGCCAGGGCCGTGACTTTACCGCCATGGTGCTAACTACGTTAACGCCATGGCGGTAAGGGGATTTACCGCCCCATTCCGACCTTGGCGGGGCGGTAAATCCCCAATCCCCATTTACCCTTCCCCATTCCCATTTTTGCCCCATAGGGCATAATGGGAGTGGGGAAGGCGTTAATTACGCCACCGTAAATTACGGTGGAGTAATTAACACCAAGTTCCCTTACCGCCATGGTTTTTTACACCCGCTAAAAGCAGGTGTAAAAACCGCCATGGCGGAAAGGGAACTCGTGATTGGCGGTAAGGGGTCGGCGCAGCTAACGATGGCGCTAACCCCTTACCGCCAGGGTCGTAATGAGGCCCATTCACCCTGACTTTGCCATTCATGTATCTGTTTGCCTAATTTAGCCCCCGTACCATGAGGCATGGTTCTAGTAGAATATGCTTTCACCCTGACTTTGCCATTCATGTATCGGTTTGCCTAATATAGCCCCGTACCATGAGGCGTGGCTCTAGCAGACTACGCATTCACCCTGACTTTACCATTCATGTATATGTTTGCCTAATGTAGCCCAGTACCATGAGGCGTGGCTCTAGCGGACTATGCATTTACCCTGACTTTGCCATTCATGTATCTGTTTGCCTAATGTAGCCCCGTACCATGAGGCGTGGCTCTAGGGGACTATGTATTTACCGTGACATGCCAATCATGTATCTGTTTGCCTATTGTAGCCCCTGTACCATGAGACGTGGCTCTAGCAGACTATGTATTTACCCTGACTTTTCCATTCAGGTATCTGGTTGCCAAATGTAGCTCCCGTACCATGAGGCGTTGCTCTAGTAGACTATGCATTTACCCTGACTTTGCCATTCATGTATCTGTTTTCCTAATGTAGCCCCTGTACCATGAGGCGTGGCTCTAGTGGATTATGCATTTACCCTGACTTTGCCATTCATGTATCTGTTTGCATAATGTAGCCCCTCTACATGAGGCATGGCTTTAGTGGACTATGCATTTACTCTGACTTTGCCATTCATGTATCTGTTTGCCTAATGTAGCCCCCGTACCATGAGGCGTAGCTCTAGTAGACTACACATTCACCCTGACTTTGCCATTCATGTATCTGTTTGCCTAACCTAGCCCCCGTACCATGAGGCATGTTTTAAGTAGAATATGCATTCACCCTGACTTTGCCATTCATGTATATGTTTGCCTAATGTAGCCCCCCATACCATGAAGTGTGGATCTAGGGGACTATGTATTTACCCTGACTTTGCCATTCATCTTTCTGTTTTCCTAATGTAGCCCCCGTACCATGAGGCGTGGCTCTAGCAGACTATGCATTCACCCTGACTTTGCCATTCACATATCTTTTTGCCTAATGTAGCCCTCATACCATGAGGGGTGGCTCTAGTGGATTATGTATTTACCCTGACTTTGCCATTCATGTATCTGTTTGCCTAATGTAGCCCCGTACCATGAGGCGTGGCTCTAAGGGACTATGTATGTACCGTGACTTTGCCATTCATGCATCTGTTTGCCTAATGTAGCCCCCGTACCATGAGACGTGGCTCTAGCAGACTATGTATTTACCCTGACTTTGCCATTCATATATCTGTTTGCCTAATGTAACCCCATACCAAGAGGCGTGGCTCTAGTGGATTATGCATTTACCCTGACTTTGCCATTCATGTATCTGTTTGCCTAATGTAGCCCCCGTACCATGAGGCGTGGCTTTAGTGGACTATGCATTTACTCTAACTTTGCCATTAATGTATCTGTTTGCCTAATGTAGCCCCAGTACCATGAGGCATCGTTTTAGTGGACTATGCATTTACTCTGACTTTGCCATTCATGTATCTGTTTGCCTAATGTAGCCCCCGTACCATGAGGCGTGGCTTTAGTGGACGATGCATTTTCTCTGACTTTGCCATTCATGTATCTGTTTGCCTAATGTAGCCCTCATACCATGAGGGGTGGCTCTAGTGGATTATGCATTTACCCTGACTTTGCCATTCATGTATCTGTTTGCCTAATGTAACCCCGTACCATGAGGCGTGGCTCTAGTGGATTATGCATTTACCCTGACTTTGCCATTCATGTATCTGTTTGCCTAATGTAGCCCTCATACCATGAGGGGTGGCTTTAGTGGACTATGCATTTTCTCTGACTTTGCCAATTATGTATCTGTTTGCCTAATGTAGCCCTCATACCATGAGGGGTGGCTCTAGTTGATTATGCATTTACCCTGACTTTGCCATTCATGTATCTGTTTGCCTAATGTAGCCCCCGTACCATGAGGCGTGGCTTTAGTGGACTATGCATTTACTCTAACTTTGCCATTCATGTATCTGTTTGCGTAATGGAGCCCCCGTACCATGAGGCATGGCTTTAGTGGACTATGCATTTACTCTGGCTTTGCCATTCATGTATCTGTTTGCCTAATGTAGCCCCCGTACCATGAGGCGTTGCTCTAGTAGACTATGCATTTACCCTCATCTTGCCAATCATGTATCTGTTTGCCTAATGTAGCCCCCGTACCATGAGGAGTTGCTCTAGTAGACTATGCATTTACCGTGACATTGCCATTCATGTATCTGTTTGCCTAATGTAGCCCCCGTACCATGAGGCATGGCTCTATTAGACTATGCATTTACTTTGACTTTGTCATTCATGTATCAGTTTGCCTAATGTAACCCCATACCATCAGTCGTGGTTCTAGTAGACTATGCATTTACTCTGACTTCACCATCCATGTATCTGTTTGCCTAATGTAGCCCCCTGTACCATGAGCTGTGGATCTAGTAGACTATGCATTTACCCTGACTTTGCCATTCATCTATCTGTTTTCCTAATGTTGCCACCCGTACTTTGAGGCATGGCTCTAGCAGACTATGCATTCATCCTGGCATTGCCATTCATGTATCTGTTTGCGTAATGTAGCCCCGTACCATGAGGCATGGCTCTAGTAGACTATGCATTTACCCTGACTTTGCCATTCATGTATCTGTTTGCCTAATGTAGCCCCGTACCATGAGACGTGGCTCTAGGGGACTATGAGTTTACAGTGACTTTGCCATTCATATATCTGTTTGCCTAATGTAGCCCCCGTACCATGAGACGTGGCTCTAGCAGACTATGTATTTACCCTGACTTTGCCATTCATGTATCTGTTTGCCAAATGTAGCCCCCGTACCATGAGGCATTGCTCTAGTAGACTATGCATTTACCCTGACTTTGCCATTCATGTATTTGTATGCCTAATGTAGCCCCCCGTAGCATGAGATGTGGTTCTAGTAGACTACACATTAACCCTGACTTTGCCATTCATGTATCTGTTTGCCTAATTTAGCCCCCGTACCATGAGGCATGGTTCTAGTAGAATATGCTTTCACCCTACCTTTGCCATTCATGTATCGGTTTGCCTAATATAGCCCTGTACCATGAGGCGTGGCTCTAGCAGACTATGCATTCACCCTGACTTTACCATTCATGTATCTGTTTACCTAATGTAGCCCCGTACCATGAGGCGTGTCTCTAGCGGACTATGCATTTACCCTGACTTTGCCAATCATGTATCTGTTTACCTAATGTAGCCCCGTACCACGAGGCGTGTCTCTAGAGGACTATGCATTTACCCTGACTTTGCCAATCATCTATCTGTTTGCCTAATGTAGCCCCGTACCATGAGGCGTGGCTCTAGGGGACTATGTATTTACCGTGACTTTGCCATTCATGTATCTGTTTGCCTAATGTAGCCCCTGTACCATGAGGTGTGGCTTTAGTGGACTATGCATTTACTCTAACTTTGCCATTCATGTATCTGTTTGCCTAATGTAGCCCCGTACCATGAGGCGTGGCTTTAGTGGACTGTGCATTTACTCTGACTTTGCCATTCATGTATCTGGTTGCCAAATGTAGCCCCCGTACCATGAGGCGTTGCTCTAGTAGACTATGCATTTACCCTGACTTTGCCATTCATGTGTCTGTTTTCCTAATGTAGCCCCTGTACCATGAGGCGTGGCTCTAGTAAACTATGCATTTTCTCTGACTTTGCCATTCATGTATCTGTTTGCCTAATGTAGCCCCTGTACCACGAGGCGTGGCTCTAGTAGACTAGACATTTTCCCTGACTTTGCCTTTCATGTATCTGTTTGCCTAATTTAGCCCCCGTACCATGAGGCATGGCTCTAGTAGAATATGCATTTACTCTGACTTTACCATTCATGTATCTGTTTGCCTAATGTAGCCCCCCGTACCATGAGGTGTGGATCTAGTGGACTATGCATTTATCCTGACTTTGCCATTCATCTATCTGTTTTCCTAATGTAGCCCCCCGTACCATGAGGCGGTGCTCTAGCAGACTATGCATTCACCATGACTTTGCCATTCATGTATCTGTTTGCCTAATGTAGCCCCCCGTAGCATGAGACGTGGTTCTAGTAGACTACACATTCACCCTGACTTTGCCATTCATGTATCTGTTTGCCTAATTTAGGCCCCGTACCATGAGGCATGGTTCTAGTAGAATATGCTTTCACCCTGACTTTGCCATTCATGTATCTGTTTGCGTAATGTAGCCCAGTACCATGAGGCATGGCTCTAGCAGACTATGCATTTACCCTGACTTTGCCATTCATGTATCTGTTTGCCTAATGTAGCCCGGTACCATGAGGCGTGGCTCTAGGGGACTATGAGTTTACAGTGACTTTGCCATTCATATATCTGTTTGCCTAAGGTAGCCCCCGTACCATGAGACGTGGCTCTAGCAGACTATGTATTTACCCTGACTTTGCCATTCATGTATCTGTTTGCCAAATGTAGCCCCCGTACCATGAGGCGTTGCTCTAGTAGACTATGCATTTACCCTGACTTTGCCATTCATGTATCTGTTTGCCTAATGTAGCCCCCCGTAGCATGAGGCATGGCTCTAGTAAACTATGCATTTACTCTCACTTTGCCATTCATGTATTTGTTTGCCTAATGTAACCCCATACCATGAGGTGTGGATCTACTGGATTATGCATTTACCCTGACTTTGCCATTCATATATCTGTTTGCCTAATGTAGTCCCTGTACCATGAGGCGTGGCTTTAGTGGACTATGCATTTACTCTAACTTTGCCATTCATGTATCTGTTTGCCTAATGTAGCCCCGTACCATGAGGCGAGGCTTTAGTGGACTATGCATTTACTCTGACTTTGCCATTCATGTATCTGTTTGCCTAATGTAGCCCCTGTACCATGAGGCGTGGCTCTAGTAGACTATACATTTACCCTGACTTTGCCATTCATGTATCGGTTTGCCTAATGTAGCCCCCGTACTATGAGGCGTGGTTCTAGTAGACTATGCATTTACTCTGACTTTACCATCCATGTATCTGTTTGCCTAATGTAGCCCCCCGTACCATGCGCTGTGGATCTAGTGGACTATGCATTTACCCTGACTGCCATTCATCTATCTGTTTTCCTAATGTAGCCCCCCGTACTTTGAGGCATGGCTCTAGCAGACTAGGCATTCACCCTGACATTGCCATTCATGTATCTGTTTACCTAATGTAGCCCCGTACCATGAGGCGTGGCTCTGGCGGACTGTGCATTTACCCTGACTTTGCCAATCATGTATCTGTTTGCCTAATGTAGCCCAGTACCATGAGGCGTGGCTCTAGCAGACTATGCATTTACCCTGACTTTGCCATTCATGTATCTGTTTGCCTAATGTAGCCCCGTACCATGAGGCGTGGCTCTAGGGGACTATGTATTTACCGTGACATTGCCATTCATGTATCTGTTTGCCTATTGTAGCCCCTGTACCATGAGACGTGGCTCTAGCAGACTATGTATTTACCCTGACTTTTAATTCATGTATCTGGTTGCCAAATGTAGCCCCCGTACCATGAGGCGTTGCTCTAGTAGACTATGCATTTACCCTGACTTTGCCATTCATGTATCTGTTTGCATAATGTAGCCCCCGTACATGAGGCATGGCTTTGGTGGACTATGCATTTACTCTGACTTTGCCATTCATGTATCTGTTTGCCTAATGTAGCCCCCCTACCATGAGGTGTGGATCTAGGGGACTATGTATTTACCCTGACTTTGACATTCATCTATCTGTTTTCCTAATGTAGCCCCCCATACCATGAGGCGTGGCTCTAGCAGACTATGCATTAGCCCTGACTTTGCCATTCCCATATCTGTTTGCCTAATGCAGCCCCGTACCATGAGGCGTACCTCTAGCGGACTATGCATTTACCCTGACTTTGCCATTCATGTATCTGTTTGCCTAATGTAGCCCCTTACCATGAGGCGTGGCTCTAAGGGACTATGTATGTACCGTGACTTTGCCATTCATGTATCTGTTTGCCTAATGTAGCCCCCGTACCATGAGACGTGGCTCTAGCAGACTATGTATTTACCCTGATTTTGCCATTCATATATCTGTTTGCCTAATGTAACCCCATACCAAGAGGCGTGGCTCTAGTGGATTATGCATTTACCCTGACTTTGCCATTCATGTACCTGTTTGCCTAATGTAGCCCCCGTACCATGAGGAGTGGCTTTAGCGGACTATGCATTTACTCTAACTTTGCCATTAATGTATCTGTTTGCCTAATGTAGCCCCAGTACCATGAGGCATGGTTTTAGTGGACTATGCATTTACTCTGACTTTGCCATTCATGTATCTGTTTGCCTAATGTAGCCCCCGTACCAGGAGGCGTGGCTTTAGTGGACTATGCATTTTCTCTGACTTTGCCATTCATGTATCTGTTTGCCTAATGTAGCCCCGTACCATGAGGCGAGGCTTTAGTGGACTATGCATTTACTCTGACTTTGCCATTCATGTATCTGTTTGCCTAATGTAGCCCCTGTACCATGAGGCGTGGCTCTAGTAGACTATACCTTTACCCTGACTTTGCCATTCATGTATCGGTTTGCCTAATGTAGCCCCCGTACTATGAGGCGTGGTTCTAGTAGACTATGCATTTACTCTGACTTTACCATCCATGTATCTGTTTGCCTAATGTAGCCCCCGTACCATGCGCTGTGGATCTAGTGGACTATGCATTTACCCTGACTGCCATTCATCTATCTGTTTTCCTAATGTAGCCCCCCGTACTTTGAGGCATGGCTCTAGCAGACTAGGCATTCACCCTGACATTGCCATTCATGTATCTGTTTACCTAATGTAGCCCCGTACCATGAGGCGTGGCTCTGGCGGACTGTGCATTTACCCTGACTTTGTCAATCATGTATCTGTTTGCCTAATGTAGCCCAGTACCATGAGGCGTGGCTCTAGCAGACTATGCATTTACCCTGACTTTGCCATTCATGTATCTGTTTGCCTAATGTAGCCCCGTACCATGAGGCGTGGCTCTAGGGGACTATGTATTTACCGTGACATTGCCATTCATGTATCTGTTTGCCTATTGTAGCCCCCGTACCATGAGACGTGGCTCTAGCAGACTATGTATTTACCCTGACTTTTAATTCATGTATCTGGTTGCCAAATGTAGCCCCCGTACCATGAGGCGTTGCTCTAGTAGACTATGCATTTACCCTGACTTTGCCATTCATGTATCTGTTTGCATAATGTAGCCCCCGTACATGAGGCATGGCTTTGGTGGACTATGCATTTACTCTGACTTTGCCATTCATGTATCTGTTTGCCTAATGTAGCCCCCCTACCATGAGTTGTGGATCTAGGGGACTATGTATTTACCCTGACTTTGCCATTCATCTATCTGTTTTCCTAATGTAGCCCCCCGTACCATGAGGCGTGGCTCTAGCAGACTATGCATTAGCCCTGACTTTGCCATTCCCATATCTGTTTGCCTAATGCAGCCCCGTACCATGAGGCGTACCTCTAGCGGACTATGCATTTACCCTGACTTTGCCATTCATGTATCTGTTTGCCTAATGTAGCCCCTTACCATGAGGCGTGGCTCTAAGGGACTATGTATGTACCGTGACTTTGCCATTCATGTATCTGTTTGCCTAATGTAGCCCCCGTACCATGAGACGTGGCTCTAGCAGACTATGTATTTACCCTGATTTTGCCATTCATATATCTGTTTGCCTAATGTAACCCCATACCAAGAGGCGTGGCTCTAGTGGATTATGCATTTACCCTGACTTTGCCATTCATGTACCTGTTTGCCTAATGTAGCCCCCGTACCATGAGGCGTGGCTTTAGCGGACTATGCATTTACTCTAACTTTGCCATTAATGTATCTGTTTGCCTAATGTAGCCCCAGTACCATGAGGCATGGTTTTAGTGGACTATGCATTTACTCTGACTTTGCCATTCATGTATCTGTTTGCCTAATGTAGCCCCCGTACCAGGAGGCGTGGCTTTAGTGGACTATGCATTTTCTCTGACTTTGCCATTCATGTATCTGTTTGCCTAATGTAGCCCTCATACCATGAGGGGTGGCTCTAGTGGATTATGCATTTACCCTGACTTTGCCATTCATGTATCTGTTTGCCTAATGTAGCCCTCATACCATGAGGGGTGGCTTTAGTGGACTATGCATTTTCTCTGACTTTGCCAATTATGTATCTGTTTGCCTAATGTAGCCCTCATACCATGAGGGGTGGCTCTAGTGGATTATGCATTTACCCTGACTTTGCCATTCATGTATCTGTTTGCCTAATGTAGCCCCCGTACCATGAGGCGTGGCTTTAGTGGACTATGCATTTACTCTAACTTTGCCATTCATGTATCTGTTTGCGTAATGGAGCCCCCGTACCATGAGGCATGGCTTTAGTGGACTATGCATTTACTCTGGCTTTGCCATTCATGTATCTGTTTGCCTAATGTAGCCCCCGTACCATGAGGCGTGGCTCTAGTAGACTATGCATTTAGCCTGACTTTGCCATTCATGTATCTGTTTGCCCAATGTAGCCCCGTACCATGAGGCGTTGCTCTAGTAGACTATGCATTTACCCTCATCTTGCCAATCATGTATCTGTTTGCCTAATGTAGCCCCCGTACCATGAGGAGTTGCTCTAGTAGACTATGCATTTACCGTGACATTGCCATTCATGTATCTGTTTGCCTAATGTAGCCCCCGTACCATGAGGCATGGCTCTATTAGACTATGCATTTACTTTGACTTTGTCATTCATGTATCAGTTTGCCTAATGTAACCCCATACCATCAGTCGTGGTTCTAGTAGACTATGCATTTACTCTGACTTCACCATCCATGTATCTGTTTGCCTAATGTAGCCCCCTGTACCATGAGCTGTGGATCTAGTAGACTATGCATTTACCCTGACTTTGCCATTCATCTATCTGTTTTCCTAATGTTGCCACCCGTACTTTGAGGCATGGCTCTAGCAGACTATGCATTCATCCTGGCATTGCCATTCATGTATCTGTTTGCGTAATGTAGCCCCGTACCATGAGGCATGGCTCTAGTAGACTATGCATTTACCCTGACTTTGCCATTCATGTATCTGTTTGCCTAATGTAGCCCCGTACCATGAGACGTGGCTCTAGGGGACTATGTATTTACCCTGACTTTGCCATTCATGTATCTGTTTGCCAAATGTAGCCCCCGTACCATGAGGCATTGCTCTAGTAGACTATGCATTTACCCTGACTTTGCCATTCATGTATTTGTTTGCCTAATGTAGCCCCCCGTAGCATGAGATGTGGTTCTAGTAGACTACACATTAACCCTGACTTTGCCATTCATGTATCTGTTTGCCTAATTTAGCCCCCGTACCATGAGGCATGGTTCTAGTAGAATATGCTTTCACCCTACCTTTGCCATTCATGTATCGGTTTGCCTAATATAGCCCTGTACCATGAGGCGTGGCTCTAGCAGACTATGCATTCACCCTGACTTTACCATTCATGTATCTGTTTACCTAATGTAGCCCCGTACCATGAGGCGTGTCTCTAGCGGACTATGCATTTACCCTGACTTTGCCAATCATGTATCTGTTTACCTAATGTAGCCCCGTACCACGAGGCGTGTCTCTAGCGGACTATGCATTTACCCTGACTTTGCCAATCATCTATCTGTTTGCCTAATGTAGCCCCGTACCATGAGGCGTGGCTCTAGGGGACTATGTATTTACCGTGACTTTGCCATTCATGTATCTGTTTGCCTAATGTAGCCCCTGTACCATGAGGTGTGGCTTTAGTGGACTATGCATTTACTCTAACTTTGCCATTCATGTATCTGTTTGCCTAATGTAGCCCCGTACCATGAGGCGTGGCTTTAGTGGACTGTGCATTTACTCTGACTTTGCCATTCATGTATCTGGTTGCCAAATGTAGCCCCCGTACCATGAGGCGTTGCTCTAGTAGACTATGCATTTACCCTGACTTTGCCATTCATGTGTCTGTTTTCCTAATGTAGCCCCTGTACCATGAGGCGTGGCTCTAGTAAACTATGCATTTACTCTGACTTTGCCATTCATGTATCTGTTTGCCTAATGTAGCCCCTGTACCACGAGGCGTGGCTCTAGTAGACTAGACATTTTCCCTGACTTTGCCTTTCATGTATCTGTTTGCCTAATTTAGCCCCCGTACCATGAGGCATGGCTCTAGTAGAATATGCATTTACTCTGACTTTACCATTCATGTATCTGTTTGCCTAATGTAGCCCCCCGTACCATGAGGTGTGGATCTAGTGGACTATGCATTTATCCTGACTTTGCCATTCATCTATCTGTTTTCCTAATGTAGCCCCCCGTACCATGAGGCGGTGCTCTAGCAGACTATGCATTCACCATGACTTTGCCATTCATGTATCTGTTTGCCTAATGTAGCCCCCCGTAGCATGAGACGTGGTTCTAGTAGACTACACATTCACCCTGACTTTGCCATTCATGTATCTGTTTGCCTAATTTAGGCCCCGTACCATGAGGCATGGTTCTAGTAGAATATGCTTTCACCCTGACTTTGCCATTCATGTATCTGTTTGCGTAATGTAGCCCAGTACCATGAGGCATGGCTCTAGCAGACTATGCATTTACCCTGACTTTGCCATTCATGTATCTGTTTGCCTAATGTAGCCCGGTACCATGAGGCGTGGCTCTAGGGGACTATGAGTTTACAGTGACTTTGCCATTCATATATCTGTTTGCCTAATGTAGCCCCCGTACCATGAGACGTGGCTCTAGCAGACTATGTATTTACCCTGACTTTGCCATTCATGTATCTGTTTGCCAAATGTAGCCCCCGTACCATGAGGCGTTGCTCTAGTAGACTATGCATTTACCCTGACTTTGCCATTCATGTATCTGTTTGCCTAATGTAGCCCCCCGTAGCATGAGGCATGGCTCTAGTAAACTATGCATTTACTCTCACTTTGCCATTCATGTATTTGTTTGCCTAATGTAACCCCATACCATGAGGTGTGGATCTACTGGATTATGCATTTACCCTGACTTTGCCATTCATATATCTGTTTGCCTAATGTAGTCCCTGTACCATGAGGCGTGGCTTTAGTGGACTATGCATTTACTCTAACTTTGCCATTCATGTATCTGTTTGCCTAATGTAGCCCCGTACCATGAGGCGAGGCTTTAGTGGACTATGCATTTACTCTGACTTTGCCATTCATGTATCTGTTTGCCTAATGTAGCCCCTGTACCATGAGGCGTGGCTCTAGTAGACTATACATTTACCCTGACTTTGCCATTCATGTATCGGTTTGCCTAATGTAGCCCCCGTACTATGAGGCGTGGTTCTAGTAGACTATGCATTTACTCTGACTTTACCATCCATGTATCTGTTTGCCTAATGTAGCCCCCCGTACCATGCGCTGTGGATCTAGTGGACTATGCATTTACCCTGACTGCCATTCATCTATCTGTTTTCCTAATGTAGCCCCCCGTACTTTGAGGCATGGCTCTAGCAGACTAGGCATTCACCCTGACATTGCCATTCATGTATCTGTTTACCTAATGTAGCCCCGTACCATGAGGCGTGGCTCTGGCGGACTGTGCATTTACCCTGACTTTGCCAATCATGTATCTGTTTGCCTAATGTAGCCCAGTACCATGAGGCGTGGCTCTAGCAGACTATGCATTTACCCTGACTTTGCCATTCATGTATCTGTTTGCCTAATGTAGCCCCGTACCATGAGGCGTGGCTCTAGGGGACTATGTATTTACCGTGACATTGCCATTCATGTATCTGTTTGCCTATTGTAGCCCCCGTACCATGAGACGTGGCTCTAGCAGACTATGTATTTACCCTGACTTTTAATTCATGTATCTGGTTGCCAAATGTAGCCCCCGTACCATGAGGCGTTGCTCTAGTAGACTATGCATTTACCCTGACTTTGCCATTTATGTATCTGTTTGCATAATGTAGCCCCCGTACATGAGGCATGGCTTTGGTGGACTATGCATTTACTCTGACTTTGCCATTCATGTATCTGTTTGCCTAATGTAGCCCCCCTACCATGAGGTGTGGATCTAGGGGACTATGTATTTACCCTGACTTTGCCATTCATCTATCTGTTTTCCTAATGTAGCCCCCCATACCATGAGGCGTGGCTCTAGCAAGCTATGCATTAGCCCTGACTTTGCCATTCCCATATCTGTTTGCCTAATGCAGCCCCGTACCATGAGGCGTACCTCTAGCGGACTATGCATTTACCCTGACTTTGCCATTCATGTATCTGTTTGCCTAATGTAGCCCCTTACCATGAGGCGTGGCTCTAAGGGACTATGTATGTACCGTGACTTTGCCATTCATGTATCTGTTTGCCTAATATAGCCCCCGTACCATGAGACGTGGCTCTAGCAGACTATGTATTTACCCTGATTTTGCCATTCATATATCTGTTTGCCTAATGTAACCCCATACCAAGAGGCGTGGCTCTAGTGGATTATGCATTTACCCTGACTTTGCCATTCATGTACCTGTTTGCCTAATGTAGCCCCCGTACCATGAGGCGTGGCTTTAGCGGACTATGCATTTACTCTAACTTTGCCATTAATGTATCTGTTTGCCTAATGTAGCCCCAGTACCATGAGGCATGGTTTTAGTGGACTATGCATTTACTCTGACTTTGCCATTCATGTATCTGTTTGCCTAATGTAGCCCCCGTACCAGGAGGCGTGGCTTTAGTGGACTATGCATTTTCTCTGACTTTGCCATTCATGTATCTGTTTGCCTAATGTAGCCCCGTACCATGAGGCGAGGCTTTAGTGGACTATGCATTTACTCTGACTTTGCCATTCATGTATCTGTTTGCCTAATGTAGCCCCTGTACCATGAGGCGTGGCTCTAGTAGACTATACCTTTACCCTGACTTTGCCATTCATGTATCGGTTTGCCTAATGTAGCCCCCGTACTATGAGGCGTGGTTCTAGTAGACTATGCATTTACTCTGACTTTACCATCCATGTATCTGTTTGCCTAATGTAGCCCCCCGTACCATGCGCTGTGGATCTAGTGGACTATGCATTTACCCTGACTGCCATTCATCTATCTGTTTTCCTAATGTAGCCCCCCGTACTTTGAGGCAATGCTCTAGCAGACTAGGCATTCACCCTGACATTGCCATTCATGTATCTGTTTACCTAATGTAGCCCCGTACCATGAGGCGTGGCTCTGGCGGACTGTGCATTTACCCTGACTTTGCCAATCATGTATCTGTTTGCCTAATGTAGCCCAGTACCATGAGGCGTGGCTCTAGCAGACTATGCATTTACCCTGACTTTGCCATTCATGTATCTGTTTGCCTAATGTAGCCCCGTACCATGAGGCGTGGCTCTAGGGGACTATGTATTTACCGTGACATTGCCATTCATGTATCTGTTTGCCTATTGTAGCCCCCGTACCATGAGACGTGGCTCTAGCAGACTATGTATTTACCCTGACTTTTAATTCATGTATCTGGTTGCCAAATGTAGCCCCCGTACCATGAGGCGTTGCTCTAGTAGACTATGCATTTACCCTGACTTTGCCATTCATGTATCTGTTTGCATAATGTAGCCCCCGTACATGAGGCATGGCTTTGGTGGACTATGCATTTACTCTGACTTTGCCATTCATGTATCTGTTTGCCTAATGTAGCCCCCCTACCATGAGGTGTGGATCTAGGGGACTATGTATTTACCCTGACTTTGCCATTCATCTATCTGTTTTCCTAATGTAGCCCCCCGTACCATGA
This sequence comes from Ambystoma mexicanum, assembly GCF_040938575.1. Classification (NCBI taxonomy): domain Eukaryota; kingdom Metazoa; phylum Chordata; class Amphibia; order Caudata; family Ambystomatidae; genus Ambystoma; species Ambystoma mexicanum. The sequence goes on along the minus strand of NC_090940.1, from coordinate 233,182,321 downwards.
GGCGTGGCTCTAGCAGACTATGCATTAGCCCTGACTTTGCCATTCCCATATCTGTTTGCCTAATGCAGCCCCGTACCATGAGGCGTACCTCTAGCGGACTATGCATTTACCCTGACTTTGCCATTCATGTATCTGTTTGCCTAATGTAGCCCCTTACCATGAGGCGTGGCTCTAAGGGACTATGTATGTACCGTGACTTTGCCATTCATGTATCTGTTTGCCTAATGTAGCCCCCGTACCATGAGACGTGGCTCTAGCAGACTATGGCCCTCATTACGACCCTGGCGGAAATCGAAAAACGATGGCGGAAATGCAATACCGCCATCGAATAGCGCTCGGTGCGACTATGACCCGTCACCGCAAAGTACGAAGCCATTAGTGACACCGTAGTGAACGCCAACGCTAACTGCACCAAGCACGCGCGCGCGCGCCATGCCAAACCGCAAACACCACCATGGTGCAACGGTACGCCAATTCCGACCCTAGCGGACATGTACCTAACGCCATCAGGCATGGCGGAATGTACCATTCCGCCATGGCGAGAAGTACGGCATCGCGAATCAACCGTAAACGGCCCCACTGAGTGCCTGTACACCGCTCCCTGCCCACAAAGTACAACTCCCGGTAGGTGCAATGAAGTCACAATGCAACCATTGAAATGTACAAAGCACCCATGCATGCCAACGAACAAAAGCAACACAAGAGGGGCCAATGGGAGCTGCAGGTCACAGATGGCACGAATACAGAAGCCATCCCAATGGACATGACCACAGTCCCCCACCAAGAAACGCACGCAAACACAGGCACCTGTGCCCAGCAATATTCCGAAAATCACATCATTCCACCAGTCCACCTGGCTGACCGGCATCTGTTACACAAAACCCAATCCCCCGCCCCTGAGCATGACAACATTCAAACTGTCATATAGGCAGCCCCCATCCCTGACCTCACGGGCTTAGTAGGCAAACGCGCCCAGTACAGTACCACGCAACTAAACCCCGAAGCTGGAACCCAATGCAGATCTCCTCACAATACATCGCCCCCCAAATAGGCATATGCCACATCACTTGCAAAGAAAAACGCTACACGGGCCAAATCAGAATAGCAATTTATGCACATCAAAGACACCAAGCCCATACAGCCATCAGGCCATGAACTCCAAAACACTAATCACCATTGTGGGCTGCATCCGCAAGAAATGACCAGCCACTACTTGTGTGTCGCCCTGTACCCCCATGGTACACAGAGCCACATTCACGTACGAAAAGGCAACATGGAAGCGCACAGAACCGCAGGGCTGTCCCAATGGGGAGGCACTAGTCCAGCTGAAAGGCCGAAATGTTGCTCCGAGACACCAGTACTGCGTAAGGGCATGTGGGCCATTGGCGATCGTCCCATAAGATCGTAATGCTGCTCCACCGATTAACACGAAGCAGCAGGTGTCGGGAGTAAAATCCATCTGCAGGAGTGGCATACAGATGGCAGTGGCAAAAGGGGAGGAGATACCTGTCAACCAAAAGAAAAGAAAAAGAACAGAATGGCCATCAGAACTACATTCGAACAACTCACTTCAATGATCACACGAAATCCACAGCCATATGCATGCTAGCCCACTCAAAAGGATCATCACCACCCCAAAACCACTTGCGACTCATAACCATCTATATCGAGGTGCAAACACCATCACAAACGAGTGTACCTGTGCATGCGTCTGTCAAAACAGAATCCATCAGATGGGAATGTCAACGTGCATGGACACAAGTGTCTGAGGGCGCCTCGAGACAGGGAGGGCTCAACAAGGCCAGATAGACGATGGTCCCACTATGGCAGCCCTGCATCACATAGCGTAGGGGAGGCGGATAGATCCCAAGAAGCCCTGTACATGGCAAACTCTGTATCAAATCACCTGCCCATGCATCCATTCATCATTCCCTCATCCCGGGATCAAAACGCCTGAATAATTACTCACATGACATTAGAAACATCCATTGAGTCTGTGCGTTATGCAGCCTGCAAAATCCACAGTGCCCCAGCCCGTAATTCCAGTGTTGTGAAGTAACATGTATTTGGGAACGGCCGGCCTCATCGCCCACGTAGCTAATGCGCATCCCAAACTATTCATATCAATCATTGCTCCCTCGCCATGGGCCCTGTCTCAAATACATTGAACAATAGAACGTTATATTTGCAGTCAGACCTGTGGGCATCTCCTCGCCGCCAGCTGAAGACCGAAAGCGCCGCCCTTCGAATTCCTCATTTGCAACACCACGTCGGAAAGGCATCTGTGGCCGTTTGAAATCACTAATTATTCCATCGAGTGCGGCTGTGTGTGAAAATGGCAACTGCCTTCACCCACGAATGGGACGCCCCGCCCGTCGTTGCAACTCGGTACAGTGATGCATGAGGGCCCACCGTTACTCGAGTACTACGTTCCACTGACCCTTCACAAGTCTGTTCGCGACTGCACAGATAGAATGGGAAACAATGGGACCATAGCCGAATGAACATAACAACCAATCCAACACGGCCATCGGGTACAAATACATGATAGCAATAGCAAGATACCATTCCCCGAATTGCAGCGTTGTGCGCGTGACGTGCTCGGCCAAAGGGGAGGGCAGTTTGCACAGGTGGAATGAATCACCACAGGTGGAGGCCATACAGCCTGAAAACACATAAATTGCACAGCCAGTCTCCTCCCACAACCACACCGAAATGCTACCGGCAGGACTCGCGATGTTGGCCCTGGGGGACCTGATAGCACTGCAAGTGCTCCAACTCCAAGAGGAAGACGAACACCAACTACAACCGGCCGCACGGAGGAGACGCAGGAGGAGGAGGAGGGCAAGGCAGGGCCAGCAAGGCCCACCAGCACAGCCACTACCACCACGCAGGCAGCCCGCAATCCCACGCCTCCGAGCACATCCGTTCAACCTCACTGATGAGCAGATCCACACCCTCTACCGTTTGGACCGGGACACCATAGCTGCCATTGTGGACATGACACAGGCTGACCTTGTCAGCATGATAGATAGCCCAACCGCCATCCCACCCCTACTGAAGGTGGTGTCTGTACTCCACTTCCTGGCCACAGGCACCTACCAGCACACAGTCGGACAGTTGCATGGCATTTCTCAGCCACTGTTCTCACGGACACTATTGCAAGTGCTCGATGCCCTCCTGCAGCACGCAGACGACTACATCTCCCTACCACGCTCGGAGCAGGAAATTACAAACACGAAAGTGGGATTCCATGCACTTGCCGGCATACCGGGTTGCATTGGTGCAATCGACTGCACCCATGTGGAATTGGTCGTCCCACATGCCATGGAGGCCCAGTACCGCAACCGAAAACAATTCCATTCCCTGAATGTACAAATGGTGTGTGACTCCAACAGGATCATTACACATTGTTGCGCCCGATTCCCTGGATCAACCCATGATTCTATGGTCTTGAGGAACTCTACAATACCACGCTACATGGAGCGACACGCAGGGAACAGATCCTGGCTTCTCGGTGAGTCTCATTACATGCATGATGATGTGGGGTATGTGAATTGGCAATGACCTGGCAGGAAGGGGGGGGGGTGTGCGTACGTATCAATGGCATTCCACATCATACGTTTCTCGTCCACATACAGGTGATGCTGGATATCCACTGAAGAGATGGCTCCTCACACCAGTCCGGAACCCACGGGACCAGCATGAGGAGGACTACAACCATGCCCACTCACGTACCCGTGTAGTCATAGAACAGGCATTCGGCCTACTGAAGGGCCGTTTCCGCTGCCTCAGCAGGTCTGGCGGGGCACTCCTGTACCGCCATGAGAAGGTTGCAAAGATGGTGATGGCATGTGTCATGCTCCACAACATGTGCGTACGTAGAAATGTGCCCATGCCCCCTGACGCAGAACTGCAAGCACCTGAAGATGGTCATGATGAGGGTGGGGATGTGGCAGCACCTCATGGAGTCTGCGAGGCACCGGAGGCCCGTGACATTCGTCAGCATCTCATTGATGTATGCTTCTAGCACTCACGCCTGGTGGCTGATACATGGACACGGGACTCGTGGCACTGCGTGTGTCTGGGACATGCACAATATGGACTGTACGCCTATGATGGCCTAGTACACAAAGATCAATGTCCACACATCTCATTGGTTGATCGTGCACTTTTTATGGCATATGTGATGTCATGTTGAACACCCTATCGACCCGCCACCCAAGTGAGCCCAACACACCCCCTCCACCCCCCTACCTCCTCCCCGAACACCAGTGTCCAAAGATGCTCATTGTCAGTGGGCTGTCGCTATTGCAAGCCCCCTCTGCGGGTATCAGGGGCACCCCTGCCTGTGGAGCGCAGGTTCCTTCCAGATCTACGTTGGGGGCTGCCCTGGACGGAGCTTGCAACGGATGATGTGTCTGCCTGCTCACGTCCATGCATTTCCCTAAGGGTTTGCGAGAGCTCAGTGAGCACACGGCGCACTGCGGCAAGTTCGGCACATACGTCCTTGGCCGTCGCATGCAGTTCCCCCCTGAGGCTCTTGGTGCTTCTCTCCATTTGGACTCTCAGGCTCTCGGTGCTTCTCTCCATTTGGACTCTCAGGCTCTCGGTGCTACTCTCGATTTGTGCCCTAAGTGTCTCAGTTGATGTTTCTATGTCTGCCTTAGTGCCCCCACATTCATCAGCATGGTCCTTGAGGAGCGTGGCCAGTTGCTGCTGTTGTTCGATCAACTGGTCGAGGGACTGTTGCCTCTGCTGGGCCAAGGCCATTTGCGGGGGTGTCACAGAGGGGCTGTTGTCCTCATGTTGCATTGCCACAGGGCTTGTGGGGGATGGCCAGTCGTCGTCTTGTGGGTGCCCCTGCGTGGTATCCTCATGTTGTACGGGATGGGACAGACAGGGGGATTGGGACAGGTCATGGATGGATCTGACTTCGGCATCCCCGTTTTCTGTGTCGGAGCATGCTGCCATCAATGGGGTGTCACCTATGGTGCTGCTGCCACCGGAGGCAGTGCCTTCTGTGGCATCCATTGGGGGGACCTGTGGTGGTGGTGTTGTGGGCATGCTGGCTGCTGGGGTGCCTGTTGATGTTCCCTCCTCTGTGCTGCCACCTGATTTGTGCTGCTGCCGTGTCTTGATGCGTGCAGCTGAGGTGGAGGGTCTCTGGCCGTTGGTCTTGGCCCTCTTTGCAGGTGTGCTGGTAGGGGTGTCCTGTAGCTCGTCGTTTGGATCGGACCCTGTGGTGGAGTAGAGGAGGGCGAGGGTTATTGGTGGGTCTGTGGGAATTGGAATGGCATTGTATCACATGCATTGGGGTGGTACCTGAGGGTGATTTGGGCCGGGCCCTTGGAGGTGCTTTGATTTGTGTGTGGAGTGAGGGTGCAGTTGTTTGGCAGCCTGCAGTTAGGGTGTGCCTGCTGCACGTGTAGTGCGTGTATTAGGGGTTTTTAATTATTTATGTATTTATTGTGGGTTTTAACGTGCGCTATCAGGCCGATGTGTGTGGACGTTCTCCTGGACATGTGTTTCTGTTGCACTATGTGGACGCATGGTACTTCACATGGATGGACTGTGTGGATTTGGCATTGTTTTTTCTGGCCCACCTACCTGTATCTTCGGATGTCTGCACTCCTTTCTCCATCCCTCCGACTCCCTCTATGCTCTCCATTCCGATGGTGGAGGCACAGATTTCTTCCCAGGGGGTCAACTTGATGGGTGATTCAGGACCTCCCCCGGTGGCTGTGGCAATGTTGCGGTTGGCAGAGAGTATGCTGCGGACGCGTATCCGCAGGTCGTCCCATCGCTTGCGGCATTGCTGTGGGGTGCGGGGTGCGGTCCCCACCGCACTTACCCGCTGTGCCACCAGAGCCCATATGGCCTTCTTGTTTGCAAGTGCCGTCCTGGTCATTTGCGTGCAGAAGACGACGGCAGCATTCTCCTGGAGGGTCTCTGTTAGCACGGTGAGTTCCTCACGGGAGAAGTGGACCTGCCGCTTGCGGTCGCACGCTTTCTTCGCTGCTTTTCCCATTATTCTTGGTTTCGCTAGGGTGGTTGACGGGTTGGGGTGTGTTTCAGGGTAGTGATTTTAGTGGTTGTGTGGTTTTAGTGTATTTATAGGTGTACGCCGGGATGTTTCCCGTTCCGGGCCCATGTTTTAACTTCCGTTTCCGTATATTTCCGGGCACCGTACTTTCCGGTAGGCGCACACTGCGGTGACCGCTAAGAGGGGTGGCGGTATTGCACCTGGGGCGCCGTACGGCGGCGGTGTGGGCCGTTTTGGGGTCATTTCCGCCATCGCGGACTTTGCACTTCCGCCATGCCGTGGTGCTCGTGCCCGATGGGTCGGAATGGGCCGCACTTTGCTCCTTCGTGCAATGCCGGAAACGCTATTTATGCTGTGGCGCTCCGGTCAGTCGCTTTCCGCCAGGGTCGTAATGAGGGCCTATGTATTTACCCTGATTTTGCCATTCATATATCTGTTTGCCTAATGTAACCCCATACCAAGAGGCGTGGCTCTAGTGGATTATGCATTTACCCTGACTTTGCCATTCATGTACCTGTTTGCCTAATGTAGCCCCCGTACCATGAGGCGTGGCTTTAGCGGACTATGCATTTACTCTAACTTTGCCATTAATGTATCTGTTTGCCTAATGTAGCCCCAGTACCATGAGGCATGGTTTTAGTGGACTATGCATTTACTCTGACTTTGCCATTCATGTATCTGTTTGCCTAATGTAGCCCCCGTACCAGGAGGCGTGGCTTTAGTGGACTATGCATTTTCTCTGACTTTGCCATTCATGTATCTGTTTGCCTAATGTAGCCCTCATACCATGAGGGGTGGCTCTAGTGGATTATGCATTTACCCTGACTTTGCCATTCATGTATCTGTTTGCCTAATGTAACCCCGTACCATGAGGCGTGGCTCTAGTGGTTTAGGCATTTGCCCTGACTTTGTCATTCATGTATCTGTTTGCCTAATGTAGCCCCCGTACCATGAGGCGTGGCTTTATTGGACTATGCATTTACTCTAACTTTGCCATTCATGTATCTGTTTGCGTAATGGAGCCCCCGTACCATGAGGCATGGCTTTAGTGGACTATGCATTTACTCTGGCTTTGCCATTCATGTATCTGTTTGCCTATTGTAGCCCCCGTACCATGAGGCTTGGCTCTAGTAGACTATGCATTTAGCCTGACTTTGTTATTCATGTATCTGTTTGCCCAATGTAGCCCCGTACCATGAGGCGTTGCTCTAGTAGACTATGCATTTACCCTCATCTTGCCAATCATGTATCTGTTTGCCTAATGTACCCCCCGTACCATGAGGAGTTGCTCTAGTAGACTATGCATTTACCGTGACATTGCCATTCATGTATCTGTTTGCCTAATGTAGCCCCCGTACCATGAGGCATGGCTCTATTAGAATATGCATTTACTTTGACTTTGTCATTCATGTATCAGTTTGCCTAATGTAACCCCATACCATCAGGCGTGCTTCTAGTAGACTATGCATTTACTCTGACTTCACCATCCATGTATCTGTTTGCCTAATGTAGCCCCCTGTACCATGAGCTGTGGATCTAGTGGACTATGCATTTACCCTGACTTTGCCATTCATCTATCTGTTTTCCTAATGTAGCCCCCCGTACTTTGAGGCATGGCTCTAGCAGACTATGCATTCACCCTGGCATTGCCATTCATGTATCTGTTTGCGTAATGTAGCCCCGTACCATGAGGCGTGGCTCTAGTGGACTATGAGTTTACAGTGACTTTGCCATTCATATATCTGTTTGCCTAATGGAGCCCCCGTACCATGAGACGTGGTTCTAGCAGACTATGTATTTACCCTGACTTTGCCATTCATGTATCTGTTTGCCAAATAGAGCCCCCGTACCATGAGGCGTTGCTCTAGTAGACTATGGCCCTCATTACGACCCTGGCGGAATTCGGAAAACGATGGCGGAAATGCAATACCGCCATCGAATAGCGCTCGGTGCGACTATGACCCGTCACCGCAAAGTACGATGCCATTAGCGACACCGTAGTGAACGCCAACGCTAACTGCACCAAGCACGCGCGCGCGCGCCATGCCAAACCGTAAACACCACCATGGCGCAAGGGTACGCTAATTCCGACCCTAGCGGACATGTACCTAACGCCATCAAGCATGGCGGAATGCACCATTCCGCCATGGTGAGAAGTACGGCATCGCGAATCAACCGTAAACGGCCCCACTGAGTGCCCGTACACCACTCCCTGCCCACAAAGTACAACTCCCCGTAGGTGCAATGAAGTCACAATGCAACCATTGAAATGTACAAGTCACCCATGCATGCCAACGAACAAAAGAAACACAACAGGGGCCAATGGGAGCTGCAGGGCACAGATGGCACGAATACAGAAGCCATCCCAATGGACATGACCACAGTCCCCCACCAAGAAACGCACGCAAACACAGGCACCTGTGACCAGCAATATTCCGAAAATCACATCATTCCACCAGTCCACCTGGCTGACCGGCATCTGTTACACAAAACCCAATCCCCCGCCCCTGAGCATGACAACATTCAAACTGTCATATTGGCAGCCCCCATCCCTGACCTCATGGGCTTCGTAGGCAAACGCGCCCAGTACAGTACCACGCAACTAAACTCCGAAGCTGGAACCCAGTGCAGATCTCCTCACAATACATCGCCCCCCAAATAGGCATATGCCACATCACTTGCAAAGAAGAACGCTACACGGGCCAAATCAGAATAGAAATTTAATGCACATCAAAATCACCAAGCCCATACAGCCATCAGGCCATGAACTCCAAAACACATTTCACCATTGTGGGCTGCATCCGCAAGAAATGACCAGCCACTACTTGTGTGACGCCCTGTTCCCTCATGGTACACAGAGCCACATTCACGTACGAAAAGGCAACATGGAAGCGCACAGAACCGCAGGGCCGTCCCAATGGGGAGGCACTAGTCCAGCTGAAAGGCCGAAATGTTGCTCCGAGCCACCAGTACTGCGTAAGGGCATGTGGCCCATTGGCGATCGTCCCATAAGATCGTAATGCTGCTCCACTGATTAACACGAAGCAGCAGGTGTCGGGAGTAAAACCCATCTGCAGGAGTGGCATACAGATGGCAGTGGCAAAAGGGGAGGAGATACCTGTCAACCAAAAGAAAAGAAAAAGAACAGAATGGCCATCAGTACTACATTCCAACAACTCACTGCAATGATCACACTAAATCCACAGCCACATGCATGCTAGCCCACTCCAAAGGTCCATCACCACCCAAAAACCACTTGCGACTCATAACTATCTATATCGAGGTGTAAACACCATCACAAACGAGTGTACCTGTGCATGCGCCTGTGAAAACAGAATCCATCTGATGGGATTGGTAACGTGCATGGACACAAGTGTCTGAGGGCGCGTCGAGACAGGGAGGGCTCAACAATGCCAGATAGACGATGGTCCCACTATGGCAGCCCTGCATCACATAGCGTAGGGGAGGCGGATAGATCCCAAGAAGCCCTGTACATGGCAAACTCTGTATCAAATCACCTGCCCATGCATCCATTCATCATTCCCTCATCCCGGGATTAAAACGCCTGAATATTTACTCACATAACATTAGAAATATCCATTGAGTCTGTGCGTTATGCAGCCTGCAAAATCCACAGTGCCCCAGCCCGTAATTCCAGTGTAGTGAAGTAACATGTATTTGGGAACGTCCGGCCTCATCGCCCACGTCGCTATTGCGCATCCCAAACCATTCATATCAATCATTGCATTCTCGCCATGGCCCCTGTCCCAAGGACATTGAACAATAGAACGTTATATTTGCAGTCAGACCTGTGGGCATCTCCTCGCCGCTAGCTGAAAACCGAAAGCGCCGCCCTTCGAATTCCTCATTTGCAACATCACGTCGAAGAGGCATCTGTGGCCGTTTGAATACACTAATTAATCCATCGAGTGCGGCTGTGTGTGAAAATGGCAACTGCCTTCACCCACGAATGGGACGCCCCGCCCGTCGTTGCAACTCGGTACAGTGATGAATGAGGGCCCACCGTTACTCGAGTACTACGTTCCACTGATCCTTCACAACTCTGTTCGCGACTGCACAGATAGTATGTGAACCAATGGGACCACAGCAGAATGAACATATCAACCAATGTTACACGGCCATCGGGTACAAATACATGATTGCAATAGCAAGATGCCATTCCACGAATTGCAGCGTTGTGCGCGGGACGTGCTCGGCCAAAGGGGAGAGCAGTTTGCACAGGTGGAATGAATCACCACAGGTGGAGGCCATTCAGCCTGAAAACACATAAATTGCACAGCCAGTCTCCTCCCACAACCACACCGAAATGCTACCGGCAGGACTCGCGATGTTGGCCCTGGGGGACCTGATAGCACTGCAAGTACTCCAACTCCAAGAAGAAGACGAACACCAACTACAACCGGCCGCACGGAGGAGACGCAGGAGGAGGAGGAGGCCAAGGCAGGGCCAGCAAGGGCCGCCAGCACAGCCACTACCACCACGCAGGCAGCCCGCAATCCCACGCCTCCGAGCACATCCGTTCAACCTCACTGATGAGCAGATCCACACCCTCTACCGTCTGGACCGGGACACCATAGCCGCCATTGTGGACATGACACAGGCTGACCTTGTCAGCATGATAGATAGCCCAACCGCCATCCCACCCCTACTGAAGGTGGTGTCTGTACTCCACTTCCTGGCCACAGGCACCTACCAGCACACAGTCGGACAGTTGCATGGCATTTCTCAGCCACTGTTCTCACGGACACTATTGCAAGTGCTCGATGCCCTCCTGCAGCACGCAGACGACTACATCTCCCTACCACGCTCGGAGCAGGAAATTACCAACACAAAAGTGGGATTCCATGCACTTGCCGGCATACCGGGTTGCATTGGTGCCATCGACTGCACCCATGTGGAATTGGTCGTCCCACATGCCATGGAGGCCCAGTACCGCAACCGAAAACAATTTCATTCTCTGAATGTACAAATGGTGTGTGACTCCAACAGGATCATTACACATTGTTGTGCCCGATTCCCTGGATCAACCCATGATTCTATGGTCTTGAGGAACTCTACAATACCACGCTACATGGAGCGACACGCAGGGAACAGATCCTGGCTACTCGGTGAGTCTCATTTCATGCATGATAATGTGGGGTATGTGATTCGGCAATGACCTGGCAGGAAGGGGGGGGGTGTGCGTACGTAGCAATGGCATTCCACATCATACGTTTCTCGTCCACATACAGGTGATGCTGGATATCCACTGAAGAGATGGCTCCTCACACCAGTCCGGAACCCACGGGACCAGCATGAGGAGGACTACAACCATGCCCACTCACGTACCCGTGTAGTCATTGAACAGGCATTCGGCCTACTGAAGGGTCGTTTCCGCTGCCTCAGCAGGTCTGGCGGGGCACTCCTGTACCGCCATGAGAAGGTTGCAAAGATGGTGATGGCATGTGTCATGCTCCACAACATGTGCGTATGTAGAAATGTGCCCATGCCCCCTGACGCAGAACTGCAAGCACCTGATGATGGTCATGATGAGGGTGGGGATGTGGCAGCACCTCAAGGAGTCTGCGAGGCACCGGAGGGCCGTGACATTCGTCAGCATCTCATTGATGTATGCTTCTAGCACTCACGCCTGGTGGCTGATACATGGACACGGGACTCGTGGCACTGTGTGTGTCTGGGACATGCACAATATGGACTGTACGCCTATGATGGCCTAGTACACAAAGATCAATGTCCACACATCTCATTGGTTGATCGTGCACTTTTTATGGCATATGTGATATCATGTTGTACACCCTATCGACCCGCCACCCAAGTGAGCCCAACACACCCCCTCCACCCTCCTACCTCCCCCCCGAACACCAGTGTCCAAAGATGCTCATTGTCAGTGGGCAGTCGCTATTGCAAGCCCCCTCTGCGGGTATCAGGGGCACCCCTGCCTGTGGAGCGCAGGTTCCTCCCAGATCTACGTTGGGGGCTGCCCTGGACGGAACTTGCAACGGATGATGTCTCTGCCTGCTCACGTCCATGCATGTCCCTAAGGGTTTGCGAGAGCTCAGTGAGCACACGGCGCACTGCGGCAAGTTCGGCACATACGTCCTTGGACGTCGCATGCAGTTCCCCCCTCAGGCTCTCGGTGCTTCTCTCCATTTGTGCCCTTAGTGTCTCTGTACCTCTCTCCATTTCTGCCCTAAGTGTCTCAGTTGATGTTTCTATGTCTGCCTTAGTGCCCCCACATTCATCGGCATGGTCCTTGAGGAGCGTGGCCAGTTGCTGCTGTTGCACGATTAACTGGTCGAGGGACTGTTGCCTCTGCTGGGCCATGGCCATTTGCGGGGGTGTCACAGAGGGGCTGTTGTCCTCATGTTGCCTTGCCACAGGGCTTGTGGGGGATGGCCAGTCGTCGTCTTGTGGGTGCCCCTGCGTGGTATCCTCATGTTGTACGGGATGGGACAGACAGGGGGATTGGGACAGGTCATGGATGGATCTGACTTCGACATCCCCGTCTTCTGTGTCGGAGCATGCTGCCATCAATGGGGTGTCACCTATGGTGCTGCTGCCACCGGAGGCAGTGCCTTCTGTGGCATCCGTTGGGGGGACCTGTGGTGGTGGTGTTGTGGGCATGCTGGCTGCTGGGGTGCCTGTTGATGTTCCCTCCTCTGTGCTGCCACCTGATTTGTGCTGCTGCCGTGTCTTGATGCGTGCAGCTGAGGTGGAGGGTCTTTGGCCGTTGGTCTTGGCCCTCTTTGCAGGTGTGCTGGTAGGGGTGTCCTGAAGCTCGTCGTTTGGATCGGACCCTGTGGTGGAGTAAAGGAGGGCGAGGGTTATTGATGGGTCTGTGGGAATTGGAATGGCATTGTATCACATGCATTGGGGTGGTACCTGAGGGTGATTTGGGTCGGGGCCTTGGAGGTGCTTTCATTTGTGTGTGGAGTGAGGGTGCAGTTGTTTGGCAGCCTGCAGTTAGGGTGTGCCTGCTGCACGTGTAGTGCGTGTTTTAGGGGTTTTTAATTATTTATGTATTTATTGTGGGTTTTAACGTGCGCTATCAGGCCGATGTGTGTGGCCGTTCTCCTGGACATGTGTTTCTGTTGCACTATGTGGACGCATGGTACTTCACATGGATGGACTTTGTGGATTTGGCATTGTTTTATTTGGGCCACCTACCTGAATCTTCGGATGTCTGCACTCCTTTCTCCATCCCTCCGACTCCCTCTATGCTCTCCATTCCGATGGTGGAGGCACAGATTTCTTCCCAGGGGGTCAACTTGATGGGTGATTCAGGACCTCCCCCGGTGGCTGTGGCAATGTTGCGGTTGGCAGAGAGTATGCTGCGGACGCGTATCCGCAGGTCGTCCCATCGCTTACGGCATTGCTGTGGGGTGCGGGGTGCGGTCCCCACCGCACTTACCCGCTGTGCCACCAGAGCCCATATGGCCTTCTTGTTTGCAAGTGCCGTCCTGGTCATTTGCGTGCAGAAGACGACGGCAGCATTCTCCTGGAGGGTCTCTGTTAGCACGGTGAGTTCCTCACGGGAGAAGTGGACCTGCCGCTTGCGGTCGCACGCTTTCTTCGCTACTTTTCCCATTTTTCTTGGTTTCGCTAGGGTGGATGACGGGTTGGGGTGTGTCTCAGGGTAGTGATTTTAGTGGTTGTGTGGTTTTAGTGGTTTTATAGGTGTACGGCGGGATGTTTCCCGTTCCGGGCCCATGTTTTAACTTCCGTTTCCGTATATTTCCGGTCACCGTACTTTCCGGTAGGCGCACACTGCGGTGTCCGCTGTGATGGGTGGCGGTATTGCACCTAGGGCGCCGTACGGCGGCGGTGTGGGCCGTTTTGGGGTCATTTCCGCCATCGCGGACTTTGCACTTCCGCCATGCCGTGGTGCTCGTGCCCGATGGGTCGGAATGGGCCGCACTTTGCACCTTCGTGCAATGGCGGAAACGCTATTTACGCTGTGGCGGTCCGGACAGTCACTTTCCGCCAGGGTCGTAATGAGGGCCTATGCATTTACCCTGACTTTGCCATTCATGTATCTGTTTGCCTAATGTAGCCCCCCGTAGCATGAGATGTGGTTCTAGTAGACTCCACATTAACCCTGACTTTGCCATTCATGTATCTGTTTGCCTAATTTAGCCCCCGTACCATGAGGCATGGTTCTAGTAGAATATGCTTTCACCCTACCTTTGCCATTCATGTATGGGTTTGCCTAATATAGCCCTGTACCATGAGGCGTGGCTCTAGCAGACTATGCATTCACCCTGACTTTACCATTCATGTATCTGTTTACCTAATGTAGCCCCGTACCATGAGGCGTGTCTCTAGCGGACTATGCATTTACCCTGACGTTGCCAATCATGTATCTGTTTACCTAATGTAGCCCCGTACCATGAGGCGTGTCTCTAGCGGACTATGCATTTACCCTCACTTTGCCAATCATGTATCTGTTTGCCTAATGTAGCCCCGTACCATGAGGCGTGGCTCTAGGGGACTATGTATTTACTGTGACTTTGCCATTCATGTATCTGTTTACCTAATGTAGCCCCTGTACCATGAGGTGTGGCTTTAGTGGACTATGCATTTACTCTAACTTTGCCATTCATGTATCTGTTTGCCTAATGTAGCCCCGTACCATGAGGCGTGGCTTTAGTGGACTGTGCATTTACTCTGACTTTGCCATTCATGTATCAGGTTGCCAAATGTAGCCCCCGTACCATGAGGTGTTGCTCTAGTAGACTATGCATTTACCCTGACTTTGCCATTCATGTATCTGTTTTCCTAATGTAGCCCCTGTACCATGAGGCGTGGCTCTAGTAAACTATGCATTTACTCTGACTTTGCCATTCATGTATTTGTTTGCCTAATGTAACCCCATACCATGAGGCGAGGCTTTAGTGGACTATGCATTTACTCTGACTTTGCCATTCATGTATCTGTTTGCCTAATGTAGCCCCTGTACCATGAGGCGTGGCTCTAGTAGACTATACATTTACCCTGACTTTGCCATTCATGTATCTGTTTGCCTAATGTAGCCCCCGTACCATGAGGCATGGCTCTAGTAGAATATGCATTTACTCTGACTTTACCATTCATGTATCTGTTTGCCTAATGTAGCCCCCCGTACCATGAGGCATGGTTCTAGTAGAATATGCTTTCACCCTGACTTTGCCATTCATGTATCAGTTTGCCTAATATAGCCCCGTACCATGCGGCGTGGCTCTAGCAGACTATGCATTCACCCTGACATTGCCATTCATGTATCTGTTTGCGTAATGTAGCCCCGTACCATGAGGCATGGCTCTAGCAGACTATGCATTTACCCTGACTTAGCCATTCATGTATCTGTTTGCCTAATGTAGCCCCGTTCCAATGAGGCATGGCTCTAGGGGACTATGAGTTTACAGTGACTTTGCCATTCATATATCTGTTTGCCTAATGTAGCCCCCGTACCATGAGGCGTGGCTCTAGCAGACTATGCATTCACCCTGACATTGCCATTCATGTATCGGTTTGCCTTATATAGCCCTGTACCATGAGGCGTGGCTCTAGCAGACTATGCATTCACCCTGACTTTACCATTCATATATCTGTTTACCTAATGTAGCCCTGTACCATGAGGCGTGTCTCTAGCGGACTATGCATTTACCCTGACTTTGCCAATCATGTATCTGTTTACCTAATGTAGCCCCGTACCATGAGGCGTGTCTCTAGCGGACTATGTATTTACCGTGACTTTGCCATTCATGTATCTGTTTGCCTAATGTAGCCCCTGTACCATGAGGCGTGGCTTTATTGGACTATGCATTTACTCTTACTTTGCCATTCATTTATCTGTTTGCCTAATGTAGCCCCGTACCATGAGGCGTGGCTTTAGTGGACTGTGCATTTACTCTGACTTTGCCAGTCATGTATCTGTTTGCCTAATGTAGCTCCTGTACCATGAGGCGTGGCTCTAGTAGACTATACATTTACCCTGACTTTGCCATTCATGTATCTGTTTGCCTAATGTAGCCCCCGTACCATGAGGCGTTGCTCTAGTAGACTATGCATTTACCCTCATCTTGCCAATCATGTATCTGTTTGCCTAATGTAGCCCCCCGTACCATGAGGCTTGGCTCTAGCAGACTATGCATTCACCATGACTTTGCCATTCATGTATCTGTTTGCCTAATGTAGCCCCGTACCATGAGGCCTGGCACTAGTAGACGATTCATTCACCCTGACTTTGCCATTCATGTATCTGTTTGCCTAATGTAGCCCCCGGTAGCATGAGACGTGTTTCTAGTAGACTACACATTCACCCTGACTTTGCCATTCATGTATCTGTTTGCCTAATTTAGCCCCCGTACCATGAGGCATGGTTCTAGTCGAATATGCTTTCACCCTGACTTTACCATTCATGTATCGGTTTGCCTAATATAGCCCCGTACCATGAGGCATGGCTCTAGCAGACTATGCATTCACCCTGACTTTACCAGTCATGTATCTGTTTACCTAATGTAGCCCTGTACCATGAGGCGTGGCTCTAGCGGACTATGCATTTACCCTGACTTTGCCATTCATGTATCTGTTTGCCTAATGTAGCACCGTACCATGAGGCGTGGCTCTAGGGGACTATGTATTTTCCTTGACTTTGCCATTCATGTATCTGTTTGCCTATTTTAGCCCCTGTACCATGCGACGTGGCTCTAGCAGACTATGGGCCTCATTCCGAGGCTGGCGCTATCCATGGAGTAAATAGCACCATGGTAAGCAACCATGGAGCTATTTACTCCATGGAAATCCGGCATGGTGAATGGAGTAATTACCGGTCCATTCCAAGGTTGGAGGGACCGGTAATTCCCCATTCACCATACCGGTTCCCCATCCCCATTCCTGCCCCAATAGGGCTCAATGGGGAAGGAGTAAATTACGGCACCGTAAATTACGGTGCCGTAATTTACTCCAAGGTCCCTTTGCGGGTTGGATTTGTAACGCCTGCTAAAAGCAGGCGTTAAATGCCAACCCGCAAAAGGGAACTCGGAATATGGTGGTAAGTGTTAACGGTCACCGTTGCCATTAACGGTGACCGTTAACCCTTACCTCCAGCCTCCGAATGAGGCCCTATGTATTTACCCTGACTTTGCCATTCATGTATCTGGTTGCCAAATGTAGCCCCCGTACCATGAGGCGTTGGTCTAGTAGACTATGCATTTACCCTGACTTTGCCATTCATGTATCTGTTTGCCTAATGTAGCCCCTGTACCATGAGGCGTGGCTCTAGTAGACTATACATTTACCCTGACTTTGCCATTCATGTATCTGTTTGCCTAATGTAGCCCCCGTACCATGAGGCGTGGTTCTAGTAGACTATGCATTTACTCTGACTTTACCATCCATGTATCTGTTTGCCTAATGTAGCCCCCGTACCATGAGCTGTGGATCTAGTGGACTATGCATTTACCCTGACTTTGCCATTCATCTTTCTGTTTTCCTAATGTAGCCCCCCGTACTTTGAGGCATGGCTCTAGCAGACTATACATTCACCCTGTCATTGCCATTCATGTATCTGTTTGCGTAATGTAGCTCCGTACCATGAGGCATGGCTCTAGCAGACCATGCATTTACCCTGGCTTTGCCATTCATGTATCTGTTTGCCTAATGTAGCCCTGTACCATGAGGCGTTGCTCTAGGGGACTATGAGTTTACAGTGACTTTGCCATTCATATATCTGTTTGCCTAATGTAGCCCCCGTACCATGAGACGTGGCTCTAGCAGAATACACATTAACCCTGACTTTGCCATTCATGTATCTGTTTGCCTAATTTATCCCCCGTACCATGAGGCGAGGTTCTAGTAGAATATGCTTTCACCCTATCTTTGCCATTCATGTATCGGTTTGCCTAATATAGCCCTGTACCATGAGGCGTGGCTCTAGCAGACTATGCATTCACCCTGACTTTACCATTCATGTATCTGTTTACCTAATGTAGCCCCGTACCATGAGGCGTGTCTCTAGCGGACTATGCATTTACCCTGACTTTGCCAATCATGTATCTGTTTACCTAAAGTAGCCCCGTACAATGAGGCGTGGCTCTAAGGGACTATGTATTTACCGTGACTTTGCCTTTCATGTATCTGTTTGCCTAATGTAGCCCCTGTACCATGAGGCGTGGCTTTAGTGGACTATGCATTTACTCTTACTTTGCCATTCATGTATCTGTTTGCCTAATGTAGCCCCGTATCATGAGGCGTGGCTTTAGTGGACTGTGCATTTACTCTGACTTTGCCAGTCATGTATCTGTTTGCCTAATGTAGACCCTGTACCATGAGGCGTGGCTCTAGTAGACTATACATTTACCCTGACTTTGCCATTCATGTATCTGTTTGCCTAATGTAGCCCCCGTACCATGAGGCGTTGCTCTAGTAGACTATGCATTTACCCTCATCTTGCCAATCATGTATCTGTTTGCCTAATGTAGCCCCCCGTACCATGAGGCTTGGCTCTAGCAGACTATGCATTCACCATTACTTTGCCATTCATGTATCTGTTTGCCTAATGTAGCCCCGTACCATGAGGCCTGGCACTAGTAGACGATGCATTCACCCTGACTTTGCCATTCATGTATCTGTTTGCCTAATGTAGCCCCCGGTAGCATGAGACGTGTTTCTAGTAGACTACACATTCACCCTGACTTTGCCATTCATGTATCTGTTTGCCTAATTTAGCCCCCGTACCATGAGGCATGGTTCTAGTCGAATATGCTTTCACCCTGACTTTACCATTCATGTATCGGTTTGCCTAATACAGCCCCGTACCATGAGGCATGGCTCTAGCAGACTATGCATTCACCCTGACTTTACCAGTCATGTATCTGTTTACCTAATGTAGCCCTGTACCATGAGGCGTGGCTCTAGCGGACTATGCATTTACCCTGACTTTGCCATTCATGTATCTGTTTGCCTATTTTAGCCCCTGTACCATGCGACGTGGCTCTAGCAGACTATGGGCCTCATTCCGAGGCTGGCGCTATCCTTGGAGTAAATAGCACCATGGTAACCAACCATGGAGCTATTTACTCCATGGAAATCCGGCATGGTGAATGGAGTAATTACCGGTCCATTCCAAGGTTGGAGGGACCGGTAATTCCCCATTCACCATACCGGTTCCCCATCCCCATTCCTGCCCCCATAGGGCTCAATGGGAATGGGGAAGGAGTAAATTACGGCACCGTAAATTACGGTGCCGTAATTTACTCCAAAGTCCCTTTGCGGGTTGGATTTGTAACGCCTGCTAAAAGCAGGCGTTAAATGCCAACCCGCAAAAGGGAACTCGGAATATGGTGGTAAGTGTTAACGGTCACCGTTGCCATTAACGGTGACCGTTAACCCTTACCGCCTCGGAATGAGGCCCTATGTATTTACCCTGACTTTGCCATTCATGTATCTGGTTGCCAAATGTAGCCCCCGTACCATGAGGCGTTGCTCTAGTAGACTATGCATTTACCCTGACTTTGCCATTCATGTATCTGTTTGCCTAATGTAGCCCCTGTACCATGAGGCGTGGCTCTAGTAGACTATACATTTACCCTGACTTTGCCATTCATGTATCTGTTTGCCTAATGTAGCCCCCGTACCATGAGGCGTGGTTCTAGTAGACTATGCATTTACTCTGACTTTACCATCCATGTATCTGTTTGCCTAATGTAGCCCCCGTACCATGAGCTGTGGATCTAGTGGACTATGCATTTACCCTGACTTTGCCATTCATCTTTCTGTTTTCCTAATGTAGCCCCCCGTACTTTGAGGCATGGCTCTAGCAGACTATGCATTCATCCTGACATTGCCATTCATGTATCTGTTTGCGTAATGTAGCCCCGTACCATGAGGCATGGCTCTAGCAGACCATGCATTTACCCTGGCTTTGCCATTCATGTATCTGTTTGCCTAATGTAGCCCTGTACCATGAGGAGTTGCTCTAGGGGACTATGAGTTTACAGTGACTTTGCCATTCATATATCTGTTTGCCTAATGTAGCCCCCGTACCATGAGACGTGGCTCTAGCAGACTACACATTAACCCTGACTTTGCCATTCATGTATCTGTTTGCCTAATTTATCCCCCGTACCATGAGGCGAGGTTCTAGTAGAATATGCTTTCACCATATCTTTGCCATTCATGTATCGGTTTGCCTAATATAGCCCTGTACCATGAGGCGTGGCTCTAGCAGACTATGCATTCACCCTGACTTTACCATTCATGTATCTGTTTACCTAATGTAGCCCCGTACCATGAGGCGTGTCTCTAGCAGACTATGCATTTACCCTGACTTTGCCAATCATGTATCTGTTTACCTAATGTAGCCCCGTACAATGAGGCGTGGCTCTAGGTGACTATGTATTTACCGTGACTTTGCCTTTCATGTATCTGTTTGCCTAATGTAGCCCCTGTACCATGAGGCGTGGCTTTAGTGGACTATGCATTTACTCTTACTTTGCCATTCATGTGTCTGTTTGCCTAATGTAGCCCCGTACCATGAGGCGTGGCTTTAGTGGACTGTGCATTTACTCTGACTTTGCCAGTCATGTATCTGTTTGCCTAATGTAGACTCTGTACCATGAGGCGTGGCTCTAGTAGACTATACATTTACCCTGACTTTGCCATTCATGTATCTGTTTGCCTAATGTAGCCCCCGTACCATGAGGCGTTGCTCTAGTAGACTATGCATTTACCCTCATCTTGCCAATCATGTATCTGTTTGCCTAATGTAGCCCCCCGTACCATGAGGCTTGGCTCTAGCAGACTATGCATTCACCATGACTTTGCCATTCATGTATCTGTTTGCCTAATGTAGCCCCCGGTAGCATGAGACGTGTTTCTAGTAGACTACACATTCACCCTGACTTTGCCATTCATGTATCTGTTTGCCTAATTTAGCCCCCGTACCATGAGGCATGGTTCTAGTCGAATATGCTTTCACCCTGACTTTACCATTCATGTATCGGTTTGCCTAATACAGCCCCGTACCATGAGGCATGGCTCTAGCAGACTATGCATTCACCCTGACTTTACCAGTCATGTATCTGTTTACCTAATGTAGCCCTGTACCATGAGGCGTGGCTCTAGCGGACTATGCATTTACCCTGACTTTGCCATTCATGTATCTGTTTGCCTAATGTAGCCCCGTACCATGAGGCGTGGCTCTAGAGGACTATGTATTTTCCTTGACTTTGCCATTCATGTATCTGTTTGCCTATTTTAGCCCCTGTACCATGCGACGTGGCTCTAGCAGACTATGGGCCTCATTCCGAGGCTGGCGCTATCCATGGAGTAAATAGCACCATGGTAAGCAACCATGGAGCTATTTACTCCATGGAAATCCGGCATGGTGAATGGAGTAATTACCGGTCCATTCCAAGGTTGGAGGGACCGGTAATTCCCCATTCACCATACCGGTTCCCCATCCCCATTCCTGCCCCCATAGGGCTCAATGGGAATGGGGAAGGAGTAAATTACAGCACCGTAAATTACGGTGCCGTAATTTACTCCAAGGTCCCTTTGCGGGTTGGATTTGTAACGCCTGCTAAAAGCAGGCGTTAAATGCCAACCCGCAAAAGGGAACTCGGAATATGGTGGTAAGTGTTAACGGTCACCGTTGCCATTAACGGTGACCGTTAACCCTTACCTCCAGCCTCGGAATGAGGCCCTATGTATTTACCCTGACTTTGCCATTCATGTATCTGGTTGCCAAATGTAGCCCCCGTACCATGAGGCGTTGCTCTAGTAGACTATGCATTTACCCTGACTTTGCCATTCATGCATCTGTTTGCCTAATGTAGCCCCTGTACCATGAGGCGTGGCTCTAGTAGACTATACATTTACCCTGACTTTGCCATTCATGTATCTGTTTGCCTAATGTAGCCCCCGTACCATGAGGCGTGGTTCTAGTAGACTATGCATTTACTCTGACTTTACCATCCATGTATCTGTTTGCCTAATGTAGCCCCCGTACCATGAGCTGTGGATCTAGTGGACTATGCATTTACCCTGACTTTGCCATTCATCTTTCTGTTTTCCTAATGTAGCCCCCCGTACTTTGAGGCATGGCTCTAGCAGACTATGCATTCACCCTGACATTGCCATTCATGTATCTGTTTGCGTAATGTAGCCCCGTACCATGAGGCATGGCTCTAGCAGACCATGCATTTACCCTGGCTTTGCCATTCATGTATCTGTTTGCCTAATGTAGCCCCCGTACCATGAGACGAGGTTCTAGTAGAATATGCTTTCACCCTATCTTTGCCATTCATGTATCGGTTTGCCTAATATAGCCCTGTACCATGAGGCGTGGCTCTAGCAGACTATGCATTCACCCTGACTTTACCATTCATGTATCTGTTTACCTAATGTAGCCCCGTACCATGAGGCGTACCTCTAGCGGACTATGCATTTACCCTGACTTTGCCAATCATGTATCTGTTTACCTAATGTAGCCCCGTACCATGAGGCGTGTCTCTAGCGGACTATGCATTTACCCTGACTTTGCTAATCATGTATCTGTTTGCTTAATGTAGCCCCGTACCATGAGGCATGGCTCTAGGGGACTATGTATTTACCGTGACTTTGACATTCATGTATCTGTTTGCCTAATGTAGCCCCTGTACCATGAGGCGTGGCTTTAGTGGACTATGCATTTACTCTAACTTTGCCATTCATGTATCTGTTTGCCTAATGTATCCCCGTACCATGAGGCGTGGCTTTAGTGGACTGTGCATTTACTCTGACTTTGCCAGTCATGTATCTGTTTGCCTAATCTAGCCCCTGTACCATGAGGCGTGGCTCTAGTAGACTATACATTTACCCTGACTTTGCCATTCATGTATCTGTTTGCCTAATGTAGCCCCGTACCATGAGACCTGGCTCTAGTAAATGATGCATTCACCCTGACTTTGCCATTCATGTATCTGTTTGCCTAATGTAGCCCCCGGTAGCATGAGACGTGGTTCTAGTAGACTACACATTCACCCTGACTTTGCCATTCATGTATCTGTTCGCCTAACTTAGCCCCCGTACCATGAGGCATGGTTCTAGTCGAATATGCTTTCACCCTGACTTTGCCATTCATGTATCGGTTTGCCTAATATAGCCCCGTACCAGGAGGCATGGCTCTAGCAGACTATGCATTCACCCTGACTTTACCAGTCATGTATCTGTTAACTAATGTAGCCCTGTACCATGAGGCGTGGCTCTAGCGGACTATGCATTTAGCCTGACTTTACCATTCATGTATCTGTTTGCCTAATGTAGCCCCGTACCATGAGGCGTGGCTCTAGGGGACTATGTATTTTCCGTGACTTTGCCATTCATGTATCTGTTTGCCTATTTTAGCCCCTGTACCATGAGACGTGGGTCTAGCAGACTATGTATTTACCCTGACTTTGTCATTCATGTATCTGGTTGCCAAATGTAGCCCCCGTACCATGTGGCATTGCTCTAGTAGACTATGCATTTACCCTGACTTTGCCATTCATGTATCTGTTTTCCTAATGTAGCCCCTGTACCATGAGGCGTGGCTCTAGTAAACTATGCATTTACTCTGACTTTGCCATTCATGTATTTTTTTGCCTAATGTAACCCCATACCATGATGTGTGGCTCTAGTGGATTATGCATTTACCCTGACTTTGCCATTCATGTATCTGTTTGCCTAATGTAGCCCCCGTACCATGAGGCGTGGCTTTAGTGGACTATGCATTTACTCTAACTTTGCCATTCATGTATCTGTTTGCCTAATGTAGCCCCGTACCATGAGGCGAGGCTTTAGTGGACTATGCATTTACTCTGACTTTGCCATTCATGTATCTGTTTGCCTATTGTAGCCCCTGTACAATGAGGCGTGGCTCTAGTAGACTATACATTTACCCTGACTTTGCCATTCATGTATCTGTTTGCCTAATGTAGCCCCTGTACCATGAGGCGTGGCTCTAGTAGACTACACATTCACCCTGACTTTGCCATTCATGTATCTGTTTGCCTAATGTAGCCCCCGTACCATGAGGCGTTGCTCTAGTAGACTATGCATTTACCCTCATCTTGCCAATCATGTATCTGTTTGCCTAATGTAGCCCCCGGTAGCATGAGACGTGGTTCTAGTAGACTACACATTCACCCTGACTTTGCCATTCATGTATCTGTTTGCCTAATTTAGGCCCCGTACCATGAGGCATGGTTCTAGTAGAATATGCTTTCACCCTGACTTTGCCATTCATGTATCTGTTTGCCTAATGTAGCCCCGTACCATGAGGCCTGGCTCTAGTAGACGATGCATTCACCCTGACTTTGCCATTCATGTATCTGTTTGCCTAATGTAGCCCCTGTACCATGAGGCGTGGCTCTAGTAGACTACACATTCACCCTGACTTTGCCATTCATGTATCTGTTTGCCTAATGTAGCCCCGTACCATGAGGCGTGGCTCTAGGGGACTATGTATTTTCCGTGACTTTGCCATTCATGTATCTGTTTGCCTATTTTAGCCCCTGTACCATGAGACGTGGGTCTAGCAGACTATGTATTTACCCTGACTTTGTCATTCATGTATCTGGTTGCCAAATGTAGCCCCCGTACCATGTGGCATTGCTCTAGTAGACTATGCATTTACCCTGACTTTGCCATTCATGTATCTGTTTTCCTAATGTAGCCCCTGTACCATGAGGCGTGGCTCTAGTAAACTATGCATTTACTCTGACTTTGCCATTCATGTATTTTTTTGCCTAATGTAGCCCCGTACCATGAGGCGTGGCTCTAGGGGACTATGTATTTTCCGTGACTTTGCCATTCATGTATCTGTTTGCCTAATGTAGCCCCTGTACCATGAGGCGTGGCTCTAGTAGACTACACATTCACCCTGACTTTGCCATTCATGTATCTGTTTGCCTAATTTAGCCCCCGTACCATGAGGCATGGTTCTAGTCGAATATGCTTTCACCCTGACTTTACCATTCATGTATCGGTTTGCTTAATATAGCCCCGTACCATGAGGCATGGCTCTAGCAGACTATGCATTCACCCTGACTTTACCAGTCATGTATCTGTTTACCTAATGTAGCCCTGTACCATGAGGCATGGCTCTAGCGGACTATGCATTTACCCTGATTTTGCCATTCATGTATCTGTTTCCTAAAGTAGCCCCGTACCATGAGGCGTGGCTCTAGGGGACTATGTATTTTCCGTGACTTTGCCATTCATGTATCTGTTTGCCTATTTTAGCCCCTGTACCATGAGACGTGGCTCTAGCAGGCTATGTATTTACCCTGACTTTGCCATTCATGTATCTGGTTGCCAAATGTAGCCCCCGTACCATGAGGCGTTGCTCTAGTAGACTATGCATTTACCCTGACTTTGCCATTCATCTATCTGTTTTCCTAATGTAGCCCCTGTACCATGAGGCGTGGCTCTAGTAAACTATGCATTTACTCTGACTTTGCCATTCATGTATTTGTTTGCCTAATGTAACTCCATACCATGAGGTGTGGCTCTAGTGGATTATGCATTTACCCTGACTTTGCCATTCATGTATCTGTTTGCCTAATGTAGTCCCCGTACCATGAGGCGTGGCTTGAGTGGACTATGCATTTACTCTAACTTTGCCATTCATGTATCTGTTTGCCTAATGTAGCCCCGTACCATGAGGCGAGGCTTTAGTGGACTATGCATTTACTCTGACTTTGCCATTCATGTATCTGTTTGCCTAATGTAGCCCCTGTACCATGAGGCGTGGCTCTAGTAGACTATACATTTACCCTGACTTTGCCATTCATGTATCGGTTTGCCTAATGTAGCCCCCGTACCATGAGGCGTTTTTCTAGTAGACTATGCATTTACTCTGACTTTACCATCCATGTATCTGTTTGCCTAATGTAGCCCCCGTACCATGAGCTGTGGATCTAGTGGACTATGCATTTACCCTGACTTTGCCATTCATCCATCTGTTTTCCTACTGCAGCCTCCCTTACTTTGAGGCATGGCTCTAGCAGACTATGCATTCAACCTGACATTGCCATTCATGTATCTGTTTACCTAATGTCGCCCCGTACCATGAGGCGTGGCTCTGGCGTACTGTGCATTTACCCTGACTTTGCCAATCATGTATCTGTTTGCCTAATGTAGCCCAGTACCATGAGGCGTGGCTCTAGCGGACTATGCATTTACCCTGACTTTGCCATTCATGTATCTGTTTGCCTAATGTAGCCCCGTACCATGAGGCGTGGCTCTAGGGGACTATGTATTTACCGTGACATTGCCATTCATGTATCTGTTTGCCTATTGTAGCCCCCGTACCATGAGACGTGGCTCTAGCAGACTATGTATTTACCCTGACTTTTCCATTCATGTATCTGGTTGCCAAATGTAACCCCCGTACCATGAGGCGTTGCTCTAGTAGACTATGCATTTACCCTGACTTTGCCATTCATGTATCTGTTTGCATAATGTAGCCCCCATACATGAGGCATGGCTTTAGTGGACTATGCATTTACTCTGACCTTGCCATTCATGTATCTGTTTGCCTAATGTAGCCCCCGTACCATGAGGCGTAGCTCTAGTAGACTACACATTCACCCTGACTTTGCCATTCATCTATCTGTTTTCCTAATGTAGCCCCCCGTACCATGAGGCGGTGCTCTAGCAGACTATGCATTCACCATGACTTTGCCATTCATGTATCTGTTTGCCTAATGTAGCCCCCCGTAGCATGAGACGTGGTTCTAGTAGACTACACATTCACCCTGACTTTGCCATTCATGTATCTGTTTGCCTAATTTAGGCCCCGTACCATGAGGCATGGTTCTAGTAGAATATGCTTTCACCCTGACTTTGCCATTCATGTATCTGTTTGCGTAATGTAGCCCCGTACCATGAGGCATGGCTCTAGCAGACTATGCATTTACCCTGACTTTGCCATTCATGTATCTGTTTGCCTAATGTAGCCCCGTACCATGAGGCGTGGCTCTAGGGGACTATGAGTTTACAGTGACTTTGCCATTCATATATCTGTTTGCCTAAAGTAGCCCCCGTACCATGAGACGTGGCTCTAGCAGACTATGTATTTACACTGACTTTGCCATTCATGTATCTGTTTGCCAAATGTAGCCCCCGTACCATGAGGCGTTGCTCTAGTAGACTATGCATTTACCCTGACTTTGCCATTCATGTATCTGTTTGCCTAATGTAGCCCCCCGTAGCATGAGATGTGGTTCTAGTAGACTACACATTAACCCTGCCTCTGCCATTCATGTATCTGTTTGCCTAATTTAGCCCCCGTACCATGAGGCATGGTTCTAATAGAATATGCTTTCACCCTACCTTTAACATTCATGTATCGGTTTGCCTAATATAGCCCTGTACCATGAGGCGTGGCTCTAGCAGACTATGCATTCACCCTGACTTTACCATTCATGTATCTGTTTACCTAATGTAGCCCCGTACCATGAGGCGTGTCTCTAGCGGACTGTGCATTTACACTGACTTTGCCAATCATGTATCTGTTTGCCTAATGTAGCCCCGTACCATGAGGCGTGTCTCTAGCGGACTGTGCATTTACACTGACTTTGCCATTCATGTATCTGTTTGCCTAATGTAGCCCCTGTACCATGAGGCGTGGCTTTAGTGGACTATGCATTTACTCTTACTTTGCCATTCATGTATCTGTTTGCCTAATGTAGCCCCGTACCATGAGGCGTGGCTTTACTAGACTGTGCATTTACTCTGACTTTGCCAGTCATGTATCTGTTTGCCTAATGTAGACCCTGTACCATGAGGCATGGCTCTAGTAGACTATACATTTACCCTGACTTTGCCATTCATGTATCTGTTTGCCTAATGTAGCCCCCGTACCATAAGGCGTTGCTCTAGTAGACTATGCATTTACCCTCATCTTGCCAATCATGTATCTGTTTGCCTAATGTAGCCCCTGTACCATGAGGCGTGGCTCTAGCAGACTATGCATTCACCATGACTTTGCCATTCATGTATCTGTTTGCCTAATGTAGCCCCGTACCATGAGGCCTGGCTCTAGTAGACGATGCATTCACCCTGACTTTGCCATTCATGTATCTGTTTGCCTAATGTAGCCCCCGGTAGCATGAGACGTGGTTCTAGTAGACTACACATTCACCCTGACTTTGCCATTCATGTATCTGTTTGCCTAATTTAGCCCCCGTACCATGAGGCATGGTTCTAGTCGAATATGCTTTCACCCTGACTTTACCATTCATGTATCTGTTTGCCTAATTTAGCCCCCGTACCATGAGGCATGGTTCTAGTCGAATATGCTTTCACCCTGACTTTACCATTCATGTATCTGTTTACCTAATGTAGCCCTGTACCATGAGGCATGGCTCTAGCGGACTATGCATTTACCCTGATTTTGCCATTCATGTATCTTTTTCCTAAAGTAGCCCCGTACCATGAGGCGTGGCTCTAGGGGACTATGTATTTACCCTAACTTTGCCATTCATGTATCTGGTTGCCTATTTTAGCCCCTGTACCATGAGACGTGGCTCTAGCAGACTATGTATTTACCCTAACTTTGCCATTCATGTATCTGGTTGCCAAATGTAGCCCCCGTACCATGAGGCATTGCTCTAGTAGACTATGCATTTACCCTGACTTTGCCATTCATCTATCTGTTTTCCTAATGTAGCCCCTGTACATGAGGCGTGGCTCTAGTAAACTATGCATTTACTCTCACTTTGCCATTCATGTATTTGTTTGCCTAATGTAACCCCATACCATGAGGTGTGGCTCTAGTGGATTATGCATTTACCCGGACTTTGCCATTCATATATCTGTTTGCCTAATGTAGTCCCCGTACCATGAGGCGTGGCTTTAGTGGACTATGCATTTACTCTAACTTTGCCATTCATGTATCTGTTTGCCTAATGTAGCCCCGTACCATGAGGCGAGGCTTTAGTGGACTATACATTTACCCTGACTTTGCCATTCATGTATCGGTTTGCCTAATGTAGCCCCCGTACCATGAGGCGTGGTTCTAGTAGACTATGCATTTACTCTGACTTTACCATCCATGTATCTATTTGCCTAATGTAGCCCCCCGTACCATGCGCTTTGGATCTAGTGGACTATGCATTTACCCTGACTGCCATTCATCTATCTGTTTTCCTAATGTAGCCCCCCGTACTTTGAGGCATGGCTCTAGCAGACTAGGCATTCACCCTGACATTGCCATTCATGTATCTGTTTACCTAATGTAGCCCCGTACCATGAGGCGTGGCTCTGGCGGATTGTGCATTTACCCTGACTTTGCCAATCATGTATCTGTTTGCCTAATGTAGCCCCGTACCATGAGGCGTTGCTCTAGTAGACTATGCATTTACCCTGACTTTGCCATTCATGTATCTGTTTGCATAATGTAGCCCCCGTACATGAGGCATGGCTTTGGTGGACTATGCATTTACTCTGACTTTGCCATTCATGTATCTGTTTGCCTAATGTAGCCCCCCTACCATGAGGTGTGGATCTAGGGGACTATGTATTTACCCTGACTTTGCCATTCATCTATCTGTTTTCCTAATGTAGCCCCCCGTACCATGAGGCGTGGCTCTAGCAGACTATGCATTCACCCTGACTTTGCCATTCCTATATCTGTTTGCCTAATGCAGCCCCGTACCATGAGGCGTGCCTCTAGCGGACTATGCATTTACCCTTACTTTGCCATTCATGTATCTGTTTGCCTAATGTAGCCCCTTACCATGAGGCGTGGCTCTAAGGGACTATGTATGTACCGTGACTTTGCCATTCATGTATCTGTTTGCCTAATGTAGCCCCCGTACCATGAGACGTGGCTCTAGCAGACTATGTATTTACCCTGACTTTGCCATTCATATATCTGTTTGCCTAATGTAACCCCATACCAAGAGGCGTGGCTCTAGTGGATTATGCATTTACCCTGACTTTGCCATTCATGTACCTGTTTGCCTAATGTAGCCCCCGTACCATGAGGCGTGGCTTTAGCGGACTATGCATTTACTCTAACTTTGCCATTAATATATCTGTTTGCCTAATGTAGCCCCAGTACCATGAGGCATGGTTTTAGTGGACTATGCATTTACTCTGACTTTGCCATTCATGTATCTGTTTGCCTAATCTAGCCCCCGTACCAGGAGGCGTGGCTTTAGTGGACTATGCATTTTCTCTGACTTTGCCATTCATGTATCTGTTTGCCTAATGTAGCCCTCATACCATGAGGGGTGGCTCTAGTGGATTATGCATTTACCCTGACTTTGCCATTCATGTATCTGTTTGCCTAATGTAACCCCGTACCATGAGGCGTAGCTCTAGTGGTTTAGGCATTTGCCCTGACTTTGTCATTCATGTATCTGTTTGTCTAATGTAGCCCCCGTACCATGAGGCGTGGCTTTATTGGACTATGCATTTACTCTAACTTTGCCATTCATGTATCTGTTTGCGTAATGGAGCCCCCGTACCATGAGGCATGGCTTTAGTGGACTATGCATTTACTCTGGCTTTGCCATTCATGTATCTGTTTGCCTAATGTAGCCCCCGTACCATGAGGCGTGGCTCTAGTAGACGATGCATTTAGCCTGACTTTGCCATTCATGTATCTGTTTGCCCAGTGTAGCCCCGTACCATGAGGCGTTGCTCTAGTAGACTATGCATTTACCCTCATCTTGCCAATCATGTATCTGTTTGCCTAATGTAGCCCCCGTACCATAAGGAGTTGCTCTAGTAGACTATGCATTTACCGTGACATTGCCATTCATGTATCTGTTTGCCTAATGTAGCTCCCGTACCATGAGGCATGGCTCTATTAGACTATGCATTTACTTTGACTTTGTCATTCATGTATCAGTTTGCCTAATGTAACCCCATACCATCAGGCGTGGTTCTAGTAGACTATGCATTTACTCTGACTTCACCATCCATGTATCTGTTTGCCTAATGTAGCCCCCTGTACCATGAGCTGTGGATCTAGTGGACTATGCATTTACCCTGACTTTGCCATTCATATATCTGTTTGCCTAATGTAGCCCCCATACCATGAGACGAGGTTCTAGTAGAATATGCTTTCACCCTATCTTTGCCATTCATGTATCGGTTTGCCTAATATAGCCCTGTACCATGAGGCGTGGCTCTAGCGGACTATGCATTTACCCTGACTTTGCCAATCATGTATCTGTTTACCTAATGTAGCCCCGTACCATGAGGCGTGTCTCTAGCGGACTATGCATTTACCCTGACTTTGCAAATCATGTATCTGTTTGCTTAATGTAGCCCCGTACCATGAGGCGTGGCTCTAGGGGACTATGCATTTACTCTAACTTTGCCATTCATGTATCTGTTTGCCTAATGTATCCCCGTACCATGAGGCGTGGCTTTAGTGGACTGTGCATTTACTCTGACTTTGCCAGTCATGTATCTGTTTGCCTAATGTAGCCCCTGTACCATGAGGCGTGGCTCTAGTAGACTATACATTTACCCTGACTTTGCCATTCATGTATCTGTTTGCCTAATGTAGCCCCGTACCATGAGACCTGGCTCTAGTAAACGATGCATTCACCCTGACTTTGCCATTCATGTATCTGTTTGCCTAATGTAGCCCCCGGTAGCATGAGACGTGGTTCTAGTAGACTACACATTCACCCTGACTTTGCCATTCATGTATCTGTTTGCCTAACTTAGCCCCCGTACCATGAGGCATGGTTCTAGTCGAATATGCTTTCACCCTGACTTTGCCATTCATGTATCGGTTTGCCTAATATAGCCCCGTACCATGAGGCATGGCTCTAGCAGACTATGCATTCACCCTGACTTTACCAGTCATGTATCTGTTAACTAATGTAGCCCTGTACCATGAGGTGTGGCTCTAGCGGACTATGCATTTACCCTGACTTTACCATTCATGTATCTGTTTGCTTAATGTAGCCCCGTACCATGAGGCGTGGCTCTAGGGGACTATGTATTTTCCGTGACTTTGCCATTCATGTATCTGTTTGCCTATTTTAGCCCCTGTACCATGAGACGTGGGTCTAGCAGACTATGTATTTACCCCGACTTTGTCATTCATGTATCTGGTTGCCAAATGTAGCCCCGTACAATGTGGCATTGCTCTAGTAGACTATGCATTTACCCTGACTTTGCCATTCATGTATCTGTTTTCCTAATGTAGCCCCTGTACCATGAGGCGTGGCTCTAGTAAACTATGCATTTACTCTGACTTTGCCATTCATGTATTTGTTTGCCTAATGTAACCCCATACCATGATGTGTGGCTCTAGTGGATTATGCATTTACCCTGACTTTGCCATTCATGTATCTGTTTGCCTAATGTAGCCCCCGTACCATGAGGCGTGGCTTTAGTGGACTATGCATTTACTCTAACTTTGCCATTCATGTATCTGTTTGCCTAATGTAGCCCCGTACCATGAGGCGAGGCTTTAGTGGACTATGCATTTACTCTGACTTTGCCATTCATGTATCTGTTTGCCTATTGTAGCCCCTGTACAATGAGGCGTGGCTCTAGTAGACTATACATTTACCCTGACTTTGCCATTCATGTATCTGTTTGCCTAATGTAGCCCCCGTACCATGAGGCGTTGCTCTAGTAGACTATGCATTTACCCTCATCTTGCCAATCATGTATCTGTTTGCCTAATGTAGCCCCCGGTAGCATGAGACGTGGTTCTAGTAGACTACACATTCACCCTGACTTTGCCATTCATGTATCTGTTTGCCTAATGTAGCCCCTGTACCATGAGGCGTGGCTCTAGTAGACTATACATTTACCCTGACTTTGCCATTCATGTATCTGTTTGCCTAATGTAGCCCCGTACCATGAGGCCTGGCTCTAGTAGACGATGCATTCACCCTGACTTTGCCATTCATGTATCTGTTTGCCTAATGTAGCCCCTGTACCATGAGGCGTGGCTCTAGTAGACTACACATTCACCCTGACTTTGCCATTCATGTATCTGTTTGCCTAATTTAGCCCCCGTACCATGAGGCATGGTTCTAGTCGAATATGCTTTCACCCTGACTTTACCATTCATGTATCGGTTTGCTTAATATAGCCCCGTACCATGAGGCATGGCTCTAGCAGACTATGGGCCTCATTACGACCCAGGCGGACTTCGCGGTGCTAAATGCACCGCGAAGCATGGCGGAAAGCCGCCGATAGCGCCATGGGGGTTGGCGGATTTACCGCCCCATTCCGACCTCGGCGGAGCGGTAAATCCCCAATCCCCATTCTGCCCTTCCCCATTCCCATTTTTGCCCCATAGGGTATAATGGGAGTGGGGAAGGAGTTAATTACGCCACCGTAAAATACGGTGGCGTAATTAACAACGAGGTCCCGTAGCGCCATGGTTTTCTCCGGCTGGTAAAACCAGGCGGAGAAAACCTCCATGGCGCTACGGGAACTCGTAGTATGGCGGAGAGGTACGCCATGCACTACGCTGGCGTAATACCCTCTCCGCCAGGGTCCTAATGAGGCCCAATGCATTCACCCTGACTTTACCAGTCATGTATCTGTTTACCTAATGTAGCCCTGTACCATGAGGCATGGCTCTAGCGGACTATGCATTTACCCTGATTTTGCCATTCATGTATCTGTTTCCTAAAGTAGCCCCGTACCATGAGGCGTGGCTCTAGGGGACTATGTATTTTCCGTGACTTTGCCATTCATGTATCTGTTTGCCTATTTTAGCCCCTGTACCATGAGACGTGGCTCTAGCAGGCTATGTATTTACCCTGACTTTGCCATTCATGTATCTGGTTGCCAAATGTAGCCCCCGTACCATGAGGCGTTGCTCTAGTAGACTATGCATTTACCCTGACTTTGCCATTCATCTATCTGTTTTCCTAATGTAGCCCCTGTACCATGAGGCGTGGCTCTAGTAAACTATGCATTTACTCTGACTTTGCCATTCATGTATTTGTTTGCCTAATGTAACTCCATACCATGAGGTGTGGCTCTAGTGGATTATGCATTTACCCTGACTTTGCCATTCATGTATCTGTTTGCCTAATGTAGTCCCCGTACCATGAGGCGTGGCTTTAGTGGACTATGCATTTACTCTAACTTTGCCATTCATGTATCTGTTTGCCTAATGTAGCCCCGTACCATGAGGCGAGGCTTTAGTGGACTATGCATTTACTCTGACTTTGCCATTCATGTATCTGTTTGCCTAATGTAGCCCCTGTACCATGAGGCGTGGCTCTAGTAGACTATACATTTACCCTGACTTTGCCATTCATGTATCGGTTTGCCTAATGTAGCCCCCGTACCATGAGGCGTGGTTCTAGTAGACTATGCATTTACTCTGACTTTACCATCCATGTATCTGTTTGCCTAATGTAGCCCCCGTACCATGAGCTGTGGATCTAGTGAACTATGCATTTACCCTGACTTTGCCATTCATCCATCTGTTTTCCTACTGCAGCCTCCCTTACTTTGAGGCATGGCTCTAGCAGACTATGCATTCACCCTGACATTGCCATTCATGTATCTGTTTACCTAATGTCGCCCCGTACCATGAGGCGTGGCTCTGGCGGACTGTGCATTTACCCTGACTTTGCCAATCATGTATCTGTTTGCCTAATGTAGCCCAGTACCATGAGGCGTGGCTCTAGCGGACTATGCATTTACCCTGACTTTGCCATTCATGTATCTGTTTGCCTAATGTAGCCCCGTACCATGAGGCGTGGCTCTAGGGGACTATGGCCCTCATTACGACCCTGGCGGAAAGTGACTGACCGGACCGCCACAGCGTAAATAGCGTTTCCGCCATTGCAAGAAGGAGCAAAGTGCGGCCCATTCCGACCCATCGGGCACGAGCACCACGGCATGGCGGAAGTGCAAAGTCCGCGATGGCGGAAATGACCCCAAAACGGCCCACACCGCCGCCGTACGGCGCCCTAGGTGCAATACCGCCACCCATCACAGCGGACACCGCAGTGTGCGCCTACCGTAAAGTACGGTGACCGGAAATATACGGAAACGGAAGTTAAAACACGGGCCCGGAACGGGAAACAACCCGCCGTACACCTATAAAACCACTAAAACCACACAACCACTAAAATCACCACCCTGAGACACAACCCAACCCGTCATCCACCCTAGCGAAACCAAGAAAAATGGGAAAAGTAGCGAAGAAAGCGTGCGACCGCAAGCGGCAGGTCCACTTCTCCCGTGAGGAACTCACCGTGCTAACAGAGACCCTCCAGGAGAATGCTGCCGTCGTCTTCTCCACGCAAATGACCAGGACGGCACTCGCAAACAAGAAGGCCATATGGGCTCTGGTGGCACAGCGGGTAAGTGCGGTGGGGACCGCACCCCGCACCCCACAGCAATGCAGGAAGCGGTGGGACGACCTGCGGATACGCGTCCGCAGCATACTCTCTGCCAACCGCAACATTGCCACAGCCACCGGGGGAGGGTCGGAATCACCAATCAATCTGACCCCCTGGGAAGAAATCTGTGCCTCCACCATCGGAATGGAGAGCATAGAGGGAGTCGGAGGGATGGAGAAAGGAGTGCAGACATCCGAAGATTCAGGTAGGTGGGCCTAATGAAACAATGCTAAATCCACAAAGTCCATCCATTCGAAGCACCATGTGTCCCCATAGTGCAACAGAAACACATGTCCAGGAGAACGTCCACACACATTGGCCTGATAGCGCACGTTAAAACCCACAATAAATACATAAATAATTAAAAACCCCTAAAACACGCACTACACGTGCAGCAGGCACACCCTAACTGCAGGCTGCCAAACAACTGCACCCTCACTCCACACACAAATGGAAGCACCTCCAAGACCCCGACCCAAATCACCCTCAGGTACCACCCCAATGCATGTGATACATTGCCATTCCAATTCCCACAGACCCACCAATAACCCTCGCCCTCCTTTACTCCACCACAGGGTCCGATCCAAACGACGAGCTCCAGGACACCCCTACCAGCACACCTGCAAAGAGGGCCAAGACCGACGGCCAAAGACCCTCCACCTCAGCTGCACGCATCAAGACACGACAGCAGCACAAATCAAGTGGCAGCACACAGGAGGGAACATCAACAGGCACCCCAGCAGCCAGCATGGCCACAACACCACCACCACAGGTCCCCCCAACGGATGCCACAGAAGGCACTGCCTCCGGTGGCAGCAGCACCATAGGTGACACCCCATTGATGGCAGCATGCTCCGACACAGAAAACGGGGATGCCGAAGTCAGATCCATCCATGACCTGTCCCAATCCCCCTGTCTGTCCCATCCCGTACAACATGAGGATACCACGCAGGGGCACCCACAAGACGACGACTGGCCATCCCCCACAAGCCCTGTGGCAAGGCAACATGAGGACAACAGCCCCTCTGTGACACCCCCGCAAATGGCCTTGGCCCAGCAGAGGCAACAGTCCCTCGACCAGTTGATCGAACAACAGCAGCAACTGGCCACGCTCCTCAAGGACCATGCTGATGAATGTGGGGGCACTAAGGCAGACATAGAAACATCAACTGAGACACTTAGGGCACAAATCGAGAGTAGCACCGAGAGCCTGAGAGTCCAAATGGAGAGAAGCACCGAGAGCCTGAGAGTCCAAATGGAGAGAAGCACCGAGAGCCTCAGGGGGGAACTGCATGCGACGGCCAAGGACGTATGTGCCGAACTTGCCGCAGTGCGCCGTGTGCTCACTGAGCTCTCGCAAACCCTTAGGGAAATGCATGGACGTGAGCAGGCAGACACATCATCCGTTGCAAGTTCCGTCCAGGGCAGCCCCCAACGTAGATCTGTAAGGAACCTGCGCTCCACAGGCAGGGGTGCCCCTGATACCCGCAGAGGGGGCATGCAATAGCGACAGCCCACTGACAATGAGCATCTTTGGACACTGGTGTTCGGGGGGGAGGTAGGGGGGTGGAGGGGGTGTGTTGGGCTCACTTGGGTGGCGGGTCGATAGGGTGTTCAACATGACATCACATATGCCATAAAAAGTGCACGATCAACCAATGAGATGTGTGGACATTGATCTTTGTGTACTAGGCCATCATAGGCGTACAGTCCATATTGTGCATGTCCCAGACACACGCAGTGCCGCGAGTCCCGTGTCCATGTATCAGCCACCAGGCGTGAGTGCTAGAAGCATACATCAATGAGATGCTGACGAATGTCACGGGCCTCCGGTGCCTCGCAGACTCCATGAGGTGCTGCCACATCCCCACCCTCATCATGACCATCTTCAGGTGCTTGCAGTTCTGCGTCAGGGGGCATGGGCACATTTCTACGTACGCACATGTTGTGGAGCATGACACATGCCATCACCATCTTTGCAACCTTCTCATGGCGGTACAGGAGTGCCCCGCCAGACCTGCTGAGGCAGCGGAAACGGCCCTTCAGTAGGCCGAATGCCTGTTCTATGACTACACGGGTACGTGAGTGGGCATGGTTGTAGTCCTCCTCATGCTGGTCCCGTGGGTTCCGGACTGGTGTGAGGAGCCATCTCTTCAGTGGATATCCAGCATCACCTGTATGTGGACGAGAAACGTATGATGTGGAATGCCATTGATACGTACGCACACCCCCCCCCCTTCCTGCCAGGTCATTGCCAATTCACATACCCCACATCATCATGCATGTAATGAGACTCACCGAGTAGCCAGGATCTGTTCCCTGTGTGTCGCTCCATGTAGCGTGGTATTGTAGAGTTCCTCAAGACCATAGAATCATGGGTTGATCCAGGGAATCGGGCGCAACAATGTGTAATGATCCTGTTGGAGTCACACACCATTTGTACATTCAGGGAATGAAATTGTTTTCGGTTGCGGTACTGGGCCTCCATGGCATGTGGGACGACCAATTCCACATGGGTGCTGTCGATGGCACCAATGCAACCCGGTATGCCGGCAAGTGCATGGAATCCCACTTTCGTGTTTGTAATTTCCTGCTCCGAGCGTGGTAGGGAGATGTAGTCGTCTGCGTGCTGCAGGAGGGCATCGAGCACTTGCAATAGTGTCCGTGAGAACAGTGGCTGAGAAATGCCATGCAACTGTCCGACTGTGTGCTGGTAGGTGCCTGTGGCCAGGAAGTGGAGTACAGACACCACCTTCAGTAGGGGTGGGATGGCGGTTGGGCTATCTATCATGCTGACAAGGTCAGCCTGTGTCATGTCCACAATGGCGGCTATGGTGTCCCGGTCCAAACGGTAGAGGGTGTGGATCTGCTCATCAGTGAGGTTGAACGGATGTGCTCGGAGGCGTGGGATTGCGGGCTGCCTGCGTGGTGGTAGTGGCTGTGCTGGTGGGCCTTGCTGGCCCTGCCTTGGCCTCCTCCTCCTCCTGCGTCTCCTCCGTGCTGCTGGTTGTAGTTGGTGTTCGTCTTCTTCTTGGAGTTGGAGCACTTGCAGTGCTATCAGGTCCCCCAGGGCCAACATCGCGAGTCCTGCCGGTAGCATTTCGGTGTGGTTGTGGGAGGAGACTGGCTGTGCAATTTATGTGTTTTCAGGCTGTATGGCCTCCACCTGTGGTGATTCATTCCACCTGTGCAAACTGCCCTCCCCTTTGGCCGAGCACGTCACGCGCACAACGCTGCAATTCGGGGAATGGTATCTTGCTATTGCTATCATGTATTTGTACCCGATGGCCGTGTTAGATTGGTTGATATGTTAATTCGGCTATGGTCCCATTGTTTCCCATTCTATCTGTGCAGTCGCGAACAGACTTGTGAAGGGTCAGTGGAACGTAGTACTCGAGTAACGGTGGGCCCTCATGCATCACTGTACCGAGTTGCAACGACGGGCGGGGCGTCCCATTCGTGGGTGAAGGCAGTTGCCATTTTCACACACAGCCGCACTCGATGGAATAATTAGTGATTTCAAACGGCCACAGATGCCTTTCCGACGTGGTGTTGCAAATGAGGAATTCGAAGGGCGGCGCTTTCGGTTTCCAGCTAGCGGCGAGGAGATGCCCACAGGTCTGACTGCAAATATAACGTTCTATTGTTCAATGTCCTTGAGACAGGGCCCATGGCGAGGGAGCAATGATTGATATGAATAGTTTGGGATGCGCAATAGCTACGTGGGCGATGAGGCCGGCCGTTCCCAAATACATGTTACTTCACAACACTGGAATTACGGGCTGGGGCACTGTGGATTTAGCAGGCTGCATAACGCACAGACTCAATGGATGTTTCTAATGTTATGTGAGTAATTATTCAGGCGTTTTGATCCCGGGATGAGGGAATGATGAATGGATGCATGGGCAGGTGATTTGATACAGAGTTTGCCATGTACAGGGCTTCTTGGGATCTATCCGCCTCCCCTACGCTATGTGATGCAGGGCTGCCATAGTGGGACCATCGTCTATCTGGCCTTGTTGAGCCCTCCCTGTCTCGACGCGCCCTCAGACACTTGTGTCCATGCACGTTACCAATCCCATCAGATGGATTCTGTTTTCACAGGCGCATGCACAGGTACACTCGTTTGTGATGGTGTTTACACCTCGATATAGATAGTTATGAGTCGCAAGTGGTTTTTGGGTGGTGATGGACCTTTGGAGTGGGCTAGCATGCATGTGGCTGTGGATTTAGTGTGATCATTGCAGTGAGTTGTTGGAATGTAGTACTGATGGCCATTCTGTTCTTTTTCTTTTCTTTTGGTTGACAGGTATCTCCTCCCCTTTTGCCACTGCCATCTGTATGCCACTCCTGCAGATGGGTTTTACTCCCGACACCTGCTGCTTCGTGTTAATCAGTGGAGCAGCATTACGATCTTATGGGACGATCGCCAATGGGCCACATGCCCTTACGCAGTACTGGTGGCTCGGAGCAACATTTCGGCCTTTCAGCTGGACTAGTGCCTCCCCATTGGGACGGCCCTGCGGTTCTGTGCGCTTCCATGTTGCCTTTTCGTACGTGATTGTGGCTCTGTGTACCATGGGGGAACAGGGCGACACACAGGTAGTGGCTGGTCATTTCTTGCGGAAGCAGCCCACAATGGTGAAATGTGTTTTGGAGTTCATGGCCTGATGGCTGTATGGGCTTGGTGATTTTGATGTGCATTAAATTTCTATTCTGATTTGGCCCGTGTAGCGTTCTTCTTTGCAAGTGATGTGGCATATGCCTATTTGGGGGGCGATGTATTGTGAGGAGATCTGCATTGGGTTCCAGCTTCGGGGTTTAGTTGCGTGGTACTGTACTGGGCGCGTTTGCCTACTAAGCCCGTGAGGTCAGGGATGGGGGCTGCCTATATGACAGTTTGAATGTTGTCATGCTCAGGGGCGGGGGATTGGGTTTTGTGTAACAGATGCCGGTCAGCCAGGTGGACTGGTGGAATGATGTGATTTTCGGAATATTGCTGGTCACAGGTGCCTGTGTTTGCGTGCGTTTCTTGGTGGGGGACTGTGGTCATGTCCATTGGGATGGCTTCTGTATTCGTGCCATCTGTGCCCTGCAGCTCCCATTGGCCCCTGTTGTGTTTCTATTGTTCGTTGGCATGCATGGGTGACTTGTACATTTCACTGGTTGCATTGTGGCTTCGTTGCACCTACGGGGAGTTGTACTTTGTGGGCAGGGAGCGGTGTACGGGCACTCAGTGGGGCCGTTTACGGTTGATTCGCGATGCCGTACTTCTCACCATGGCGGAATGGTGCATTCCGCCATGCTTGATGGCGTTAGGTACATGTCCGCTAGGGTCGGAATTGGCGTACCCTTGCGCCATGGTGGTGTTTACGGTTTGGCATGGCGCGCGCGCGCGTGCTTGGTGCAGTTAGCGTTGGCGTTCACTACGGTGTCGCTAATGGCATCATACTTTGCGGTGACGGGTCATAGTCGCACCGAGCGCTATTCGATGGCGGTATTGCATTTCCGCCATCGTTTTCCGAATTCCGCCAGGGTCGTAATGAGGGCCTATGTATTTACCGTGACATTGCCATTCATGTATCTGTTTGCCTATTGTAGCCCCCGTACCATGAGACGTGGCTCTAGCAGACTATGCATTTACCCTGACTTTGCCATTCATGTATCTGTTTGCATAATGTAGCCCCCATACATGAGGCATGGCTTTAGTGGACTATGCATTTACTCTGACTTTGCCATTCATGTATCTGTTTGCCTAATGTAGCCCCCGTACCATGAGGCGTAGCTCTAGTAGACTACACATTCACCCTGACTTTGCCATTCATCTATCTGTTTTCCTAATGTAGCCCCCCGTACCATGAGGCGGTGCTCTAGCAGACTATGCATTCACCATGACTTTGCCATTCATGTATCTGTTTGCCTAATGTAGCCCCCCGTAGCATGAGACGTGGTTCTAGTAGACTACACATTCACCCTGACTTTGCCATTCATGTATCTGTTTGCCTAATTTAGGCCCCGTACCATGAGGCATGGTTCTAGTAGAATATGCTTTCACCCTGACTTTGCCATTCATGTATCTGTTTGCGTAATGTAGCCCCGTACCATGAGGCATGGCTCTAGCAGACTATGCACTTACCCTGACTTTGCCATTCATGTATCTGTTTGCCTAATGTAGCCCCGTACCATGAGGCGTGGCTCTAGGGGACTATGAGTTTACACTGACTTTGCCATTCATGTATCTGTTTGCCAAATGTAGCCCCCGTACCATGAGGCGTTGCTCTAGTAGACTATGCATTTACCCTGACTTTGCCATTCATGTATCTGTTTGCCTAATGTAGCCCCCCGTAGCATGAGATGTGGTTCTAGTAGACTACACATTAACCCTGCCTTTGCCATTCATGTATCTGTTTGCCTAATTTAGCCCCCGTACCATGAGGCATGGTTCTAATAGAATATGCTTTCACCCTACCTTTAACATTCATGTATCGGTTTGCCTAATATAGCCCTGTACCATGAGGCGTGGCTCTAGCAGACTATGCATTCACCCTGACTTTACCATTCATGTATCTGTTTACCTAATGTAGCCCCGTACGATGAGGCGTGTCTCTAGCGGACTGTGCATTTACCCTGACTTTGCCAATCATATATCTGTTTACCTAATGTAGTCCCGTACCATGAGGCGTGTCTCTAGCGGACTATGCATTTACACTGACTTTGCCAATCATGTATCTGTTTGCCTAATGTAGCCCCGTACAATGAGGCGTGGCTCTAGGGGACTATTTATTTACTGTGACTTTGCCATTCATGTATCTGTTTGCCTAATGTAGCCCCTGTACCATGAGGCGTGGCTTTAGTGGACTATGCATTTACTCTTACTTTGCCATTCATGTATCTGTTTGCCTAATGTAGCCCCGTACCATGAGGCGTGGCTTTAGTAGACTGTGCATTTACTCTGACTTTGCCAGTCATGTATCTGTTTGCCTAATGTAGACCCTGTACCATGAGGCGTGGCTCTAGTAGACTATACATTTACCCTGACTTTGCCATTCATGTATCTGTTTGCCTAATGTAGCCCCCGTACCATAAGGCGTTGCTCTAGTAGACTATGCATTTACCCTCATCTTGCCAATCATGTATCTGTTTGCCTAATGTAGCCCCTGTACCATGAGGCGTGGCTCTAGCAGACTATGCATTCACCATGACTTTGCCATTCATGTATCTGTTTGCCTAATGTAGCCCCGTACCATGAGGCCTGGCTCTAGTAGACGATGCATTCACCCTGACTTTGCCATTCATGTATCTGTTTGCCTAATGTAGCCCCCGGTAGCATGAGACGTGGTTCTAGTAGACTACACATTCACCCTGACTTTGCCATTCATGTATCTGTTTGCCTAATTTAGCCCCCGTACCATGAGGCATGGTTCTAGTCGAATATGCTTTCACCCTGACTTTACCATTCATGTATCGGTTTGCTTAATATAGCCCCATACCATGAGGCATGGCTCTAGCAGACTATGCATTCACCCTGACTTTACCAGTCATGTATCTGTTTACCTAATGTAGCCCTGTACCATGAGGCATGGCTCTAGCGGACTATGCATTTACCCTGATTTTGCCATTCATTTATCTGTTTCCTAAAGTAGCCCCGTACCATGAGGCGTGGCTCTAGGGGACTATGTATTTTCCGTGACTTTGCCATTCATGTATCTGTTTGCCTATTTTAGCCCCTGTACCATGAGACGTGGCTCTAGCAGACTATGTATTTACCCTAACTTTGCCATTCATGTATCTGGTTGCCAAATGTAGCCCCCGTACCATGAGGCGTTGCTCTAGTAGACTATGCATTTACCCTGACTTTGCCATTCATCTATCTGTTTTCCTAATGTAGCCCCTGTACATGAGGCGTGGCTCTAGTAAACTATGCATTTACTCTCACTTTGCCATTCATGTATTTGTTTGCCTAATGTAACCCCATACCATGAGGTGTGGCTCTAGTGGATTATGCATTTACCCTGACTTTGCCATTCATATATCTGTTTGCCTAATGTAGTCCCCGTACCATGAGGCGTGGCTTTAGTGGACTATGCATTTACTCTAACTTTGCCATTCATGTATCTGTTTGCCTAATGTAGCCCCGTACCATGAGGCGAGGCTTTAGTGGACTATACATTTACCCTGACTTTGCCATTCATGTATCGGTTTGCCTAATGTAGCCCCCGTACCATGAGGCGTGGTTCTAGTAGACTATGCATTTACTCTGACTTTACCATCCATGTATCTATTTGCCTAATGTAGCCCCCCGTACCATGCGCTTTGGATCTAGTGGACTATGCATTTACCCTGACTGCCATTCATCTATCTGTTTTCCTAATGTAGCCCCCCGTACTTTGAGGCATGGCTCTAGCAGACTAGGCATTCACCCTGACATTGCCATTCATGTATCTGTTTACCTAATGTAGCCCCGTACCATGAGGCGTGGCTCTGGCGGATTGTGCATTTACCCTGACTTTGCCAATCATGTATCTGTTTGCCTAATGTAGCCCCGTACCATGAGGCGTTGCTCTAGTAGACTATGCATTTACCCTGACTTTGCCATTCATGTATCTGTTTGCATAATGTAGCCCCCGTACATGAGGCATGGCTTTGGTGGACTATGCATTTACTCTGACTTTGCCATTCATGTATCTGTTTGCCTAATGTAGCCCCCCTACCATGAGGTGTGGATCTAGGGGACTATGTATTTACCCTGACTTTGCCATTCATCTATCTGTTTTCCTAATGTAGCCCCCCGTACCATGAGGCGTGGCTCTAGCAGACTATGGCCCTCATTAGGACCCTGGCGGTAAGGGGTTTACGCCAGCGTTAGCTGCGCCGACCCCTTACCGCCAACTACGAGTTCCCAGAGCGCCATGGTCACTTTTCCGCCCGCTTTTTGCGGGCGTAAAAATCCATGGCGCTATGGGACCTCGGTGTTAATTACGCCACCGTAGTGTACGGTGGCGTAATTAACACCTTCCCCACTCCCATTGAGCCCTATGGGGCCAAAATGGGAATGGGGAAGGGTAAATGGGTCAATGGGGACTTACCGCCCCGCCGACCTCGGAATGGGGCGGTAAGTCCGCCATCCGCCATG
The DNA here is from genome assembly GCF_040938575.1 of Ambystoma mexicanum. NCBI lineage: Eukaryota > Metazoa > Chordata > Amphibia > Caudata > Ambystomatidae > Ambystoma > Ambystoma mexicanum. The sequence goes on along the minus strand of NC_090940.1, from coordinate 233,137,755 downwards.
GCGTAAAGGGACTTTGCGCCATGGCGGAAAAGTCCGCCGATGGCGGAAAAAATCCGCCAGGGTCGTAATGAGGGCCTATGTATTTACCCTGACTTTGCCATTCATGTATCTGTTTGCCTAATGTAGCCCCTTACCATGAGGCGTGGCTCTAAGGGACTATGTATGTACCGTGACTTTGCCATTCATGTATCTGTTTGCCTAATGTAGCCCCCGTACCATGAGACGTGGCTCTAGCAGACTATGTATTTACCCTGACTTTGCCATTCATATATCTGTTTGTCTAATGTAACCCCATACCAAGAGGCGTGGCTCTAGTGGATTATGCATTTACCCTGACTTTGCCATTCATGTACCCGTTTGCCTAATGTAGCCCCCGTACCATGAGGCGTGGCTTTAGCGGACTATGCATTTACTCTAACTTTGCCATTAATGTATCTGTTTGCCTAATGTAGCCCCAGTACCATGAGGCATGGTTTTAGTGGACTATGCATTTACTCTGACTTTGCCATTCATGTATCTGTTTGCCTAATGTAGCCCCCGTACCAGGAGGCGTGGCTTTAGTGGACTATGCATTTTCTCTGACTTTGCCATTCATGTATCTGTTTGCCTAATGTAGCCCTCATACCATGAGGGGTGGCTCTAGTGGATTATGCATTTACCCTGACTTTGCCATTCATGTACCTGTTTGCCTAATGTAACCCCGTACCATGAGGCGTAGCTCTAGTGGTTTAGGCATTTGCCCTGACTTTGTCATTCATGTATCTGTTTGTCTAATGTAGCCCCCGTACCATGAGGCGTGGCTTTATTGGACTATGCATTTACTCTAACTTTGCCATTCATGTATCTGTTTGCGTAATGGAGCCCCTGTACCATGAGGCATGGCTTTAGTGGACTATGCATTTACTCTGGCTTTGCCATTCATGTATCTGTTTGCCTAATGTAGCCCACGTACCATGAGGCGTGGCTCTAGTAGACTATGCATTTAGCCTGACTTTGCCATTCATGTATCTGTTTGCCCAGTGTAGCCCCGTACCATGAGGCGTTGCTCTAGTAGACTATGCATTTACCCTCATCTTGCCAATCATGTATCTGTTTGCCTAATGTAGCCCCCGTACCATAAGGAGTTGCTCTAGTAGACTATGCATTTACCGTGACATTGCCATTCATGTATCTGTTTGCCTAATGTAGCCCCCGTACCATGAGGCATGGCTCTATTAGACTATGCATTTACTTTGACTTTGTCATTCATGTATCAGTTTGCCTAATGTAACCCCATACCATCAGGCGTGGTTCTAGTAGACTATGCATTTACTCTGACTTCACCATCCATGTATCTGTTTGCCTAATGTAGCCCCCTGTACCATGAGCTGTGGATCTAGTGGACTATGCATTTACCCTGACTTTGCCATTCATCTATCTGTTTTCCTAATGTAGCCCCCCGTACTTTGAGGCATGGCTCTAGCAGACTATGCATTCACCCTGGCATTGCCATTCATGTATCTGTTTGCGTAATGTAGCCCCGTACCATGAGGCGTGGCTCTAGGGGACTATGAGTTTACAGTGACTTTGCCATTCATATATCTGTTTGCCTAATGGAGCCCCCGTACCATGAGACGTGGCTCTAGCAGACTATGTATTTACCCTGACTTTGCCATTCATGTATCTGTTTGCCAAATAGAGCCCCCGTACCATGAGGCATTGCTCTAGTAGACTATGCATTTACCCTGACTTTGCCATTCATGTATCTGTTTGCCTAATGTAGCCCCCCGTAGCATGAGATGTGGTTCTAGTAGACTACACATTAACCCTGACTTTGCCATTCATGTATCTGTTTGCCTAATTTAGCCCCCGTACCATGAGGCATGGTTCTAGTAGAATATGCTTTCACCCTACCTTTGCCATTCATGTATGGGTTTGCCTAATATAGCCCTGTACCATGAGGCGTGGCTCTAGCAGACTATGCATTCACCCTGACTTTACCATTCATGTATCTGTTTACCTAATGTAGCCCCGTACCATGAGGCGTGTCTCTAGCGGACTATGCATTTACCCTGACTTTGCCAATCATGTATCTGTTTACCTAATGTAGCCCCGTACCATGAGGCGTGTCTCTAGCGGACTATGCATTTACCCTCACTTTGCCAATCATGTATCTGTTTGCCTAATGTAGCCCCGTACCATGAGGCGTGGCTCTAGGGGACTATGTATTTACCGTGACTTTGCCATTCATGTATCTGTTTACCTAATGTAGCCCCTGTACCATGAGGTGTGGCTTTAGTGGACTATGCATTTACTCTAACTTTGCCATTCATGTATCTGTTTGCCTAATGTAGCCCCGTACCATGAGGCATGGCTTTAGTGGACTGTGCATTTACTCTGACTTTTCCATTCATGTATCAAGTTAGCAAATGTAGCCCCCGTACCATGAGGCGTTGCTCTAGTAGACTATGCATTTACCCTGACTTTGCCATTCATGTATCTGTTTTCCTAATGTAGCCCCTGTACCATGAGGCGTGGCTCTAGTAAACTATGCATTTACTCTGACTTTGCCATTCATGTATTTGTTTGCCTAATGTAACCCCATACCATGAGGCGAGGCTTTAGTGGACTATGCATTTACTCTGACTTTGCCATTCATGTATCTGTTTGCATAATGTAGCCCCTGTACCATGAGGCGTGGCTCTAGTAGACTATACATTTACCCTGACTTTGCCATTCATGTATCTGTTTGCCTAATGTAGCCCCCGTACCATGAGGCATGGCTCTAGTAGAATATGCATTTACTCTGACTTTACCATTCATGTATCTGTTTGCCTAATGTAGCCCCCCGTACCATGAGGCATGGTTCTAGTAGAATATGCTTTCACCCTGACTTTGCCATTCATGTATCAGTTTGCCTAATATAGCCCCGTACCATGAGGCGTGGCTATAGCAGACTATGCATTCACCCTGACATTGCCATTCATGTATCTGTTTGCGTAATGTAGCCCCGTACCATGAGGCATGGCTCTAGCAGACTATGCATTTACCCTGACTTAGCCATTCATGTATCTGTTTGCCTAATGTAGCCCCGTTCCAATGAGGCGTGGCTCTAGGGGACTATGAGTTTACAGTGACTTTGCCATTCATATATCTGTTTGCCTAATGTAACCCCCGTACCATGAGGCGTGGCTCTAGCAGACTATGCATTCACCCTGACATTGCCATTCATGTATCGGTTTGCCTAATATAGCCCTGTACCATGAGGCGTGGCTCTAGCAGACTATGCATTCACCCTGACTTTACCATTCATGTATCTGTTTACCTAATGTAGCCCCGTACCATGAGGCGTGTCTCTAGCGGACTATGCATTTACCCTGACTTTGCCAATCATGTATCTGTTTACCTAATGTAGCCCCGTACCATGAGGCGTGTCTCTAGCGGACTATGTATTTACCGTGACTTTGCCATTCATGTATCTGTTTGCCTAATGTAGCCCCTGTACCATGAGGCGTGGCTTTAGTGGACTATGCATTTACTCTTACTTTGCCATTCATTTATCTGTTTGCCTAATGTAGCCCCGTACCATGAGGCGTGGCTTTAGTGGACTGTGCATTTACTCTGACTTTGCCAGTCATGTATCTGTTTGCCTAATGTAGCCCCTGTACCATGAGGCGTGGCTCTAGTAGACTATACATTTACCCTGACTTTGCCATTCATGTATCTGTTTGCCTAATGTAGCCCCCGTACCATGAGGCGTTGCTCTAGTAGACTATGCATTTACCCTCATCTTGCCAATCATGTATCTGTTTGCCTAATGTAGCCCCCCGTACCATGAGGCTTGGCTCTAGCAGACTATGCATTCACCATGACTTTGCCATTCATGTATCTGTTTGCCTAATGTAGCCCCGTACCATGAGGCCTGGCACTAGTAGACGATGCATTCACCCTGACTTTGCCATTCATGTATCTGTTTGCCTAATGTATCCCCCGGTAGCATGAGACGTGTTTCTAGTAGACTACACATTCACCCTGACTTTGCCATTCATGTATCTGTTTGCCTAATTTAGCCCCCGTACCATGAGGCATGGTTCTAGTCGAATATGCTTTCACCCTGACTTTACCATTCATGTATTGGTTTGCCTAATACAGCCCCGTACCATGAGGCATGGCTCTAGCAGACTATGCATTCACCCTGACTTTACCAGTCATGTATCTGTTTACCTAATGTAGCCCTGTAACATGAGGCGTGGCTCTAGCGGACTATGCATTTACCCTGACTTTGCCATTCATGTATCTGTTTGCCTAATGTAGCCCCGTACCATGAGGCGTGGCTCTAGGGGACTCTGGCCCTCATTACGACCCTCGCGGATTTTTTCCGCCATCGGCGGACTTTTCCGCCATGGCGCAAAGTCCCTTTACGCCATGGCGGATGGCGGACTTACCGCCCCATTCCGAGGTCGACGGGGCGGTAAGTCCCCATTGACCCATTTACCCTTCCCCATTCCCATTTCGGCCCCATAGGGCTCAATGGGAGTGGGGAAGGTGTTAATTACGCCACCGTACACTACGGTGGCGTAATTAACACCGAGGTCCCATAGCGCCATGGATTTTTACGCCCGCAAAAAGCGGGCGGAAAAATGACCATGGCGCTATGGGAACTCGTAGTTGGCGGTAAGGGGTCGGCGCAGCTAACGCTGGCGCAAACCCCTTAGCGCCAGGGTCCTAATGAGGGCCTATGTATTTTCCTTGACTTTGCCATTCATGTATCTGTTTGCCTATTTTAGCCCCTGTACCATGCGACGTGGCTCTAGCAGACTATGGGCCTCATTCCGAGGCTGGCGCTATCCATGGAGTAAATAGCACCATGGTAAGCAACCATGGAGCTATTTACTCCATGGAAATCCGGCATGGTGAATGGAGTAATTACCGGTCCATTCCAAGGTTGGAGGGACCGGTAATTCCCCATTCACCATACCGGTTCCCCATCCCCATTCCTGCCCCCATAGGGCTCAATGGGAATGGGGAAGGAGTAAATTACGGCACCGTAAATTACGGTGCCGTAATTTACTCCAAGGTCCCTTTGCGGGTTGGATTTGTAACGCCTGCTAAAAGCAGGCGTTAAATGCCAACCCGCAAAAGGGAACTCGGAATATGGTGGTAAGTGTTAACGGTCACCGTTGCCATTAACGGTGACCGTTAACCCTTACCTCCAGCCTCGGAATGAGGCCCTATGTATTTACCATGACTTTGCCATTCATGTATCTGGTTGCCAAATGTAGCCCCCGTACCATGAGGCGTTGCTCTAGTAGACTATGCATTTACCCTGACTTTGCCATTCATGTATCTGTTTGCCTAATGTAGCCCCTGTACCATGAGGCGTGGCTCTAGTAGACTACACATTCACCCTGACTTTGCCATTCATGTATCTGTTTGCCTAATTTAGCCCCCGTACCATGAGGCATGGTTCTAGTCGAATATGCTTTCACCCTGACTTTACCATTCATGTATCGGTTTGCCTAATACAGCCCCGTACCATGAGGCATGGCTCTAGCAGACTATGCATTCACCCTGACTTTACCAGTCATGTATCTGTTTACCTAATGTAGCCCTGTAACATGAGGCGTGGCTCTAGCGGACTATGCATTTACCCTGACTTTGCCATTCATGTATCTGTTTGCCTAATGTAGCCCCGTACCATGAAGCGTGGCTCTAGGGGACTATGTATTTTCCTTGACTTTGCCATTCATGTATCTGTTTGCCTATTTTAGCCCCTGTACCATGCGACGTGGCTCTAGCAGACTATGGGCCTCATTCCGAGGCTGGCGCTATCCATGGAGTAAATAGCACCATGGTAAGCAACCATGGAGCTATTTACTCCATGGAAATCCGGCATGGTGAATGGAGTAATTACCGGTCCATTCCAAGGTTGGAGGGACCGGTAATTCCCCATTCACCATACCGGTTCCCCATCCCCATTCCTGCCCCCATAGGGCTCAATGGGAATGGGGAAGGAGTAAATTACGGCACCGTAAATTACGGTGCCGTAATTTACTCCAAGGTCCCTTTGCGGGTTGGATTTGTAACGCCTGCTAAAAGCAGGCGTTAAATGCCAACCCGCAAAAGGGAACTCGGAATATGGTGGTAAGTGTTAACGGTCACCGTTGCCATTAACGGTGACCGTTAACCCTTACCTCCAGCCTCGGAATGAGGCCCTATGTATTTACCCTGACTTTGCCATTCATGTATCTGGTTGCCAAATGTAGCCCCTGTACCATGAGGCGTTGCTCTAGTAGACTATGCATTTACCCTGACTTTGCCATTCATGTATCTGTTTGCCTAATGTAGCCCCTGTACCATGAGGCGTGGCTCTAGTAGACTATACATTTACCCTGACTTTGCCATTCATGTATCTGTTTGCCTAATGTAGCCCCCGTACCATGAGGCGTGGTTCTAATAGACTATGCATTTACTCTGACTTTACCATCCATGTATCTGTTTGCCTAATGTAGCCCCCGTACCATGAGCTGTGGATCTAGTGGACTATGCATTTACCCTGACTTTGCCATTCATCTTTCTGTTTTCCTAATGTAGCCCCCCGTACTTTGAGGCATGGCTCTAGCAGACTATGCATTCACCCTGTCATTGCCATTCATGTATCTGTTTGCGTAATGTAGCCCCGTACCATGAGGCATGGCTCTAGCAGACCATGCATTTACCCTGGCTTTGCCATTCATGTATCTGTTTGCCTAATGTAGCCCTGTACCATGAGGCGTTGCTCTAGGGGACTATGAGTTTACAGTGACTTTGCCATTCATATATCTGTTTGCCTAATGTAGCCCCCGTACCATGAGACGAGGTTCTAGTAGAATATGCTTTCACCCTATCTTTGCCATTCATGTATCGGTTTGCCTAATATAGCCCTGTACCATGAGGCGTGGCTCTAGCAGACTATGCATTCACCCTGACTTTACCATTCATGTATCTGTTTACCTAATGTAGCCCCGTACCATGAGGCGTGTCTCTAGCGGACTATGCATTTACCCTGACTTTGCCAATCATGTATCTGTTTACCTAATGTAGCCCCGTACCATGAGGCGTGTCTCTAGCGGACTATGCATTTACCCTGACTTTGCTAATCATGTATCTGTTTGCTTAATGTAGCCCCGTACCATGAGGCGTGGCTCTAGGGGACTATGTATTTACCGTGACTTTGACATTCATGTATCTGTTTGCCTAATGTAGCCCCTGTACCATGAGGCGTGGCTTTAGTGAACTATGCATTTACTCTAACTTTGCCATTCATGTATCTGTTTGCCTAATGTAGCCCCGTACCATGAGGCGTGGCTTTAGTGGACTGTGCATTTACTCTGACTTTGCCAGTCATGTATCTGTTTGCCTAATGTAGCCCCTGTACCATGAGGCGTGGCTCTAGTAGACTATACATTTACCCTGACTTTGCCATTCATGTATCTGTTTGCCTAATGTAGCCCCGTACCATGAGGCCTGGCTCTAGTAGACGATGCATTCACCCTGACTTTGCCATTCATGTATCTGTTTGCCTAATGTAGCCCCCGGTAGCATGAGACGTGGTTCTAGTAGACTACACATTCACCCTGACTTTGCCATTCATCTATCTGTTTGCCTAACTTAGCCCCCGTACCATGAGGCATGGTTCTAGTCGAATATGCTTTCACCCTGACTTTGCCATTCATGTATCGGTTGCACTAGTAGACTATGGGCCTCATTACGACCCTGGCGGAGTGGGTTTACGCCAGCGTTATTCACGGCGGACCCGTCCGCCCTACTACGAGTTCCCGTAGCGCCATGGAGCGTTTTCCGCCTGGTTTTTCCGGGCGGAGAAATCCATGGCGCTACGGGACCTTGTTGTTAATTACGCCACCGTATTTTACGGTGGCGTAATTAACGCCTTCCCCACTCCCATTATACCCTATGGGGCACAAATGGGAATGGGGAAGGGTAAAATGGGGAATGGGGATTTACCGCCCCGCCAAGGTCGGAATGGGGCGGAAAATCCGCCAACTCCCATGGCGCTATCGGCAGCTTTCCGCCGTGCTCCATGGTGCATTTTGCACCGCGATTTCCGCCAGGGTCGTAATGAGGGCCTATGCATTTACCCTGACTTTGCCATTCATGTATCTGTTTGCATAATGTAGCCCCCGTACATGAGGCATGGCTTTGGTGGACTATGCATTTACTCTGACTTTGCCATTCATGTATCTGTTTGCCTAATGTAGCCCCCCTACCATGAGGTGTGGATCTAGGGGACTATGTATTTACCCTGACTTTGCCATTCATCTATCTGTTTTCCTAATGTAGCCCCCCGTACCATGAGGCGTGGCTCTAGCAGACTATGCATTCACCCTGACTTTGCCATTCCCATATCTGTTTGCCTAATGCAGCCCCGTTCCATGAGGCGTGCCTCTAGCGGACTATGCATTTAACCTGACTTTGCCATTCATGTATCTGTTTGCCTAATGTAGCCCCTTACCATGAGGCGTGGCTCTAAGGGACTATGTATGTACCGTGACTTTGCCATTCATGTATCTGTTTGCCTAATGTAGCCCCCGTACCATGAGACGTGGCTCTAGCAGACTATGGCCCTCATTAGGACCCTGGCGGAGTGGGTTTCCGCCAGCGTTATTCGCGGCGGACCCGTCCGCCCTACTACGAGTTCCCGTAGCGCCATGGAGCCTTTCTCCGCCTGGTTTTACCGGGCGGAGAAATCCATGGCGCTAAGGGACCTCGTTGTTAATTACGCCACCGTACTTTACGGTGGCGTAATTAACGCCTTCCCCACTCCCATTATACCCTATGGGGCAAGAATGGGAATGGGGAAGGGCAAAATGGGGATTGGGGATTTACCGCTCCGCCAAGGTCGGCATGGGGTGGTAAATCCGCCAACCCCCATGGCGCTATCGGCGGCTTTCCGCCGTGCTCCGCGGTGCATTTAGCACATCGATTTCCGCCAGGGTCGTAATGAGGGCCTATGTATTTACCCTGACTTTGCCATTCATATATCTGTTTGCCTAATGTAACCCCATACCAAGAGGCGTGGCTCTAGTGGATTATGCATTTACCCTGACTTTGCCATTCATGTACCTGTTTGCCTAATGTAGCCCCCGTACCATGAGGCGTGGCTTTAGCGGACTATGCATTTACTCTAACTTTGCCATTAATGTATCTGTTTGCCTAATGTAGCCCCAGTACCATGAGGCATGGTTTTAGTGGACTATGCATTTACTCTGACTTTGCCATTCATGTATCTGTTTGCCTAATGTAGCCCCCGTACCAGGAGGCGTGGCTTTAGTGGACTATGCATTTTCTCTGACTTTGCCATTCATGTATCTGTTTGCCTAATGTAGCCCTCATACCATGAGGGGTGGCTCTAGTGGATTATGCATTTACCCTGACTTTGCCATTCATGTATCTGTTTGCCTAATGTAACCCCGTACCATGAGGCGTAGCTCTAGTGGTTTAGGCATTTGCCCTGACTTTGTCATTCATGTATCTGTCTAAGGTAGCCCCCGTACCATGAGGCGTGGCTTTATTGGACTATGCATTTACTCTAACTTTGCCATTCATGTATCTGTTTGCGTAATGGAGCCCCTGTACCATGAGGCATGGCTTTAGTGGACTATGCATTTACTCTGGCTTTGCCATTCATGTATCTGTTTGCCTAATGTAGCCCCCGTACCATGAGGCGTGGCTCTAGTAGACTATGCATTTAGCCTGACTTTGCCATTCATGTATCTGTTTGCCCAGTGTAGCCCCGTACCATGAGGCGTTGCTCTAGTAGACTATGCATTTACCCTCATCTTGCCAATCATGTATCTGTTTGCCTAATGTAGCCCCCGTACCATAAGGAGTTGCTCTAGTAGACTATGCATTTACCGTGACATTGCCATTCATGTATCTGTTTGCCTAATGTAGCCCCCGTACCATGAGGCATGGCTCTATTAGACTATGCATTTACTTTGACTTTGTCATTCATGTATCAGTTTGCCTAATGTAACCCCATACCATCAGGCGTGGTTCTAGTAGACTATGCATTTACTCTGACTTCACCATCCATGTATCTGTTTGCCTAATGTAGCCCCCTGTACCATGAGCTGTGGATCTAGTGGACTATGCATTTACCCTGACTTTGCCATTCATCTATCTGTTTTCCTAATGTAGCCCCCCGTACTTTGAGGCATGGCTCTAGCAGACTATGCATTCACCCTGGCATTGCCATTCATGTATCTGTTTGCGTAATGTAGCCCCGTACGATGAGGCGTGGCTCTAGGGGACTATGAGTTTACAGTGACTTTGCCATTCATATATCTGTTTGCCTAATGGAGCCCCGTACCATGAGACGTGGCTCTAGCAGTCTATGTATTTACCCTGACTTTGCCATTCATGTATCTGTTTGCCAAATAGAGCCCCCGTACCATGAGGCGTTGCTCTAGTAGACTATGCATTTACCCTGACTTTGCCATTCATGTATCTGTTTGCCTAATGTAGCCCCCCGTAGCATGAGATGTGGTTCTAGTAGACTACACATTAACCCTGACTTTGCCATTCATGTATCTGTTTGCCTAATTTAGCCCCCGTACCATGAGGCATGGTTCTAGTAGAATATGCTTTCACCCTACCTTTGCCATTCATGTATGGGTTTGCCTAATATAGCCCTGTACCATGAGGCGTGGCTCTAGCAGACTATGCATTCACCCTGACTTTACCATTCATGTATCTGTTTACCTAATGTAGCCCCGTACCATGAGGCGTGTCTCTAGCGGACTATCCATTTACCCTGACTTTGCCAATCATGTATCTGTTTACCTAATGTAGCCCCGTACCATGAGGCGTGTCTCTAGCGGACTATGCATTTACCCTCACTTTGCCAATCATGTATCTGTTTGCCTAATGTAGCCCCGTACCATGAGGCGTGGCTCTAGGGGACTATGTATTTACCGTGACTTTGCCATTCATGTATCTGTTTACCTAATGTAGCCCCTGTACCATGAGGTGTGGCTTTAGTGGACTATGCATTTACTCTAACTTTGCCATTCATGTATCTGTTTGCCTAATGTAGCCCCGTACCATGAGGCATGGCTTTAGTGGACTGTGCATTTACTCTGACTTTTCCATTCATGTATCAGGTTGCCAAATGTAGCCCCCGTACCATGAGGCGTTGCTCTAGTAGACTATGCATTTACCCTGACTTTGCCATTCATGTATCTGTTTTCCTAATGTAGCCCCTGTACCATGAGGCGTGGCTCTAGTAAACTATGCATTTACTCTGACTTTGCCATTCATGTATTTGTTTGCCTAATGTAACCCCATACCATGAGGCGAGGCTTTAGTGGACTATGCATTTACTCTGACTTTGCCATTCATGTATCTGTTTGCATAATGTAGCCCCTGTACCATGAGGCGTGGCTCTAGTAGACTATACATTTACCCTGACCTTGCCATTCATGTATCTGTTTGCCTAATGTAGCCCCCGTACCATGAGGCATGGCTCTAGTAGAATATGCATTTACTCTGACTTTACCATTCATGTATCTGTTTGCCTAATGTAGCCCCCCGTACCATGAGGCATGGTTCTAGTAGAATATGCTTTCACCCTGACTTTGCCATTCATGTATCAGTTTGCCTAATATAGCCCCGTACCATGAGGCGTTGCTCTAGCAGACTATGCATTCACCCTGACATTGCCATTCATGTATCTGTTTGCGTAATGTAGCCCCGTACCATGAGGCATGGCTCTAGCAGACTATGCATTTACCCTGACTTAGCCATTCATGTATCTGTTTGCCTAATGTAGCCCCGTTCCAATGAGGCGTGGCTCTAGGGGACTATGAGTTTACAGTGACTTTGCCATTCATATATCTGTTTGCCTAATGTAACCCCCGTACCATGAGGCGTGGCTCTAGCAGACTATGCATTCACCCTGACATTGCCATTCATGTATCGATTTGCCTAACATAGCCCTGTACCATGAGGCGTGGCTCTAGCAGACTATGCATTCACCCTGACTTTACCATTCATGTATCTGTTTACCTAATGTAGCCCCGTACCATGAGGCGTGTCTCTAGCGGACTATGCATTTACCCTGACTTTGCCAATCATGTATCTGTTTACCTAATGTAGCCCCGTACCATGAGGCGTGTCTCTAGCGGACTATGGCCCTCATTACGACCCTGGCGGAAAGCGACTGACCGGAGCGCCACAGCGTAAATAGCGTTTCCGCCATTGCACGAAGGAGCAAAGTGCGGCCCATTCTGACCCATCGGGCACGAGCACCACGGCATGGCGGAAGTGCAAAGTCCGCGATGGCGGAAATGACCCCAAAACGGCCCACACCGCCGCCGTACGGCGCCCTAGGTGCAATACCGCCACCCCTCTTAGCGGTCACCGCAGTGTGCGCCTACCGGAAAGTACGGTGCCCGGAAATATACGGAAACGGAAGTTAAAACATGGGCCCGGAACGGGAAACATCCCGGCGTACACCTATAAATACACTAAAACCACACAACCACTAAAATCACTACCCTGAAACACACCCCAACCCGTCAACCACCCTAGCGAAACCAAGAAAAATGGGAAAAGTAGCGAAGAAAGCGTGCGACCGCAAGCGGCAGGTCCACTTCTCCCGTGAGGAACTCACCGTGCTAACAGAGACCCTCCAGGAGAATGCTGCCGTCGTCTTCTGCACGCAAATGACCAGGACGGCACTTGCAAACAAGAAGGCCATATGGGCTCTGGTGGCACAGCGGGTAAGTGCGGTGGGGACCGCACCCCGCACCCCACAGCAATGCCGCAAGCGATGGGACGACCTGCGGATACGCGTCCGCAGCATACTCTCTGCCAACCGCAACATTGCCACAGCCACCGGGGGAGGTCCTGAATCACCCATCAAGTTGACCCCCTGGGAAGAAATCTGTGCCTCCACTATCGGAATGGAGAGCATAGAGGGAGTCGGAGGGATGGAGAAAGGAGTGCAGACATCCGAAGATTCAGGTAGGTGGGCCAGATAAAACAATGCCAAATCCACACAGTCCATCCATGTGAAGTACCATGTGTCCACATAGTGCAACAGAAACACATGTCCAGGAGAACGTCCACACACATCGGCCTGATAGCGCACGTTAAAACCCACAATAAATACATAAATAATTAAAAAACCCTAATACACGCACTACACGTGCAGCAGGCACACCCTAACTGCAGGCTGCCAAACAACTGCACCCTCACTCCACACACAAATCAAAGCACCTCCAAGGCCCCGACCCAAATCACCCTCAGGTACCACCCCAATGCATGTGATACAATGCCATTCCAATTCCCACAGACCCATCAATAACCCTCGCCCTCCTTTACTCCACCACAGGGTCCGATCCAAACGACGAGCTACAGGACACCCCTACCAGCACAACTGCAAAGAGGGCCAAGACCAACGGCCAGAGACCCTCCACCTCAGCTGCACGCATCAAGACACGGCAGCAGCACAAATCAGGTGGCAGCACAGAGGAGGGAACATCAACAGGCACCCCAGCAGCCAGCATGCCCACAACACCACCACCACAGGTCCCCCCAATGGATGCCACAGAAGGCACTGCCTCTGGTGGCAGCAGCACCATAGGTGACACCCCATTGATGGCAGCATGCTCCGACACAGAAAACGGGGATGCCGAAGTCAGATCCATCCATGACCTGTCCCAATCCCCCTGTCTGTCCCATCCCGTACAACATGAGGATACCACGCAGGGGCACCCACAAGACGACGACTGGCCATCCCCCACAAGCCCTGTGGCAAGGCAACATGAGGACAACAGCCCCTCTGTGACACCCCCGCAAATGGCCATGGCCCAGCAGAGGCAACAGTCCCTCGACCAGTTGATCGAACAACAGCAGCAACTGGCCACGCTCCTCAAGGACCATGCTGATGAATGTGGGGGCACTAAGGCAGACATAGAAACATCAACTGAGACACTTAGGGCACAAATCGAGAGTAGCACCGAGAGCCTGAGAGTCCAAATGGAGAGAAGCACCGAGAGCCTCAGGGGGGAACTGCATGCGACGGCCAAGGACGTATGTGCCGAACTTGCCGCAGTGCGCCGTGTGCTCACTGAGCTCTCGCAAACCCTTAGGGACATGCATGGACGTGAGCAGGCAGACACATCATCCGTTGCAAGTTCCGTCCAGGGCAGCCCCCAACGTAGATCTGGAAGGAACCTGCGCTCCACAGGCAGGGGTGCCCCTGATACCCGCAGAGGGGGCTTGCAATAGCGACTGCCCACTGACAATGAGCATCTTTGGACACTGGTGTTCGGGGGGGAGGTAGGAGGGTGGAGGGGGTGTGTTGGGCTCACTTGGGTGGCGGGTCGATAGGGTGTTCAACATGACATCACATATGCCATAAAAAGTGCACGATCAACCAATGAGATGTGTGGACATTGATCTTTGTGTACTAGGCCATCATAGGCGTACAGTCCATATTGTGCATGTCCCAGACACACGCAGTGCCACGAGTCCCGTGTCCATGTATCAGCCACCAGGCGTGAGTGCTAGAAGCATACATCAATGAGATGCTGACGAATGTCACGGGCCTCCGGTGCCTCGCAGACTCCATGAGGTGCTGCCACATCCCCACCCTCATCATGACCATCTTCAGGTGCTTGCAGTTCTGCGTCAGGGGGCATGGGCACATTTCTACGTACGCACATGTTGTGGAGCATGACACATGCCATCACCATCTTTGCAACCTTCTCATGGCGGTACAGGAGTGCCCCGCCAGACCTGCTGAGGCAGCGGAAACGGCCCTTCAGTAGGCCGAATGCCTGTTCTATGACTACACGGGTACGTGAGTGGGCATGGTTGTAGTCCTCCTCATGCTGGTCCCGTGGGTTCCGGACTGGTGTGAGGAGCCATCTCTTCAGTGGATATCCAGCATCACCTGTATGTGGACGAGAAACGTATGATGTGGAATGCCATTGATACGTACGCACACCCCCCCCCCTTCCTGCCAGGTCATTGCCAATTCACATACCCCACATCATCATGCATGTAATGAGACTCACCGAGTAGCCAAGATCTGTTCCCTGCGTGTCGCTCCATGTAGCGTGGTATTGTAGAGTTCCTCAAGACCATAGAATCATGGGTTGATCCAGGGAATCGGGCACAACAATGTGTAATGATCCTGTTGGAGTCACACACCATTTGTACATTCAGGGAATGAAATTGTTTTCGGTTGCGGTACTGGGCCTCCATGGCATGTGGGACGACCAATTCCACATGGGTGCAGTCGATGGCACCAATGCAACCCGGTATGCCGGCAAGTGCATGGAATCCCACTTTCGTGTTTGTAATTTCCTGCTCCGAGCGTGGTAGGGAGATGTAGTCGTCTGCGTGCTGCAGGAGGGCATCGAGCACTTGCAATAGTGTCCATGAGAACAGTGGCTGAGAAATGCCATGCAACTGTCCGACTGTGTGCTGGTAGGTGCCTGTGGCCAGGAAGTGGAGTACAGACACCACCTTCAGTAGGGGTGGGATGGCGGTTGGGCTATCTATCATGCTGACAAGGTCAGCCTGTGTCATGTCCACAATGGCGGCTATGGTGTCCCGGTCCAAACGGTAGAGGGTGTGGATCTGCTCATCAGTGAGGTTGAACGGATGTGCTCGGAGGCGTGGGATTGCGGGCTGCCTGCGTGGTGGTAGTGGCTGTGCTGGTGGGCCTTGCTGGCCCTGCCTTGGCCTCCTCCTCCTCCTGCGTCTCCTCCGTGCTGCTGGTTGTAGTTGGTGTTCGTCTTCTTCTTGGAGTTGGAGCACTTGCAGTGCTATCAGGTCCCCCAGGGCCAACATCGCGAGTCCTGCCGGTAGCATTTCGGTGTGGTTGTGGGAGGAGACTGGCTGTGCAATTTATGTGTTTTCAGGCTGTATGGCCTCCACCTGTGGTGATTCATTCCACCTGTGCAAACTGCTCTCCCCTTTGGCCGAGCACGTCACGCGCACAACGCTGCAATTCGGGGAATGGTATCTTGCTATTGCTATCATGTATTTGTACCCGATGGCCGTGTAAGATTGGTTGATATGTTCATTCTGCTGTGGTCCCATTGTTTCCCATACTATCTGTGCAGTCGCGAACAGACTTGTGAAGGGTCAGTGGAACGTAGTACTCGAGTAACGGTGGGCCCTCATGCATCACTGTACCGAGTTGCAACGACGGGCGGGGCGTCCCATTCGTGGGTGAAGGCAGTTGCCATTTTCACACACAGCCGCACTCGATGGAATAATTAGTGATTTCAAACGGCCACAGATGACTTTCCAACGTGGTGTTGCAAATGAGGAATTCGAAGGGCGGCGCTTTCGGTTTCCAGCTAGCGGCGAGGAGATGCCCACAGGTCTGACTGCAAATATAACGTTCTATTGTTCAATGTCCTTGAGACAGGGCCCATGGCGAGGGAGCAATGATTGATATGAATAGTTTGGGATGCGCAATAGCTACGTGGGCGATGAGGCCGGCCGTTCCCAAATACATGTTACTTCACAACACTGGAATTACGGGCTGGGGCACTGTGGATTTTGCAGGCTGCATAACGCACAGACTCAATGGATGTTTCTAATGTTATGTGAGTAATTATTCAGGCGTTTTGATCCCGGGATGAGGGAATGATGAATGGATGCATGGGCAGGTGATTTGATACAGAGTTTGCCATGTACAGGGCTTCTTGGGATCTATCCGCCTCCCCTACGCTATGTGATGCAGGGCTGCCATAGTGGGACCATCGTCTATCTGGCCTTGTTGAGCCCTCCCTGTCTCGAGGCGCCCTCAGACACTTGTGTCCATGCACGTTAACATTCCCATCTGATGGATTCTGTTTTGACAGACGCATGCACAGGTACACTCGTTTGTGATGGTGTTTGCACCTCGATATAGATGGTTATGAGTCGCAAGTGGTTTTGGGGTGGTGATGATCCTTTTGAGTGGGCTAGCATGCATATGGCTGTGGATTTCGTGTGATCATTGAAGTGAGTTGTTCGAATGTAGTTCTGATGGCCATTCTGTTCTTTTTCTTTTCTTTTGGTTGACAGGTATCTCCTCCCCTTTTGCCACTGCCATCTGTATGCCACTCCTGCAGATGGATTTTACTCCCGACACCTGCTGCTTCGTGTTAATCAGTGGAGCAGCATTACGATCTTATGGGACGATCGCCAATGGGCCACATGCCCTTACGCAGTACTGGTGGCTCGGAGCAACATTTCGGCCTTTCAGCTGGACTAGTGCCTCCCCATTGGGACGGCCCTGCGGTTCTGCGCGCTTCCATGTTGCCTTTTCGTACGTGAATGTGGCTCTGTGTACCATGGGGGAACATGGCGACACACAAGTAGTGGCTGGTCATTTCTTGCGGATGCAGCCCACAATGGTGATTAGTGTTTTGGAGTTCATGGCCTGATGGCTGTATGGGCTTGGTGACTTTGATGTGCATAAATTTCTATTCTGATTTGGCCCGTGTAGCGTTTTTCTTTGCAAGTGATGTGGCATATGCCTATTTGGGGGGCGATGTATTGTGAGGAGATCTGCATTGGGTTCCAGCTTCGGGGTTTAGTTGCGTGGTACTGTACTGGGCGCGTTTGCCTACTAAGCCCGTGAGGTCAGGGATGGGGGCTGCCTATATGACAGTTTGAATGTTGTCATGCTCAGGGGCGGGGGATTGGGTTTTGTGTAACAGATGCCGGTCAGCCAGGTGGACTGGTGGAATGATGTGATTTTCGGAATATTGCTGGTCACAGGTGCCTGTGTTTGCGTGCGTTTCTTGGTGGGGGACTGTGGTCATGTCCATTGGGATGGCTTCTGTATTCGTGCCATCTGTGCCCTGCAGCTCCCATTGGCCCCTCTTGTGTTTCTTTTCTTCTTTGCCATGCATGGGTGACTTGTACATTTCAATGGTTGCATTGTGACTTCATTGCACCTACGGGGAGTTGTACTTTGTGGGCAGGGAGCGGTGTACAGGCACTCAGTGGGGCCGTTTACGGTTGATTCGCGATGCCGTACTTCTCGCCATGGCGGAATGGTACATTACGCCATGCCTGATGGCGTTAGGTACATGTCCGCTAGGGTCGGAATTGGCGTACCCTTGCGCCATGGTGGTGTTTGCGGTTTGGCATGGCGCGCGCGCGCGTGCTTGGTGCAGTTAGCGTTGGCGTTCACTACGGTGTCGCTAATGGCTTCGTACTTTGCGGTGACGGGTCATAGTCGCACCGAGCGCTATTCGATGGCGGTATTGCATTTCCGCCATCGTTTTTCGATTTCCGCCAGGGTCGTAATGAGGGCCTATGTATTTACTGTGACTTTGCCATTCATGTATCTGTTTGCCTAATGTAGCCCCTGTACCATGAGGCGTGGCTTTAGTGGACTATGCATTTACTCTTACTTTGCCATTCATTTATCTGTTTGCCTAATGTAGCCCCGTACCATGAGGCGTGGCTTTAGTGGACTGTGCATTTACTCTGACTTTGCCAGTCATGTATCTGTTTGCCTAATGTAGCCCCCGTACCATGAGGCGTTGCTCTAGTAGACTATGCATTTACCCTCATCTTGCCAATCATGTATCTGTTTGCCTAATGTAGCCCCCCGTACCATGAGGCTTGGCTCTAGCAGACTATGCATTCACCATGACTTTGCCATTCATGTATCTGTTTGCCTAATGTAGCCCCGTACCATGAGGCCTGGCACTAGTAGACGATGCATTCACCCTGACTTTGCCATTCATGTATCTGTTTGCCTAATGTAGCCCCCGGTAGCATGAGACGTGTTTCTAGTAGACTACACATTCACCCTGACTTTGCCATTCATGTATCTGTTTGCCTAATTTAGCCCCCGTACCATGAGGCGTGGTTCTAGTCGAATATGCTTTCACCCTGACTTTACCATTCATGTATTGGTTTGCCTAATACAGCCCCGTACCATGAGGCATGGCTCTAGCAGACTATGCATTCACCCTGACTTTACCAGTCATGTATCTGTTTACCTAATGTAGCCCTGTAACATGAGGCGTGGCTCTAGCGGACTATGCATTTACCCTGACTTTGCCATTCATGTATCTGTTTGCCTAATGTAGCCCCGTACCATGAGGCGTGGCTCTAGGGGACTATGTATTTTCCTTGACTTTGCCATTCATGTATCTGTTTGCCTATTTTAGCCCCTGTACCATGCGACGTGGCTCTAGCAGACTATGGGCCTCATTCCGAGGCTGGCGCTATCCATGGAGTAAATAGCACCATGGTAAGCAACCATGGAGCTATTTACTCCATGGAAATCCGGCATGGTGAATGGAGTAATTACCGGTCCATTCCAAGGTTGGAGGGACCGGTAATTCCCCATTCACCATACCGGTTCCCCATCCCCATTCCTGCCCCCATAGGGCTCAATGGGAATGGGGAAGGAGTAAATTACGGCACCGTAAATTACGGTGCCGTAATTTACTCCAAGGTCCCTTTGCGGGTTGGATTTGTAACGCCTGCTAAAAGCAGGCGTTAAATGCCAACCCGCAAAAAGGAACTCGGAATATGGTGGTAAGTGTTAACGGTCACCGTTGCCATTAACGGTGACCGTTAACCCTTACCTCCAGCCTCGGAATGAGGCCCTATGTATTTACCCTGACTTTGCCATTCATGTATCTGGTTGCCAAATGTAGCCCCCGTACCATGAGGCGTTGCTCTAGTAGACTATGCATTTACCCTGACTTTGCCATTCATGTATCTGTTTGCCTAATGTAGCCCCTGTACCATGAGGCGTGGCTCTAGTAGACTACACATTCACCCTGACTTTGCCATTCATGTATCTGTTTGCCTAATGTAGCCCCCGTACCATGAGGCGTGGTTCTAGTAGACTATGCATTTACTCTGACTTTACCATCCATGTATCTGTTTGCCTAATGTAGCCCCCGTACCATGAGCTGTGGATCTAGTGGACTATGCATTTACCCTGACTTTGCCATTCATCTTTCTGTTTTCCTAATGTAGCCCCCCGTACTTTGAGGCATGGCTCTAGCAGACTATGCATTCACCCTGTCATTGCCATTCATGTATCTGTTTGCGTAATGTAGCCCCGTACCATGAGGCATGGCTCTAGCAGACCATGCATTTACCCTGGCTTTGCCATTCATGTATCTGTTTGCCTAATGTAGCCCTGTACCATGAGGCGTTGCTCTAGGGGACTATGAGTTTACAGTGACTTTGCCATTCATATATCTGTTTGCCTAATGTAGCCCCCGTACCATGAGACGAGGTTCTAGTAGAATATGCTTTCACCCTATCTTTGCCATTCATGTATCGGTTTGCCTAATATAGCCCTGTACCATGAGGCGTGGCTCTAGCAGACTATGCATTCACCCTGACTTTACCATTCATGTATCTGTTTACCTAATGTAGCCCCGTACCATGAGGCGTGTCTCTAGCGGACTATGCATTTACCCTGACTTTGCCAATCATGTATCTGTTTACCTAATGTAGCCCCGTACCATGAGGCGTGTCTCTAGCGGACTATGCATTTACCCTGACTTTGCTAATCATGTATCTGTTTGCTTAATGTAGCCCCGTACCATGAGGCGTGGCTCTAGGGGACTATGTATTTACCGTGACTTTGACATTCATGTATCTGTTTGCCTAATGTAGCCCCTGTACCATGAGGCGTGGCTTTAGTGGACTATGCATTTACTCTAACTTTGCCATTCATGTATCTGTTTGCCTAATGTAGCCCCGTACCATGAGGCGTGGCTTTAGTGGACTGTGCATTTACTCTGACTTTGCCAGTCATGTATCTGTTTGCCTAATGTAGCCCCTGTACCATGAGGCGTGGCTCTAGTAGACTATACATTTACCCTGACTTTGCCATTCATGTATCTGTTTGCCTAATGTAGCCCCGTACCATGAGGCCTGGCTCTAGTAGACGATGCATTCACCCTGACTTTGCCATTCATGTATCTGTTTGCCTAATGTAGCCCCCGGTAGCATGAGACGTGGTTCTAGTAGACTACACATTCACCCTGACTTTGCCATTCATGTATCTGTTTGCCTAACTTAGCCCCCGTACCATGAGGCATGGTTCTAGTCGAATATGCTTTCACCCTGACTTTGCCATTCATGTATCGGTTTGCCTAATATAGCCCCGTACCATGAGGCATGGCTCTAGCAGACTATGCTTTCACCCTGACTTTACCAGTCATGTATCTGTTAACTAATGTAGCCCTGTACCATGAGGCGTGGCTCTAGCGGACTATGCATTTACCCTGACTTTGCCAATCATGTATCTGTTTGCCTAATGTAGCCCCTGTACCATGAGGCGTGGCTCTAGTAGACTATACATTTACCCTGACTTTGCCATTCATGTATCTGTTTGCCTAATGTAGCCCCCGTACCATGAGGCGTGGTTCTAGTAGACTATGCATTTACTCTGACTTTACCATCCATGTATCTGTTTGCCTAATGTAGCCCCCGTACCATGAGCTATGGATCTAGTGGACTATGCATTTACCCTGACTTTGCCATTCATCTTTCTGTTTTCCTAATGTAGCCCCCCGTACTTTGAGGCATGGCTCTAGCAGACTATGCATTCACCCTGACATTGCCATTCATGTATCTGTTTGCGTAATGTAGCCCCGTACCATGAGGCATGGCTCTAGCAGACCATGCATTTACCCTGGCTTTGCCATTCATGTATCGGTTTGCCTAATGTAGCCCTGTACCATGAGGCGTTGCTCTAGGGGACTATGAGTTTACAGTGACTTTGCCATTCATATATCTGTTTGCCTAATGTAGCCCCCGTACCATGAGACGAGGTTCTAGTAGAATATGCTTTCACCCTATCTTTGCCATTCATGTATCGGTTTGCCTAATATAGCCCTGTACCATGAGGCGTGGCTCTAGCAGACTATGCATTCACCCTGACTTTACCATTCATGTATCTGTTTACCTAATGTAGCCCCGTACCATGAGGCGTGTCTCTAGCGGACTATGCATTTACCCTGACTTTGCCAATCATGTATCTGTTTACCTAATGTAGCCCCCTACCATGAGGCGTGTCTCTAGCGGACTATGCATTTACCCTGACTTTGCTAATCATGTATCTGTTTGCTTAATGTAGCCCCGTACCATGAGGCGTGGCTCTAGGGGACTATGTATTTACCGTGACTTTGACATTCATGTATCTGTTTGCCTAATGTAGCCCCTGTACCATGAGGCGTGGCTTTAGTGGACTATGCATTTACTCTAACTTTGCCATTCATGTATCTGTTTGCCTACTGTAGCCCCGTACCATGAGGCGTGGCTTTAGTGGACTGTGCATTTACTCTGACTTTGCCAGTCATGTATCTGTTTGCCTAATGTAGCCCCTGTACCATGAGGCGTGGCTCTAGTAGACTATACATTTACCCTGACTTTGCCATTCATGTATCTGTTTGCTTAATGTAGCCCCGTACCATGAGGCCTGGCTCTAGTAGACGATGCATTCACCCTGACTTTGCCATTCATGTATCTGTTTGCCTAATGTAGCCCCCGGTAGCATGAGACGTGGTTCTAGTAGACTACACATTCACCCTGACTTTGCCATTCATGTATCTGTTTGCCTACCTTAGCCCCCGTACCATGAGGCATGGTTCTAGTCGAATATGCTTTCACCCTGACTTTGCCATTCATGCATCGGTTTGCCTAATATAGCCCCGTACCAAGAGGCATGGATCTAGCAGACTATGCATTCACCCTGACTTTACCAGTCATGTATCTGTTAACTAATGTAGCCCTGTACCATGAGGCGTGGCTCTAGCGGACTATGCATTTACCCTAACTTTGCCAATCATGTATCTGTTTGCCTAATGTAGCCCCGTACCATGAGGCGTGGCTCTAGCGGACTATGCATTTACCCTGACTTTACCATTCATGTATCTGTTTGCCTAATGTAGCCCCGTACAATGAGGCGTGGCTCTAGGGGACTATGTATTTTCCGTGACTTTGCCATTCATGTATCTGTTTGCCTATTTTAGCCCCTGTACCATGAGACGTGGGTCTAGCAGACTATGTATTTACCCTGACTTTGTCATTCATGTATCTGGTTGCCAAATGTAGCCCCCGTACAATGTGGCGTTGCTCTAGTAGACTATGCATTTACCCTGACTTTGCCATTCATGTATCTGTTTTCCTAATGTAGCCCCTGTACCATGAGGCGTGGCTCTAGTAAACTATGCATTTACTCTGACTTTGCCATTCATGTATTTGTTTGCCTAATGTAACCCCATACCATGATGTGTGGCTCTAGTGGATTATGCATTTACCCTGACTTTGCCATTCATGTATCTGTTTGCCTAATGTAGCCCCCGTACCATGAGGCGTGGCTTTAGTGGACTATGCATTTACTCTGACTTTGCCATTCATGTATCTGTTTGCCTAATGTAGCCCCTGTACAATGAGGCGTGGCTCTAGTAGACTATACATTTACCCTGACTTTGCCATTCATGTATCTGTTTGCCTAATGTAGCCCCCGTACCATGAGGCGTTGCTCTAGTAGACTATGCATTTACCCTCATCTTGCCAATCATGTATCTGTTTGCCTAATGTAGCCCCCGGTAGCATGAGACGTGGTTCTAGTAGACTACACATTCACCCTGACTTTGCCATTCATGTATCTGTTTGCCTAATGTAGCCCCTGTACCATGAGGCGTGGCTCTAGTAGACTATACATTTACCCTGACTTTGCCATTCATGTATCTGTTTGCCTAATGTAGCCCCGTACCATGAGGCCTGGCTCTAGTAGACGATGCATTCACCCTGACTTTGCCATTCATGTATCTGTTTGTCTAATGTAGCCCCTGTACCATGAGGCGTGGCTCTAGTAGACTACACATTCACCCTGACTTTGCCATTCATGTATCTGTTTGCCTAATTTAGCCCCCGTACCATGAGGCATGGTTCTAGTCGTATATGCTTTCACCCTGACTTTACCATTCATGTATCGGTTTGCTTAATATAGCCCCGTACCATGAGGCATGGCTCTAGCAGACTATGCATTCACCCTGACTTTACCAGTCATGTATCTGTTTACCTAATGTAGCCCTGTACCATGAGGCATGGCTCTAGCGGACTATGCATTTACCCTGATTTTGCCATTCATGTATCTGTTTCCTAAAGTAGCCCCGTACCATGAGGCGTGGCTCTGGGGGACTATGTATTTTCCGTGACTTTGCCATTCATGTATCTGTTTGCCTATTTTAGCCCCTGTACCATGAGACGTGGCTCTAGCAGGCTATGTATTTACCCTGACTTTGCCATTCATGTATCTGGTTGCCAAATGTAGCCCCCGTACCATGAGGCGTTGCTCTAGTAGACTATGCATTTACCCTGACTTTGCCATTCATCTATCTGTTTTCCTAATGTAGCCCCTGTACCATGAGGTGTGGCTCTAGTAAACTATGCATTTACTCTGACTTTGCCATTCATGTATTTGTTTGCCTAATGTAACTCCATACCATGAGCTGTGGCTCTAGTGGATTATGCATTTACCCTGACTTTGCCATTCATGTATCTGTTTGCCTAATGTAGTCCCCGTACCATGAGGCGTGGCTTTAGTGGACTATGCATTTACTCTAACTTTGCCATTCATGTATCTGTTTGCCTAATGTAGCCCCGTACCATGAGGCGAGGCTTTAGTGGACTATGCATTTACTCTGACTTTGCCATTCATGTATCTGTTTGCCTAATGTAGCCCCTGTACCATGAGGTGTGGCTCTAGTAGACTATACATTTACCCTGACTTTGCCATTCATGTATCGGTTTGCCTAATGTAGCCCCCGTACCATGAGGCGTGGTTCTAGTAGACTATGTATTTACCCTGACTTTGCCATTCATGTATCTGGTTGCCAAATGTAGCCCCGTACCATGAGGTGTGGATCTAGTGGACTATGCATTTACCCTGACTTTGCCATTCATCTATCTGTTTTCCTAATGTAGCCCACCGTACCATGAGGCGGTGCTCTAGCAGACTATGCATTCACCATGACTTTGCCATTCATGTATCTGTTTACCTAATGTAGCCCCTGTACCATGAGGTGTGGCTTTAGTGGTCTATGCATTTACTCTTACTTTGCCATTCATGTATCTGTTTGCCTAATGTAGCCCCGTACCATGAGGGGTGGCGTTAGTGGACTGTGCATTTACTCTGACTTTGCCATTCATGTATCTGTTTGCCTAATGTAGCCCCTGTACCATGAGGCGTGGCTCTAGTAGACTATACATTTACCCTGACTTTGCCATTCATGTATCTGTTTGCCTAATGTAGCCCCCGTACCATGAGGCATGGCTCTAGTAGAATATGCATTTACTCTGACTTTACCATTCATGTATCTGTTTGCCTAATGTAGCCCCCCGTACCATGAGGTATGGATCTAGTGGACTATGCATTTACCCTGACTTTGCCATTCATCTATCTGTTTTCCTAATGTAGCCCCCCGTACCATGAGGCGGTGCTCTAGCAGACTATGCATTCACCATGACTTTGCCAGTCATGTATCTTTTTGCCTAATGTAGCCCCTGTACCATGAGGCGTGGCTCTAGTAGACTATACATTTACCCTGACTTTGCCATTCATGTATCTGTTTGCCTAATGTAGCCCCGTACCATGAGGCCTGGCTCTAGTAGACGATGCATTCACCCTGACTTTGCCATTCATGTATCTGTTTGCCTAATGTAGCCCCCGGTAGCATGAGACGTGGTTCTAGTAGACTACACATTCACCCTGACTTTGCCATTCATGTATCTGTTTGCCTAACTTAGCCCCCGTACCATGAGGCATGGTTCTAGTCGAATATGCTTTCACCCTGACTTTGCCATTCATGTATCGGTTTGCCTAATATAGCCCCGTACCATGAGGCATAGCTCTAGCAGACTATGCATTCACCCTGACTTTACCAGTCATGTATCTGTTAACTAATGTAGCCCTGTACCATGAGGCGTGGCTCTAGCGGACTATGCATTTACCCTGACTTTGCCAATCATGTATCTGTTTGCCTAATGTAGCCCCTGTACCATGAGGCGTGGCTCTAGTAGACTATACATTTACCCTGACTTTGCCATTCATGTATCTGTTTGCCTAATGTAGCCCCCGTACCATGAGGCGTGGTTCTAGTAGACTATGCATTTACTCTGACTTTACCATCCATGTATCTGTTTGCCTAATGTAGCCCCCGTACCATGAGCTGTGGATCTAGTGGACTATGCATTTACCCTGACTTTGCCATTCATCTTTCTGTTTTCCTAATGTAGCCCCCCGTACTTTGAGGCATGGCTCTAGCAGACTATGCATTCACCCTGACATTGCCATTCATGTATCTGTTTGCGTAATGTAGCCCCGTACCATGAGGCATGGCTCTAGCAGACCATGCATTTACCCTGGCTTTGCCATTCATGTATCTGTTTGCCTAATGTAGCCCTGTACCATGAGGCGTTGCTCTAGGGGACTATGAGTTTACAGTGACTTTGCCATTCATATATCTGTTTGCCTAATGTAGCCCCCGTACCATGAGACGAGGTTCTAGTAGAATATGCTTTCACCCTATCTTTGCCATTCATGTATCGGTTTTCCTAATATAGCCCTGTACCATGAGGCGTGGCTCTAGCAGACTATGCATTCACCCTGACTTTACCATTCAGGTATCTGTTTACCTAATGTAGCCCCGTACCATGAGGCGTTGCTCTAGTAGACTATGCATTTACCCTGACTTTGCCATTCATCTATCTGTTTTCCTAATGTAGCCCCTGTACCATGAGGCGTGGCTCTAGTAAACTATGCATTTACCCTGACTTTGCTAATCATGTATCTGTTTGCTTAATGTAGCCCCGTACCATGAGGCGTGGCTCTAGGGGACTATGTATTTACCGTGACTTTGACATTCATGTATCTGTTTGCCTAATGTAGCCCCTGTACCATGAGGCGTGGCTTTAGTGGACTATGCATTTACTCTAACTTTGCCATTCATGTATCTGTTTGCCTACTGTAGCCCCGTACCATGAGGCGTGGCTTTAGTGGACTGTGCATTTACTCTGACTTTGCCAGTCATGTATCTGTTTGCCTAATGTAGCCCCTGTACCATGAGGCGTGGCTCTAGTAGACTATACATTTACCCTGACTTTGCCATTCATGTATCTGTTTGCTTAATGTAGCCCCGTACCATGAGGCCTGGCTCTAGTAGACGATGCATTCACCCTGACTTTGCCATTCATGTATCTGTTTGCCTAATGTAGCCCCCGGTAGCATGAGACGTGGTTCTAGTAGACTACACATTCACCCTGACTTTGCCATTCATGTATCTGTTTGCCTACCTTAGCCCCCGTACCATGAGGCATGGTTCTAGTCGAATATGCTTTCACCCTGACTTTGCCATTCATGTATCGGTTTGCCTAATATAGCCCCGTACCAACAGGCATGGATCTAGCAGACTATGCATTCACCCTGACTTTACCAGTCATGTATCTGTTAACTAATGTAGCCCTGTACCATGAGGCGTGGCTCTAGCGGACTATGCATTTACCCTAACTTTGCCAATCATGTATCTGTTTGCCTAATGTAGCCCCGTACCATGAGGCGTGGCTCTAGCGGACTATGCATTTACCCTGACTTTACCATTCATGTATCTGTTTGCCTAATGTAGCCCCGTACAATGAGGCGTGGCTCTAGGGGACTATGTATTTTCCGTGACTTTGCCATTTATGTATCTGTTTGCCTATTTTAGCCCCTGTACCATGAGACGTGGGTCTAGCAGACTATGTATTTACCCTGACTTTGTCATTCATGTATCTGGTTGCCAAATGTAGCCCCCGTACAATGTGGCGTTGCTCTAGTAGACTATGCATTTACCCTGACTTTGCCATTCATGTATCTGTTTTCCTAATGTAGCCCCTGTACCATGAGGCGTGGCTCTAGTAAACTATGCATTTACTCTGACTTTGCCATTCATGTATTTGTTTGCCTAATGTAACCCCATACCATGATGTGTGGCTCTAGTGGATTATGCATTTACCCTGACTTTGCCATTCATGTATCTGTTTGCCTAATGTAGCCCCCGTACCATGAGGCGTCGCTTTAGTGGACTATGCATTTACTCTGACTTTGCCATTCATGTATCTGTTTGCCTAATGTAGCCCCTGTACAATGAGGCGTGGCTCTAGTAGACTATACATTTACCCTGACTTTGCCATTCATGTATCTGTTTGCCTAATGTAGCCCCCGTACCATGAGGCGTTGCTCTAGTAGACTATGCATTTACCCTCATCTTGCCATTCATGTATCTGTTTGCCTAATGTAGCCCCCGTACCATGAGGCGTGGCTCTAGTAGACTATACATTTACCCTGACTTTGCCATTCATGTATCTGTTTGCCTAATGTAGCCCCGTACCATGAGGCCTGGCTCTAGTAGACGATGCATTCACCCTGACTTTGCCATTCATGTATCTGTTTGCCTAATGTAGCCCCTGTACCATGAGGCGTGGCTGTAGTAGACTACACATTCACCCTGACTTTGCCATTCATGTATCTGTTTGCCTAATTTAGCCCCCGTACCATGAGTCATGGTTCTAGTCGTATATGCTTTCACCCTGACTTTACCATTCATGTATCGGTTTGCTTAATATAGCCCTGTACCATGAGGCATGGCTCTAGCGGACTATGCATTTACCCTGATTTTGCCATTCATGTATCTGTTTCCTAAAGTAGCCCCGTACCATGAGGCGTGGCTCTGGGGGACTATGTATTTTCCGTGACTTTGCCATTCATGTATCTGTTTGCCTATTTTAGCCCCTGTACCATGAGACGTGGCTCTAGCAGGCTATGTATCTACCCTGACTTTGCCATTCATGTATCAGGTTGCCAAATGTAGCCCCCGTACCATGAGGCGTTGCTCTAGTAGACTATGCATTTACCCTGACTTTGCCATTCATCTATCTGTTTTCCTAATGTAGCCCCTGTACCATGAGGCGTGGCTCTAGTAAACTATGCATTTACTCTGACTTTGCCATTCATGTATTTGTTTGCCTAATGTAACTCCATACCATGAGCTGTGGCTCTAGTGGATTATGCATTTACCCTGACTTTGCCATTCATGTATCTGTTTGCCTAATGTAGTCCCCGTACCATGAGGCGTGGCTTTAGTGGACTATGCATTTACTCTAACTTTGCCATTCATGTATCTGTTTGCCTAATGTAGCCCCGTACCATGAGGCGAGGCTTTAGTGGACTATGCATTTACTCTGACTTTGCCATTCATGTATCTGTTTGCCTAATGTAGCCCCTGTACCATGAGGTGTGGCTCTAGTAGACTATACATTTACCCTGACTTTGCCATTCATGTATCGGTTTGCCTAATGTAGCCCCCGTACCATGAGGCGTGGTTCTAGTAGACTATGTATTTACCCTGACTTTGCCATTCATGTATCTGGTTGCCAAATGTAGCCCCGTACCATGAGGTGTGGATCTAGTGGACTATGCATTTACCCTGACTTTGCCATTCATCTATCTGTTTTCCTAATGTAGCCCACCGTACCATGAGGCGGTGCTCTAGCAGACTATGCATTCACCATGACTTTGCCATTCATGTATCTGTTTACCTAATGTAGCCCCTGTACCATGAGGTGTGGCTTTAGTGGTCTATGCATTTACTCTTACTTTGCCATTCATGTATCTGTTTGCCTAATGTAGCCCCGTACCATGAGGGGTGGCTTTAGTGGACTGTGCATTTACTCTGACTTTGCCATTCATGTATCTGTTTGCCTAATGTAGCCCCTGTACCATGAGGCGTGGCTCTAGTAGACTATACATTTACCCTGACTTTGCCATTCATGTATCTGTTTGCCTAATGTAGCCCCCGTATCATGAGGCATGGCTCTAGTAGAATATGCATTTACTCTGACTTTACCATTCATGTATCTGTTTGCCTAATGTAGCCCCCCGTACCATGAGGTATGGATCTAGTGGACTATGCATTTACCCTGACTTTGCCATTCATCTATCTGTTTTCCTAATGTAGCCCCCCGTACCATGAGGCGGTGCTCTAGCAGACTATGCATTCACCATGACTTTGCCAGTCATGTATCTGTTTGCCTAATGTAGCCCCTGTACCATGAGGCGTGGCTCTAGTAGACTATACATTTACCCTGACTTTGCCATTCATGTATCTGTTTGCCTAATGTAGCCCCGTACCATGAGGCCTGGCTCTAGTAGACGATGCATTCACCCTGACTTTGCCATTCATGTATCTGTTTGCCTAATGTAGCCCCCGGTAGCATGAGACGTGGTTCTAGTAGACTACACATTCACCCTGACTTTGCCATTCATGTATCTGTTTGCCTAACTTAGCCCCCGTACCATGAGGCATGGTTCTAGTCGAATATGCTTTCACCCTGACTTTGCCATTCATGTATCGGTTTGCCTAATATAGCCCCGTACCATGAGGCATGGCTCTAGCAGACTATGCATTCACCCTGACTTTACCAGTCATGTATCTGTTAACTAATGTAGCCCTGTACCATGAGGCGTGGCTCTAGCAGACTATGCATTCACCATGACATTGCCATTCATGTATCTGTTTGCCTAATGTAGCCCCGTACCATGAGGCCTGGCTCTAGTAGATGATGCATTCACCCTGACTTTGCCATTCATGTATCTGTTTGCCTAATGTAGCCCCCGGTAGCATGAGACGTGGTTCTAGTAGACTACACATTCACCCTGACTTTTGCCTAATTTAGCCCCCGTACCATGAGGCATGGCTCTAGCAGACTATGCATTCACCCTGACTTTACCAGTCATGTATCTGTTTACCTAATGTAGCCCTGTACCATGATGCGTGGCTCTAGCGGACTATGCATTTACCCTGACTTTGCCATTCATGTATCTGTTTGCCTAATGTAGCCCCGTACCATGAGGCGTGGCTCTAGGGGACTATGTATTTTCCGTGACTTTGCCATTCATGTATCTGGTTGCCAAATGTAGCGCCCGTACCATGAGGCGTTGCTCTAGTAGACTATGCATTTACCCTGACTTTGCCATTAATCTATTTGTTTTCCTAATGTAGCCCCTGTACCATGAGGCGTGGCTCTAGTAAACTATGCATTTACTCTGACTTTGCCATTCATGTATTTGTTTGCCTAATATAACCCCATACCATGAGGTGTGGCTCTAGTGGATTATGCATTTACCCTGACTTTGCCATTCATGTATCTGTTTGCCTAATGTAGCCCCTGTACAATGAGGCGTGGCTCTAGTAGACTATACATTTACCCTGACTTTGCCATTCATGTATCTGTTTGCCTAATGTAGCCCCCGTACCATGAGGCGTTGCTCTAGTAGACTATGCATTTACCCTCATCTTGCCAATCATGTATCTGTTTGCCTAATGTAGCCCCCGGTAGCATGAGACGTGGTTCTAGTAGACTACACATTCACCCTGACTTTGCCATTCATGTATCTGTTTGCCTAATGTAGCCCCTGTACCATGAGGCGTGGCTCTAGTAGACTATACATTTACCCTGACTTTGCCATTCATGTATCTGTTTGCCTAATGTAGCCCCGTACCATGAGGCCTGGCTCTAGTAGACGATGCATTCACCCTGACTTTGCCATTCATGTATCTGTTTGCCTAATGTAGCCCCTGTACCATGAGGCGTGGCTCTAGTAGACTACACATTCACCCTGACTTTGCCATTCATGTATCTGTTTGCCTAATTTAGCCCCCGTACCATGAGGCATGGTTCTAGTCGTATATGCTTTCACCCTGACTTTACCATTCATGTATCGGTTTGCTTAATATAGCCCCGTACCATGAGGCATGGCTCTAGCAGACTATGCATTCACCCTGACTTTACCAGTCATGTATCTGTTTACCTAATGTAGCCCTGTACCATGAGGCATGGCTCTAGCGGACTATGCATTTACCCTGATTTTGCCATTCATGTATCTGTTTCCTAAAGTAGCCCCGTACCATGAGGCGTGGCTCTGGGGGACTATGTATTTTCCGTGACTTTGCCATTCATGTATCTGTTTGCCTATTTTAGCCCCTGTACCATGAGACGTGGCTCTAGCAGGCTATGTATTTACCCTGACTTTGCCATTCATGTATCTGGTTGCCAAATGTAGCCCCCGTACCATGAGGCGTTGCTCTAGTAGACTATGCATTTACCCTGACTTTGCCATTCATCTATCTGTTTTCCTAATGTAGCCCCTGTACCATGAGGCGTGGCTCTAGTAAACTATGCATTTACTCTGACTTTGCCATTCATGTATTTGTTTGCCTAATGTAACTCCATACCATGAGCTGTGGCTCTAGTGGATTATGCATTTACCCTGACTTTGCCATTCATGTATCTGTTTGCCTAATGTAGTCCCCGTACCATGAGGCGTGGCTTTAGTGGACTATGCATTTACTCTAACTTTGCCATTCATGTATCTGTTTGCCTAATGTAGCCCCGTACCATGAGGCGAGGCTTTAGTGGACTATGCATTTACTCTGACTTTGCCATTCATGTATCTGTTTGCCTAATGTAGCCCCTGTACCATGAGGTGTGGCTCTAGTAGACTATACATTTACCCTGACTTTGCCATTCATGTATCGGTTTGCCTAATGTAGCCCCTGTACCATGAGGCGTGGTTCTAGTAGACTATGTATTTACCCTGACTTTGCCATTCATGTATCTGGTTGCCAAATGTAGCCCCGTACCATGAGGTGTGGATCTAGTGGACTATGCATTTACCCTGACTTTGCCATTCATCTATCTGTTTTCCTAATGTAGCCCACCGTACCATGAGGCGGTGCTCTAGCAGACTATGCATTCACCATGACTTTGCCATTCATGTATCTGTTTACCTAATGTAGCCCCTGTACCATGAGGTGTGGCTTTAGTGGTCTATGCATTTACTCTTACTTTGCCATTCATGTATCTGTTTGCCTAATGTAGCCCCGTACCATGAGGGGTGGCTTTAGTGGACTGTGCATTTACTCTGACTTTGCCATTCATGTATCTGTTTGCCTAATGTAGCCCCTGTACCATGAGGCGTGGCTCTAGTAGACTATACATTTACCCTGACTTTGCCATTCATGTATCTGTTTGCCTAATGTAGCCCCCGTACCATGAGGCATGGCTCTAGTAGAATATGCATTTACTCTGACTTTACCATTCATGTATCTGTTTGCCTAATGTAGCCCCCCGTACCATGAGGTATGGATCTAGTGGACTATGCATTTACCCTGACTTTGCCATTCATCTATCTGTTTTCCTAATGTAGCCCCCCGTACCATGAGGCGGTGCTCTAGCAGACTATGCATTCACCATGACTTTGCCAGTCATGTATCTTTTTGCCTAATGTAGCCCCTGTACCATGAGGCGTGGCTCTAGTAGACTATACATTTACCCTGACTTTGCCATTCATGTATCTGTTTGCCTAATGTAGCCCCGTACCATGAGGCCTGGCTCTAGTAGACGATGCATTCACCCTGACTTTGCCATTCATGTATCTGTTTGCCTAATGTAGCCCCCGGTAGCATGAGACGTGGTTCTAGTAGACTACACATTCACCCTGACTTTGCCATTCATGTATCTGTTTGCCTAACTTAGCCCCCGTACCATGAGGCATGGTTCTAGTCGAATATGCTTTCACCCTGACTTTGCCATTCATGTATCGGTTTGCCTAATATAGCCCCGTACCATGAGGCATAGCTCTAGCAGACTATGCATTCACCCTGACTTTACCAGTCATGTATCTGTTAACTAATGTAGCCCTGTACCATGAGGCGTGGCTCTAGCGGACTATGCATTTACCCTGACTTTGCCAATCATGTATCTGTTTGCCTAATGTAGCCCCTGTACCATGAGGCGTGGCTCTAGTAGACTATACATTTACCCTGACTTTGCCATTCATGTATCTGTTTGCCTAATGTAGCCCCCGTACCATGAGGCGTGGTTCTAGTAGACTATGCATTTACTCTGACTTTACCATCCATGTATCTGTTTGCCTAATGTAGCCCCCGTACCATGAGCTGTGGATCTAGTGGACTATGCATTTACCCTGACTTTGCCATTCATCTTTCTGTTTTCCTAATGTAGCCCCCCGTACTTTGAGGCATGGCTCTAGCAGACTATGCATTCACCCTGACATTGCCATTCATGTATCTGTTTGCGTAATGTAGCCCCGTACCATGAGGCATGGCTCTAGCAGACCATGCATTTACCCTGGCTTTGCCATTCATGTATCTGTTTGCCTAATGTAGCCCTGTACCATGAGGCGTTGCTCTAGGGGACTATGAGTTTACAGTGACTTTGCCATTCATATATCTGTTTGCCTAATGTAGCCCCCGTACCATGAGACGAGGTTCTAGTAGAATATGCTTTCACCCTATCTTTGCCATTCATGTATCGGTTTTCCTAATATAGCCCTGTACCATGAGGCGTGGCTCTAGCAGACTATGCATTCACCCTGACTTTACCATTCAGGTATCTGTTTACCTAATGTAGCCCCGTACCATGAGGCGTTGCTCTAGTAGACTATGCATTTACCCTGACTTTGCCATTCATCTATCTGTTTTCCTAATGTAGCCCCTGTACCATGAGGCGTGGCTCTAGTAAACTATGCATTTACCCTGACTTTGCTAATCATGTATCTGTTTGCTTAATGTAGCCCCGTACCATGAGGCGTGGCTCTAGGGGACTATGTATTTACCGTGACTTTGACATTCATGTATCTGTTTGCCTAATGTAGCCCCTGTACCATGAGGCGTGGCTTTAGTGGACTATGCATTTACTCTAACTTTGCCATTCATGTATCTGTTTGCCTACTGTAGCCCCGTACCATGAGGCGTGGCTTTAGTGGACTGTGCATTTACTCTGACTTTGCCAGTCATGTATCTGTTTGCCTAATGTAGCCCCTGTACCATGAGGCGTGGCTCTAGTAGACTATACATTTACCCTGACTTTGCCATTCATGTATCTGTTTGCTTAATGTAGCCCCGTACCATGAGGCCTGGCTCTAGTAGACGATGCATTCACCCTGACTTTGCCATTCATGTATCTGTTTGCCTAATGTAGCCCCCGGTAGCATGAGACGTGGTTCTAGTAGACTACACATTCACCCTGACTTTGCCATTCATGTATCTGTTTGCCTACCTTAGCCCCCGTACCATGAGGCATGGTTCTAGTCGAATATGCTTTCACCCTGACTTTGCCATTCATGTATCGGTTTGCCTAATATAGCCCCGTACCAACAGGCATGGATCTAGCAGACTATGCATTCACCCTGACTTTACCAGTCATGTATCTGTTAACTAATGTAGCCCTGTACCATGAGGCGTGGCTCTAGCGGACTATGCATTTACCCTAACTTTGCCAATCATGTATCTGTTTGCCTAATGTAGCCCCGTACCATGAGGCGTGGCTCTAGCGGACTATGCATTTACCCTGACTTTACCATTCATGTATCTGTTTGCCTAATGTAGCCCCGTACAATGAGGCGTGGCTCTAGGGGACTATGTATTTTCCGTGACGTTGCCATTCATGTATCTGTTTGCCTATTTTAGCCCCTGTACCATGAGACGTGGGTCTAGCAGACTATGTATTTACCCTGACTTTGTCATTCATGTATCTGGTTGCCAAATGTAGCCCCCGTACAATGTGGCGTTGCTCTAGTAGACTATGCATTTACCCTGACTTTGCCATTCATGTATCTGTTTTCCTAATGTAGCCCCATACCATGATGTGTGGCTCTAGTGGATTATGCATTTACCCTGACTTTGCCATTCATGTATCTGTTTGCCTAATGTAGCCCCCGTACCATGAGGCGTCGCTTTAGTGGACTATGCATTTACTCTGACTTTGCCATTCATGTATCTGTTTGCCTAATGTAGCCCCTGTACAATGAGGCGTGGCTCTAGTAGACTATACATTTACCCTGACTTTGCCATTCATGTATCTGTTTGCCTAATGTAGCCCCCGTACCATGAGGCGTTGCTCTAGTAGACTATGCATTTACCCTCATCTTGCCATTCATGTATCTGTTTGCCTAATGTAGCCCCTGTACCATGAGGCGTGGCTCTAGTAGACTATACATTTACCCTGACTTTGCCATTCATGTATCTGTTTGCCTAATGTAGCCCCGTACCATGAGGCCTGGCTCTAGTAGACGATGCATTCACCCTGACTTTGCCATTCATGTATCTGTTTGCCTAATGTAGCCCCTGTACCATGAGGCGTGGCTGTAGTAGACTACACATTCACCCTGACTTTGCCATTCATGTATCTGTTTGCCTAATTTAGCCCCCGTACCATGAGTCATGGTTCTAGTCGTATATGCTTTCACCCTGACTTTACCATTCATGTATCGGTTTGCTTAATATAGCCCTGTACCATGAGGCATGGCTCTAGCGGACTATGCATTTACCCTGATTTTGCCATTCATGTATCTGTTTCCTAAAGTAGCCCCGTACCATGAGGCGTGGCTCTGGGGGACTATGTATTTTCCGTGACTTTGCCATTCATGTATCTGTTTGCCTATTTTAGCCCCTGTACCATGAGACGTGGCTCTAGCAGGCTATGTATTTACCCTGACTTTGCCATTCATGTATCAGGTTGCCAAATGTAGCCCCCGTACCATGAGGCGTTGCTCTAGTAGACTATGCATTTACCCTGACTTTGCCATTCATCTATCTGTTTTCCTAATGTAGCCCCTGTACCATGAGGCGTGGCTCTAGTAAACTATGCATTTACTCTGACTTTGCCATTCATGTATTTGTTTGCCTAATGTAACTCCATACCATGAGCTGTGGCTCTAGTGGATTATGCATTTACCCTGACTTTGCCATTCATGTATCTGTTTGCCTAATGTAGTCCCCGTACCATGAGGCGTGGCTTTAGTGGACTATGCATTTACTCTAACTTTGCCATTCATGTATCTGTTTGCCTAATGTAGCCCCGTACCATGAGGCGAGGCTTTAGTGGACTATGCATTTACTCTGACTTTGCCATTCATGTATCTGTTTGCCTAATGTAGCCCCTGTACCATGAGGTGTGGCTCTAGTAGACTATACATTTACCCTGACTTTGCCATTCATGTATCGGTTTGCCTAATGTAGCCCCTGTACCATGAGGCGTGGCTTTAGTGGACTATGCATTTACTCTAACTTTGCCATTCATGTATCTGTTTGCCAAATGTAGCCCCGTACCATGAGGTGTGGATCTAGTGGACTATGCATTTACCCTGACTTTGCCATTCATCTATCTGTTTTCCTAATGTAGCCCACCGTACCATGAGGCGGTGCTCTAGCAGACTATGCATTCACCATGACTTTGCCATTCATGTATCTGTTTACCTAATGTAGCCCCTGTACCATGAGGTGTGGCTTTAGTGGTCTATGCATTTACTCTTACTTTGCCATTCATGTATCTGTTTGCCTAATGTAGCCCCGTACCATGAGGGGTGGCTTT
This sequence comes from Ambystoma mexicanum, assembly GCF_040938575.1. Taxonomy (NCBI): domain Eukaryota; kingdom Metazoa; phylum Chordata; class Amphibia; order Caudata; family Ambystomatidae; genus Ambystoma; species Ambystoma mexicanum. The sequence goes on along the minus strand of NC_090940.1, from coordinate 233,100,267 downwards.
AGTGGACTGTGCATTTACTCTGACTTTGCCATTCATGTATCTGTTTGCCTAATGTAGCCCCTGTACCATGAGGCGTGGCTCTAGTAGACTATACATTTACCCTGACTTTGCCATTCATGTATCTGTTTGCCTAATGTAGCCCCCGTATCATGAGGCATGGCTCTAGTAGAATATGCATTTACTCTGACTTTACCATTCATGTATCTGTTTGCCTAATGTAGCCCCCCGTACCATGAGGTATGGATCTAGTGGACTATGCATTTACCCTGACTTTGCCATTCATCTATCTGTTTTCCTAATGTAGCCCCCCGTACCATGAGGCGGTGCTCTAGCAGACTATGCATTCACCATGACTTTGCCAGTCATGTATCTGTTTGCCTAATGTAGCCCCTGTACCATGAGGCGTGGCTCTAGTAGACTATACATTTACCCTGACTTTGCCATTCATGTATCTGTTTGCCTAATGTAGCCCCGTACCATGAGGCCTGGCTCTAGTAGACGATGCATTCACCCTGACTTTGCCATTCATGTATCTGTTTGCCTAATGTAGCCCCCGGTAGCATGAGACGTGGTTCTAGTAGACTACACATTCACCCTGACTTTGCCATTCATGTATCTGTTTGCCTAACTTAGCCCCCGTACCATGAGGCATGGTTCTAGTCGAATATGCTTTCACCCTGACTTTGCCATTCATGTATCGGTTTGCCTAATATAGCCCAGTACCATGAGGCATGGCTCTAGCAGACTATGCATTCACCCTGACTTTACCAGTCATGTATCTGTTAACTAATGTAGCCCTGTACCATGAGGCGTGGCTCTAGCAGACTATGCATTCACCATGACATTGCCATTCATGTATCTGTTTGCCTAATGTAGCCCCGTACCATGAGGCCTGGCTCTAGTAGATGATGCATTCACCCTGACTTTGCCATTCATGTATCTGTTTGCCTAATGTAGCCCCCGGTAGCATGAGACGTGGTTCTAGTAGACTACACATTCACCCTGACTTTTGCCTAATTTAGCCCCCGTACCATGAGGCATGGCTCTAGCAGACTATGCATTCACCCTGACTTTACCAGTCATGTATCTGTTTACCTAATGTAGCCCTGTACCATGATGCGTGGCTCTAGCGGACTATGCATTTACCCTGACTTTGCCATTCATGTATCTGTTTGCCTAATGTAGCCCCGTACCATGAGGCGTGGCTCTAGGGGACTATGTATTTTCCGTGACTTTGCCATTCATGTATCTGGTTGCCAAATGTAGCGCCCGTACCATGAGGCGTTGCTCTAGTAGACTATGCATTTACCCTGACTTTGCCATTAATCTATTTGTTTTCCTAATGTAGCCCCTGTACCATGAGGCGTGGCTCTAGTAAACTATGCATTTACTCTGACTTTGCCATTCATGTATTTGTTTGCCTAATATAACCCCATACCATGAGGTGTGGCTCTAGTGGATTATGCATTTACCCTGACTTTGCCATTCATGTATCTGTTTGCCTAATGTAGCCCCTGTACAATGAGGCGTGGCTCTAGTAGACTATACATTTACCCTGACTTTGCCATTCATGTATCTGTTTGCCTAATGTAGCCCCCGTACCATGAGGCGTTGCTCTAGTAGACTATGCATTTACCCTCATCTTGCCAATCATGTATCTGTTTGCCTAATGTAGCCCCCGGTAGCATGAGACGTGGTTCTAGTAGACTACACATTCACCCTGACTTTGCCATTCATGTATCTGTTTGCCTAATGTAGCCCCTGTACCATGAGGCGTGGCTCTAGTAGACTATACATTTACCCTGACTTTGCCATTCATGTATCTGTTTGCCTAATGTAGCCCCGTACCATGAGGCCTGGCTCTAGTAGACGATGCATTCACCCTGACTTTGCCATTCATGTATCTGTTTGCCTAATGTAGCCCCTGTACCATGAGGCGTGGCTCTAGTAGACTACACATTCACCCTGACTTTGCCATTCATGTATCTGTTTGCCTAATTTAGCCCCCGTACCATGAGGCATGGTTCTAGTCGTATATGCTTTCACCCTGACTTTACCATTCATGTATCGGTTTGCTTAATATAGCCCCGTACCATGAGGCATGGCTCTAGCAGACTATGCATTCACCCTGACTTTACCAGTCATGTATCTGTTTACCTAATGTAGCCCTGTACCATGAGGCATGGCTCTAGCGGACTATGCATTTACCCTGATTTTGCCATTCATGTATCTGTTTCCTAAAGTAGCCCCGTACCATGAGGCGTGGCTCTGGGGGACTATGTATTTTCCGTGACTTTGCCATTCATGTATCTGTTTGCCTATTTTAGCCCCTGTACCATGAGACGTGGCTCTAGCAGGCTATGTATTTACCCTGACTTTGCCATTCATGTATCTGGTTGCCAAATGTAGCCCCCGTACCATGAGGCGTTGCTCTAGTAGACTATGCATTTACCCTGACTTTGCCATTCATCTATCTGTTTTCCTAATGTAGCCCCTGTACCATGAGGCGTGGCTCTAGTAAACTATGCATTTACTCTGACTTTGCCATTCATGTATTTGTTTGCCTAATGTAACTCCATACCATGAGCTGTGGCTCTAGTGGATTATGCATTTACCCTGACTTTGCCATTCATGTATCTGTTTGCCTAATGTAGTCCCCGTACCATGAGGCGTGGCTTTAGTGGACTATGCATTTACTCTAACTTTGCCATTCATGTATCTGTTTGCCTAATGTAGCCCCGTACCATGAGGCGAGGCTTTAGTGGACTATGCATTTACTCTGACTTTGCCATTCATGTATCTGTTTGCCTAATGTAGCCCCTGTACCATGAGGTGTGGCTCTAGTAGACTATACATTTACCCTGACTTTGCCATTCATGTATCGGTTTGCCTAATGTAGCCCCCGTACCATGAGGCGTGGTTCTAGTAGACTATGTATTTACCCTGACTTTGCCATTCATGTATCTGGTTGCCAAATGTAGCCCCGTACCATGAGGTGTGGATCTAGTGGACTATGCATTTACCCTGACTTTGCCATTCATCTATCTGTTTTCCTAATGTAGCCCACCGTACCATGAGGCGGTGCTCTAGCAGACTATGCATTCACCATGACTTTGCCATTCATGTATCTGTTTACCTAATGTAGCCCCTGTACCATGAGGTGTGGCTTTAGTGGTCTATGCATTTACTCTTACTTTGCCATTCATGTATCTGTTTGCCTAATGTAGCCCCGTACCATGAGGGGTGGCTTTAGTGGACTGTGCATTTACTCTGACTTTGCCATTCATGTATCTGTTTGCCTAATGTAGCCCCTGTACCATGAGGCGTGGCTCTAGTAGACTATACATTTACCCTGACTTTGCCATTCATGTATCTGTTTGCCTAATGTAGCCCCCGTACCATGAGGCATGGCTCTAGTAGAATATGCATTTACTCTGACTTTACCATTCATGTATCTGTTTGCCTAATGTAGCCCCCCGTACCATGAGGTATGGATCTAGTGGACTATGCATTTACCCTGACTTTGCCATTCATCTATCTGTTTTCCTAATGTAGCCCCCCGTACCATGAGGCGGTGCTCTAGCAGACTATGCATTCACCATGACTTTGCCAGTCATGTATCTTTTTGCCTAATGTAGCCCCTGTACCATGAGGCGTGGCTCTAGTAGACTATACATTTACCCTGACTTTGCCATTCATGTATCTGTTTGCCTAATGTAGCCCCGTACCATGAGGCCTGGCTCTAGTAGACGATGCATTCACCCTGACTTTGCCATTCATGTATCTGTTTGCCTAATGTAGCCCCCGGTAGCATGAGACGTGGTTCTAGTAGACTACACATTCACCCTGACTTTGCCATTCATGTATCTGTTTGCCTAACTTAGCCCCCGTACCATGAGGCATGGTTCTAGTCGAATATGCTTTCACCCTGACTTTGCCATTCATGTATCGGTTTGCCTAATATAGCCCCGTACCATGAGGCATAGCTCTAGCAGACTATGCATTCACCCTGACTTTACCAGTCATGTATCTGTTAACTAATGTAGCCCTGTACCATGAGGCGTGGCTCTAGCGGACTATGCATTTACCCTGACTTTGCCAATCATGTATCTGTTTGCCTAATGTAGCCCCTGTACCATGAGGCGTGGCTCTAGTAGACTATACATTTACCCTGACTTTGCCATTCATGTATCTGTTTGCCTAATGTAGCCCCCGTACCATGAGGCGTGGTTCTAGTAGACTATGCATTTACTCTGACTTTACCATCCATGTATCTGTTTGCCTAATGTAGCCCCCGTACCATGAGCTGTGGATCTAGTGGACTATGCATTTACCCTGACTTTGCCATTCATCTTTCTGTTTTCCTAATGTAGCCCCCCGTACTTTGAGGCATGGCTCTAGCAGACTATGCATTCACCCTGACATTGCCATTCATGTATCTGTTTGCGTAATGTAGCCCCGTACCATGAGGCATGGCTCTAGCAGACCATGCATTTACCCTGGCTTTGCCATTCATGTATCTGTTTGCCTAATGTAGCCCTGTACCATGAGGCGTTGCTCTAGGGGACTATGAGTTTACAGTGACTTTGCCATTCATATATCTGTTTGCCTAATGTAGCCCCCGTACCATGAGACGAGGTTCTAGTAGAATATGCTTTCACCCTATCTTTGCCATTCATGTATCGGTTTTCCTAATATAGCCCTGTACCATGAGGCGTGGCTCTAGCAGACTATGCATTCACCCTGACTTTACCATTCAGGTATCTGTTTACCTAATGTAGCCCCGTACCATGAGGCGTTGCTCTAGTAGACTATGCATTTACCCTGACTTTGCCATTCATCTATCTGTTTTCCTAATGTAGCCCCTGTACCATGAGGCGTGGCTCTAGTAAACTATGCATTTACCCTGACTTTGCTAATCATGTATCTGTTTGCTTAATGTAGCCCCGTACCATGAGGCGTGGCTCTAGGGGACTATGTATTTACCGTGACTTTGACATTCATGTATCTGTTTGCCTAATGTAGCCCCTGTACCATGAGGCGTGGCTTTAGTGGACTATGCATTTACTCTAACTTTGCCATTCATGTATCTGTTTGCCTACTGTAGCCCCGTACCATGAGGCGTGGCTTTAGTGGACTGTGCATTTACTCTGACTTTGCCAGTCATGTATCTGTTTGCCTAATGTAGCCCCTGTACCATGAGGCGTGGCTCTAGTAGACTATACATTTACCCTGACTTTGCCATTCATGTATCTGTTTGCTTAATGTAGCCCCGTACCATGAGGCCTGGCTCTAGTAGACGATGCATTCACCCTGACTTTGCCATTCATGTATCTGTTTGCCTAATGTAGCCCCCGGTAGCATGAGACGTGGTTCTAGTAGACTACACATTCACCCTGACTTTGCCATTCATGTATCTGTTTGCCTACCTTAGCCCCCGTACCATGAGGCATGGTTCTAGTCGAATATGCTTTCACCCTGACTTTGCCATTCATGTATCGGTTTGCCTAATATAGCCCCGTACCAAGAGGCATGGATCTAGCAGACTATGCATTCACCCTGACTTTACCAGTCATGTATCTGTTAACTAATGTAGCCCTGTACCATGAGGCGTGGCTCTAGCGGACTATGCATTTACCCTAACTTTGCCAATCATGTATCTGTTTGCCTAATGTAGCCCCGTACCATGAGGCGTGGCTCTAGCGGACTATGCATTTACCCTGACTTTACCATTCATGTATCTGTTTGCCTAATGTAGCCCCGTACAATGAGGCGTGGCTCTAGGGGACTATGTATTTTCCGTGACTTTGCCATTTATGTATCTGTTTGCCTATTTTAGCCCCTGTACCATGAGACGTGGGTCTAGCAGACTATGTATTTACCCTGACTTTGTCATTCATGTATCTGGTTGCCAAATGTAGCCCCCGTACAATGTGGCGTTGCTCTAGTAGACTATGCATTTACCCTGACTTTGCCATTCATGTATCTGTTTTCCTAATGTAGCCCCTGTACCATGAGGCGTGGCTCTAGTAAACTATGCATTTACTCTGACTTTGCCATTCATGTATTTGTTTGCCTAATGTAACCCCATACCATGATGTGTGGCTCTAGTGGATTATGCATTTACCCTGACTTTGCCATTCATGTATCTGTTTGCCTAATGTAGCCCCCGTACCATGAGGCGTCGCTTTAGTGGACTATGCATTTACTCTGACTTTGCCATTCATGTATCTGTTTGCCTAATGTAGCCCCTGTACAATGAGGCGTGGCTCTAGTAGACTATACATTTACCCTGACTTTGCCATTCATGTATCTGTTTGCCTAATGTAGCCCCCGTACCATGAGGCGTTGCTCTAGTAGACTATGCATTTACCCTCATCTTGCCATTCATGTATCTGTTTGCCTAATGTAGCCCCTGTACCATGAGGCGTGGCTCTAGTAGACTATACATTTACCCTGACTTTGCCATTCATGTATCTGTTTGCCTAATGTAGCCCCGTACCATGAGGCCTGGCTCTAGTAGACGATGCATTCACCCTGACTTTGCCATTCATGTATCTGTTTGCCTAATGTAGCCCCTGTACCATGAGGCGTGGCTGTAGTAGACTACACATTCACCCTGACTTTGCCATTCATGTATCTGTTTGCCTAATTTAGCCCCCGTACCATGAGTCATGGTTCTAGTCGTATATGCTTTCACCCTGACTTTACCATTCATGTATCGGTTTGCTTAATATAGCCCTGTACCATGAGGCATGGCTCTAGCGGACTATGCATTTACCCTGATTTTGCCATTCATGTATCTGTTTCCTAAAGTAGCCCCGTACCATGAGGCGTGGCTCTGGGGGACTATGTATTTTCCGTGACTTTGCCATTCATGTATCTGTTTGCCTATTTTAGCCCCTGTACCATGAGACGTGGCTCTAGCAGGCTATGTATTTACCCTGACTTTGCCATTCATGTATCTGGTTGCCAAATGTAGCCCCCATACCATGAGGCGTTGCTCTAGTAGACTATGCATTTACCCTGACTTTGCCATTCATCTATCTGTTTTCCTAATGTAGCCCCTGTACCATGAGGCGTGGCTCTAGTAAACTATGCATTTACTCTGACTTTGCCATTCATGTATTTGTTTGCCTAATGTAACTCCATACCATGAGCTGTGGCTCTAGTGGATTATGCATTTACCCTGACTTTGCCATTCATGTATCTGTTTGCCTAATGTAGTCCCCGTACCATGAGGCGTGGCTTTAGTGGACTATGCATTTACTCTAACTTTGCCATTCATGTATCTGTTTGCCTAATGTAGCCCCGTACCATGAGGCGAGGCTTTAGTGGACTATGCATTTACTCTGACTTTGCCATTCATGTATCTGTTTGCCTAATGTAGCCCCTGTACCATGAGGTGTGGCTCTAGTAGACTATACATTTACCCTGACTTTGCCATTCATGTATCGGTTTGCCTAATGTAGCCCCCGTACCATGAGGCGTGGTTCTAGTAGACTATGTATTTACCCTGACTTTGCCATTCATGTATCTGGTTGCCAAATGTAGCCCCGTACCATGAGGTGTGGATCTAGTGGACTATGCATTTACCCTGACTTTGCCATTCATCTATCTGTTTTCCTAATGTAGCCCACCGTACCATGAGGCGGTGCTCTAGCAGACTATGCATTCACCATGACTTTGCCATTCATGTATCTGTTTACCTAATGTAGCCCCTGTACCATGAGGTGTGGCTTTAGTGGTCTATGCATTTACTCTTACTTTGCCATTCATGTATCTGTTTGCCTAATGTAGCCCCGTACCATGAGGGGTGGCTTTAGTGGACTGTGCATTTACTCTGACTTTGCCATTCATGTATCTGTTTGCCTAATGTAGCCCCTGTACCATGAGGCGTGGCTCTAGTAGACTATACATTTACCCTGACTTTGCCATTCATGTATCTGTTTGCCTAATGTAGCCCCCGTATCATGAGGCATGGCTCTAGTAGAATATGCATTTACTCTGACTTTACCATTCATGTATCTGTTTGCCTAATGTAGCCCCCCGTACCATGAGGTATGGATCTAGTGGACTATGCATTTACCCTGACTTTGCCATTCATCTATCTGTTTTCCTAATGTAGCCCCCCGTACCATGAGGCGGTGCTCTAGCAGACTATGCATTCACCATGACTTTGCCAGTCATGTATCTGTTTGCCTAATGTAGCCCCTGTACCATGAGGCGTGGCTCTAGTAGACTATACATTTACCCTGACTTTGCCATTCATGTATCTGTTTGCCTAATGTAGCCCCGTACCATGAGGCCTGGCTCTAGTAGACGATGCATTCACCCTGACTTTGCCATTCATGTATCTGTTTGCCTAATGTAGCCCCCGGTAGCATGAGACGTGGTTCTAGTAGACTACACATTCACCCTGACTTTGCCATTCATGTATCTGTTTGCCTAACTTAGCCCCCGTACCATGAGGCATGGTTCTAGTCGAATATGCTTTCACCCTGACTTTGCCATTCATGTATCGGTTTGCCTAATATAGCCCCGTACCATGAGGCATGGCTCTAGCAGACTATGCATTCACCCTGACTTTACCAGTCATGTATCTGTTAACTAATGTAGCCCTGTACCATGAGGCGTGGCTCTAGCAGACTATGCATTCACCATGACATTGCCATTCATGTATCTGTTTGCCTAATGTAGCCCCGTACCATGAGGCCTGGCTCTAGTAGATGATGCATTCACCCTGACTTTGCCATTCATGTATCTGTTTGCCTAATGTCGCCCCCGGTAGCATGAGACGTGGTTCTAGTAGACTACACATTCACCCTGACTTTTGCCTAATTTAGCCCCCGTACCATGAGGCATGGCTCTAGCAGACTATGCATTCACCCTGACTTTACCAGTCATGTATCTGTTTACCTAATGTAGCCCTGTACCATGATGCGTGGCTCTAGCGGACTATGCATTTACCCTGACTTTGCCATTCATGTATCTGTTTGCCTAATGTAGCCCCGTACCATGAGGCGTGGCTCTAGGGGACTATGTATTTTCCGTGACTTTGCCATTCATGTATCTGGTTGCCAAATGTAGCGCCCGTACCATGAGGCGTTGCTCTAGTAGACTATGCATTTACCCTGACTTTGCCATTAATCTATTTGTTTTCCTAATGTAGCCCCTGTACCATGAGGCGTGGCTCTAGTAAACTATGCATTTACTCTGACTTTGCCATTCATGTATTTGTTTGCCTAATATAACCCCATACCATGAGGTGTGGCTCTAGTGGATTATGCATTTACCCTGACTTTGCCATTCATCTATCTGTTTTCCTAATGTAGCCCCCCGTACTTTGAGGCATGGCTGTAGCAGACTATGCATTTACCCTGGCTTTGCCATTCATGTATCTGTTTGCCTAATGTAGCCCTGTACCATGAGGCGTTGCTCTAGGGGACTATGAGTTTACAGTGACTTTGCCATTCATATATCTGTTTGCCTAATGTAGCCCCCGTACCATGAGACGTGGCTCTAGCAGACTACACATTAACCCTGACTTTGCCATTCATGTATCTGTTTGCCTAATTTATCCCCCGTACCATGAGGCGAGGTTCTAGTAGAATATGCTTTCACCCTATCTTTGCCATTCATGTATCGGTTTGCCTAATATAGCCCTGTACCATGAGGCGTGGCTCTAGCAGACTATGCATTCACCCTTTCTTTACCATTCATGTATCTGTTTACCTAATGTAGCCTCGTACCATGAGGCGTGTCTCTAGCGGACTATGCATTTACCCTGACTTTGCCAATCATGTATCTGTTTACCTAATGTAGCCCCATACCATGAGGCGTGTCTCTAGTGGACTATGCATTTACCCTGACTTTGCCAATCATGTATCTGTTTGCTTAATGTATCCCCGTACCATGAGGCGTGGCTCTAGGGGACTATGTATTTACCGTGACTTTGACATTCATGTATCTGTTTGCCTAATGTAGCCCCTGTACCATGAGGCGTGGCTTTAGTGGACTATTAATTTACTCTAACTTTGCCATTCATGTATCTGTTTGCCTAATGTAGCCCCGTACCATGAGGCGTGGCTTTAGTGGACTGTGCATTTACTCTGACTTTGCCAGTCATGTATCTGTTTGCCTAATGTAGCCCCTTTACCATGAGGCGTGGCTCTAGTAGACTATACATTTACCCTGACTTTGCCATTCATGTATCTGTTTGCCTAATGTAGCCCCCGTACCATGAGGCGTGGCTCTAGCAGACTATGCATTCACCATGACTTTGCCATTCATGTATCTGTTTGCCTAATGTAGCCCCGTACCATGAGGCCTGGCTCTAGTAGACAATGCATTCACCCTGACTTTGCCATTCATGTATCTGTTTGCCTAATGTAGCCCCTGGTAGCATGGACGTGGTTCTAGTAGACTACACATTCACCCTGACTTTGCCATTCATGTATCTGTTTGCCTAATTTAGCCCCCGTACCATGAGGCATGGTTCTAGGCGAATATGCTTTCACCCTGACTTTGCCATTCATGTATTGGTTTGCCTAATATTGCCCCGTACCATGAGGCATGGCTCTAGCAGACTATGCATTTACTCTGACTTTACCATTCATGTATCTGTTTGCCTAATGTAGCCCCCCGTACCATGAGGTGTGGATCTAGTAGACTATGCATTTACCCTGACTTTGCCATTCATGTATCTGTTTTCCTAATGTAGCCCCTGTACCATGAGGCGTGGCTCTAGTAAACTATGCATTTACTCTGACTTTGCCATTCATGTATTTGTTTGCCTAATGTAACCACATACCATGATGTGTGGCTCTAGTGGATTATGCATTTACCCTTACTTTGCCATTCATGTATCTGTTTACCTAATGTAGCCCTGTACCATGAGGCATGGCTCTAGCGGACTATGCATTTACCCTGACTTTGCCAATCATGTATCTGTTTGCCTAATGTAGCCCCGTACCATGAGGCGTGGCTCTAGTAGACTATACATTTACCCTGACTTTGCCAATCATGTATCTGTTTGCCTAATGTAGCCCCCCGTACCATGAGGCTTGGCTCTAGCAGACTATGCATTCACCATGACTTTGCCATTCATGTATCTGTTTGCCTAATGTAGCCCCGTACCATGAGGCCTGGCTCTAGTAGACGATGCATTCGCCCTAACTTTGCCATTCATGTATCTGTTTGCCTAATGTAGCCCCCGGTAGCATGAGACGTGGTTCTAGTAGACTACACATTCACCCTGACTTTGCCATTCATGTATCTGTTTGCCTAATTTAGCCCCCGTACCATGAGGCATGGCTCTAGCAGACTATGCATTCACCCTGACTTTACCAGTCATGTATCTGTTTACCTAATGTAGCCCTGTACCATGAGGCGTGGCTCTAGCGGACTATGCATTTACCCTGACTTTGCCATTCATGTATCTGTTTGCCTAATGTAGCCCCGTACCATGAGGCGTGGCTCTAGGGGACTATGTATTTTCCGTGACTTTGCCATTCATGTATCTGTTTGCCTATTTTAGCCCCTGTACCATGCGACGTGGCTCTCGCAGACTATGTATTTACCCTGACTTTGCCATTCATGTATATGGTTGCCAAAGGTAGCCCCCGTACCATGAGGCGTTGCTCTAGTAGACTATGCATTTACCCTGACTTTGCCATTAATCTATCTGTTTTCCTAATGTAGCCCCTGTACCATGAGGCGTGGCTCTAGTAAACTATGCATTTACTCTGACTTTGCCATTCATGTATTTGTTTGCCTAATGTAACCCCATACCATGAGGTGTGGCTCTAGTGGATTATGCATTTACCCTGACTTTGCCATTCATGTATCTGTTTGCCTAATGTAGCCCCCGTACCATGAGGCGTGGCTTTAGTGGACTATGCATTTACTCTAACTTTGCCCTTCATGTATCTGTTTGCCTAATGTAGCCCCGTACCATGAGGCGAGGCTTTAGTGGACTATGCATTTACTCTGACTTTGCCATACATGTATCTGTTTGCCTAATGTAGCCCCTGTACCATGAGGCGTGGCTCTAGTAGACTATACATTTACCCTGACTTTGCCATTCATGTATCTGTTTGCCTAATGTAGCCCCCGTACCATGAGGCGTGGTTCTAGTAGACTATGTATTTACTCTGACTTTACCATCCATGTATCTGTTTGCCTAATGTAGCCCCCCGTACCATGAGCTGTGGATCTAGTGGACTATGCATTTACCCTGACTTTGCCATTCATCTATCTGTTTTCCTAATGTAGCCCCCTGTACTTTGCGGCATGGCTGTAGCAGACTTTGCATTCACCCTGACATTGCCATTCATGTATCTGTTTGCGTAATGTAGCCCCGTACCATGAGGCATGGCTCTAGCAGACTATGCATTTACCCTGGCTTTGCCATTCATGTATCTGTTTGCCTAATGTAGCCCTGTACCATGAGGCGTTGCTCTAGGGGACTATGAGTTTACAGTGACTTTGCCATTCATATATCTGTTTGCCTAATGTAGCCCCCGTACCATGAGACGTGGCTCTAGCAGACTACACATTAACCCTGACTTTGCCATTCATGTATCTGTTTGCCTAATTTATCCCCCGTACCATGAGGCGAGGTTCTAGTAGAATATGCTTTCACCCTATCTTTGCCATTCATGTATCGGTTTGCATAATATAGCCCTGTAACATGAGGCGTGGCTCTAGCAGACTATGCATTCACCCTTTCTTTACCATTCATGAATCTGTTTACCTAATGTAGCCCCGTACCATGAGGCGTGTCTCTAGCGGACTATGCATTTACCCTGACTTTGCCAATCATGTATCTGTTTACCTAATGTAGCCCCGTACCATGAGGCGTGTCTCTAGTGGACTATGCATTTACCCTGACTTTGCCAATAATGTATCTGTTTGCTTAATGTATCCCCGTACCATGAGGCGTGTCTCTAGGGGACTATGTATTTACCGTGACTTTGACATTCATGTATCTGTTTGCCTAATGTAGCCCCGTACCATGAGGCGTGGCTTTAGTGGACTGTGCATTTACTCTGACTTTGCCAGTCATGTATCTGTTTGCCTAATGTAGGCCCTTTACCATGAGGCGTGGCTCTAGTAGACTATACATCTACCCTGACTTTTCCATTCATGTATCTGTTTGCCTAATGTAGCCCCCGTACCATGAGGCGTGGCTCTAGCAGACTATGCATTCACCCTGACTTTGCCATTCATGTATCTGTTTGCCTAATGTAGCCCCCCGTACCATGAGGTATGGATCTAGTGGACTATGCATTTACCCTGACTTTGCCATTCATCTATCTGTTTTCCTAATGTAGCCCCCCGTACCATGAGGCGGTGCTCTAGCAGACTATGCATTCACCATGACTTTGCCAGTCATGTATCTGTTTGCCTAATGTAGCCCCTGTACCATGAGGCGTGGCTCTAGTAGACTATACATTTACCCTGACTTTGCCATTCATGTATCTGTTTGCCTAATGTAGCCCCGTACCATGAGGCCTGGCTCTAGTAGACGATGCATTCACCCTGACTTTGCCATTCATGTATCTGTTTGCCTAATGTAGCCCCCGGTAGCATGAGACGTGGTTCTAGTAGACTACACATTCACCCTGACTTTGCCATTCATGTATCTGTTTGCCTAACTTAGCCCCCGTACCATGAGGCATGGTTCTAGTCGAATATGCTTTCACCCTGACTTTGCCATTCATGTATCGGTTTGCCTAATATAGCCCCGTACCATGAGGCATGGCTCTAGCAGACTATGCATTCACCCTGACTTTACCAGTCATGTATCTGTTAACTAATGTAGCCCTGTACCATGAGGCGTGGCTCTAGCAGACTATGCATTCACCATGACATTGCCATTCATGTATCTGTTTGCCTAATGTAGCCCCGTACCATGAGGCCTGGCTCTAGTAGATGATGCATTCACCCTGACTTTGCCATTCATGTATCTGTTTGCCTAATGTAGCCCCCGGTAGCATGAGACGTGGTTCTAGTAGACTACACATTCACCCTGACTTTTGCCTAATTTAGCCCCCGTACCATGAGGCATGGCTCTAGCAGACTATGCATTCACCCTGACTTTACCAGTCATGTATCTGTTTACCTAATGTAGCCCTGTACCATGATGCATGGCTCTAGCGGACTATGCATTTACCCTGACTTTGCCATTCATGTATCTGTTTGCCTAATGTAGCCCCGTACCATGAGGCATGGCTCTAGGGGACTATGTATTTTCCGTGACTTTGCCATTCATGTATCTGGTTGCCAAATGTAGCGCCCGTACCATGAGGCGTTGCTCTAGTAGACTATGCATTTACCCTGACTTTGCCATTAATCTATTTGTTTTCCTAATGTAGCCCCTGTACCATGAGGCGTGGCTCTAGTAAACTATGCATTTACTCTGACTTTGCCATTCATGTATTTGTTTGCCTAATCTAACCCCATACCATGAGGTGTGGCTCTAGTGGATTATGCATTTACCCTGACTTTGCCATTCATGTATCTGTTTGCCTAATGTAGCCCCCGTACCATGAGGCGTGGCTTTAGTGGACTATGCATTTACTCTAACTTTGCCATTCATGTATCTGTTTCCCTAATGTAGCCCCGTACCATGAGGCGAGGCTTTAGTGGACTATACATTTACTCTGACTTTACCATCCATGTATCTGTTTGCTCAATGTAGCCCCCGTACCATGAGCTGTGTATCTAGTGGACTATGCATTTACCCTGACTTTGCCATTCATCTATCTGTTTTCCTAATGTAGCCCCCCCGTACTTTGAGGCATGGCTGTAGCAGACTATGCATTCACCCTGACATTGCCATTCATGTATCTGTTTGCGTAATGTAGCCCCGTACCATGAGGCATGGCTCTAGCAGACTATGCATTTACCCTATCTTTGCCATTCATGTATCGGTTTGCCTAATATAGCCCTGTACCATGAGGCGTGGCTCTAGCAGACTATGCATTCATCCTTTCTTTACCATCCATGTATCTGTTTACCTAATGTAGCCCCGTACCATGAGGCGTGTCTCTAGCGGACTATGCATTTACCCTGACTTTGCCAATCATGTATCTGTTTACCTAACGTAGCCCCGTACCATGAGGCGTGTCTCTAGTGGACTATGCATTTACCCTGACTTTGCCAATCATGTATCTGTTTGCTCAATGTATCCCCGTACCATGAGGCGTGTCTCTAGCGGACTATGCATTTACCCTGACTTTGCCAATCATGTATCTGTTTGCCTAATGTAGCCCCGTACCATGAGGCGTGGCTCTAGGGGACTATGTATTTACCGTGACTTTGCCATTCATGTATCTGTTTACCTAATGTAGCCCCTGTACCATGAGGTGTGGCTTCAGTGGTCTATGCATTTACTCTTACTTTGCCATTCATGTATCTGTTTGCCTAATGTAGCCCCGTACCATGAAGCGTGGCTTTAGTGGACTGTGCATTTACTCTGACTTTGCCATTCATGTATCTGGTTGCCAAATGTAGTCCCCGTACCATGAGGCGTTGCTCTAGTAGACTATGCATTTACCCTGACTTTGCCATTCATGTATCTGTTTTCCTAATGTAGCCCCTGTACCATGAGGCGTGGCTCTAGTAAACTATGCATTTACTCTGACTTTGCCATTCATGTATTTGTTTGCCTAATGTAACCCCATACGATGACTCGAGGCTTTAGTGGACTATGCATTTACTCTGACTTTGCCATTCATGTATCTGTTTGCCTAATGTAGCCCCTGTACCATGAGGCGTGGCTCTAGTAGACTATACATTTACCCTGACTTTGCCATTCGTGTATCTGTTTGCCTAATGTAGCCCCCGTACCATGAGGTATGGCTCTAGTAGAATATGCATTTACTCTGACTTTACCATTCATGTATCTGTTTGCCTAATGTAGCCCCCCGTACCATGAGGTATGGATCTAGTGGACTATGCATTTACCCTGACTTTGCCATTCATCTATCTGTTTTCCTAATGTAGCCCCCCGTACCATGAGGCGGTGCTCTAGCAGACTATGCATTCACCATGACTTTGCCATTCATGTATCTGTTTGCCTAATGTAGCCCCCGTAGCATGAGACGTGGTTCTAGTAGACTACACATTCACCCTGACTTTGCCATTCATGTATCTGTTTGCCTAATTTAGCCCCGTACCATGAGGCATGGTTCTAGTAGAATATGCTTTCACCCTGACTTTGCCATTCATGTATCTGTTTACCTAATGTAGCCCCGTACCATGAGGCGTGTCTCTAGCGGACTATGCATTTACCCTGACTTTGCCAATCATGTATTTGTTTACCTAATGTAGCCCCGTACCATAAGGCGTGTCTCTAGCGGACTATGCATTTACCCTGACTTTGACAATCATGTATCTGTTTGCCTAATGTAGCCCCGTACAATGAGGCATGGCTCTAGGGGACTATGTATTTACCGTGACTTTGCCATTCATGTATCTGTTTGCCTAATGGAGCCCCTGTACCATGAGGCGTGGCTTTAGTGGACTGTGCATTTACTCTGACTTTGCCAGTCATGTATCTGTTTGCCTAATGTAGCCCATGTACCATGAGGCGTGGCTCTAGTAGACTATACATTTACCCTGACTTTGCCAATCATGTATCTGTTTGCCTAATGTAGCCCCCTGTACCATGAGGCTTGGCTCTAGCAGACTATGCATTCACCATGACTTTGCCATTCATGTATCTGTTTGCCTATTGTAGCCCCGTACCATGAGGCCTGGCTCTAGTAGACGATGCATTCACCCTGACTTTGCCATTCATGTATCTGTTTGCCTAATGTAGCCCCCGGTAGCATGAGACGTGGTTCTAGTAGACTAGACATTCACCCTGACTTTGCCATTCATGTATCTGTTTGCCTAATTTAGCCCACGTACCATGAGGCATGGCTCTAGCAGACTATGCATTCACCCTGACTTTACCAGTCATGTATCTGTTTGCCTAATGTAGCCCTGTACCATGAGGCGTGGCTCTAGCGGACTATGCATTTACCCTGACTTTGCCATTCATGTATCTGTTTGCCTGATGTAGCCCCGTACCATGAGGCGTGGCTCTAGGGGACTATGTATTTTCCGTGACTTTGCCATTCATGTATCTGTTTGCCTATTTTAGCCCCTGTACCATGCGACGTGGCTCTAGCAGACTATGTATTTACCCTGACTTTGCCATTCATGTATCTGTTTGCCTAATGTAGCCCCCGTACCATGAGGCGTGGTTCTAGTAGACTATGCATTTACTCTGTCTTTACCATCCATGTATCTGTTTGCCTAATGTAGCCCCCAGTACCATGAGCTGTGGATCTAGTGGACTATGCATTTACCCTGACTTTGCCATTCATCTATCTGTTTTCCTAATGTAGCCCCCCGTACTTTGAGGCATGGCTGTAGCAGACTATGCATTTACCCTGGCTTTGCCATTCATGTATCTGTTTGCCTAATGTAGCCCTGTACCATGAGGCGTTGCTCTAGGGGACTATGAGTTTACAGTGACTTTGCCATTCATATATCTGTTTGCCTAATGTAGCCCCCGTACCATGAGACGTGGCTCTAGCAGACTACACATTAACCCTGACTTTGCCATTCATGTATCTGTTTGCCTAATTTATCCCCCGTACCATGAGGCGAGGTTCTAGTAGAATATGCTTTCACCCTATCTTTGCCATTCATGTATCGGTTTGCCTAATATAGCCCTGTACCATGAGGCGTGGCTCTAGCAGACTATGCATTCACCCTTTCTTTACCATTCATGTATCTGTTTACCTAATGTAGCCCCGTACCATGAGGCGTGTCTCTAGCGGACTATGCATTTACCCTGACTTTGCCAATCATGTATCTGTTTACCTAATGTAGCCCCATACCATGAGGCGTGTCTCTAGTGGACTATGCATTTACCCTGACTTTGCCAATCATGTATCTGTTTGCTTAATGTATCCCCGTACCATGAGGCGTGGCTCTAGGGGACTATGTATTTACCGTGACTTTGACATTCATGTATCTGTTTGCCTAATGTAGCCCCTGTACCATGAGGCGTGGCTTTAGTGGACTATTAATTTACTCTAACTTTGCCATTCATGTATCTGTTTGCCTAATGTAGCCCCGTACCATGAGGCGTGGCTTTATTGGACTGTGCATTTACTCTGACTTTGCCAGTCATGTATCTGTTTGCCTAATGTAGCCCCTTTACCATGAGGCGTGGCTCTAGTAGACTATACATTTACCCTGACTTTGCCATTCATGTATCTGTTTGCCTAATGTAGCCCCCGTACCATGAGGCGTGGCTCTAGCAGACTATGCATTCACCATGACTTTGCCATTCATGTATCTGTTTGCCTAATGTAGCCCCGTACCATGAGGCCTGGCTCTAGTAGACAATGCATTCACCCTGACTTTGCCATTCATGTATCTGTTTGCCTAATGTAGCCCCTGGTAGCATGGACGTGGTTCTAGTAGACTACACATTCACCCTGACTTTGCCATTCATGTATCTGTTTGCCTAATTTAGCCCCCGTACCATGAGGCATGGTTCTAGGCGAATATGCTTTCACCCTGACTTTGCCATTCATGTATTGGTTTGCCTAATATTGCCCCGTACCATGAGGCATGGCTCTAGCAGACTATGCATTTACTCTGACTTTACCATTCATGTATCTGTTTGCCTAATGTAGCCCCCCGTACCATGAGGTGTGGATCTAGTAGACTATGCATTTACCCTGACTTTGCCATTCATGTATCTGTTTTCCTAATGTAGCCCCTGTACCATGAGGCGTGGCTCTAGTAAACTATGCATTTACTCTGACTTTGCCATTCATGTATTTGTTTGCCTAATGTAACCACATACCATGATGTGTGGCTCTAGTGGATTATGCATTTACCCTTACTTTGCCATTCATGTATCTGTTTACCTAATGTAGCCCTGTACCATGAGGCATGGCTCTAGCGGACTATGCATTTACCCTGACTTTGCCAATCATGTATCTGTTTGCCTAATGTAGCCCCGTACCATGAGGCGTGGCTCTAGCAGACTATGCATTTACCCTGACTTTGCCAGTCATGTATCTGTTTGCCTAATGTAGCCCCTGTACCATGAGGCGTGGCTCTAGTAGACTATACATTTACCCTGACTTTGCCAATCATGTATCTGTTTGCCTAATGTAGCCCCCCGTACCATGAGGCTTGGCTCTAGCAGACTATGCATTCACCATGACTTTGCCATTCATGTATCTGTTTGCCTAATGTAGCCCCGTACCATGAGGCCTGGCTCTAGTAGACGATGCATTCGCCCTAACTTTGCCATTCATGTATCTGTTTGCCTAATGTAGCCCCCGGTAGCATGAGACGTGGTTCTAGTAGACTACACATTCACCCTGACTTTGCCATTCATGTATCTGTTTGCCTAATTTAGCCCCCGTACCATGAGGCATGGCTCTAGCAGACTATGCATTCACCCTGACTTTACCAGTCATGTATCTGTTTACCTAATGTAGCCCTGTACCATGAGGCGTGGCTCTAGCGGACTATGCATTTACCCTGACTTTGCCATTCATGTATCTGTTTGCCTAATGTAGCCCCGTACCATGAGGCGTGGCCCTAGGGGACTATGTATTTTCCGTGACTTTGCCATTCATGTATCTGTTTGCCTATTTTAGCCCCTGTACCATGCGACGTGGCTCTCGCAGACTATGTATTTACCCTGACTTTGCCATTCATGTATATGGTTGCCAAAGGTAGCCCCCGTACCATGAGGCGTTGCTCTAGTAGACTATGCGCACAGAACCGCAGGGCCGTCCCAATGGGGAGGCACTAGTCCAGCTGAAAGGCCGAAATGTTGCTCCGAGCCACCAGTACTGCGTAAGGGCATGTGGGCCATTGGCGATCGTCCCATAAGATCGTAATGCTGCTCCACTGATTAACACGAAGCAGCAGGTGTCGGGAGTAAAATCCATCTGCAGGAGTGGCATACAGATGGCAGTGGCAAAAGGGGAGGAGATACCTGTCAACCAAAAGAAAAGAAAAAGAACAGAATGGCCATCAGAACTACATTCGAACAACTCACTTCAATGATCACACGAAATCCACAGCCATATGCATGCTAGCCCACTCAAAAGGATCATCACCACCCCAAAACCACTTGCGACTCATAACCATCTATATCGAGGTGCAAACACCATCACAAACGAGTGTACCTGTGCATGCGTCTGTCAAAACAGAATCCATCAGATGGGAATGTTAACGTGCATGGACACAAGTGTCTGAGGGCGCCTCGAGACAGGGAGGGCTCAACAAGGCCAGATAGACGATGGTCCCACTATGGCAGCCCTGCATCACATAGCGTAGGGGAGGCGGATAGATCCCAAGAAGCCCTGTACATGGCAAACTCTGTATCAAATCACCTGCCCACGCATCCATTCATCATTCCCTCATCCCGGGATCAAAACGCCTGAATAATTACTCACATGACATTAGAAACATCCATTGAGTCTGTGCGTTATGCAGCCTGCAAAATCCACAGTGCCCCAGCCCGTAATTCCAGTGTTGTGAAGTAACATGTATTTGGGAACGGCCGGCCTCATCGCCCACGTAGCTATTGCGCATCCCAAACTATTCATATCAATCATTGCTCCCTCGCCATGGGCCCTGTCTCAAGGACATTGAACAATAGAACGTTATATTTGCAGTCAGACCTGTGGGCATCTCCTCGCCGCTAGCTGAAGACCGAAATCGCCGCCCTTCGAATTCCTCATTTGCAACACCACGTCGGAAAGGCATCTGTGGCCGTTTGAAATCACTAATTATTCCATCGAGTGCGGCTGTGTGTGAAAATGGCAACTGCCTTCACCCACGAATGGGACGCCCCGCCCGTCGTTGCAACTCGGTACAGTGATGCATGAGGGCCCACCGTTACTCGAGTACTACGTTCCACTGACCCTTCACAAGTCTGTTCGCGACTGCACAGATAGAATGGGAAACAATGGGACCATAGCCAAATGAACATATCAACCAATCTTACACGGCCATCGGGTACAAATACATGATAGCAATAGCAAGATACCATTCCCCGAATTGCAGCGTTGTGCGCGTGACGTGCTCGGCCAAAGGGGAGGGCAGTTTGCACAGGTGGAATGAATCACCACAGGTGGAGGCCATACAGCCTGAAAACACATAAATTGCACAGCCAGTCTCCTCCCACAACCACACCGAAATGCTACCGGCAGGACTCGCGATGTTGGCCCTGGGGGACCTGATAGCACTGCAAGTGCTCCAACTCCAAGAAGAAGACGAACACCAACTACAACCAGCAGCACGGAGGAGACGCAGGAGGAGGAGGAGGCCAAGGCAGGGCCAGCAAGGCCCACCAGCACAGCCACTACCACCACGCAGGCAGCCCGCAATCCCACGCCTCCGAGCACATCCGTTCAACCTCACTGATGAGCAGATCCACACCCTCTACCGTTTGGACCGGGACACCATAGCCTCCATTGTGGACATGACACAGGCTGACCTTGTCAGCATGATAGATAGCCCAACCGCCATCCCACCCCTACTGAAGGTGGTGTCTGTACTCCACTTCCTGGCCACAGGCACCTACCAGCACACAGTCGGACAGTTGCATGGCATTTCTCAGCCACTGTTCTCACGGACACTATTGCAAGTGCTCGATGCCCTCCTGCAGCACGCAGACGACTACATCTCCCTACCACGCTCGGAGCAGGAAATTACAAACACGAAAGTGGGATTCCATGCACTTGCCGGCATACCGGGTTGCATTGGTGCCATCGACTGCACCCATGTTGAATTGGTCGTCCCACATGCCATGGAGGCCCAGTACCGCAACCGAAAACAATTTCATTCCCTGAATGTACAAATGGTGTGTGACTCCAACAGGATCATTACACATTGTTGTGCCCGATTCCCTGGATCAACCCATGATTCTATGGTCTTGAGGAACTCTACAATACCACGCTACATGGAGCGACACGCAGGGAACAGATCCTGGCTACTCGGTGAGTCTCATTACATGCATGATGATGTGGGGTATGTGAATTGGCAATGACCTGGCAGGAAGGGGGGGGGGGGTGCGTACGTATCAATGGCATTCCACATCATACGTTTCTCGTCCACATACAGGTGATGCTGGATATCCACTGAAGAGATGGCTCCTCACACCAGTCCGGAGGAACCCACGGGACCAGCATGAGGAGGACTACAACCATGCCCACTCACGTACCCGTGTAGTCATAGAACAGGCATTCGGCCTACTGAAGGGCCGTTTCCGCTGCCTCAGCAGGTCTGGCGGGGCACTCCTGTACCGCCATGAGAAGGTTGCAAAGATGGTGATGGCATGTGTCATGCTCCACAACATGTGCGTACGTAGAAATGTGCCCATGCCCCCTGACGCAGAACTGCAAGCACCTGAAGATGGTCATGATGAGGGTGGGGATGTGGCAGCACCTCATGGAGTCTGCGAGGCACCGGAGGCCCGTGACATTCGTCAGCATCTCATTGATGTATGCTTCTAGCACTCACGCCTGGTGGCTGATACATGGACACG
Organism: Ambystoma mexicanum; assembly: GCF_040938575.1. Lineage (NCBI taxonomy): Eukaryota > Metazoa > Chordata > Amphibia > Caudata > Ambystomatidae > Ambystoma > Ambystoma mexicanum. The sequence continues at coordinate 233,077,673 of NC_090940.1, read as the reverse complement.
GGACTCGTGGCACTGCGTGTGTCTGGGACATGCACAATATGGACTGTACGCCTATGATGGCATAGTACACAAAGATCAATGTCCACACATCTCATTGGTTGATCGTGCACTTTTTATGGCATATGTGATGTCATGTTGAACACCCTATCGACCCGCCACCCAAGTGAGCCCAACACACCCCCTCCACCCCCCTACCTCCCCCCCGAACACCAGTGTCCAACGATGCTCATTGTCAGTGGGCTGTCGCTATTGCATGCCCCCTCTGCGGGTATCAGGGGCACCCCTGCCTGTGGAGCGCAGGTTCCTTCCAGATCTACGTTGGGGGCTGCCCTGGACGGAACTTGCAACGGATGATGTGTCTGCCTGCTCACGTCCATGCATGTCCCTAAGGGTTTGCGAGAGCTCAGTGAGCACACGGCGCACTGCGGCAAGTTCGGCACATACGTCCTTGGCCGTCGCATGCAGTTCCCCCCTGAGGCTCTCGGTGCTTCTCTCCATTTGGACTCTCAGGCTCTCGGTGCTACTCTCGATTTGTGCCCTAAGTGTCTCAGTTGATGTTTCTATGTCTGCCTTAGTGCCCCCACATTCATCAGCATGGTCCTTGAGGAGCGTGGCCAGTTGCTGCTGTTGTTCGATCAACTGGTCGAGGGACTGTTGCCTCTGCTGGGCCAAGGCCATTTGCGGGGGTGTCACAGAGGGGCTGTTGTCCTCATGTTGCCTTGCCACAGGGCTTGTGGGGGATGGCCAGTCGTCGTCTTGTGGGTGCCCCTGCGTGGTATCCTCATGTTGTACGGGATGGGACAGACAGGGGGATTGGGACAGGTCATGGATGGATCTGACTTCGACATCCCCGTCTTCTGTGTCGGAGCATGCTGCCATCAATGGGGTGTCACCTATGGTGCTGCTGCCACCGGAGGCAGTGCCTTCTGTGGCATCCATTGGGGGGACCTGTGGTGGTGGTGTTGTGGGCATGCTGGCTGCTGGGGTGCCTGTTGATGTTCCCTCCTCTGTGCTGCCACCTGATTTGTGCTGCTGCCGTGTCTTGATGCGTGCAGCTGAGGTGGAGGGTCTCTGGCCGTTGGTCTTGGCCCTCTTTGCAGGTGTGCTGGTAGGGGTGTCCTGTAGCTCGTCGTTTGGATCGGACCCTGTGGTGGAGTAGAGGAGGGCGAGGGTTATTGATGGGTCTGTGGGAATTGGAATGGCATTGTATCACATGCATTGGGGTGGTACCTGAGGGTGATTTGGGTCGGGGCCTTGGAGGTGCTTTGATTTGTGTGTGGAGTGAGGGTGCAGTTGTTTGGCAGCCTGCAGTTAGGGTGTGCCTGCTGCACGTGTAGTGCGTGTATTAGGGGTTTTTAATTATTTATGTATTTATTGTGGGTTTTAACGTGCGCTATCAGGCCGATGTGTGTGGACGTTCTCCTGGACATGTGTTTCTGTTGCACTATGTGGACGCATGGTACTTCACATGGATGGACTGTGTGGATTTGGCATTGTTTTATCTGGCCCACCTACCTGTATCTTCGGATGTCTGCACTCCTTTCTCCATCCCTCCGACTCCCTCTATGCTCTCCATTCCGATGGTGGAGGCACAGATTTCTTCCCAGGGGGTCAACTTGATGGGTGATTCAGGACCTCCCCCGGTGGCTGTGGCAATGTTGCGGTTGGCAGAGAGTATGCTGCGGACGTGTATCCGCAGGTCGTCCCATCGCTTGCGGCATTGCTGTGGGGTGCGGGGTGCGGTCCCCACCGCACTTACCCGCTGTGCCACCAGAGCCCATATGGCCTTCTTGTTTGCAAGTGCCGTCCTGGTCATTTGCGTGCAGAAGACGACGGCAGCATTCTCCTGGAGGGTCTCTGTTAGCACGGTGAGTTCCTCACGGGAGAAGTGGACCTGCCGCTTGCGGTCGCACGCTTTCTTCGCTGCTTTTCCCATTTTTCTTGGTTTCGCTAGGGTGGTTGACGGGTTGGGGTGTGTTTCAGGGTAGTGATTTTAGTGGTTGTGTGGTTTTAGTGTATTTATAGGTGTACGCCGGGATGTTTCCCGTTCCGGGCCCATGTTTTAACTTCCGTTTCCGTATATTTCCGGGCACCGTACTTTCCGGTAGGCGCACACTGCGGTGACCGCTAAGAGGGGTGGCGGTATTGCACCTAGGGCGCCGTACGGCGGCGGTGTGGGCCGTTTTGGGGTCATTTCCGCCATCGCGGACTTTGCACTTCCGCCATGCCGTGGTGCTCGTGCCCGATGGGTCGGAATGGGCCGCACTTTGCTCCTTCGTGCAATGGCGGAAACGCTATTTACGCTGTGGCGCTCCGGTCAGTCGCTTTCCGCCAGGGTCGTAATGAGGGCCTATGTATTTACCCTGACTTTGACATTCATGTATCTGGTTGCCAAATGTAGCCCCCGTACCATGAGGCGTTGCTCTAGTAGACTATGTATTTACCCTGACTTTTCCATTCATGTATCTGTTTGCCTAATGTAGCCCCCGTACCATGAGGTGTGGCTTTAGTGGACTATGCATTTACTCTAACTTTGCCATTCATGTATCTGTTTGTCTAATGTAGCCCCGTACCATGAGGCGAGGCTTTAGTGGACTATGCATTTACTCTGACTTTGCCATTCATGTATCTGTTTGCCTAATGTAGCCCCTGTACCATGAGGCGTGGCTCTAGTGGACTATACATTTACCCTGACTTTGCCATTCATGTATCTGTTTGCCTAATGTAGCCCCCGTACCATGAGGCATGGTTCTAGTAGAATATGCATTTACTCTGACTTTACGATTCATGTATCTGTTTGCCTAATGTAGCCCCCCGTACCATGAGGTGTGGATCTAGTGGACTATGCATTTACCCTGACTTTGCCATTCATCTATCTGTTTTCCTAATGTAGCCCACCGTACCATGAGGCGGTGCTCTAGCAGACTATGCATTCACCATGACTTTGCCATTCATGTATCTGTTTACCTAATGTAGCCCCTGTAACATGAGGTGTGGTTTTAGTGGTCTATGTATTTACTCTTACTTTGCCATTCATGTATCTGTTTGACTAATGTAGCCCCGTACCATGAGGGGTGGCTTTAGTGGACTGTGCATTTACTCTGACTTTGCCATTCATTTATCTGTTTGCCTAATGTAGCCCCTGTACCATGAGGCGTGGCTCTAGTAGACTATACATTTACCCTGACTTTGCCATTCATGTATCTGTTTGCCTAATGTAGCCCCCGTACCATGAGGCATGGCTCTAGTAGAATATGCATTTACTCTGACTTTACCATTCATGTATCTGTTTGCCTAATGTAGCCCCCCGTACCATGAGGTATGGATCTAGTGGACTATGCATTTACCCTGACTTTGCCATTCATCTATCTGTTTTCCTAATGTAGCCCCCCGTACCATGAGGCGGTGCTCTAGCAGACTATGCATTCACCATGACTTTGCCATTCATGTATCTGTTTGCCTAATGTAGCCCCCGTAGCATGAGACGTGGTTCTAGTAGACTACACATTCACCCTGACTTTGCCATTCATGTATCTGTTTGCCTAATTTAGCCCCGTACCATGAGGCATGGTTCTAGTAGAATATGCTTTCACCCTGACTTTGCCATTCATGTATCTGTTTACCTAATGTAGCCCCGTACCATGAGGCGTGTCTCTAGCAGACTATGCATTCCCTGACTTTGCCAATCATGTATTTGTTTACCTAATGTAGCCCCGTACCATGGGGCGTGTCTCTAGTGGACTATGCATTTACCCTGACTTTGCCAATCATGTATCTGTTTGCCTAATGTAGCCCCGTACAATGAGGCGTGGCTCTAGGGGACTATACATTTACCCTGACTTTGCCAATCATGTATCTGTTTGCCTAATGTAGCCCCCCGTACCATGAGGCTTGGCTCTAGCAGACTATGCATTCACCATGACTTTGCCATTCATGTATCTGTTTGCCTAATGTAGCCCCGTACCATGAGGCCTGGCTCTAGTAGATGATGCATTCACCCTGACTTTGCCATTCATGTATCTGTTTGCCTAATGTAGCCCCCGGTAGCATGAGACGTGGTTCTAGTAGACTACACATTCACCCTGACTTTTGCCTAATTTAGCCCCCGTACCATGAGGCATGGCTCTAGCATACTATGCATTCACCCTGACTTTACCAGTCATGTATCTGTTTACCTAATGTAGCCCTGTACCATGATGCGTGGCTCTAGCGGACTATGCATTTACCCTGACTTTGCCATTCATGTATCTGTTTGCCTAATGTAGCCCCGTACCATGAGGCGTGGCTCTAGGGGACTATGTATTTTCCGTGACTTTGCCATTCATGTATCTGTTTGCCTATTTTAGCCCCTGTACCATGAGACGTGGGTCTAGCAGACTATGTATTTACCCTGACTTTGACATTCATGTATCTGGTTGCCAAATGTAGCCCCCGTCCCATGAGGCGTTGCTCTAGTAGACTATGCATTTACCCTGACTTTGCCATTCATGTATCTGTTTGCCTAATGTAGCCCCCGTACCATGAGGTGTGGCTTTAGTGGACTATGCATTTACTCTAACTTTGCCATTCATGTATCTGTTTGTCTAATGTAGCCCCGTACCATGAGGCGAGGCTTTAGTGGACTATGCATTTACTCTGACTTTGCCATTCATGTATCTGTTTGCCTAATGTAGCCCCTGTACCATGAGGCGTGGCTCTAGTGGACTATACATTTACCCTGACTTTGCCATTCATGTATCTGTTTGCCTAATGTAGCCCCCGTACCATGAGGCATGGCTCTAGTAGAATATGCATTTACTCTGACTTTACGATTCATGTATCTGTTTGCCTAATGTAGCCCCCCGTACCATGAGGTGTGGATCTAGTGGACTATGCATTTACCCTGACTTTGCCATTCATCTATCTGTTTTCCTAATGTAGCCCACCGTACCATGAGGCGGTGCTCTAGCAGACTATGCATTCACCATGACTTTGCCATTCATGTATCTGTTTACCTAATGTAGCCCCTGTACCATGAGGTGTGGCTTTAGTGGTCTATGCATTTACTCTTACTTTGCCATTCATGTATCTGTTTGACTAATGTAGCCCCGTACCATGAGGGGTGGCTTTAGTGGACTGTGCATTTACTCTGACTTTGCCATTCATGTATCTGTTTGCCTAATGTAGCCCCTGTACCATGAGGCGTGGCTCTAGTAGACTATACATTTACCCTGACTTTGCCATTCATGTATCTGTTTGCCTAATGTAGCCCCCGTACCATGAGGCATGGCTCTAGTAGAATATGCATTTATTCTGACTTTACCATTCATGTATCTGTTTGCCTAATGTAGCCCCCCGTACCATGAGGTATGGATCTAGTGGACTATGCATTTACCCTGACTTTGCCATTCATCTATCTGTTTTCCTAATGTAGCCCCCCGTACCATGAGGCGGTGCTCTAGCAGACTATGCATTCACCATGACTTTGCCATTCATGTATCTGTTTGCCTAATGTAGCCCCCGTAGCATGAGACGTGGTTCTAGTAGACTACACATTCACCCTGACTTTGCCATTCATGTATCTGTTTGCCTAATTTAGCCCCGTACCATGAGGCATGGTTCTAGTAGAATATGCTTTCACCCTGACTTTGCCATTCATGTATCTGTTTACCTAATGTAGCCCCGTACCATGAGGCGTGTCTCTAGCGGACTATGCATTCCCTGACTTTGCCAATCATGTATTTGTTTACCTAATGTAGCCCCGTACCATGAGGCGTGTCTCTAGTGGACTATGCATTTACCCTGACTTTGCCAATCATGTATCTGTTTGCCTAATGTAGCCCCGTACATTGAGGCGTGGCTCTAGGGGACTATACATTTACCCTGACTTTGCCAATCATGTATCTGTTTGCCTAATGTAGCCCCCCGTACCATGAGGCTTGGCTCTAGCAGACTATGCATTCACCATGACTTTGCCATTCATGTATCTGTTTGCCTAATGTAGCCCCGTACCATGAGGCCTGGCTCTAGTAGATGATGCATTCACCCTGACTTTGCCATTCATGTATCTGTTTGCCTAATGTAGCCCCGGTAGCATGAGACGTGGTTCTAGTAGACTACACATTCACCCTGACTTTTGCCTAATTTAGCCCCCGTACCATGAGGCATGGCTCTAGCAGACTATGCATTCACCCTGACTTTACCAGTCATGTATCTGTTTACCTAATGTAGCCCTGTACCATGATGCGTGGCTCTAGCGGACTATGCATTTACCCTGACTTTGCCATTCATGTATCTGTTTGCCTAATGTAGCCCCGTACCATGAGGCGTGGCTCTAGGGGACTATGTATTTTCCGTGACTTTGCCATTCATGTATCTGGTTGCCAAATGTAGCGCCCGTACCATGAGGCGTTGCTCTAGTAGACTATGCATTTACCCTGACTTTGCCATTAATCTATTTGTTTTCCTAATGTAGCCCCTGTACCATGAGGCGTGGCTCTAGTAAACTATGCATTTACTCTGACTTTGCCATTCATGTATTTGTTTGCCTAATGTAACCCCATACCATGAGGTGTGGCTCTAGTGGATTATGCATTTACCCTGACTTTGCCATTCATGTATCTGTTTGCCTAATGTAGCCCCCGTACCATGAGGCGTGGCTTTAGTGGACTATGCATTTACTCTAACTTTGCCATTCATGTATCTGTTTCCCTAATGTAGCCCCGTACCATGAGGCGAGGCTTTAGTGGACTATACATTTACTCTGACTTTACCATCCATGTATCTGTTTGCTCAATGTAGCCCCCGTACCATGAGCTGTGGATCTAGTGGACTATGCATTTACCCTGACTTTGCCATTCATCTATCTGTTTTCCTAATGTAGCCCCCCCGTACTTTGAGGCCTGGCTGTAGCAGACTATGCATTCACCCTGACATTGCCATTCATGTATCTGTTTGCGTAATGTAGCCCCGTACCATGAGGCATGGCTCTAGCAGACTATGCATTTACCCTATCTTTGCCATTCATGTATCGGTTTGCCTAATATAGCCCTGTACCATGAGGCGTGGCTCTAGCAGACTATGCATTCACCCTTTCTTTACCATTCATGTATCTGTTTACCTAATGTAGCCCCGTACCATGAGGTGTGTCTCTAGCGGACTATGCATTTACCCTGACTTTGCCAATCATGTATCTGTTTACCTAACGTAGCCCCGTACCATGAGGCGTGTCTCTAGTGGACTATGCATTTACCCTGACTTTGCCAATCATGTATCTGTTTACCTAATGTAGCCCCGTACCATGATGCGTGGCTTTAAGGGACTATGTATTTACCGTGACTTTGACATTCATGTATCTGTTTGCCTAATGTAGCCCCTGTACCATGAGGCGTGGCTTTAGTGGACTATTAATTTACTCTAACGTTGCCATTCATGTATCTGTTTGCCTAATGTAGCCCCGTACCATGAGGCGTGGCTTTAGTGGACTGTGCATTTACTCTGACTTTGCCAGTCATGTATCTGTTTGCCTAATGTAGCCCCTGTACCATGAGGCGTGGCTCTAGTAGACTATACATTTACCCTGACTTTGCCATTCATGTATCTGTTTGCCTAATGTAGCCCCCGTACCATAAGGCGTGGCTCTAGCAGACTATGCATTAACCATGACTTTGCCATTCATGTATCTGTTTGCCTAATGTAGCCCCGTACCATGAGGCCTGGCTCTAGTAGACAATGCATTCACCCTGACTTTGCCATTCATGTATCTGTTTGCCTAATGTAGCCCCAGGTAGCATGAGACGTGGTTCTAGTAGACTACACATTCACCCTGACTTTCCCATTCATGTATCTGTTTGCCTAATTTAGCCCCCGTACCATGAGGCATGGTTCTAGTCGAATATGCTTTCACCCTGACTTTGCCATTCATGTATCGGTTTGCCTAATATTGCCCCGTACCAAGAGGCATGGCTCTAGCAGACTATGCATTTACTCTGACTTTGTCATTCATGTATCTGTTTTCCTAATGTAGCCCCTGTACCATGAGGCATGGCTCTAGTAGACTATGCATTTACTCTGACTTTACCATTCATGTATCTGTTTGCCTACTATAGCCCCGTACCATGAGGCATGGCTCTAGCGGACTATGCATTTACCCTGACTTTGCAATTCATGTATCTGTTTGCCTAATGTAGCCCCGTACCATGAGGCGTGGCTCTAGGGGACTATGTATTTTCCGTGACTTTGCCATTCATGTATCTGTTTGCCTATTTTAGCCCCTGTACCATGAGACGTGGGTCTAGCAGACTATGTATTTACCCTGACTTTGACATTCATGTATCTGGTTGCAAAATGTAGCCCCCGTACCATGAGGCATTGCTCTAGTAGACTATGCATTTACCCTGACTTTGCCATTCATGTATCTGTTTGCCTAATGTAGCCCCCATACCATGAGGTGTGGCTTTAGTGGACTATGCATTTACTCTAACTTTGCCATTCATGTATCTGTTTGTCTAATGTAGCCCCGTACCATGAGGTGTGGCTTTAGTGGACTATGCATTTACTCTGACTTTGCCATTCATGTATCTGTTTGCCTAATGTAGCCCCCGTACCATGAGGCATGGCTCTAGTAGAATATGCATTTACTCTGACTTTACGATTCATGTATCTGTTTGCCTAATGTAGCCCCCCGTACCATGAGGTGTGGATCTAGTGGACTATGCATTTACCCTGACTTTGCCATTCATCTATCTGTTTTCCTAATGTAGCCCCCCGTACCATGAGGCGGTGCTCTAGCAGACTATGCATTCACCATGACTTTGCCATTCATGTATCTGTTTACCTAATGTAGCCCCTGTACTATGAGGTGTGGCTTTAGTGGTCTATGCATTTACTCTTACTTTGCCATTCATGTATCTGTTTGCCTAATGTAGCCCCGTACCATGAGGGGTGGCTTTAGTGGACTGTGCATTTACTCTGACTTTGCCATTCATGTATCTGTTTGCCTAATGTAGCCCCTGTACCATGAGGCGTGGCTCTAGTAGACTATACATTTACCCTGACTTTGCCATTCATGTATCTGTTTGCCTAATGTAGCCCCCGTACCATGAGGCATGGCTCTAGTAGAATATGCATTTCCTCTGACTTTACCATTCATGTATCTGTTTGCCTAATGTAGCCCCCCGTACCATGAGGTATGGATCTAGTGGACTATGCATTTACCCTGACTTTGCCATTCATCTATCTGTTTTCCTAATGTAGCCCCCCGTACCATGAGGCGGTGCTCTAGCAGACTATGCATTCACCATGACTTTGCCATTCATGTATCTGTTTGCCTAATGTAGCCCCCGTAGCATGAGACGTGGTTCTAGAAGACTACACATTCACCCTGACTTTGCCATTCATCTGTCTGTTTGCCTAATTTAGCCCCGTACCATGAGGCATGGTTCTAGTAGAATATGCTTTCACCCTGACTTTGCCATTCATGTATCTGTTTACCTAATGTAGCCCCGTACCATGAGGCGTGTCTCTAGCGGACTATGCATTCCCTGACTTTGCCAATCATGTATTTGTTTACCTAATGTAGCCCCGTACCATGAGGCGTGTCTCTAGCGGACTATGCATTTACCCTGACTTTGCCAATCATGTATCTGTTTGCCTAATGTAGCCCCGTACAATGAGGCGTGGCTCTAGGGGACTATACATTTACCCTGACTTTGCCAATCATGTATCTGTTTGCCTAATGTAGCCCCCGTACCATGAGGCTTGGCTCTAGCAGACTATGCATTCACCATGACTTTGCCATTCATGTATCTGTTTGCCTAATGTAGCCCCGTACCATGAGGCCTGGCTCTAGTAGATGATGCATTCACCCTGACTTTGCCATTCATGTATCTGTTTGCTTAATGTAGCCCCCGGTAGCATGAGACGTGGTTCTAGTAGACTACACATTCACCCTGACTTTTGCCTAATTTAGCCCCCGTACCATGAGGCATGGCTCTAGCAGACTATGCATTCACCCTGACTTTACCAGTCATGTATCTGTTTACCTAATGTAGCCCTGTACCATGATGCGTGGCTCTAGCGGACTATGCATTTACCCTGACTTTGCCATTCATGTATCTGTTTGCCTAATGTAGCCCTGTACCATGAGGCGTGGCTCTAGGGGACTATGGCCCTCATTACGACCCTGGCGGAATTCGGAAAACGATGGCGGAAATGCAATACCGCCATCGAATAGCGCTCGGTGCGACTATGACCCGTCACCGCAAAGTACGATGCCATTAGCGACACCGTAGTGAACGCCAACGCTAACTGCACCAAGCACGCGCGCGCGCGCCATGCCAAACCGTAAACACCACCATGGCGCAAGGGTACGCCAATTCCGACCCTAGCGGACATGTACCTAACGCCATCAAGCATGGCGGAATGCACCATTCCGCCATGGTGAGAAGTACGGCATCGCGAATCAACCGTAAACGGCCCCACTGAGTGCCCGTACACCGCTCCCTGCCCACAAAGTACAACTCCCCGTAGGTGCAATGAAGTCACAATGCAACCATTGAAATGTACAAGTCACCCATGCATGCCAACGAACAAAAGAAACACAACAGGGGCCAATGGGAGCTGCAGGGCACAAATGGCACGAATACAGAAGCCATCCCAATGGACATGACCACAGTCCCCCACCAAGAAACGCACGGAAACACAGGCACCTGTGACCAGCAATATTCCGAAAATCACATCATTCCACCAGTCCACCTGGCTGACCGGCATCTGTTACACAAAACCCAATCCCCCGCCCCTGAGCATGACAACATTCAAACTGTCATATTGGCAGCCCCCATCCCTGACCTCACGGGCTTCGTAGGCAAACGCGCCCAGTACAGTACCACGCAACTAAACTCCGAAGCTGGAACCCAGTGCAGATCTCCTCACAATACATCGCCCCCCAAATAGGCATATGCCACATCACTTGCAAAGAAGAACGCTACACGGGCCAAATCAGAATAGAAATTTAATGCACATCAAAATCACCAAGCCCATACAGCCATCAGGCCATGAACTCCAAAACACATTTCACCATTGTGGGCTGCATCCGCAAGAAATGACCAGCCACTACTTGTGTGACGCCCTGTTCCCTCATGGTACACAGAGCCACATTCACGTACGAAAAGGCAACATGGAAGCGCACAGAACCGCAGGGCCGTCCCAATGGGGAGGCACTAGTCCAGCTTAAAGGCCGAAATGTTGCTCCGAGCCACCAGTACTGCGTAAGGGCATGTGGCCCATTGGCGATCGTCCCATAAGATCGTAATGCTGCTCCACTGATTAACACGAAGCAGCAGGTGTCGGGAGTAAAACCCATCTGCAGGAGTGGCATACAGATGGCAGTGGCAAAAGGGGAGGAGATACCTGTCAACCAAAAGAAAAGAAAAAGAACAGAATGGCCATCAGTACTACATTCCAACAACTCACTGCAATGATCACACTAAATCCACAGCCACATGCATGCTAGCCCACTCCAAAGGTCCATCACCACCCAAAAACCACTTGCGACTCATAACTATCTATATCGAGGTGTAAACACCATCACAAACGAGTGTACCTGTGCATGCGCCTGTGAAAACAGAATCCATCTGATGGGATTGGTAACGTGCATGGACACAAGTGTCTGAGGGCGCGTCGAGACAGGGAGGGCTCAACAAGGCCAGATAGACGATGGTCCCACTATGGCAGCCCTGCATCACATAGCGTAGGGGAGGCGGATAGATCCCAAGAAGCCCTGTACATGGCAAACTCTGTATCAAATCACCTGCCCATGCATCCATTCATCATTCCCTCATCCCGGGATTAAAACGCCTGAATATTTACTCACATAACATTAGAAATATCCATTGAGTCTGTGCGTTATGCAGCCTGCAAAATCCACAGTGCCCCAGCCCGTAATTCCAGTGTAGTGAAGTAACATGTATATGGGAACGTCCGGCCTCATCGCCCACGTCGCTATTGCGCATCCCAAACCATTCATATCAATCATTGCATTCTCGCCATGGCCTCTGTCCCAAGGACATTGAACAATAGAACGTTATATTTGCAGTCAGACCTGTGGGCATCTCCTCGCCGCTAGCTGAAAACCGAAAGCGCCGCCCTTCGAATTCCTCATTTGCAACATCACGTCGAAGAGGCATCCGTGGCCGTTTGAATACACTAATTAATCCATCGAGTGTGGCTGTGTGTGAAAATGGCAACTGCCTTCACCCACGAATGGGACGCCCCGCCCGTCGTTGCAACTCGGTACAGTCATGAATGAGGGCCCACCGTTACTCGAGTACTACGTTCCACTGACCCTTCACAACTCTGTTCGCGACTGCACAGATAGTATGTGAACCAATGGGACCACAGCAGAATGAACATATCAACCAATGTTACACGGCCATCGGGTACAAATACATGATTGCAATAGCAAGATGCCATTCCACGAATTGCAGCGTTGTGCGCGGGACGTGCTCGGCCAAAGGGGAGAGCAGTTTGCACAGGTGGAATGAATCACCACAGGTGGAGGCCATTCAGCCTGAAAACACATAAATTGCACAGCCAGTCTCCTCCCACAACCACACCGAAATGCTACCGGCAGGACTCGCGATGTTGGCCCTGGGGGACCTGATAGCACTGCAAGTACTCCAACTCCAAGAAGAAGACGAACACCAACTACAACCAGCCGCACGGAGGAGACGCAGGAGGAGGAGGAGGCCAAGGCAGGGCCAGCAAGGGCCGCCAGCACAGCCACTACCACCACGCAGGCAGCCCGCAATCCCACGCCTCCGAGCACATCCGTTCAACCTCACTGATGAGCAGATCCACACCCTCTACCGTCTGGACCGGGACACCATAGCCGCCATTGTGGACATGACACAGGCTGACCTTGTCAGCATGATAGATAGCCCAACCGCCATCCCACCCCTACTGAAGGTGGTGTCTGTACTCCACTTCCTGGCCACAGGCACCTACCAGCACACAGTCGGACAGTTGCATGGCATTTCTCAGCCACTGTTCTCACGGACACTATTGCAAGTGCTCGATGCCCTCCTGCAGCACGCAGACGACTACATCTCCCTACCACGCTCGGAGCAGGAAATTACCAACACAAAAGTGGGATTCCATGCACTTGCCGGCATACCGGGTTGCATTGGTGCCATCGACTGCACCCATGTGGAATTGGTCGTCCCACATGCCATGGAGGCCCAGTACCGCAACCGAAAACAATTTCATTCTCTGAATGTACAAATGGTGTGTGACTCCAACAGGATCATTACACATTGTTGTGCCCGATTCCCTGGATCAACCCATGATTCTATGATCTTGAGGAACTCTACAATACCACGCTACATGGAGCGACACGCAGGGAACAGATCCTGGCTACTCGGTGAGTCTCATTTCATGCATGATAATGTGGGGTATGTGATTCGGCAATGACCTGGCAGGAAGGGGGGGGGGGTGTGCGTACGTAGCAATGGCATTCCACATCATACGTTTCTCGTCCACATACAGGTGATGCTGGATATCCACTGAAGAGATGGCTCCTCACACCAGTCCGGAACCCACGGGACCAGCATGAGGAGGACTACAACCATGCCCACTCACGTACCCGTGTAGTCATTGAACAGGCATTCGGCCTACTGAAGGGTCGTTTCCGCTGCCTCAGCAGGTCTGGCGGGGCACTCCTGTACCGCCATGAGAAGGTTGCAAAGATGGTGATGGCATGTGTCATGCTCCACAACATGTGCGTACGTAGAAATGTGCCCATGCCCCCTGACGCAGAACGGCAAGCACCTGATGATGGTCATGATGAGGGTGGGGATGTGGCAGCACCTCAAGGAGTCTGCGAGGCACCGGAGGGCCGTGACATTCGTCAGCATCTCATTGATGTATGCTTCTAGCACTCACGCCTGGTGGCTGATACATGGACACGGGACTCGTGGCACTGTGTGTGTCTGGGACATGCACAATATGGACTGTACGCCTATGATGGCCTAGTACACAAAGATCAATGTCCACACATCTCATTGGTTGATCGTGCACTTTTTATGGCATATGTGATATCATGTTGTACACCCTATCGACCCGCCACCCAAGTGAGCCCAACACACCCCCTCCACCCTCCTACCTCCCCCCCGAACACCAGTGTCCAAAGATGCTCATTGTCAGTGGGCAGTCGCTATTGCAAGCCCCCTCTGCGGGTATCAGGGGCACCCCTGCCTGTGGAGCGCAGGTTCCTCCCAGATCTACGTTGGGGGCTGCCCTGGACGGAACTTGCAATGGATGATGTCTCTGCCTGCTCACGTCCATGCATGTCCCTAAGGGTTTGCGAGAGCTCAGTGAGCACACGGCGCACTGCGGCAAGTTCGGCACATACGTCCTTGGACGTCGCATGCAGTTCCCCCCTCAGGCTCTCGGTGCTTCTCTCCATTTGTGCACTTAGTGTCTCTGTACCTCTCTCCATTTCTGCCCTAAGTGTCTCAGTTGATGTTTCTATGTCTGCCTTAGTGCCCCCACATTCATCGGCATGGTCCTTGAGGAGTGTGGCCAGTTGCTGCTGTTGCACGATTAACTGGTCGAGGGACTGTTGCCTCTGCTGGGCCATGGCCATTTGCGGGGGTGTCACAGAGGGGCTGTTGTCCTCATGTAACCTTGCCACAGGGCTTGTGGGGGATGGCCAGTCGTCGTCTTGTGGGTGCCCCTGCGTGGTATCCTCATGTTGTACGGGATGGGACAGACAGGGGGATTGGGACAGGTCATGGATGGATCTGACTTCGACATCCCCGTCTTCTGTGTCGGAGCATGCTGCCATCAATGGGGTGTCACCTATGGTGCTGCTGCCACCGGAGGCAGTGCCTTCTGTGGCATCCGTTGGGGGGACCTGTGGTGGTGGTGTTGTGGGCATGCTGGCTGCTGGGGTGCCTGTTGATGTTCCCTCCTCTGTGCTGCCACCTGATTTGTGCTGCTGCCGTGTCTTGATGCGTGCAGCTGAGGTGGAGGGTCTTTGGCCGTTGGTCTTGGCCCTCTTTGCAGGTGTGCTGGTAGGGGTGTCCTGAAGCTCGTCGTTTGGATCGGACCCTGTGGTGGAGTAAAGGAGGGCGAGGGTTATTGATGGGTCTGTGGGAATTGGAATGGCATTGTATCACATGCATTGGGGTGGTACCTGAGGGTGATTTGGGTCGGGGCCTTGGAGGTGCTTTCATTGTGTGTGGAGTGAGGGTGCAGTTGTTTGGCAGCCTGCAGTTAGGGTGTGCCTGCTGCACGTGTAGTGCGTGTTTTAGGGGTTTTTAATTATTTATGTATTTATTGTGGGTTTTAACGTGCGCTATCAGGCCGATGTGTGTGGACGTTCTCCTGGACATGTGTTTCTGTTGCACTATGTGGACGCATGGTACTTCACATGGATGGACTTTGTGGATTTGGCATTGTTTTATTTGGGCCACCTACCTGAATCTTCGGATGTCTGCACTCCTTTCTCCATCCCTCCGACTCCCTCTATGCTCTCCATTCCGATGGTGGAGGCACAGATTTCTTCCCAGGGGGTCAACTTGATGGGTGATTCAGGACCTCCCCCGGTGGCTGTGGCAATGTTGCGGTTGGCAGAGAGTATGCTGCGGATGCGTATCCGCAGGTCGTCCCATCGCTTACGGCATTGCTGTGGGGTGCGGGGTGCGGTCCCCACCGCACTTACCCGCTGTGCCACCAGAGCCCATATGGCCTTCTTGTTTGCAAGTGCCGTCCTGGTCATTTGCGTGCAGAAGACGACGGCAGCATTCTCCTGGAGGGTCTCTGTTAGCACGGTGAGTTCCTCACGGGAGAAGTGGACCTGCCGCTTGCGGTCGCACGCTTTCTTCGCTACTTTTCCCATTTTTCTTGGTTTCGCTAGGGTGGATGACGGGTTGGGGTGTGTCTCAGGGTAGTGATTTTAGTGGTTGTGTGGTTTTAGTGGTTTTATAGGTGTACGGCGGGATGTTTCCCGTTCCGGGCCCATGTTTTAACTTCCGTTTCCGTATATTTCCGGTCACCGTACTTTCCGGTAGGCGCACACTGCGGTGTCCGCTGTGATGGGTGGCGGTATTGCACCTAGGGCGCCGTACGGCGGCGGTGTGGGCCGTTTTGGGGTCATTTCCGCCATCACGGACTTTGCACTTCCGCCATGCCGTGGTGCTCGTGCCCGATGGGTCGGAATGGGCCGCACTTTGCTCCTTCGTGCAATGGCGGAAACGCCATTTACGCTGTGGCGGTCCGGTCAGTCACTTTCCGCCAGGGTCGTAATGAGGGCCTATGTATTTTCCGTGACTTTGCCATTCATGTATCTGGTTGCCAAATGTAGCGCCCGTACCATGAGGCGTTGCTCTAGTAGACTATGCATTTACCCTGACTTTGCCATTAATCTATTTGTTTTCCTAATGTAGCCCCTGTACCATGAGGCGTGGCTCTAGTAAACTATGCATTTACTCTGACTTTGCCATTCATGTATTTGTTTGCCTAATATAGCCCCATACCATGAGGCGTCGCTCTAGTAGACTACGCATTTACCCTGACTTTGCCATTTGTCTATCTGTTTGCCTAATGTAGCCCCCCGTACCATGAGGCGTGGCCCTAGCAGACTATGCATTCACCATGACTTTGCCATTCATGTATCTGTTTGCCTAATGTAGCCCCGTACCATGAGGCCTGGCTCTAGTAGACTATGCATTCACCCTGACTTTGCCATTCATGTATCTGTTTGCCTAATTTAGCACCCGTACCATGAGGCATGGTTCTAGTAGAATATGCATTCACCCTGACTTTGCCATTCATGTATCTGTTTGCCTAAAGTAGCCCCGTACCATCAGGCCTGGCTCTAGTAGACTATGCATTCACCATGACTTTGCCATTCATGTATCTGTTTGCCTAATGTAGCCCCCGTACCATGAGGCGTGGCTTTAGTGGACTATGCATTTACTCTAATTTTGCCATTCATGTATCTGTTTCCCTAATGTAGCCCCGTACCATGAGGCGAGGCTTTAGTGGACTATACATTTACTCTGACTTTACCATCCATGTATCTGTTTGCTCAATGTAGCCCCCGTACCATGAGCTGTGGATCTAGTGGACTATGCATTTACCCTGACTTTGCCATTCATCTATCTGTTTTCCTAATGTAGCCCCCCTTACTTTGAGGCATGGCTGTAGCAGACTATGCATTCACCCTGACATTGCCATTCATGTATCTGTTTGCGTAATGTAGCCCCGTACCATGAAGCATGGCTCTAGCAGACTATGCATTTACCCTATCTTTGCCATTCATGTATCGGTTTGCTTAATATAGCCCTGTACCATGAGGCGTGGCTCTAGCAGACTATGCATTCACCCTTTCTTTACCATTCATGTATCTGTTTACCTAATGTAGCCCTGTACCATGAGGCGTGTCTCTAGCGGACTATGCATTTACCCTGACTTTGCCAATCATGTATCTGTTTACCTAACGTAGCCCCGTACCATGAGGCGTGTCTCTAGTGGACTATGCATTTACCCTGACTTTGCCAATCATGTATCTGTTTGCTCAATGTATCCCCGTACCATGATGCGTGGCTTTAAGGGACTATGTATTTACCGTGACTTTGACATTCATGTATCTGTTTGCCTAATGTAGCCCCTGTACCATGAGGCGTGGCTTTAGTGGACTATTAATTTACTCTAACTTTGCCATTCATGTATCTGTTTGCCTAATGTAGCCCCGTACCATGAGGCATGGCTTTAGTGGACTGTGCATTTACTCTGACTTTGCCAGTCATGTATCTGTTTGCCTAATGTAGCCCCTGTACCATGAGGCGTGGCTCTAGTAGACTATACATTTACCCTGACTTTGCCATTCATGTATCTGTTTGCCTAATGTAACCCCCGTACCATAAGGCTTGGCTCTAGCAGACTATGCATTAACCATGACTTTGCCATTCATGTATCTGTTTGCCTAATGTAGCCCCCGTACCATGAGGCATGGCTCTAGTAGAATATGCATTTCCTCTGACTTTACCATTCATGTATCTGTTTGCCTAATGTAGCCCCCCGTACCATGAGGTATGGATCTAGTGGACTATGCATTTACCCTGACTTTGCCATTCATCTATCTGTTTTCCTAATGTAGCCCCCCGTACCATGAGGCGGTGCTCTAGCAGACTATGCATTCACCATGACTTTGCCATTCATGTATCTGTTTGCCTAATGTAGCCCCCGTAGCATGAGACGTGGTTCTAGAAGACTACACATTCACCCTGACTTTGCCATTCATCTGTCTGTTTGCCTAATTTAGCCCCGTACCATGAGGCATGGTTCTAGTAGAATATGCTTTCACCCTGACTTTGCCATTCATGTATCTGTTTACCTAATGTAGCCCCGTACCATGAGGCGTGTCTCTAGCGGACTATGCATTCCCTGACTTTGCCAATCATGTATTTGTTTACCTAATGTAGCCCCGTACCATGAGGCGTGTCTCTAGCGGACTATGCATTTACCCTGACTTTGCCAATCATGTATCTGTTTGCCTAATGTAGCCCCGTACAATGAGGCGTGGCTCTAGGGGACTATACATTTATCCTGACTTTGCCAATCATGTATCTGTTTGCCTAATGTAGCCCCCGTACCATGAGGCTTGGCTCTAGCAGACTATGCATTCACCATGACTTTGCCATTCATGTATCTGTTTGCCTAATGTAGCCCCGTACCATGAGGCCTGGCTCTAGTAGATGATGCATTCACCCTGACTTTGCCATTCATGTATCTGTTTGCTTAATGTAGCCCCCGGTAGCATGAGACGTGGTTCTAGTAGACTACACATTCACCCTGACTTTTGCCTAATTTAGCCCCCGTACCATGAGGCATGGCTCTAGCAGACTATGCATTCACCCTGACTTTACCAGTCATGTATCTGTTTACCTAATGTAGCCCTGTACCATGATGCGTGGCTCTAGCGGACTATGCATTTACCCTGACTTTGCCATTCATGTATCTGTTTGCCTAATGTAGCCCTGTACCATGAGGCGTGGCTCTAGGGGACTATGGCCCTCATTACGACCCTGGCGGAATTCGGAAACCGATGGCGGAAATGCAATACCGCCATCGAATAGCGCTCGGTGCGACTATGACCCGTCACCGCAAAGTACGATGCCATTAGCGACACCGTAGTGAACGCCAACGCTAACTGCACCAAGCACGCGCGCGCGCGCCATGCCAAACCGTAAACACCACCATGGCGCAAGGGTACGCCAATTCCGACCCTAGCGGACATGTACCTAACGCCATCAAGCATGGCGGAATGCACCATTCCGCCATGGTGAGAAGTACGGCATCGCGAATCAACCGTAAACGGCCCCACTGAGTGCCCGTACACCGCTCCCTGCCCACAAAGTACAACTCCCCGTAGGTGCAATGAAGTCACAATGCAACCATTGAAATGTACAAGTCACCCATGCATGCCAACGAACAAAAGAAACACAACAGGGGCCAATGGGAGCTGCAGGGCACAGATGGCACGAATACAGAAGCCATCCCAATGGACATGACCACAGTCCCCCACCAAGAAACGCACGCAAACACAGGCACCTGTGACCAGCAATATTCCGAAAATCACATCATTCCACCAGTCCACCTGGCTGACCGGCATCTGTTACACAAAACCCAATCCCCCGCCCCTGAGCATGACAACATTCAAACTGTCATATTGGCAGCCCCCATCCCTGACCTCACGGGCTTCGTAGGCAAACGCGCCCAGTACAGTACCACGCAACTAAACTCCGAAGCTGGAACCCAGTGCAGATCTCCTCACAATACATCGCCCCCCAAATAGGCATATGCCACATCACTTGCAAAGAAGAACGCTACACGGGCCAAATCAGAATAGAAATTTAATGCACATCAAAATCACCAAGCCCATACAGCCATCAGGCCATGAACTCCAAAACACATTTCACCATTGTGGGCTGCATCCGCAAGAAATGACCAGCCACTACTTGTGTGACGCCCTGTTCCCTCATGGTACACAGAGCCACATTCACGTACGAAAAGGCAACATGGAAGCGCACAGAACCGCAGGGCCGTCCCAATGGGGAGGCACTAGTCCAGCTTAAAGGCCGAAATGTTGCTCCGAGCCACCAGTACTGCGTAAGGGCATGTGGCCCATTGGCGATCGTCCCATAAGATCGTAATGCTGCTCCACTGATTAACACGAAGCAGCAGGTGTCGGGAGTAAAACCCATCTGCAGGAGTGGCATACAGATGGCAGTGGCAAAAGGGGAGGAGATACCTGTCAACCAAAAGAAAAGAAAAAGAACAGAATGGCCATCAGTACTACATTCCAACAACTCACTGCAATGATCACACTAAATCCACAGCCACATGCATGCTAGCCCACTCCAAAGGTCCATCACCACCCAAAAACCACTTGCGACTCATAACTATCTATATCGAGGTGTAAACACCATCACAAACGAGTGTACCTGTGCATGCGCCTGTGAAAACAGAATCCATCTGATGGGATTGGTAACGTGCATGGACACAAGTGTCTGAGGGCGCGTCGAGACAGGGAGGGCTCAACAAGGCCAGATAGACGATGGTCCCACTATGGCAGCCCTGCATCACATAGCGTAGGGGAGGCGGATAGATCCCAAGAAGCCCTGTACATGGCAAACTCTGTATCAAATCACCTGCCCATGCATCCATTCATCATTCCCTCATCCCGGGATTAAAACGCCTGAATATTTACTCACATAACATTAGAAATATCCATTGAGTCTGTGCGTTATGCAGCCTGCAAAATCCACAGTGCCCCAGCCCGTAATTCCAGTGTAGTGAAGTAACATGTATATGGGAACGTCCGGCCTCATCGCCCACGTCGCTATTGCGCATCCCAAACCATTCATATCAATCATTGCATTCTCGCCATGGCCTCTGTCCCAAGGACATTGAACAATAGAACGTTATATTTGCAGTCAGACCTGTGGGCATCTCCTCGCCGCTAGCTGAAAACCGAAAGCGCCGCCCTTCGAATTCCTCATTTGCAACATCACGTCGAAGAGGCATCTGTGGCCGTTTGAATACACTAATTAATCCATCGAGTGCGGCTGTGTGTGAAAATGGCAACTGCCTTCACCCACGAATGGGACGCCCCGCCCGTCGTTGCAACTCGGTACAGTCATGAATGAGGGCCCACCGTTACTCGAGTACTACGTTCCACTGACCCTTCACAACTCTGTTCGCGACTGCACAGATAGTATGTGAACCAATGGGACCACAGCAGAATGAACATATCAACCAATGTTACACGGCCATCGGGTACAAATACATGATTGCAATAGCAAGATGCCATTCCACGAATTGCAGCGTTGTGCGCGGGACGTGCTCGGCCAAAGGGGAGAGCAGTTTGCACAGGTGGAATGAATCACCACAGGTGGAGGCCATTCAGCCTGAAAACACATAAATTGCACAGCCAGTCTCCTCCCACAACCACACCGAAATGCTACCGGCAGGACTCGCGATGTTGGCCCTGGGGGACCTGATAGCACTGCAAGTACTCCAACTCCAAGAAGAAGACGAACACCAACTACAACCAGCCACACGGAGGAGACGCAGGAGGAGGAGGAGGCCAAGGCAGGGCCAGCAAGGGCCGCCAGCACAGCCACTACCACCACGCAGGCAGCCCGCAATCCCACGCCTCCGAGCACATCCGTTCAACCTCACTGATGAGCAGATCCACACCCTCTACCGTCTGGACCGGGACACCATAGCCGCCATTGTGGACATGACACAGGCTGACCTTGTCAGCATGATAGATAGCCCAACCGCCATCCCACCCCTACTGAAGGTGGTGTCTGTACTCCACTTCCTGGCCACAGGCACCTACCAGCACACAGTCGGACAGTTGCATGGCATTTCTCAGCCACTGTTCTCACGGACACTATTGCAAGTGCTCGATGCCCTCCTGCAGCACGCAGACGACTACATCTCCCTACCACGCTCGGAGCAGGAAATTACCAACACAAAAGTGGGATTCCATGCACTTGCCGGCATACCGGGTTGCATTGGTGCCATCGACTGCACCCATGTGGAATTGGTCGTCCCACATGCCATGGAGGCCCAGTACCGCAACCGAAAACAATTTCATTCTCTGAATGTACAAATGGTGTGTGACTCCAACAGGATCATTACACATTGTTGTGCCCGATTCCCTGGATCAACCCATGATTCTATGGTCTTGAGGAACTCTACAATACCACGCTACATGGAGCGACACGCAGGGAACAGATCCTGGCTACTCGGTGAGTCTCATTTCATGCATGATAATGTGGGGTATGTGATTCGGCAATGACCTGGCAGGAAGGGGGGGGGGTGTGCGTACGTAGCAATGGCATTCCACATCATACGTTTCTCGTCCACATACAGGTGATGCTGGATATCCACTGAAGAGATGGCTCCTCACACCAGTCCGGAACCCACGGGACCAGCATGAGGAGGACTACAACCATGCCCACTCACGTACCCGTGTAGTCATTGAACAGGCATTCGGCCTACTGAAGGGTCGTTTCCGCTGCCTCAGCAGGTCTGGCGGGGCACTCCTGTACCGCCATGAGAAGGTTGCAAAGATGGTGATGGCATGTGTCATGCTCCACAACATGTGCGTACGTAGAAATGTGCCCATGCCCCCTGACGCAGAACTGCAAGCACCTGATGATGGTCATGATGAGGGTGGGGATGTGGCAGCACCTCAAGGAGTCTGCGAGGCACCGGAGGGCCGTGACATTCGTCAGCATCTCATTGATGTATGCTTCTAGCACTCACGCCTGGTGGCTGATACATGGACACGGGACTCGTGGCACTGTGTGTGTCTGGGACATGCACAATATGGACTGTACGCCTATGATGGCCTAGTACACAAAGATCAATGTCCACACATCTCATTGGTTGATCGTGCACTTTTTATGGCATATGTGATATCATGTTGTACACCCTATCGACCCGCCACCCAAGTGAGCCCAACACACCCCCTCCACCCTCCTACCTCCCCCCCGAACACCAGTGTCCAAAGATGCTCATTGTCAGTGGGCAGTCGCTATTGCAAGCCCCCTCTGCGGGTATCAGGGGCACCCCTGCCTGTGGAGCGCAGGTTCCTCCCAGATCTACGTTGGGGGCTGCCCTGGACGGAACTTGCAACGGATGATGTCTCTGCCTGCTCACGTCCATGCATGTCCCTAAGGGTTTGCGAGAGCTCAGTGAGCACACGGCGCACTGCGGCAAGTTCGGCACATACGTCCTTGGACGTCGCATGCAGTTCCCCCCTCAGGCTCTCGGTGCTTCTCTCCATTTGTGCACTTAGTGTCTCTGTACCTCTCTCCATTTCTGCCCTAAGTGTCTCAGTTGATGTTTCTATGTCTGCCTTAGTGCCCCCACATTCATCGGCATGGTCCTTGAGGAGTGTGGCCAGTTGCTGCTGTTGCACGATTAACTGGTCGAGGGACTGTTGCCTCTGCTGGGCCATGGCCATTTGCGGGGGTGTCACAGAGGGGCTGTTGTCCTCATGTAACCTTGCCACAGGGCTTGTGGGGGATGGCCAGTCGTCGTCTTGTGGGTGCCCCTGCGTGGTATCCTCATGTTGTACGGGATGGGACAGACAGGGGGATTGGGACAGGTCATGGATGGATCTGACTTCGACATCCCCGTCTTCTGTGTCGGAGCATGCTGCCATCAATGGGGTGTCACCTATGGTGCTGCTGCCACCGGAGGCAGTGCCTTCTGTGGCATCCGTTGGGGGGACCTGTGGTGGTGGTGTTGTGGGCATGCTGGCTGCTGGGGTGCCTGTTGATGTTCCCTCCTCTGTGCTGCCACCTGATTTGTGCTGCTGCCGTGTCTTGATGCGTGCAGCTGAGGTGGAGGGTCTTTGGCCGTTGGTCTTGGCCCTCTTTGCAGGTGTGCTGGTAGGGGTGTCCTGAAGCTCGTCGTTTGGATCGGACCCTGTGGTGGAGTAAAGGAGGGCGAGGGTTATTGATGGGTCTGTGGGAATTGGAATGGCATTGTATCACATGCATTGGGGTGGTACCTGAGGGTGATTTGGGTCGGGGCCTTGGAGGTGCTTTCATTTGTGTGTGGAGTGAGGGTGCAGTTGTTTGGCAGCCTGCAGTTAGGGTGTGCCTGCTGCACGTGTAGTGCGTGTTTTAGGGGTTTTTAATTATTTATGTATTTATTGTGGGTTTTAACGTGCGCTATCAGGCCGATGTGTGTGGACGTTCTCCTGGACATGTGTTTCTGTTGCACTATGTGGACGCATGGTACTTCACATGGATGTACTTTGTGGATTTGGCATAGTTTTATTTGGGCCACCTACCTGAATCTTCGGATGTCTGCACTCCTTTCTCCATCCCTCCGACTCCCTCTATGCTCTCCATTCCGATGGTGGAGGCACAGATTTCTTCCCAGGGGGTCAACTTGATGGGTGATTCAGGACCTCCCCCGGTGGCTGTGGCAATGTTGCGGTTGGCAGAGAGTATGCTGCGGACGCGTATCCGCAGGTCGTCCCATCGCTTACGGCATTGCTGTGGGGTGCGGGGTGCGGTCCCCACCGCACTTACCCGCTGTGCCACCAGAGCCCATATGGCCTTCTTGTTTGCAAGTGCCGTCCTGGTCATTTGCGTGCAGAAGACGACGGCAGCATTCTCCTGGAGGGTCTCTGTTAGCACGGTGAGTTCCTCACGGGAGAAGTGGACCTGCCGCTTGCGGTCGCACGCTTTCTTCGCTACTTTTCCCATTTTTCTTGGTTTCGCTAGGGTGGATGACGGGTTGGGGTGTGTCTCAGGGTAGTGATTTTAGTGGTTGTGTGGTTTTAGTGGTTTTATAGGTGTACGGCGGGATGTTTCCCGTTCCGGGCCCATGTTTTAACTTCCGTTTCTGTATATTTCCGGTCACCGTACTTTCCGGTAGGCGCACACTGCGGTGTCCGCTGTGATGGGTGGCGGTATTGCACCTAGGGCGCCGTACGGCGGCGGTGTGGGCCGTTTTGGGGTCATTTCCGCCATCACGGACTTTGCACTTCCGCCATGCCGTGGTGCTCGTGCCCGATGGGTCGGAATGGGCCGCACTTTGCTCCTTCGTGCAATGGCGGAAACGCCATTTACGCTGTGGCGGTCCGGTCAGTCACTTTCCGCCAGGGTCGTAATGAGGGCCTATGTATTTTCCGTGACTTTGCCATTCATGTATCTGGTTGCCAAATGTAGCGCCCGTACCATGAGGCGTTGCTCTAGTAGACTATGCATTTACCCTGACTTTGCCATTAATCTATTTGTTTTCCTAATGTAGCCCCTGTACCATGAGGCGTGGCTCTAGTAAACTATGCATTTACTCTGACTTTGCCATTCATGTATTTGTTTGCCTAATATAGCCCCATACCATGAGGCATCGCTCTAGTAGACTACGCATTTACCCTGACTTTGCCATTTGTCTATCTGTTTGCCTAATGTAGCCCCCCGTACCATGAGGCGTGGCCCTAGCAGACTATGCATTCACCATGACTTTGCCATTCATGTATCTGTTTGCCTAATGTAGCCCCGTACCATGAGGCCTGGCTCTAGTAGACTATGCATTCACCCTAACTTTGCCATTCATGTATCTGTTTGCCTAATTTAGCACCCGTACCATGAGGCATGGTTCTAGTAGAATATGCATTCACCCTGACTTTGCCATTCATGTATCTGTTTGCCTAAAGTAGCCCCGTACCATCAGGCCTGGCTCTAGTAGACTATGCATTCACCATGACTTTGCCATTCATGTATCTGTTTGCCTAATGTAGCCCCCGTACCATGAGGCGTGGCTTTAGTGGACTATGCATTTACTCTAATTTTGCCATTCATGTATCTGTTTCCCTAATGTAGCCCCGTACCATGAGGCGAGGCTTTAGTGGACTATACATTTACTCTGACTTTACCATCCATGTATCTGTTTGCTCAATGTAGCCCCCGTACCATGAGCTGTGGATCTAGTGGACTATGCATTTACCCTGACTTTGCCATTCATCTATCTGTTTTCCTAATGTAGCCCCCCTTACTTTGAGGCATGGCTGTAGCAGACTATGCATTCACCCTGACATTGCCATTCATGTATCTGTTTGCGTAATGTAGCCCCGTACCATGAAGCATGGCTCTAGCAGACTATGCATTTACCCTATCTTTGCCATTCATGTATCGGTTTGCTTAATATAGCCCTGTACCATGAGGCGTGGCTCTAGCAGACTATGCATTCACCCTTTCTTTACCATTCATGTATCTGTTTACCTAATGTAGCCCTGTACCATGAGGCGTGTCTCTAGCGGACTATGCATTTACCCTGACTTTGCCAATCATGTATCTGTTTACCTAACGTAGCCCCGTACCATGAGGCGTGTCTCTAGTGGACTATGCATTTACCCTGACTTTGCCAATCATGTATCTGTTTGCTCAATGTATCCCCGTACCATGATGCGTGGCTTTAAGGGACTATGTATTTACCGTGACTTTGACATTCATGTATCTGTTTGCCTAATGTAGCCCCTGTACCATGAGGCGTGGCTTTAGTGGACTATTAATTTACTCTAACTTTGCCATTCATGTATCTGTTTGCCTAATGTAGCCCCGTACCATGAGGCATGGCTTTAGTGGACTGTGCATTTACTCTGACTTTGCCAGTCATGTATCTGTTTGCCTAATGTAGCCCCTGTACCATGAGGCGTGGCTCTAGTAGACTATACATTTACCCTGACTTTGCCATTCATGTATCTGTTTGCCTAATGTAACCCCCGTACCATAAGGCTTGGCTCTAGCAGACTATGCATTAACCATGACTTTGCCATTCATGTATCTGTTTGCCTAATGTAGCCCCGTACCATGAGGCCTGGCTCTAGTAGACAATGCATTCACCCTGACTTTGCCATTCATGTATCTGTTTGCCTAATGTAGCCCCAGGTAGCATGAGGCGTGTCTCTAGCGGACTATGCATTTACCCTGACTTTGCCAATCATGTATCTGTTTACCTAACGTAGCCCCGTACCATGAGGCGTGTCTCTAGTGGACTATGCATTTACCCTGACTTTGCCAATCATGTATCTGTTTGCTAGATGTATCCCCGTACCATGATGCGTGGCTTTAAGGGACTATGTATTTACCGTGACTTTGACATTCATGTATCTGTTTGCCTAATGTAGCCCCTGTACCATGAGGCGTGGCTTTAGTGGACTATTAATTTACTCTAACTTTGCCATTCATGTATCTGTTTGCCTA
This sequence comes from Ambystoma mexicanum, assembly GCF_040938575.1. Classification (NCBI taxonomy): domain Eukaryota; kingdom Metazoa; phylum Chordata; class Amphibia; order Caudata; family Ambystomatidae; genus Ambystoma; species Ambystoma mexicanum. The sequence continues at coordinate 233,050,386 of NC_090940.1, read as the reverse complement.
ATGTAGCCCCTGTACCATGAGGCGTGGCTCTAGTAGACTATACATTTACCCTGACTTTGCCATTCATGTATCTGTTTGCCTAATGTAGCCCCCGTACCATAAGGCTTGGCTCTAGCAGACTATGCATTAACCATGACTTTGCCATTCATGTATCTGTTTGCCTAAAGTAGCCCCGTACCATCAGGCCTGGCTCTAGTAGACTATGCATTCACCATGACTTTGCCATTCATGTATCTGTTTGCCTAATGTAGCCCCCGTACCATGAGGCGTGGCTTTAGTGGACTATGCATTTACTCTAACTTTGCCATTCATGTATCTGTTTCCCTAATGTTGCCCCGTACCATGAGGCGAGGCTTTAGTGGACTATACATTTACTCTGACTTTACCATCCATGTATCTGTTTGCTCAATGTAGCCCCCGTACCATGAGCTGTGGATCTAGTGGACTATGCATTTACCCTGACTTTGCCATTCATCTATCTGTTTTCCTAATGTAGCCCCCCTTACTTTGAGGCATGGCTGTAGCAGACTATGCATTCACCCTGACATTGCCATTCATGTATCTGTTTGCGTAATGTAGCCCCGTACCATGAAGCATGGCTCTAGCAGACTATGCATTTACCCTATCTTTGCCATTCATGTATCGGTTTGCTTAATATAGCCCTGTACCATGAGGCGTGGCTCTAGCAGACTATGCATTCACCCTTTCTTTACCATTCATGTATCTGTTTACCTAATGTAGCCCTGTACCATGAGGCGTGTCTCTAGCGGACTATGCATTTACCCTGACTTTGCCAATCATGTATCTGTTTACCTAACGTAGCCCCGTACCATGAGGCGTGTCTCTAGTGGACTATGCATTTACCCTGACTTTGCCAATCATGTATCTGTTTGCTCAATGTATCCCCGTACCATGATGCCTGGCTTTAAGGGACTATGGCCCTCATTACGACCCTGGCGGAATTCGGAAAACGATGGCGGAAATGCAATACCGCCATCGAATAGCGCTCGGTGCGACTATGACCCGTCACCGCAAAGTACGATGCCATTAGCGACACCGTAGTGAACGCCAACGCTAACTGCACCAAGCACGCGCGCGCGCGCCATGCCAAACCGTAAACACCACCATGGCGCAACGGTACGCCAATTCCGACCCTAGCGGACATGTACCTAACGCCATCAAGCATGGCGGAATGCACCATTCCGCCATGGTGAGAAGTACGGCATCGCGAATCAACCGTAAACGGCCCCACTGAGTGCCCGTACACCGCTCCCTGCCCACAAAGTACAACTCCCCGTAGGTGCAACGAAGCCACAATGCAACCAGTGAAATGTACAAGTCACCCATGCATGCCAACGAACAAAAGAAACACAACAGGGGCCAATGGGAGCTGCAGGGCACAGATGGCACGAATACAGAAGCCATCCCAATGGACATGACCACAGTCCCCCACCAAGAAACGCACGCAAACACAGGCACCTGTGACCAGCAATATTCCGAAAATCACATCATTCCACCAGTCCACCTGGCTGACCGGCATCTGTTACACAAAACCCAATCCCCCGCCCCTGAGCATGACAACATTCAAACTGTCATATTGGCAGCCCCCATCCCTGACCTCACGGGCTTCGTAGGCAAACGCGCCCAGTACAGTACCACGCAACTAAACTCCGAAGCTGGAACCCAGTGCAGATCTCCTCACAATACATCGCCCCCCAAATAGGCATATGCCACATCACTTGCAAAGAAGAACGCTACACGGGCCAAATCAGAATAGAAATTTAATGCACATCAAAATCACCAAGCCCATACAGCCATCAGGCCATGAACTCCAATACACATTTCACCATTGTGGGCTGCATCCGCAAGAAATGACCAGCCACTACTTGTGTGACGCCCTGTTCCCTCATGGTACACAGAGCCACATTCACGTACGAAAAGGCAACATGGAAGCGCACAGAACCGCAGGGCCGTCCCAATGGGGAGGCACTAGTCCAGCTGAAAGGCCGAAATGTTGCTCCGAGCCACCAGTACTGCGTAAGGGCATGTGACCCATTGGCGATCGTCCCATAAGATCGTAATGCTGCTCCACTGATTAACACGAAGCAGCAGGTGTCGGGAGTAAAACCCATCTGCAGGAGTGGCATACAGATGGCAGTGGCAAAAGGGGAGGAGATACCTGTCAACCAAAAGAAAAGAAAAAGAACAGAATGGCCATCAGTACTACATTCCAACAACTCACTGCAATGATCACACTAAATCCACAGCCACATGCATGCTAGCCCACTCCAAAGGTCCATCACCACCCAAAAACCACTTGCGACTCATAACTATCTATATCGAGGTGTAAACACCATCACAAACGAGTGTACCTGTGCATGCGCCTGTGAAAACAGAATCCATCTGATGGGATTGGTAACGTGCATGGACACAAGTGTCTGAGGGCGCGTCGAGACAGGGAGGGCTCAACAAGGCCAGATAGACGATGGTCCAACTATGGCAGCCCTGCATCACATAGCGTAGGGGAGGCGGATAGATCCCAAGAAGCCCTGTACATGGCAAACTCTGTATCAAATCACCTGCCCATGCATCCATTCATCATTCCCTCATCCCGGGATTAAAACGCCTGAATATTTACTCACATAACATTAGAAATATCCATTGAGTCTGTGCGTTATGCAGCCTGCAAAATCCACAGTGCCCCAGCCCGTAATTCCAGTGTAGTGAAGTAACATGTATTTGGGAACGTCCGGCCTCATCGCCCACGTCGCTATTGCGCATCCCAAACCATTCATATCAATCATTGCATTCTCGCCATGGCCCCTGTCCCAAGGACACTGAACAATAGAACGTTATATTTGCAGTCAGACCTGTGGGCATCTCCTCGCCGCTAGCTGAAAACCGAAAGCGCCGCCCTTCGAATTCCTCATTTGCAACATCACGTCGAAGAGGCATCTGTGGCCGTTTGAAAACACTAATTAATCCATCGAGTGCGGCTGTGTGTGAAAATGGCAACTGCCTTCACCCACGAATGGGACGCCCCGCCTGTCGTTGCAACTCGGTACAGTGATGAATGAGGGCCCACCGTTACTCGAGTAATACGTTCCACTGACCCTTCACAACTCTGTTCGCGACTGCACAGATAGTATGTGAAACAATGGGACCACAGCAGAATGAACATATCAACCAATGTTACACGGCCATCGGGTACAAATACATGATTGCAATAGCAAGATGCCATTCCACGAATTGCAGCGTTGTGTGCGGGACGTGCTCGGCCAAAGGGGAGAGCAGTTTGCACAGGTGGAATGAATCACCACAGGTGGAGGCCATTCAGCCTGAAAACACATAAATTGCACAGCCAGTCTCATCCCACAACCACACCGAAATGCTACCGGCAGGACTCGCGATGTTGGCCCTGGGGGACCTGATAGCACTGCAAGTACTCCAACTCCAAGAAGAAGACGAACACCAACTACAACCGGCCGCACGGAGGAGACGCAGGAGGAGGAGGAGGCCAAGGCAGGGCCAGCAAGGGCCGCCAGCACAGCCACTACCACCACGCAGGCAGCCCGCAATCCCACGCCTCTGAGCACATCCGTTCAACCTCACTGATGAGCAGATCCACACCCTCTACCGTCTGGACCGGGACACCATAGCCGCCATTGTGGACATGACACAGGCTGACCTTGTCAGCATGATAGATAGCCCAACCGCCATCCCACCCCTACTGAAGGTGGTGTCTGTACTCCACTTCCTGGCCACAGGCACCTACCAGCACACAGTCGGACAGTTGCATGGCATTTCTCAGCCACTGTTCTCACGGACACTATTGCAAGTGCTCGATGCCCTCCTGCAGCACGCAGACGACTACATCTCCCTACCACGCTCGGAGCAGGAAATAACCAACACAAAAGTGGGATTCCATGCACTTGCCGGCATACCGGGTTGCATTGGTGCCATCGACTGCACCCATGTGGAATGGTCGTCCCACATGCCATGGAGGCCCAGTACCGCAACCGAAAACAATTTCATTCTCTGAATGTACAAATGGTGTGTGACTCCAACAGGATCATTACACATTGTTGTGCCCGATTCCCTGGATCAACCCATGATTCTATGGTCTTGAGGAACTCTACAATACCACGCTACATGGAGCGACACGCAGGGAACAGATCCTGGCTACTCGGTGAGTCTCATTACATGCATGATAATGTGGGGTATGTGATTCGGCAATGACCTGGCAGGAAGGGGGGGGGGGTGTGCGTACGTAGCAATGGCATTCCACATCATACGTTTCTCGTCCACATACAGGTGATGCTGGATATCCACTGAAGAGATGGCTCCTCACACCAGTCCGGAACCCACGGGACCAGCATGAGGAGGACTACAACCATGCCCACTCACGTACCTGTGTAGTCATTGAACAGGCATTCGGCCTACTGAAGGGTCGTTTCCGCTGCCTCAGCAGGTCTGGCGGGGCACTCCTGTACCGCCATGAGAAGGTTGCAAAGATGGTGATGGCATGTGTCATGCTCCACAACATGTGCGTACGTAGAAATGTGCCCATGCCCCCTGACGCAGAACTGCAAGCACCTGATGATGGTCATGATGAGGGTGGGGATGTGGCAGCACCTCAAGGAGTCTGCGAGGCACCGGAGGCCCGTGACATTCGTCAGCATCTCATTGATGTATGCTTCTAGCACTCACGCCTGGTGGCTGATACATGGACACGGGACTCGTGGCACTGTGTGTGTCTGGGACATGCACAATATGGACTGTACGCCTATGATGGCCTAGTACACAAAGATCAATGTCCACACATCTCATTGGTTGATCGTGCACTTTTTATGGCATATGTGATATCATGTTGTACACCCTATCGACCCGCCACCCAAGTGAGCCCAACACACCCCCTCCACCCTCCCACCTCCCCCCCGAACACCAGTGTCCAAAGATGCTCATTGTCAGTGGGCAGTCGCTATTGCAAGCCCCCTCTGCGGGTATCAGGGGCACCCCTGCCTGTGGAGCGCAGGTTCCTCCCAGATCTACGTTGGGGGCTGCCCTGGACGGAACTTGCAACGGATGATGTCTCTGCCTGCTCACGTCCATGCATGTCCCTAAGGGTTTGCGAGAGCTCAGTGAGCACACGGCGCACTGCGGCAAGTTCGGCACATACGTCCTTGGACGTCGCATGCAGTTCCCCCCTCAGGCTCTCGGTGCTTCTCTCCATTTGTGCCCTTAGTGTCTCTGTACCTCTCTCCATTTCTGCCCTAAGTGTCTCAGTTGATGTTTCTATGTCTGCCTTAGTGCCCCCACATTCATCGGCATGGTCCTTGAGGAGCGTGGCCAGTTGCTGCTGTTGCACGATTAACTGGTCGAGAGACTGTTGCCTCTGCTGGGCCATGGCCATTTGCGGGGGTGTCACAGAGGGGCTGTTGTCCTCATGTTGCTCTGCCACAGGGCTTGTGGGGGATGGCCAGTCGTCGTCTTGTGGGTGTCCCTGCGTGGTATCCTCATGTTGTACGGGATGGGACAGACAGGGGGATTGGGACAGGTCATGGATGGATCTGACTTCGACATCCCCGTCTTCTGTGTCGGAGCATGCTGCCATCAATGGGGTGTCACCTATGGTGCTGCTGCCACCGGAGGCAGTGCCTTCTGTGGCATCCGTTGGGGGGACCTGTGGTGGTGGTGTTGTGGGCATGCTGGCTGCTGGGGTGCCTGTTGATGTTCCCTCCTCTGTGCTGCCACCTGATTTGTGCTGCTGCCGTGTCTTGATGCGTGCAGCTGAGGTGGAGGGTCTTTGGCCGTTGGTCTTGGCCCTCTTTGCAGGTGTGCTGGTAGGGGTGTCCTGAAGCTCGTCGTTTGGATCGGACCCTGTGGTGGAGTAAAGGAGGGCGAGGGTTATTGATGGGTCTGTGGGAATTGGAATGGCATTGTATCACATGCATTGGGGTGGTACCTGAGGGTGATTTGGGTCGGGGCCTTGGAGGTGCTTTCATTTGTGTGTGGAGTGAGGGTGCAGTTGTTTGGCAGCCTGCAGTTAGGGTGTGCCTGCTGCACGTGTAGTGCGTGTTTTAGGGGTTTTTAATTATTTATGTATTTATTGTGGGTTTTAACGTGCGCTATCAGGCCGATGTGTGTGGCCGTTCTCCTGGACATGTGTTTCTGTTGCACTATGTGGACGCATGGTACTTCACATGGATGGACTTTGTGGATTTGGCATTGTTTTATTTGGGCCACCTACCTGAATCTTCGGATGTCTGCACTCCTTTCTCCATCCCTCCGACTCCCTCTATGCTCTCCATTCCGATGGTGGAGGCACAGATTTCTTCCCAGGGGGTCAACTTGATGGGTGATTCAGGACCTCCCCCGGTGGCTGTGGCAATGTTGCGGTTGGCAGAGAGTATGCTGCGGACGCGTATCCGCAGGTCGTCCCATCGCTTACGGCATTTGCTGTGGGGTGCGGGGTGCGGTCCCCACCGCACTTACCCGCTGTGCCACCAGAGCCCATATGGCCTTCTTGTTTGCAAGTGCCGTCCTGGTCATTTGCGTGCAGAAGACGACGGCAGCATTCTCCTGGAGGGTCTCTGTTAGCACGGTGAGTTCCTCACGGGAGAAGTGGACCTGCCGCTTGCGGTCGCACGCTTTCTTCGCTACTTTTCCCATTTTTCTTGGTTTCGCTAGGGTGGATGACGGGTTGGGGTGTGTCTCAGGGTAGTGATTTTAGTGGTTGTGTGGTTTTAGTGGTTTTATAGGTGTACGGCGGGATGTTTCCCGTTCCGGGCCCATGTTTTAACTCCCGTTTCCGTATATTTCCGGTCACCGTACTTTCCGGTAGGCGCACACTGCGGTGTCCGCTGTGATGGGTGGCGGTATTGCACCTAGGGCGCCGTACGGCGGCGGTGTGGGCCGTTTTGGGTTCATTTCCGCCATCGCGGACTTTGTACTTCCGCCATGCCGTGGTGCTCGTGCCCGATGGGTCGGAATGGGCCGCACTTTGCTCCTTCGTGCAATGGCGGAAACGCTATTTACGCTGTGGCGGTCCGGTCAGTCACTTTCCGCTAGGGTCGTAATGGGGGCCTATGTATTTACCGTGACTTTGACATTCATGTATCTATTTGCCTAATGTAGCCCCTGTACCATGAGGCGTGGCTTTAGTGGACTATTAATTTACTCTAACTTTGCCATTCATGTATCTATTTGCCTAATGTAGCCCCGTACCATGAGGCGTGGCTTTAGTGGACTGTGCATTTACTCTGACTTTGCCAGTCATGTATCTGTTTGCCTAATGTAGCCCCTGTACCATGAGGCGTGGCTCTAGTAGACTATACATTTACCCTGACTTTGCCATTCATGTATCTGTTTGCCTAATGTAACCCCCGTACCATGAGGCCTGGCTCTAGTAGACAATGCATTCACCCTGACTTTGCCATTCATGTATCTGTTTGCCTAATGTAGCCCCAGGTAGCATGAGGCGTGTCTCTAGCGGACTATGCATTTACCCTGACTTTGCCTATCATGTATCTGTTTACCTAATGTAACCCTGTACCATGAGGTGTGGCTCTAGTAGACTATGCATTTACCGTGACTTTGACATTCATGTATCTGTTTGCCTAATGTAGCCCCTGTACCATGAGGCGTGGCTTTAGTGGACTATTAATTTACTCTAACTTTGCCATTCATGTATCTGTTTGCCTAATGTAGCCCCTGTACCATGAGGCGTGGCTCTAGTAGACTATACATTTACCCTGACTTTGCCATTCATGTATCTGTTTGCCTAATGTAGCCCCCGTACCATAAGGCTTGGCTCTAGCAGACTATGCATTAACCATGACTTTGCCATTCATGTATCTGTTTGCCTAATGTAGCCCCGTACCATGAGGCCTGGCTCTAGTAGACAATGCATTCACCCTGACTTTGCCATTCATGTATCTGTTTGCCTAATGTAGCCCCAGGTAGCATGAGACGTGGTTCTAGTAGACTTCACATTCACCCTGACTTTGCCATTCATGTATCTGTTTGCCTAATTTAGCCCCCGTACCATGAGGCATGGTTCTAGTCGAATATGCTTTCACCCTGACTTTGCCATTCATGTATCGGTTTGCCTAATATTGCCCCATACCAAGAGGCATGGCTCTAGCAGACTATGCATTTACTCTGACTTTACCATTCATGTATCTGTTTGCCTAATGTAGCCCCTGTACCATGAGGCATGGCTCTAGTAGACTATGCATTTACTCTGACTTTACCATTCATGTATCTGTTTGCCTACTATAGCCCTGTACCATGAGTCGTGACTCTAGCAGACTATGCAGTCACCCTGACTTTGCCATTCATATATCTGTTTGCCTAATGTAGCCCCGTACCATGAGGCGTGGCTCTAGGGGACTATGTATTTTCGGTGACTTTGCCATTCATGTATCTGTTTCCCTAATGTAGCCCCCGTACCATGAGACATGGCTCTAGCAGACTATGTATTTAACCTGACTTTGCCATTCATGTATCTGTTTGCCTAATGTAGCCCCCGTACCATGAGGCATGGTTCTAGTAGAATATGCATTCACCCTGACTTTGCCATTCATGTATCTGTTTTCCTAATGCAGCCCCCCGTAACATGACTCGTGGCTCTAGCAGACTATGCATTCACCCTGACTTTGCCATTCATGTATCTGTTTGCCTAATGTAGCCCCCATACCATGAGACGTGGCTCTAGCAGACTATGCATTTACCCTGACTTTGCCATTCATGTATCTGTTTTTCTAATGTAGCCCCTGTACCATAAGGTGTGGCTCTAGTAGACTATGCATTTCCTCTGACTTTGCCATTCATGTATTTGTTTGCCTAATGTAACCCCGTACCATGAGGCGAGGCTCTAGTGCATTATGCATTTACCCGGACTTTGCCATTCATGTATCTGTTTGCCTAATGTAGCCCCTGTACCATGATGCATGGCTCTGTTAGATTATGCATTTACTCTGACTTCGTCATTCATGTATCTGTTTGCCTAATGTAACCCCTTACCATGAGGCGTAGCTCTAGTAGACTATGCATTTACTCTGACTTTGTCATTCATGTATCAGTTTGCCTAATGTAACCCCATACCATCAGGCGTGGCTCTAGTAGACTATGCATTTACTCTGACTTTGCCATTCATGTATCTGTTTGCCTAATGTAGCCACCTGTACCATGAGGCATGGCTCTATTAGACTATGCATTTACTCTGACTTTGTCATTCATGTATCAGTTTGCCTAATGTAACCCCATACCATCAGGCGTGGCTCTAGTAGACTATGCATTTACCCTGACTTTACCATTCATGTTTCTGTTTGCCTAATGTAGCCGCCTGTACCATGAGCTGTGGATCTAGTGGACTATGTATTTACCCTGACTTTGCCATTCATGTATTTGTTTGCCTAATGTAACCCTGTACCATGAGGCAAGGCTCTAGTGGATTATGCATTTACCCTGACTTTGTCATTCATGCATCTGTTTTCCTAATGTAGCCCCTGTACCATGAGACATGGCTCTAGTAGACTATGCATTTACTCTGACTTTGCCATTCATGTATTTGTTTGCCTAATGTAACCCCGTACCATGAGGCGAGGCTCTAGTGGATTATGCATTTACCGTGACTTTGCCATTCATGTATCTGTTTGCCTAATGTAGCCCCTGTACCATGAGGCATGGCTCTATTAGACTATGCATTTACTCTGACTTTGTCATTCATGCATCTGTTTGCCTAATGTAACCCTGTACCATGCAGCGTAGCTCTAGTAGACTATGCATTTACCCTGATGTTGCCATTCATGTGTCTGTTTGCCTAATGTAGCCCCCGTACCATTAGGCATGGCTCTATTAGACTATGCATTTACTCTGACTTTGTCATTCATGTATCTTTTTGCCTAATGTAACCCCATACCATCAGGCGTGGCTCTAGTAGACTGCATTTACTCTGACTTTACCATTCATGTATCTGTTTGCCTAATGTAGCCGCCCGTACCATGAGCCGTGGATCTAGTGGACTATGCATTTACCCTGACTTTGCCATTCATCTATCTGTTTTCATAATGTAGCCCCCAGTACCATGAGGCATGGCTCTAGCAGACTATGCATTCACCCTGACTTTGCCATTCATGTATCTGTTAGCCTAATGTAGCCGTGTACCATGAGGCTTGGCTCTAGCAGACTATGCATTCACCCTGACTTTGCCATTCATGTATCTTTTTGCCTAATGTAACCCCATACCATGAGGCGTGGCTCTAGTGGATTATGCATTTACCCTGACTTTGCCATTCATGTATCTGTTTTCCTAATGTAACCCTGTACCATGAGGCGTAGCTCTAGTAGACTATGCATTTACCCTGATGTTGCCATTCATGTATCTGTTTGCCTAATGTAGCCTCTGTACCATGAGGCATGGCTCTATTAGACTATGCATTTACTCTGACTTTGTCATTCATGTATTGTTTTGCCTAATGTAACCCCGTACCATGAGGCCTGGCTCTAGTAGACTTTGCATTTAATCTGACTTTGCCATTCATGTATCTGTTTGTCTAATGTAGCCCCCGTACCATGAGGCATGGCTCTAGTAGACTATGCATTCACCCTGACTTTGCCATTCATGTATCGGTTTGCCTACTATAGCCCCGTACCATGAGGTGTGGCTCTAGCAGATTATGCATTCACCCTGACTTTTCCATTCATGTATCTGTTTGCCTAATGTAGCCCCGTACCATGAGGCATGGCTCTAGGGGACTATGTATTTTCCGTGACTTTGCCATTCATGTATCTGTTTCCCTAATGTAGCCCCCGTACCATGAGACGTGACTCTAGCAGACTATGTATTTAACCTGACTTTGCCATTCATGTATCTGTTTGCTTAATGTAGCCCCCGTACCATGAGGCGTGGCTCTAGTAGACTACACATTCACACTGACTTTGCCATTCATGTATCTGTTTTCCTAATGTAGCCCCTGTACCATGAGGCGTGGCTCTATTAAACTATGCATTTACTCTGACTTTGCCATTCATGTATTTGTTTGCCTAATGTAACCCCGTACCATGAGGTGTGGCTCTAGCGGACTATGCATTTACCCTGACTTTGCCATTCATGTATCTGTTTGCCTAATGTAGCCCCTTACCATGAGGTGTGGCTCTAGGGGACTGTGTATTTTCCTTGACTTTGCCATTCATGTATCTGTTTGCCTAATGTAACCCCGTACCATGAGGCGCAGCTCTAGTAGACTATGCATTTACCCTGACGTTGCCATTCATGTATTTGTTTGCCTAATGTAGCCCCTGTGCCATGAGGCATGGCTCTATTAGACTATGCATTTACTCTGACTTTGTCATTCATGTATCTGTTTTCCGAATGTAGCCCCTGTACCATGAGGCGTGGCTCTAGTAAACTATGCATTTACTCTGACTTTGCCATTCATGTATTTGTTTGCCTAATGTAACCCTGTACCATGAGGTGTGGCTCTAGCGGACTATGCATTCACCTGACTTTGCCATTCATGTATCTGTTTGCCTAATGTAGCCCCGTACCATGAGGTGTGGCTCTAGGGGACTATGTATTTTCCTTGACTTTGCCATTCATGTATCGGTTTGCCTACTATAGCCCCGTACCATGAGGCATGGCTCTAGCAGACTATGCATTCACCCTGACTTTGCCATTCATGTATCTGTTTGCCTAATGTAGCCCCGTACCTTGAGGAGTGGCTCTAGGGGACTATGTATTTTCCGTGACTTTGCCATTCATGTATCTGTTTCCCTAATGTAGCCCCCGTACCATGAGGCGTGGCTCTAGTAGACTACACATTCACCCTGACTTTGCCATTCATGTATCTGTTTGCCTGATGTAACCCCTTACCATGAGGCGTAGCTCTAGTAGACTATGCATTTACCCTGACGTTGCCATTCATGTGTCTGTTTGCCTAATGTAGCCCCTGTACCATGAGGCATGGCTCTATTAGACTATGCATTTACTCTGACTTTGTCATTCATGTATCTTTTTGCCTAATGTAACCCCGTTCCATGAGGTGTGGCTCTAGTAGACTATGCATTTACTCTGACTTTGCCATTCATGTATCTGTTTGCCTAATGTAGCCCCGTACCATGAGGCATGGCTCTATTAGACTATGCATTTAGTCTGACTTTGTCATTCATGTATCAGTTTGCCTAATGTAACCCCATACCATCAGACGTGGCTCTAGTAGACTATGCATTTACTCTGACTTTACCATTCATGTATCTGTTTGCCTTATGTAGCCGCCCGTACCATGAGCCGTGGATCTAGTGGACTATGCATTTACCCTGACTTTGCCATTCATGTATCTGTTTTCCTAATGTAACCCTGTACCATGAGGCGTAGCTCTAGTAGACTATGCATTTACTCTGACGTTGCCATTCATGTATCTGTTTGCCTAATGTAGCCCCTGTACCATGAGGCATGGCTCTATTAGACTATGCATTTAATCTGACTTTGTCATTCATGTATCGTTTTGCCTAATGTAACCCCGTACCATGAGGCGTGGCTCTAGTAGACTATGAATTTAATCTGACGTTGCCATTCATGTATCGGTTTGCCTACTATAACCCCGTACCATGAGGTGTGGCTCTAGTAGACTATGCATTTACTCTGACTTTACCATTCATGTATCTGTTTGCCTAATGTAGCCCCTGTACCATGAGGCATGGCTCTAGTAGACTATGCATTTACTCTGACTTTACCATTCATGTATCTGTTTGCCTACTATAGCCCCGTACCATGAGTCGTGACTCTAGCAGACTATGCAGTCACCCTGACTTTGCCATTCATATATCTGTTTGCCTAATGTAGCCCCGTACCATGAGGCGTGGCTCTAGGGGACTATGTATTTTCGGTGACTTTGCCATTCATGTATCTGTTTCCCTAATGTAGCCCCCGTACCATGAGACATGGCTCTAGCAGACTGTGTATTTAACCTGACTTTGCCATTCATGTATCTGTTTGCCTAATGTAGCCCCCGTACCATGAGGCATGGTTCTAGTAGAATATGCATTCACCCTGACTTTGCCATTCATGTATCTGTTTTCCTAATGCAGCCCCCCGTAACATGACTCGTGGCTCTAGCAGACTATGCATTCACCCTGACTTTGCCATTCATGTATCTGTTTGCCTAATGTAGCCCCCATACCATGAGACGTGGCTCTAGCAGACTATGCATTTACCCTGACTTTGCCATTCATGTATCTGTTTTTCTAATGTAGCCCCTGTACCATAAGGTGTGGCTCTAGTAGACTATGCATTTCCTCTGACTTTGCCATTCATGTATTTGTTTGCCTAATGTAACCCCGTACCATGAGGCGAGGCTCTAGTGCATTATGCATTTACCCGGACTTTGCCATTCATGTATCTGTTTGCCTAATGTAGCCCCTGTACCATGATGCATGGCTCTGTTAGATTATGCATTTACTCTGACTTCGTCATTCATGTATCTGTTTGCCTAATGTAACCCCTTACCATGAGGCGTAGCTCTAGTAGACTATGCATTTACTCTGACTTTGTCATTCATGTATCAGTTTGCCTAATGTAACCCCATACCATCAGGCGTGGCTCTAGTAGACTATGCATTTACTCTGACTTTGCCATTCATGTATCTGTTTGCCTAATGTAGCCACCTGTACCATGAGGCATGGCTCTATTAGACTATGCATTTACTCTGACTTTGTCATTCATGTATCAGTTTGCCTAATGTAACCCCATACCATCAGGCGTGGCTCTAGTAGACTATGCATTTACCCTGACTTTACCATTCATGTTTCTGTTTGCCTAATGTAGCCGCCTGTACCATGAGCTGTGGATCTAGTGGACTATGTATTTACCCTGACTTTGCCATTCATGTATTTGTTTGCCTAATGTAACCCTGTACCATGAGGCAAGGCTCTAGTGGATTATGCATTTACCCTGACTTTGTCATTCATGCATCTGTTTTCCTAATGTAGCGCCTGTACCATGAGACATGGCTCTAGTAGACTATGCATTTACTCTGACTTTGCCATTCATGTATTTGTTTGCCTAATGTAACCCCGTACCATGAGGCGAGGCTCTAGTGGATTATGCATTTACCGTGACTTTGCCATTCATGTATCTGTTTGCCTAATGTAGCCCCTGTACCATGAGGCATGGCTCTATTAGACTATGCATTTACTCTGACTTTGTCATTCATGCATCTGTTTGCCTAATGTAACCCTGTACCATGCAGCGTAGCTCTAGTAGACTATGCATTTACCCTGATGTTGCCATTCATGTGTCTGTTTGCCTAATGTAGCCCCCGTACCATTAGGCATGGCTCTATTAGACTATGCATTTACTCTGACTTTGTCATTCATGTATCTTTTTGCCTAATGTAACCCCATACCATCAGGCGTGGCTCTAGTAGACTGCATTTACTCTGACTTTACCATTCATGTATCTGTTTGCCTAATGTAGCCGCCCGTACCATGAGCCGTGGATCTAGTGGACTATGCATTTACCCTGACTTTGCCATTCATCTATCTGTTTTCATAATGTAGCCCCCAGTACCATGAGGCATGGCTCTAGCAGACTATGCATTCACCCTGACTTTGCCATTCATGTATCTGTTAGCCTAATGTAGCCGTGTACCATGAGGCTTGGCTCTAGCAGACTATGCATTCACCCTGACTTTGCCATTCATGTATCTTTTTGCCTAATGTAACCCCATACCATGAGGCGTGGCTCTAGTGGATTATGCATTTACCCTGACTTTGCCATTCATGTATCTGTTTTCCTAATGTAACCCTGTACCATGAGGCGTAGCTCTAGTAGACTATGCATTTACCCTGATGTTGCCATTCATGTATCTGTTTGCCTAATGTAGCCTCTGTACCATGAGGCATGGCTCTATTAGACTATGCATTTACTCTGACTTTGTCATTCATGTATTGTTTTGCCTAATGTAACCCCGTACCATGAGGCCTGGCTCTAGTAGACTTTGCATTTAATCTGACTTTGCCATTCATGTATCTGTTTGTCTAATGTAGCCCCCGTACCATGAGGCATGGCTCTAGTAGACTATGCATTCACCCTGACTTTGCCATTCATGTATCGGTTTGCCTACTATAGCCCCGTACCATGAGGTGTGGCTCTAGCAGATTATGCATTCACCCTGACTTTTCCATTCATGTATCTGTTTGCCTAATGTAGCCCCGTACCATGAGGCATGGCTCTAGGGGACTATGTATTTTCCGTGACTTTGCCATTCATGTATCTGTTTCCCTAATGTAGCCCCCGTACCATGAGACGTGACTCTAGCAGACTATGTATTTAACCTGACTTTGCCATTCATGTATCTGTTTGCTTAATGTAGCCCCCGTACCATGAGGCGTGGCTCTAGTAGACTACACATTCACACTGACTTTGCCATTCATGTATCTGTTTTCCTAATGTAGCCCCTGTACCATGAGGCGTGGCTCTATTAAACTATGCATTTACTCTGACTTTGCCATTCATGTATTTGTTTGCCTAATGTAACCCCGTACCATGAGGTGTGGCTCTAGCGGACTATGCATTTACCCTGACTTTGCCATTCATGTATCTGTTTGCCTAATGTAGCCCCTTACCATGAGGTGTGGCTCTAGGGGACTGTGTATTTTCCTTGACTTTGCCATTCATGTATCTGTTTGCCTAATGTAACCCCGTACCATGAGGCGCAGCTCTAGTAGACTATGCATTTACCCTGACGTTGCCATTCATGTATCTGTTTGCCTAATGTAGCCCCTGTGCCATGAGGCATGGCTCTATTAGACTATGCATTTACTCTGACTTTGTCATTCATGTATCTGTTTTCCGAATGTAGCCCCTGTACCATGAGGCGTGGCTCTAGTAAACTATGCATTTACTCTGACTTTGCCATTCATGTATTTGTTTGCCTAATGTAACCCTGTACCATGAGGTGTGGCTCTAGCGGACTATGCATTCACCTGACTTTGCCATTCATGTATCTGTTTGCCTAATGTAGCCCCGTACCATGAGGTGTGGCTCTAGGGGACTATGTATTTTCCTTGACTTTGCCATTCATGTATCGGTTTGCCTACTATAGCCCCGTACCATGAGGCATGGCTCTAGCAGACTATGCATTCACCCTGACTTTGCCATTCATGTATCTGTTTGCCTAATGTAGCCCCGTACCTTGAGGAGTGGCTCTAGGGGACTATGTATTTTCCGTGACTTTGCCATTCATGTATCTGTTTCCCTAATGTAGCCCCCGTACCATGAGGCGTGGCTCCAGTAGACTACACATTCACCCTGACTTTGCCATTCATGTATCTGTTTGCCTGATGTAACCCCTTACCATGAGGCGTAGCTCTAGTAGACTATGCATTTACCCTGACGTTGCCATTCATGTGTCTGTTTGCCTAATGTAGCCCCTGTACCATGAGGCATGGCTCTATTAGACTATGCATTTACTCTGACTTTGTCATTCATGTATCTTTTTGCCTAATGTAACCCCGTTCCATGAGGTGTGGCTCTAGTAGACTATGCATTTACTCTGACTTTGCCATTCATGTATCTGTTTGCCTAATGTAGCCCCGTACCATGAGGCATGGCTCTATTAGACTATGCATTTAGTCTGACTTTGTCATTCATGTATCAGTTTGCCTAATGTAACCCCATACCATCAGACGTGGCTCTAGTAGACTATGCATTTACTCTGACTTTACCATTCATGTATCTGTTTGCCTTATGTAGCCGCCCGTACCATGAGCCGTGGATCTAGTGGACTATGCATTTACCCTGACTTTGCCATTCATGTATCTGTTTTCCTAATGTAACCCTGTACCATGAGGCGTAGCTCTAGTAGACTATGCATTTACTCTGACGTTGCCATTCATGTATCTGTTTGCCTAATGTAGCCCCTGTACCATGAGGCATGGCTCTATTAGACTATGCATTTAATCTGACTTTGTCATTCATGTATCGTTTTGCCTAATGTAACCCCGTACCATGAGGCGTGGCTCTAGTAGACTATGAATTTAATCTGACGTTGCCATTCATGTATCGGTTTGCCTACTATAACCCCGTACCATGAGGTGTGGCTCTAGTAGACTATGCATTCACCCTGACTTTGCCATTCATGTATCTGTTTGCCTAATGTAGCCCCGTACCATGAGGCATGGCTCTAGGGGACTATGTATTTTCCGTGACTTTGCTATTCATGTATCTGTTTCCCTAATGTAGCCCCCGTACCATGAGACGTGACTCTAGCAGACTATGGGCCTCATTACACGGAAGGCGGTGATCCAGGGTGCTATTAGCACCCTGGACCATGCCGGTAAATTACCGGCACCGCCTTGGCGGAAAGGGGATTTACCGCCCCATTCCAAGGTCGGTGGGGCGGTAAATCCCCCTTCCGCCATTGCCCTTCCCCATTCCCATTTCTGCCCCATAGGGCTCTATGGGAATGGGGAAGGCGCTAATTACGGCACCGCAATTTTGCGGTGCCGTAATTAGCTCCGAGGTCCCTTAGCGGGTTGGTTTTTAACGCCTGCAAAAAGCAGGCGTTAGAGCACCAACCCGCAAAGGGACCTCGTAGTACGGCGGTAAGGGTTAACGGTCACCATTGCCATTAACGGTGACCGTTAACCCTTACCGCCGTCCGTGTAATGAGGCCCTATGTATTTAACCTGACTTTGCCATTCATGTATCTGTTTGCTTAATGTAGCCCCCGTACCATGAGGCGTGGCTCTAGTAGACTACACATTCACACTGACTTTGCCATTCATGTATCTGTTTGCCTAATGTAGCCCCTGTACCATGAGGCGTGGCTCTAGTAGAATACACATTCACCCTGACTTTGCCATTCATGTATCTGTTTTCCTAATGTAGCCCCTGTACCATGAGGCGTGGCACTATTAAACTATGCATTTACTCTGACTTTGCCATTCATGTATTTGTTTGGCTAATGTAACCCCGTACCAAGAGGTGTGGCTCGAGCGGACTATGCATTTACCCTGACTTTGCCATTCATGTATCTGTTTGCCTAATGTAGCCCCTTACCATGAGGCGTGGCTCTAGGGAAGTATGTATTTTCCATGACTTTGCCATTCATGTATCTGTTTGCCTAATGTAACCCCGTACCATGAGGTGTAGCTCTAGTAGACTATGCATTTACCCTGACGTTGCCATTCATGTATCTGTTTTCCTAATGTAGCCCCTGTACCATGAGGCGTGGCTCTAGTAAACTATGCATTTACTCTGACTTTGCCATTCATGTATTTGTTTGCCTAATGTAACCCTGTACCATGAGGTGTGGCTCTAGCGGACTATGCATTTACCCTGACTTTGCCATTCATGTATCTGTTTGCCTAATGTAGCCCCGTACCATGAGGTGTGGCTTTAGGGGACTATGTATTTTCCTTGATTGTGCCATTCATGTATTGGTTTGCCTACTATAGCCCCGTACCATGAGGCGTGGCTCTAGCAGACTATGCATTCACCCTGACTTTGCCATTCATGTATCTGTTTGCCTAATGTAGCCCCGTACCTTGAGGCGTGGCTCTAGTGGACTATGTATTTTCCGTGACTTTGCCATTCATGTATCTGTTTCCCTAATGTAGCCCTCGTACCATGAGACGTGGCTCTAGCAGACTATGTATTTAACCTGACTTTGCCATTCATGTATCTGTTTGCCTAATGTAGCCCCCGTACCATGAGGCGTGGCTCTAGTAGACTAGACATTCACCATGACTTTGCCATTCATGTATCTGTTTGCCTAACTTAGCCCCCGTACCATGAGGCATGGTTCTAGTAGAATATGCATTCACCCTGACTTTGCCATTCATTTATCTGTTTGCCTAATGTAGCCCCCCGTACCATGAGGTGTGGATCTAGGGGACTATGCATTTACCCTGACTTTGCCATTCATCTATCTGTTTTCCTAATGTAGCCCCCCCCCGTAACATGAGGCGTGGCTCTAGCAGACTATGCATTCACCCTGACTTTGCCATTCATGTATCTGTTTGCCTAATGTAGCCCCGTACCATGAGGCATGGCTCTACGGGACTATGAGTTTACTGTAACTTTGCCATTCATGTATCTGTTTGCCTAATGTAACCCCCGTACCATGAGACATGGCTCTAGCAGACTATGCATTTACCCTGATTTTGCCATTCATGTATCTGTTTTCCTAATGTAGCCCCTGCACCATGAGGTGTGGCTCTAGTAGACTATGCATTTACTCTGACTTTGCCATTCATGTATTTGTTTGCCTAATGTAACCCCGTACCATGAGACGTGGCTCTAGCAGACTATGCATTTACCCTGACTTTGCCATTCATGTATCTGTTTTCCTAATGTAGCCCCTGTACCATGAGGTGTGGTTCTAGCATACTATGCATTCACCCTGACTTTGCCATTCATGTATCTGTTTGCCTAATGTAGCCCCGTACCTTGAGGCGTGGCTCTAGGGGACTATGTATTTTCCTTGACTTTGCCATTCATGTATCTGTTTCCCTAATGTAGCCCCCGTACCATGAGACGTGACTCTAGCAGACTATGTATTTAACCTGACTTTGCCATTCATGTATCTGTTTGCTTAATGTAGCCCCCATACCATGAGGCGTGGCTCTAGTAGACTACACATTCACACTGACTTTGCCATTCATGTATCTGTTTTCCTAATGTAGCCCTTTACCATGAGGCGTGGCTCTATTAAACTATGCATTTAGGTATGGCTCTAGCGGAGTATGCATTTACCCTGACTTTGCCATTCATGTATCTGTTTGCCTAATGTAGCCCCTTACCATGAGGTGTGGCTCTAGGGGACTGTGTATTTTCCTTGACTTTGCCATTCATGTATCTGTTTGCCTAATGTAACCCCGTACCATGAGGCGCAGCTCTAGTAGACTATGCATTTACCCTGACGTTGCCATTCATGTATCTGTTTGCCTAATGTAGCCCCTGTGCCATGAGGCATGGCTCTATTAGACTATGCATTTACTCTGACTTTGTCATTCATGTATCTGTTTTCCTAATGTAGCCCCTGTACCATGAGGCGTGGCTCTAGTAAACTATGCATTTACTCCGACTTTGCCATTCATGTATTTGTTTGCCTAATGTAACCCTGTACCATGAGGTGTGGCTCTAGCGGACTATGCATTCCCCTGACTTTGCCATTCATGTATCTGTTTGCCTAATGTAGCCCCGTACCATGAGGTGTGGCTCTAGGGGACTATGTATTTTCCTTGACTTTGCCATTCATGTATCGGTTTGCCTACTATAGCCCCGTACCATGAGGCGTGGCTCTAGCAGACTATGCATTCACCCTGACTTTGCCATTCATGTATCTGTTTGCCTAATGTAGCCACGTACGTTGAGGAGTGGCTCTAGGGGACTATGTATTTTCCGTGACTTTGCCATTCATGTATCTGTTTCCCTAATGTAGCCCCCGTACCATGAGACGTGGCTCTAGCAGACAAAGTATTTAACCTGACTTTGCCATTCATGTATCTGTTTGCCTAATGTAGCCCCCGTACCATGAGGCGTGGCTCTAGTAGACTACACATTCACCCTGACTTTGCCATTCATGTATCTGTTTGCCTGATGTAACCCCTTACCATGAGGCGTAGCTCTAGTAGACTATGCATTTACCCTGACGTTGCCATTCATGTGTCTGTTTGCCTAATGTAGCCCCTGTACCATGAGGCATGGCTTTATTAGACTATGCATTTACTCTGACTTTTTCATTCATGTATCTTTTTGCCTAATGTAACCCCGTTCCATGAGGTGTGGCTCTAGTAGACTATGCATTTACTCTGACTTTGCCATTCATGTATCTGTTTGCCTAATGTAGCCCCGTACCATGAGGCATGGCTCTATTAGACTATGCATTTAGTCTGACTTTGTCATTCATGTATCAGTTTGCCTAATGTAACCCCATACCATCAGACGTGGCTCTAGTAGACTATGCATTTACTCTGACTTTACCATTCATGTATCTGTTTGCCTTATGTAGCCGCCCGTACCATGAGCCGTGGATCTAGTGGACTATGCATTTATCCTGACTTTGCCATTCATGTATCTTTTTGCCTAATGTAACCCCATACCATGAGGCGTGGCTCTAGTGGATTATGCATTTACCCTGACTTTGCCATTCATGTATCTGTTTTCCTAATGTAACCCTGTACCATGAGGCGTAGCTCTAGTAGACTATGCATTTACCCTGACTTTGCCATTCATGTATCTGTTTTCCTAATGTAGCCCCTGTACCATGAGGTGTGGCCCTTCCCCATTTCCCATTTTTGCCCAATAGGGCTCAATGGGAATGGGGAAGGCGCTAATTACGGTGCCGCAAATTGCGGCACCGTAATTAGCACCAAGGTCCCTTTGCGGGTCCCTACTTTAACGGCTGGTCTACACCAGCCGTTAAGGTCGGGTCCCACAAAGGGACCTCGCAATTAGGCGCTAATAGGTTAACTGCGCCGCAACCTTTTACGGTGCTGTTAACCCATTAGCGCCTGGGTCATAATGAGGCCCTATGCATTTACCCTGATGTTGCCATTCATGTATCTGTTTGCCTAATGTAGCCCCTGTACCATGAGGCATGGCTCTATTAGACTATGCAATTACTCTGACTTTGTCATTCATGTATCTTTTTGCCTAATGTAACCCCGTTCCATGAGGCGTGGCTCTAGTAGACTATGCATTTACTCTGACTTTGCCATTCATGTATCTGTTTGCCTAATGTAGCCCCCATACCATGAGGCATGGCTCTATTAGACTATGCATTTACTCTGACTTTGTCATTCATGTATCAGTTTGCCTAATGTAACCCCATACCATCAGGCGTGGCTCTAGTAGACTATGCATTTACTCTGACTTTACCATTCATGTATCTGTTTGTCTAATGTAGCCGCCTGTACCATGAGCTGTGGATCTAGTGGACTATGTATTTACCCTGACTTTGCCATTCATTTATCTGTTTGCCTAATGTAGCCCTGTACCATGAGGTGTGGCTCTAGCGGACTATGCATTTACCCTGACTTTGCCATTCATGTATCTGTTTGCCTAATGTAGCCCCGTACCATGAGGCGTGGCTCTAGGGGACTATGAGTTTACCGTGACTTTGCCATTCATGTATCTGTTTGCCCAATGTAACCTCCGTACCATGAGACGTGGCTCTAGCAGACTATGTATTTACCCTGACTTTGCCATTCATGTATCTGTTTGCCAAATGTAGCCCACATACCATGAGGCGTTGCTCTAGTAGACTATGCATTTCCCCTGACTTTGCCATTCATGTATCTGTTTTCCTAATGTAGCCCCCGTACCATGAGACGTGGCTCTAGCAGACTATGTATTTACCCTGACTTTGCCATTCATGTATCTGTTTGCCAAATATAGCCCCGTACCATGAGGCGTTGCTCTAGGAGACTATGCATTTACCCTGACTTTGCCATTCATGTATCTGTTTTCCTAATGTAGCCCCTGTAGCATGAGGCGTGGCTCTAGTAGACTATGCATTTACTCTGACTTTGCTATTCATGTATCTGTTTTCCTAATGTAACCCTGTACCATGAGGCGTAGCTCTAGTAGACTATGTATTTAACCTGACTTTGCCATTCATGTATCTGTTTGCTTAATGTAGCCCCCGTACCATGAGGCATGGCTCTAGTAGACTACACATTCACACTGACTTTGCCATTCATGTATCTGTTTTCCTAATGTAGCCCCTGTACCATGAGGCGTGGCTCTATTAAACTATGCATTTACTCTGACTTTGCCATTCATGTATTTGTTTGCCTAATGTAACCCCGTACCATGAGGTGTGGCTCTAGCGGACTATGCATTTACCCTGACTTTGCCATTCATGTATCTGTTTGCCTAATGTAGCCCCTTACCATGAGGCGTGGCTCTAGGGGACTGTGTATTTTCCTTGACTTTGCCATTCATGTATCTGTTTGCCTAATGTAACCCCGTACCATGAGGCGCAGCTCTAGTAGACTATGCATTTACCCTGACGTTGCCATTCATGTATCTGTTTGCCTAATGTAGCCCCTGTGCCATGAGGCATGGCTCTATTAGACTATGCATTTACTCTGACTTTGTCATTCATGTATCTGTTTTCCTAATGTAGCCCCTGTACCATGAGGCGTGGCTCTAGTAAACTATGCATTTACTCTGACTTTGCCATTCATGTATTTGTTTGCCTAATGTAACCCTGTACCATGAGGTGTGGCTCTAGCGGACAATGAATTCCCCTGACTTTGCCATTCATGTATCTGTTTGCCTAATGTAGCCCCGTACCATGAGGTGTGGCTCTAGGGGACTATGTATTTTCCTTGACTTTGCCATTCATGTATCCGTTTGCCTACTATAGCCCCGTACCATGAGGCATGGCTCTAGCAGACTATGCATTCACCCTGACTTTGCCATTCATGTATCTGTTTGCCTAATGTAGCCCCGTACCTTGAGGAGTGGCTCTAGGGGACTATGTATTTTCCGTGACTTTGCCATTCATGTATCTGTTTCCCTAATGTAGCCCCCGTACCATGAGACGTGGCTCTAGCAGACTATGTATTTAACCTGACTTTGCCATTCATGTATCTGTTTGCCTAATGTAGCCCCCGTACCATGAGGCGTAGCTCTAGTAGACTATGCATTTACCCTGACGTTGCCATTCATGTGTCTGTTTGCCTAATGTAGCCCCTGTACCATGAGGCATGGCTCTATTAGACTATGCATTTACTCTGACTTTGTCATTCATGTATCTTTTTGCCTAATGTAACCCCGTTCCATGAGGTGTGACTCTAGTAGACTATGCATTTACTCTGACTTTGCCATTCATGTATCTGTTTGCCTAATGTAGCCCCGTACCATGAGGCATGGCTCTATTAGACTATGCATTTAGTCTGACTTTGTCATTCATGTATCAGTTTGCCTAATGTAACCCCATACCATCAGACGTGGCTCTAGTAGACTATGCATTTACTCTGACTTTACCATTCATGTATCTGTTTGCCTTATGTAGCCGCCCGTACCATGAGCCGTGGATCTAGTGGACTATGCATTTACCCTGACTTTGCCATTCATGTATCTTTTTGCCTAATGTAACCCCATACCATGAGGCGTGGCCCTAGTGGATTATGCATTTACCCTGACTTTGCCATTCATGTATCTGTTTTCCTAATGTAACCCTGTACCATGAGGCGTAGCTCTAGTAGACTATGCATTTACCCTGACGTTGCCATTCATGTATCTGTTTGCCTAATGTAGCCCCTGTACCATGAGGCATGGCTCTATTAGACTATGCATTTACTCTGACTTTGTCATTCATGTATCGTTTTGCCTAATGTAACCCCGTACCATGAGGCATGGCTCTAGTAGAATATGCATTTAATCTGACGTTGCCATTCATGTATCGGTTTGCCTACTATAGCCCCGTACCATGAGGTGTGGCTCTAGCAGACTATGCATTCACCCTGACTTTGCCATTCATGTATCTTTTTGCCTAATGTAACCCCATACCATGAGGCGTGGCTCTAGTGGATTATGCATTTACCCTGATTTTGCCATTCATGTATCTGTTTTCCTAATGTAACCCTGTACCATGAGGCATAGCTCTAGTAGACTATGCATTTACCCTGACGTTGCCATTCATGTATCTGTTTGCCTAATGTAGCCCCTGTACCATGAGGCATGGCTCTATTAGACTATGCATTTACTCTGACTTTGCCATTCATGTATCTGTTTGCCTAATGTAGCCCCGTACCATGAGGCATGGCTCTATTAGACTATGCATTTAGTCTGACTTTGTCATTCATGTATCAGTTTGCCTAATGTAACCCCATACCATCAGACGTGGCTCTAGTAGACTTTGCATTTAATCTGACGTTGCCATTCATGTATCGGTTTGCCTACTATAGCCCCGTACCATGAGGTGTGGCTCTAGCAGACTATGCATTCACCCTGACTTTGCCATTCATGTATCTGTTTGCCTAATGTAGCCCCGTACCATGAGGCATGGCTCTAGGGGACTATGTATGTTCCGTGACTTTGCTATTCATGTATCTGTTTCCCTAATGTAGCCCCCGTACCATGAGACGTGAATCCAGCAGACTATGTATTTAACCTGACTTTGCCATTCATGTATCTGTTTGCTTAATGTAGCCCCCGTACCATGAGGCGTGGCTCTAGTAGACTACACATTCACACTGACTTTGCCATTCATGTATCTGTTTGCCTAATGTAGCCCCTGTACCATGAGGCGTGGCTCTAGTAGAATACACATTCACCCTGACTTTGCCATTCATGTATCTGTTTTCCTAATGTAGCCCGTGTACCATGAGGCCTGGCTCTATTAAACTATGCATTTACTCTGACTTTGCCATTCATGTATTTGTTTGCCTAATGTAACACCGTGCCATGAGGTGTGGCTCTATGGAACTATGTATTTTCCTTGACTTTGCCATTCATGTATCTGTTTTCCTAATGTAACCCCGTACCATGAGGTGTAGCTCTAGTAGACTATGCATTTACCCTGACGTTGCCATTCATGTATCTGTTTGCCTAATGTAGCCCCTGTACCATGTGTCATGGCTCTATTAGACTATGCATTTACTCTGACTTTGTCATTCATGTATCTGTTTTCCTAATGTAGCCCCTGTACCATGAGGCGTGGCTCTAGTAAACTATGCATTTACTCTGACTTTGCCATTCATGTATTTGTTTGCCTAATGTAACCCTGTACCATGAGGTGTGGCTCTAGCGGACTATGCATTTACCCTGACTTTGCCATTCATGTATCTGTTTGCCTAATGTAGCCCTGTACCATGAGGCGTGGCTCTAGGGGACTATGTATTTTCCTTGACTTTGCCATTCATGTATCGGTTTGCCTACTATAGCCCCGTACCATGAGGCGTGGCTCTAGCAGACTATGCATTCACCCTGACTTTGCCATTCATGTATCTGTTTGCCTAATGTAGCCCCATACCTTGAGGCGTGGCTCTAGGGGACTATGTATTTTCCGTGACTTTGCCATTCATGTATCTGTTTGCCTAATGTAGCCCCGTACCATGAGGCATGGCTCTACGGGACTATGAGTTTACCGTAACTTTGCCATTCATGTATCTGTTTGCCTAATGTAACCCCCGTACCATGAGACATGGCTCTAGCAGACTATGCATTTACCCTGACTTTGCCATTCATGTATCTGTTTTCCTAATGTAGCCCCTGTACCATGAGGTGTGGCTCTAGTAGACTATGCATTTACTCTGACTTTGCCATTCATGTATTCGTTTGCCTAATGTAACCCCTTACCATGAGACGTGGCTCTAGCAGACTATGCATTTACCCTGACTTTGCCATTCATGTATCTGTTTTCCTAATGTAGCCCCTGTACCATGAGGTGTGGCTCTAGCAGACTATGCATTTACCCTGACTTTGCCATTCATGTATCTGTTTGCCTAATGTAGCCCCTGTACCATGAGGCATGGCTCTGTTAGACTATGCATTTACTCTGACTTCGTCATTCATGTATCTGTTTGCCTAATGTAACCCCTTACCATGAGGCGTAGCTCTAGTAGACTATGGGCCTCATTAGGACCCTGGCGGATTTCGCGGTGCTAAATGCACCGCGAAGCACGGCGGAAAGCCGTCGATAGCGCCATGGGGGTTGGCGGATTTACCGCCCCATTCCGACCTTGGCGGAGCGGTAAATCCCCAATCCCCATTCTGCCCTTCCCCATTCCCATTCTTGCCCCATAGGGTATAATGGGAGTGGGGAAGGAGTTAATTACGCCACCGTAAAATACGGTGGCGTAATTAACAACGAGGTCCCGTAGCGCCATGGTTTTCTCCGCCTGGTAAAACCAGGCGGAGAAAATCTCCATGGCGCTAAGGGAACTCGTAGTACGGCGGACGGGTCCGCCGCGATTAGCGCTGGCGGAAACCCACTCCGCCAGGGTCCTAATGAGGCCCTATGTATTTACCCTGACTTTGCCATTAATGTATCTGTTTGCCAAATGTAGTCCCCGTACCATGAGGCGTTGCTCTAGCAGACTATGCATTTACCCTGACTTTGCCATTCATGCATCTGTTTTCCTAATGTAACCCCTTACCATGAGGCGTAGCTCTAGTAGACTATGGGCCTCATTACGACCCAGGCGGAAGACCATGGTGCTATTAGCACCATGGTCCATGCCGGTAAGTTACCGACTCCGCCATGGAGAAAGGGGGAATTACCACCCCATTACAAGGTTGGTGGGGCGGTAATTCCCCCTTCCTCCATGGCCTTTCCCCATTCCCATTTTTGCCCAATAGGGCTCAATGGGAATGGGGAAGGCGCTAATTACGGTGCCGCAAATTGCGGCACCGTAATTAGCACCAAGGTCCCTTTGCGGGTCCCTACTTTAACGGCTGGTCTACACCAGCCGTTAAGGTCGGGTCTCACAAAGGGACCTCGTAATTAGGCGCTAATAGGTTAACTGCGCTGCAACCTTTTACGCCGCTGTTAACCCATTAGCGCCTGGGTCATAATGAGGCCCTATGCATTTAGCCTGACGTTGCCATTCATGTATCTGTTTGCCTAATGTAGCCCCTGTACCATGAGGCATGGCTCTATTAGACTATGCAATTACTCTGACTTTGTCATTCATGTATCTTTTTGCCTAATGTAACCCCGTTCCATGAGGAGTGGCTCTAGTAGACTATGCATTTACTCTGACTTTGCCATTCATGTATCTGTTTGCCTAATGTAGCCCCCATACCATGAGGCATGGCTCTATTAGACTATGCATTTACTCTGACTTTGTCATTCATGTATCAGTTTGCCTAATGTAACCCCATACCATCAGGCGTGGCTCTAGTAGACTATGCATTTACTCTGACTTTACCATTCATGTATCTGTTTGTCTAATGTAGCCGCCTGTACCATGAGCTGTGGATCTAGTGGACTATGTATTTACCCTGACTTTGCCATTCATCTATCTGTTTGCCTAATGTAGCCCTGTACCATGAGGTGTGGCTCTAGCGGACTATGCATTTACCCTGACTTTGCCATTCATGTATCTGTTTGCCTAATGTAGCCCCGTACCATGAGGCGTGGCTCTAGGGGACTATGAGTTTACCGTGACTTTGCCATTCATGTATCTGTTTGCCCAATGTAACCTCCGTACCATGAGACGTGGCTCTAGCAGACTATGCATTTACCCTGACTTTGCCATTCATGTATCTGTTTGCCTAATGTAGCCCCTGTACCATGAGGCGTGGCTCTAGTAGAATACACATTCACCCTGACTTTGCCATTCATGTATCTGTTTTCCTAATGTAGCCCCTGTACCATGAGGCGTGGCTCTATTAAACTATGCATTTACTCTGACTTTGCCATTCATGTATTTGTTTGCCTAATGTA
Source organism: Ambystoma mexicanum (assembly GCF_040938575.1). Lineage (NCBI taxonomy): Eukaryota > Metazoa > Chordata > Amphibia > Caudata > Ambystomatidae > Ambystoma > Ambystoma mexicanum. The sequence goes on along the minus strand of NC_090940.1, from coordinate 233,021,968 downwards.
ACCCCGTACCATGAGGTGTGGCTCTAGGGAACTATGTATTTTCCTTGACTTTGCCATTCATGTATCTGTTTTCCTAATGTAACCCCGTACCATGAGGTGTAGCTCTAGTAGACTATGCATTTACCCTGACGTTGCCATTCATGTATCTGTTTACCTAATGTAGCCCCTGTACCATGTGGCATGGCTCTATTAGACTATGCATTTACTCTGACTTTGTCATTCATGTATCTGTTTTCCTAATGTAGCCCCTGTACCATGAGGCGTGGCTCTAGTAAACTATGCATTTACTCTGACTTTGCCATTCATGTATTTGTTTGCCTAATGTAACCCTGTACCATGAGGTGTGGCTCTAGCGGACTATGCATTTACCCTGACTTTGCCATTCATGTATCTGTTTGCCTAATGTAGCCCCGTACCATGAGGTGTGGCTCTAGGGGACTATGTATTTTCCTTGACTTTGCCATTCATGTATCGGTTTGCCTACTATAGCCCCGTACCATGAGGCGTGGCTCTAGCAGACTATGCATTCACCCTGACTTTGCCATTCATGTATCTGTTTGCCTAATGTAGCCCCGTACCTTGAGGCGTGGCTCTACGGGACTATGAGTTTACCGTAACTTTGCCATTCATGTATCTGTTTTCCTAATGTAGCCCCCCCGTACCATGAGGCGTTGCTCTAGTAGACTATGCATTTACCCTGACTTTGCCATTCATGTATCTGTTTGCCTAATGTAGCCCCTGTACCACGAGGCGTGGCTCTAGTAGAATACACATTCACCCTGACTTTGCCATTCATGTATCTGTTTTCCTAATGTAGCCCCTGTACCATGAGGCGTGGCTCTATTAAACTATGCATTTACTCTGACTTTGCCATTCATGTATTTGTTTGCCTAATGTAACCCCGTACCATGAGGTGTGGCTCTAGGGAACTATGTATTTTCCTTGACTTTGCCATTCATGTATCTGTTTTCCTAATGTAACCCCGTACCATGAGGTGTAGCTCTAGTAGACTATGCATTTACCCTGACGTTGCCATTCATGTATCTGTTTGCCTAATGTAGCCCCTGTACCATGTGGCATGGCTCTATTAGACTATGCATTTACTCTGACCTTGTCATTCATGTATCTGTTTTCCTAATGTAGCCCCTGTACCATGAGGCGTGGCTCTAGTAAACTATGCATTTACTCTGACTTTGCCATTCATGTATTTGTTTGCCTAATGTAACCCTGTACCATGAGGTGTGGCTCTAGCGTACTATGCATTTACCCTGACTTTGCCATTCATGTATCTGTTTGCCTAATGTAGCCCCGTACCATGAGGTGTGGCTCTAGGGGACTATGTATTTTCCTTGACTTTGCCATTCATGTATCGGTTTGCCTACTATAGCCCCGTACCATGAGGCGTGGCTCTAGCAGACTATGCATTCACCCTGACTTTGCCATTCATGTATCTGTTTGCCTAATGTAGCCCCCTACCTTGAGGCGTGGCTCTAGGGGACTATGTATTTTCCGTGACTTTGCCATTCATGTATCTGTTTCCCTAATGTAGCCCTCGTACCATGAGACGTGGCTCTAGCAGACTATGTATTTAACCTGACTTTGCCATTCATGTATGTTTGCCTAATGTAGCCCCCGTACCATGAGGCGTGGCTCTAGTAGAATATGCATTCACCCTGACTTTGCCATTCATCTATCTGTTTTCCTAATGTAGCCCCCCCGTAACATGAGGCGTGGCTCTAGCAGACTATGCATTCACCCTGACTTTCCCATTCATGTATCTGTTTGCCTAATGTAGCCCCGTACCATGAGGCATGGCTCTACGGGACTATGAGTTTACCGTAACTTTGCCATTCATGTATCTGTTTGCCTAATGTAACCCCCGTACCATGAGGCGTGGCTCTAGTAGACTACACATTCACCCTGACTTTGCCATTCATGTATCTGTTTTCCTAATGTAGCCCGTGTACCATGAGGCCTGGCTCTATTAAACTATGCATTTACTCTGACTTTGCCATTCATGTATTTGTTTGCCTAATGTAACACCGTACCATGAGGTGTGGCTCTAGGGAACTATGTATTTTCCTTGACTTTGCCATTCATGTATCTGTTTTCCTAATGTAACCCCGTACCATGAGGTGTAGCTCTAGTAGACTATGCATTTACCCTGACGTTGCCATTCATGTATCTGTTTGCCTAATGTAGCCCCTGTACCATGTGTCATGGCTCTATTAGACTATGCATTTACTCTGACTTTGTCATTCATGTATCTGTTTTCCTAATGTAGCCCCTGTACCATGAGGCGTGGCTCTAGTAAACTATGCATTTACTCTGACTTTGCCATTCATGTATTTGTTTGCCTAATGTAACCCTGTACCATGAGGTGTGGCTCTAGCGGACTATGCATTTACCCTGACTTTGCCATTCATGTATCTGTTTGCCTAATGTAGCCCCGTACCATGAGGCGTGGCTCTAGGGGACTATGTATTTTCCTTGACTTTGCCATTCATGTATCGGTTTGCCTACTATAGCCCCGTACCATGAGGCGTGGCTCTAGCAGACTATGCATTCACCCTGACTTTGCCATTCATGTATCTGTTTGCCTAATGTAGCCCCATACCTTGAGGCGTGGCTCTAGGGGACTATGTATTTTCCGTGACTTTGCCATTCATGTATCTGTTTCCCTAATGTAGCCCTCGTACCATGAGACGTGGCTCTAGCAGACTATGGCCCTCATTACGACCCTGACGGAGTAGGTTTACGCCAGCGTTATTCGCGGCGGACCCGTCCGCCCTTCTACGAGTTCCCGTAGCGCCATGGAACGTTTTCCGCCTGGTTTTTCCGGGCGGAGAAATCCATGGCGCTACGGGACCTTGATGTTAATTACGCCACCGTATTTTGCGGTGGCGCAATTAACGCCTTCCCCACTCCCATTATACCCTATGGGGCAAAAATGGGAATGGGGAAGGGTAAAATGGGGAATGGGGATTTACCGCCCCACCAAGGTCGGCATGGGGCGGAAAATCCGCCATCCTCCATGGCGCTATCGGCAGCTTTCCGCCGTGCTCCGCGGTGCATTTAGCACCGCGATTTCCGCCAGGGTCGTAATGAGGGCCTATGTATTTAACCTGACTTTGCCATTCATGTATCTGTTTGCCTAATGTAGCCCCCGTACCATGAGGCGTGGCTCTAGTAGACTACACATTCACCCTGACTTTGCCATTCATGTATCTGTTTGCCTAACTTAGCCCCCGTACCATGAGGCATGGTTCTAGTAGAATATGCATTCACCCTGACTTTGCCATTCATGTATCTGTTTGCCTAATGTAGCCCCCCGTACCATGAGGTGTGGATCTAGGGGACTATGCATTTACCCTGACTTTGCCATTCATCTATCTGTTTTCCTAATGTAGCCCCCCCGTAACATGAGGCGTGGCTCTAGCAGACTATGCATTCACCCTGACTTTGCCATTCATGTATCTGTTTGCCTAATGTAGCCCCGTACCATGAGGCATGGCTCTACGGGACTATGAGTTTACCGTAACTTTGCCATTCATGTATCTGTTTGCCTAATGTAACCCCCGTACCATGAGACATGGCTCTAGCAGACTATGCATTTACCCTGACTTTGCCATTCATGTATCTGTTTTCCTAATGTAGCCCCTGTACCATGAGGTGTGGCTCTAGTAGACTATGCATTTACTCTGACTTTGCCATTCATGTATTCGTTTGCCTAATGTAACCCCTTACCATGAGACGTGGCTCTAGCAGACTATGCATTTACCCTGACTTTGCCATTCATGTATCTATTTTCCTAATGTAGCCCCTGTACCATGAGGTGTGGCTCTAGCAGACTATGCATTTACCCTGACTTTGCCATTCATGTATCTGTTTGCCTAATGTAGCCCCTGTACCATGAGGCATGGCTCTGTTAGACTATGCATTTACTCTCACTTCGTCATTCATGTATCTGTTTGCCTAATGTAACCCCTTACCATGAGGCGTAGCTCTAGTAGACTATGTATTTACCCTGACTTTGCCATTAATGTATCTGTTTGCCAAATGTAGTCCCCGTACCATGAGGCGTTGCTCTAGCAGACTATGCATTTACCCTGACTTTGCCATTCATGTATCTGTTTTCCTAATGTAACCCCTTACCATGAGGCGTAGCTCTAGTAGACTATGGGCCTCATTACGACCCAGGCGGAAGACCATGGTGCTATTAGCACCATGGTCCATGCCGGTAAGTTACCGACTCCGCCATGGAGAAAGGGGGAATTACCACCCCATTACAAGGTTGGTGGGGCGGTAATTCCCCCTTCCTCCATGGCCTTTCCCCATTCCCATTTTTGCCCAATAGGGCTCAATGGGAATGGGGAAGGCGCTAATTACGGTGCCGCAAATTGCGGTGCCGCAAATTGCGGCACCGTAATTAGCACCAAGGTCCCTTTGCGGGTCCCTACTTTAACGGCTGGTCTACACCAGCCGTTAAGGTCGGGTCTCACAAAGGGACCTCGTAATTAGGCGCTAATAGGTTAACTGCGCCGCAACCTTTTACGGCGCTGTTAACCCATTAGCGCCTGGGTCATAATGAGGCCCTATGCATTTACCCTGACGTTGCCATTCATGTATCTGTTTGCCTAATGTAGCCCCTGTACCATGAGGCATGGCTCTATTAGACTATGCAATTACTCTGACTTTGTCATTCATGTATCTTTTTGCCTAATGTAACCCCGTTCCATGAGGAGTGGCTCTAGTAGACTGTGCATTTACTCTGACTTTGCCATTCATGTATCTGTTTGCCTAATGTAGCCCCCATACCATGAGGCATGGCTCTATTAGACTATGCATTTACTCTGACTTTGTCATTCATGTATCAGTTTGCCTAATGTAACCCCATACCATCAGGCGTGGCTCTAGTAGACTATGCATTTACTCTGACTTTACCATTCATGTATCTGTTTGTCTAATGTAGCCGCCTGTACCATGAGCTGTGGATCTAGTGGACTATGTATTTACCCTGACTTTGCCATTCATCTATCTGTTTGCCTAATGTAGCCCTGTACCATGAGGTGTGGCTCTAGCGGACTATGCATTTACCCTGACTTTGCCATTCATGTATCTGTTTGCCTAATGTAGCCCCGTACCATGAGGCGTGGCTCTAGGGGACTATGAGTTTACCGTGACTTTGCCATTCATGTATCTGTTTGCCCAATGTAACCTCCGTACCATGAGACGTGGCTCTAGCAGACTATGCATTTACCCTGACTTTGCCATTCATGTATCTGTTTGCCTAATGTAGCCCCTGTACCATGAGGCGTGGCTCTAGTAGAATACACATTCACCCTGACTTTGCCATTCATGTATCTGTTTTCCTAATGTAGCCCCTGTACCATGAGGCGTGGCTCTATTAAACTATGCATTTACTCTGACTTTGCCATTCATGTATTTGTTTGCCTAATGTAACCCCGTACCATGAGGTGTGGCTCTAGGGAACTATGTATTTTCCTTGACTTTGCCATTCATGTATCTGTTTTCCTAATGTAACCCCGTACCATGAGGTGTAGCTCTAGTAGACTATGCATTTACCCTGACGTTACCATTCATGTATCTGTTTACCTAATGTAGCCCCTGTACCATGTGGCATGGCTCTATTAGACTATGCATTTACTCTGACTTTGTCATTCATGTATCTGTTTTCCTAATGTAGCCCCTGTACCATGAGGCGTGGCTCTAGTAAACTATGCATTTACTCTGACTTTGCCATTCATGTATTTGTTTGCCTAATGTAGCCCTGTACCATGAGGTGTGGCTCTAGGGGACTATGTATTTTCCTTGACTTTGCCATTCATGTATCGGTTTGCCTACTATAGCCCTGTACCATGAGGTGTGGCTCTAGCGGACTATGCATTTACCCTGACTTTGCCATTCATGTATCTGTTTGCCTAATGTAGCCCCGTATCATGAGGTGTGGCTCTAGGGGACTATGTATTTTCCTTGACTTTGCCATTCATGTATCGGTTTGCCTACTATAGCCCCGTACCATGAGGCGTGGCTCTAGCAGACTATGCATTCACCCTGACTTTGCCATTCATGTATCTGTTTGCCTAATGTAGCCCCGTACCTTGAGGCGTGGCTCTACGGGACTATGAGTTTACCGTAACTTTGCCATTCATGTATCTGTTTTCCTAATGTAGCCCCCCCGTACCATGAGGCGTTGCTCTAGTAGACTATGCATTTACCCTGACTTTGCCATTCATGTATCTGTTTGCCTAATGTAGCCCCTGTACCACGAGGCGTGGCTCTAGTAGAATACACATTCACCCTGACTTTGCCATTCATGTATCTGTTTTCCTAATGTAGCCCCTGTACCATGAGGCGTGGCTCTATTAAACTATGCATTTACTCTGACTTTGCCATTCATGTATTTGTTTGCCTAATGTAACCCCGTACCATGAGGTGTGGCTCTAGGGGACTATGTATTTTCCTTGACTTTGCCATTCATGTATCGGTTTGCCTACTATAGCCCCGTACCATGAGGCGTGGCTCTAGCAGACTATGCATTCACCCTGACTTTGCCATTCATGTATCTGTTTGCCTAATGTAGCCCCCTACCTTGAGGCGTGGCTCTAGGGGACTATGTATTTTCCGTGACTTTGCCATTCATGTATCTGTTTCCCTAATGTAGCCCTCGTACCATGAGACGTGGCTCTAGCAGACTATGTATTTAACCTGACTTTGCCATTCATGTATGTTTGCCTAATGTAGCCCCCGTACCATGAGGCGTGGCTCTAGTAGACTACACATTCACCCTGACTTTGCCATTCATGTATCTGTTTGCCTAACTTAGCCCCCGTACCATGAGGCATGGTTCTAGTAGAATATGCATTCACCCTGACTTTGCCATTCATCTATCTGTTTTCCTAATGTAGCCCCCCCGTAACATGAGGCGTGGCTCTAGCAGACTATGCATTCACCCTGACTTTCCCATTCATGTATCTGTTTGCCTAATGTAGCCCCGTACCATGAGGCATGGCTCTACGGGACTATGAGTTTACCATAACTTTGCCATTCATGTATCTGTTTGCCTAATGTAACCCCCGTACCATGAGGCGTGGCTCTAGTAGACTACACATTCACCCTGACTTTGCCATTCATGTATCTGTTTTCCTAATGTAGCCCGTGTACCATGAGGCCTGGCTCTATTAAACTATGCATTTACTCTGACTTTGCCATTCATGTATTTGTTTGCCTAATGTAACACCGTACCATGAGGTGTGGCTCTAGGGAACTATGTATTTTCCTTGACTTTGCCATTCATGTATCTGTTTTCCTAATGTAACCCCGTACCATGAGGTGTAGCTCTAGTAGACTATGCATTTACCCTGACGTTGCCATTCATGTATCTGTTTGCCTAATGTAGCCCCTGTACCATGTGTCATGGCTCTATTAGACTATGCATTTACTCTGACTTTGTCATTCATGTATCTGTTTTCCTAATGTAGCCCCTGTACCATGAGGCGTGGCTCTAGTAAACTATGCATTTACTCTGACTTTGCCATTCATGTATTTGTTTGCCTAATGTAACCCTGTACCATGAGGTGTGGCTCTAGCGGACTATGCATTTACCCTGACTTTGCCATTCATGTATCTGTTTGCCTAATGTAGCCCCGTACCATGAGGCGTGGCTCTAGGGGACTATGTATTTTCCTTGACTTTGCCATTCATGTATCGGTTTGCCTACTATAGCCCCGTACCATGAGGCGTGGCTCTAGCAGACTATGCATTCACCCTGACTTTGCCATTCATGTATCTGTTTGCCTAATGTAGCCCCATACCTTGAGGCGTGGCTCTAGGGGACTATGTATTTTCCGTGACTTTGCCATTCATGTATCTGTTTCCCTAATGTAGCCCTCGTACCATGAGACGTGGCTCTAGCAGACTATGGCCCTCATTACGACCCTGACGGAGTAGGTTTACGCCAGCGTTATTCGCAGCGGACCCGTCCGCCCTTCTACGAGTTCCCGTAGCGCCATGGAACGTTTTCCGCCTGGTTTTTCCGGGCGGAGAAATCCATGGCGCTACGGGACCTTGATGTTAATTACGCCACCGTATTTTGCGGTGGCGCAATTAACGCCTTCCCCACTCCCATTATACCCTATGGGGCAAAAATGGGAATGGGGAAGGGTAAAATGGGGAATGGGGATTTACCGCCCCGCCAAGGTCGGCATGGGGCGGAAAATCCGCCATCCTCCATGGCGCTATCGGCAGCTTTCCGCCGTGCTCCGCGGTGCATTTAGCACCGCGATTTCCGCCAGGGTCGTAATGAGGGCCTATGTATTTAACCTGACTTTGCCATTCATGTATCTGTTTGCCTAATGTAGCCCCCGTACCATGAGGCGTGGCTCTAGTAGACTACACATTCACCCTGACTTTGCCATTCATGTATCTGTTTGCCTAACTTAGCCCCCGTACCATGAGGCATGGTTCTAGTAGAATATGCATTCACCCTGACTTTGCCATTCATGTATCTGTTTGCCTAATGTAGCCCCCCGTACCATGAGGTGTGGATCTAGGGGACTATGCATTTACCCTGACTTTGCCATTCATCTATCTGTTTTCCTAATGTAGCCCCCCCGTAACATGAGGCGTGGCTCTAGCAGACTATGCATTCACCCTGACTTTGCCATTCATGTATCTGTTTGCCTAATGTAGCCCCGTACCATGAGGCATGGCTCTACGGGACTATGAGTTTACCGTAACTTTGCCATTCATGTATCTGTTTGCCTAATGTAACCCCCGTACCATGAGACATGGCTCTAGCAGACTATGCATTTACCCTGACTTTGCCATTCATGTATCTGTTTTCCTAATGTAGCCCCTGTACCATGAGGTGTGGCTCTAGTAGACTATGCATTTACTCTGACTTTGCCATTCATGTATTCGTTTGCCTAATGTAACCCCTTACCATGAGACGTGGCTCTAGCAGACTATGCATTTACCCTGACTTTGCCATTCATGTATCTATTTTCCTAATGTAGCCCCTGTACCATGAGGTGTGGCTCTAGCAGACTATGCATTTACCCTGACTTTGCCATTCATGTATCTGTTTGCCTAATGTAGCCCCTGTACCATGAGGCATGGCTCTGTTAGACTATGCATTTACTCTGACTTCGTCATTCATGTATCTGTTTGCCTAATGTAACCCCTTACCATGAGGCGTAGCTCTAGTAGACTATGTATTTACCCTGACTTTGCCATTAATGTATCTGTTTGCCAAATGTAGTCCCCGTACCATGAGGCGTTGCTCTAGCAGACTATGCATTTACCCTGACTTTGCCATTCATGTATCTGTTTTCCTAATGTAACCCCTTACCATGAGGCGTAGCTCTAGTAGACTATGGGCCTCATTACGACCCAGGCGGAAGACCATGGTGCTATTAGCACCATGGTCCATGCCGGTAAGTTACCGACTCCGCCATGGAGAAAGGGGGAATTACCACCCCATTACAAGGTTGGTGGGGCGGTAATTCCCCCTTCCTCCATGGCCTTTCCCCATTCCCATTTTTGCCCAATAGGGCTCAATGGGAATGGGGAAGGCGCTAATTACGGTGCCGCAAATTGCGGCACCGTAATTAGCACCAAGGTCCCTTTGCGGGTCCCTACTTTAACGGCTGGTCTACACCAGCCGTTAAGGTCGGGTCTCACAAAGGGACCTCGTAATTAGGCGCTAATAGGTTAACTGCGCCGCAACCTTTTACGGCGCTGTTAACCCATTAGCGCCTGGGTCATAATGAGGCCCTATGCATTTACCCTGACGTTGCCATTCATGTATCTGTTTGCCTAATGTAGCCCCTGTACCATGAGGCATGGCTCTATTAGACTATGCAATTACTCTGACTTTGTCATTCATGTATCTTTTTGCCTAATGTAACCCCGTTCCATGAGGAGTGGCTCTAGTAGACTGTGCATTTACTCTGACTTTGCCATTCATGTATCTGTTTGCCTAATGTAGCCCCCATACCATGAGGCATGGCTCTATTAGACTATGCATTTACTCTGACTTTGTCATTCATGTATCAGTTTGCCTAATGTAACCCCATACCATCAGGCGTGGCTCTAGTAGACTATGCATTTACTCTGACTTTACCATTCATGTATCTGTTTGTCTAATGTAGCCGCCTGTACCATGAGCTGTGGATCTAGTGGACTATGTATTTACCCTGACTTTGCCATTCATCTATCTGTTTGCCTAATGTAGCCCTGTACCATGAGGTGTGGCTCTAGCGGACTATGCATTTACCCTGACTTTGCCATTCATGTATCTGTTTGCCTAATGTAGCCCCGTACCATGAGGCGTGGCTCTAGGGGACTATGAGTTTACCGTGACTTTGCCATTCATGTATCTGTTTGCCCAATGTAACCTCCGTACCATGAGACGTGGCTCTAGCAGACTATGCATTTACCCTGACTTTGCCATTCATGTATCTGTTTGCCTAATGTAGCCCCTGTACCATGAGGCGTGGCTCTAGTAGAATACACATTCACCCTGACTTTGCCATTCATGTATCTGTTTTCCTAATGTAGCCCCTGTACCATGAGGCGTGGCTCTATTAAACTATGCATTTACTCTGACTTTGCCATTCATGTATTTGTTTGCCTAATGTAACCCCGTACCATGAGGTGTGGCTCTAGGGAACTATGTATTTTCCTTGACTTTGCCATTCATGTATCTGTTTTCCTAATGTAACCCCGTACCATGAGGTGTAGCTCTAGTAGACTATGCATTTACCCTGACGTTACCATTCATGTATCTGTTTACCTAATGTAGCCCCTGTACCATGTGGCATGGCTCTATTAGACTATGCATTTACTCTGACTTTGTCATTCATGTATCTGTTTTCCTAATGTAGCCCCTGTACCATGAGGCGTGGCTCTAGTAAACTATGCATTTACTCTGACTTTGCCATTCATGTATTTGTTTGCCTAATGTAACCCTGTACCATGAGGTGTGGCTCTAGCGGACTATGCATTTACCCTGACTTTGCCATTCATGTATCTGTTTGCCTAATGTAGCCCCGTACCATGAGGTGTGGCTCTAGGGGACTATGTATTTTCCTTGACTTTGCCATTCATGTATCGGTTTGCCTACTATAGCCCCGTACCATGAGGCGTGGCTCTAGCAGACTATGCATTCACCCTGACTTTGCCATTCATGTATCTGTTTGCCTAATGTAGCCCCGTACCTTGAGGCGTGGCTCTACGGGACTATGAGTTTACCGTAACTTTGCCATTCATGTATCTGTTTTCCTAATGTAGCCCCCCCGTACCATGAGGCGTTGCTCTAGTAGACTATGCATTTACCCTGACTTTGCCATTCATGTATCTGTTTGCCTAATGTAGCCCCTGTACCACGAGGCGTGGCTCTAGTAGAATACACATTCACCCTGACTTTGCCATTCATGTATCTGTTTTCCTAATGTAGCCCCTGTACCATGAGGCGTGGCTCTATTAAACTATGCATTTACTCTGACTTTGCCATTCATGTATTTGTTTGCCTAATGTAACCCCGTACCATGAGGTGTGGCTCTAGGGAACTATGTATTTTCCTTGACTTTGCCATTCATGTATCTGTTTTCCTAATGTAACCCCGTACCATGAGGTGTAGCTCTAGTAGACTATGCATTTACCCTGACGTTGCCATTCATGTATCTGTTTGCCTAATGTAGCCCCTGTACCATGTGGCATGGCTCTATTAGACTATGCATTTACTCTGACTTTGTCATTCATGTATCTGTTTTCCTAATGTAGCCCCTGTACCATGAGGCGTGGCTCTAGTAAACTATGCATTTACTCTGACTTTGCCATTCATGTATTTGTTTGCCTAATGTAACCCTGTACCATGAGGTGTGGCTCTAGCGTACTATGCATTTACCCTGACTTTGCCATTCATGTATCTGTTTGCCTAATGTAGCCCCGTACCATGAGGTGTGGCTCTAGGGGACTATGTTTTTTCCTTGACTTTGCCATTCATGTATCGGTTTGCCTACTATAGCCCCGTACCATGAGGCGTGGCTCTAGCAGACTATGCATTCACCCTGACTTTGCCATTCATGTATCTGTTTGCCTAATGTAGCCCCCTACCTTGAGGCGTGGCTCTAGGGGACTATGTATTTTCCGTGACTTTGCCATTCATGTATCTGTTTCCCTAATGTAGCCCTCGTACCATGAGACGTGGCTCTAGCAGACTATGTATTTAACCTGACTTTGCCATTCATGTATGTTTGCCTAATGTAGCCCCCGTACCATGAGGCGTGGCTCTAGTAGACTACACATTCACCCTGACTTTGCCATTCATGTATCTGTTTGCCTAACTTAGCCCCCGTACCATGAGGCATGGTTCTAGTAGAATATGCATTCACCCTGACTTTGCCATTCATCTATCTGTTTTCCTAATGTAGCCCCCCCGTAACATGAGGCGTGGCTCTAGCAGACTATGCATTCACCCTGACTTTCCCATTCATGTATCTGTTTGCCTAATGTAGCCCCGTACCATGAGGCATGGCTCTACGGGACTATGAGTTTACCGTAACTTTGCCATTCATGTATCTGTTTGCCTAATGTAACCCCCGTACCATGAGACCTGGCTCTAGCAGACTATGCATTTACCCTGACTTTGCCATTCATGTATCTGTTTTCCTAATGTAGCCCCTGTACCATGAGGTGTGGCTCTAGTAGACTATGCATTTACTCTGACTTTGCCATTCATGTATTTGTTTGCCTAATGTAACCCCTTACCATGAGACGCGGCTCTAGCAGACTATGCATTTACCCTGACTTTGCCATTCATGTATCTGTTTTCCTAATGTAGCCCCTGTACCATGAGGTGTGGCTCTAGCAGACTATGCATTTACCCTGACTTTGCCATTCATGTATCTGTTTGCCTAATGTAGCCCCTGTACCATGAGGCATGGCTCTGTTAGACTATGCATTTACTCTGACTTTGTCATTCATGTATCTGTTTGCCTAATGTAACCCCTTACCATGAGGCGTAGCTCTAGTAGACTATGTATTTACCCTGACTTTGCCATTAATGTATCTGTTTGCCAAATGTAGTCCCCGTACCATGAGGCGTTGCTCTAGCAGACTATGCATTTACCCTGACTTTGCCATTCATGTATCTGTTTTCCTAATGTAACCCCTTACCATTAGGCGTAGCTCTAGTAGACTATGGGCCTCATTACGACCCAGGCGGAAGACCATGGTGCTATTAGCACCATGGTCCATGCCGGTAAGTTACCGACTCCGCCATGGAGAAAGGGGGAATTACCACCCCATTACAAGGTTGGTGGGGCGGTAATTCCCCCTTCCTCCATGGCCCTTCCCCATTCCCATTTTTGCCCAATAGGGCTCAATGGGAATGGGGAAGGCGCTAATTACTGTGCCGCAAATTGCAGCACCGTAATTAGCACCAAGGTCCCTTTGCGGGTCCCTACTTTAACGGCTGGTCAACACCAGCCGTTAAGGTCGGGTCCCACAAAGGGACCTCGTAATTAGGCGCTAATAGGTTAACTGCGCCGCAACCTTTTACGGCGCTGTTAACCCATTAGCGCCTGGGTCATAATGAGGCCCTATGCATTTACCCTGACGTTGCCATTCATGTATCTGTTTGCCTAATGTAGCCCCTGTACCATGAGGCATGGCTCTATTAGACTATGCAATTACTCTGACTTTGTCATTCATGTATCTTTTTGCCTAATGTAACCCCGTTCCATGAGGCGTGGCTCTAGTAGACTATGCATTTACTCTGACTTTGCCATTCATGTATCTGTTTGCCTAATGTAGCCCCCATACCATGAGGCATGGCTCTATTAGACTATGCATTTACTCTGACTTTGTCATTCATGTATCAGTTTGCCTAATGCAACCCCATACCATCAGGCGTGGCTCTAGTAGACTATGCATTTACTCTGACTTTACCATTCATGTATCTGTTTGTCTAATGTAGCCGCCTGTACCATGAGCTGTGGATCTAGTGGACTATGTATTTACCCTGACTTTGCCATTCATCTATCTGTTTGCCTAATGTAGCCCTGTACCATGAGGTGTGGCTCTAGCGGACTATGCATTTACCCTGACTTTGCCATTCATGTATCTGTTTGCCTAATGTAGCCCCGTACCATGAGGCGTGGCTCTAGGGGACTATGAGTTTACCGTGACTTTGCCATTCATGTATCTGTTTGCCCAATGTAACCTCCGTACCATGAGACGTGGCTCTAGCAGACTATGTATTTACCCTGACTATGCCATTCATGTATCTGTTTGCCAAATGTAGCCCATGTACCATGAGGCGTTGCTCTAGTAGACTGTGCATTTACCCTGACTTTGCCATTCATGTATCTGTTTTCCTAATGTAGCCCCCGTACCATGAGACGTGGCTCTAGCAGACTATGTATTTACCCTGACTTTGCCATTCATGCATCTGTTTGCCAAATATAGCCCCGTACCATGAGGCGTTGCTCTAGGAGACTATGCATTTACCCTGACTTTGCCATTCATGTATCTGTTTTCCTAATGTAGCCCCTGTACCATGAGGCGTGGCTCTAGTAGACTATGCATTTACTCTGACTTTGCCATTCATGTATCTGTTTTCCTAATGTAACCCTGTACCATGAGGCGTAGCTCTAGTAGACTAAGCATTTACCCTGACGATGCCATTCATGTATCTGTTTGCCTAATGTAGCCCCTGTACCATGAGGCATGGCTCTATTAGACTATGCATTTACTCTGACTTTGTCATTCATGTATCGTTTTGCCTAATGTAACCCTGTACCATGAGGCGTGGCTCTAGTAGACTATGTATTTAATCTGACTTTGCCATTCATGTATCTGTTTGTCTAATGTAGCCCCCGTACCATGAGGCATGGCTCTAGTAGACTATGCATTCACCCTGACTTTGCCATTCATGTATCGGTTTGCCTACTATAGCCCCGTACCATGAGGTGTGGCTCTAGCAGACTATGCATTCACCCTGACTTTGCCATTCATGTACCTGTTTGCCTAATGTAGCCCCGTACCATGAGGCATGGCTCTAGGGGACTATGTATTTTCCGTGACTTTGCTATTCATGTATCTGTTTCCCTAATGTAGCCCCGTACCATGAGACGTGACTCTAGCAGACTATGTATTTAACCTGACTTTGCCATTCATGTATCTGTTTGCTTAATGTAGCCCCCGTACCATGAGGCGTGGCTCTAGTAGACTACACATTCACACTGACTTTGCCATTCATGTGTCTGTTTGCCTAATGTAGCCCCTGTACCATGAGGCGTGGCTCTAGTAGAATACACATTCACCCTGACTTTGTCATTCATGTATCTGTTTTCCTAATGTAGCCCCTGTACCATGAGGCGTGGCTCTATTAAACTATGCATTTACTCTGACTTTGCCATTCATGTATTTGTTTGCCTAATCTAACCCCGTACCATGAGGTGTAGCTCTAGTAGACTATGCATTTACCCTGACGTTGCCATTCATGTATCTGTTTGCCTAATGTAGCCCCTGTACCATGTGGCATGGCTCTATTAGACTATGCATTTACTCTGACTTTGTCATTCATGTATCTGTTTTCCTAATGTAGCCCCTGTACCATGAGGCGTGGCTCTAGTAAACTATGCATTTACTCTGACTTTGCCATTCATGTATTTGTTTGCCTAATGTAACCCTGTACCATGAGGTGTGGCTCTAGCGGACTATGCATTTACCCTGACTTTGCCATTCATGTATCTGTTTGCCTAATGTAGCCCCGTACCATGAGGTGTGGCTTTAGGGGACTATGTATTTTCCTTGACTTTGCCATTCATGTATCGGTTTGCCTACTATAGCCCCGTACCATGAGGCGTGGCTCTAGCAGACTATGCATTCACCCTGACTTTGCCATTCATGTATCTGTTCGCCTAATGTAGCCCCGTACCTTGAGGCCTGGCTCTAGGGGACTATGTATTTTCCGTGACTTTGCCATTCATGTATCTGTTTCCCTAATGTAGCCCTTGTACCATGAGACGTGGCTTTAGCAGACTATGTATTTAACCTGACTTTGCCATTCATGTATCTGTTTGCCTAATGTAGCCCCCGTACCATGAGGCGTGGCTCTAGTAGACTACACATTCACCCTGACTTTGCCATTCATGTATCTGTTTGCCTAACTTAGCCCCCGTACCATGAGGCATGGTTCTAGTAGAATATGCATTCACCCTGACTTTGCCATTCATGTATCTGTTTGCCTAATGTAGCCCCCCGTACCATGAGGTGTGGATCTAGGGGACTATGCATTTACCCTGACTTTGCCATTCATCTATCTGTTTTCCTAATGTAGCCCCCCCGTAACATGAGGCGTGGCTCTAGCAGACTATGCATTCACCCTGACTTTGCCATTCATGTATCTGTTTGCCTAATGTAGCCCCGTACCATGAGGCATGGCTCTACGGGACTATGAGTTTACCGTAACTTTGCCATTCATGTATCTGTTTGCCTAATGTAACCCCCGTACCATGAGACATGGCTCTAGCAGACTATGCATTTACCCTGACTTTGCCATTCATGTATCTGTTTTCCTAATGTAGCCCCTGTACCATGAGGTGTGGCTCTAGTAGACTATGCATTTACTCTGACTTTGCCATTCATGTATTCGTTTGCCTAATGTAACCCCTTACCATGAGACGTGGCTCTAGCAGACTATGCATTTACCCTGACTTTGCCATTCATGTATCTATTTTCCTAATGTAGCCCCTGTACCATGAGGTGTGGCTCTAGCAGACTATGCATTTACCCTGACTTTGCCATTCATGTATCTGTTTGCCTAATGTAGCCCCTGTACCATGAGGCATGGCTCTGTTAGACTATGCATTTACTCTGACTTCGTCATTCATGTATCTGTTTGCCTAATGTAACCCCTTACCATGAGGCGTAGCTCTAGTAGACTATGTATTTACCCTGACTTTGCCATTAATGTATCTGTTTGCCAAATGTAGTCCCCGTACCATGAGGCGTTGCTCTAGCAGACTATGCATTTACCCTGACTTTGCCATTCATGTATCTGTTTTCCTAATGTAACCCCTTACCATGAGGCGTAGCTCTAGTAGACTATGGGCCTCATTACGACCCAGGCGGAAGACCATGGTGCTATTAGCACCATGGTCCATGCCGGTAAGTTACCGACTCCGCCATGGAGAAAGGGGGAATTACCACCCCATTACAAGGTTGGTGGGGCGGTAATTCCCCCTTCCTCCATGGCCTTTCCCCATTCCCATTTTTGCCCAATAGGGCTCAATGGGAATGGGGAAGGCGCTAATTACGGTGCCGCAAATTGCGGCACCGTAATTAGCACCAAGGTCCCTTTGCGGGTCCCTACTTTAACGGCTGGTCTACACCAGCCGTTAAGGTCGGGTCTCACAAAGGGACCTCGTAATTAGGCGCTAATAGGTTAACTGCGCCGCAACCTTTTACGGCGCTGTTAACCCATTAGCGCCTGGGTCATAATGAGGCCCTATGCATTTACCCTGACGTTGCCATTCATGTATCTGTTTGCCTAATGTAGCCCCTGTACCATGAGGCATGGCTCTATTAGACTATGCAATTACTCTGACTTTGTCATTCATGTATCTTTTTGCCTAATGTAACCCCGTTCCATGAGGAGTGGCTCTAGTAGACTGTGCATTTACTCTGACTTTGCCATTCATGTATCTGTTTGCCTAATGTAGCCCCCATACCATGAGGCATGGCTCTATTAGACTATGCATTTACTCTGACTTTGTCATTCATGTATCAGTTTGCCTAATGTAACCCCATACCATCAGGCGTGGCTCTAGTAGACTATGCATTTACTCTGACTTTACCATTCATGTATCTGTTTGTCTAATGTAGCCGCCTGTACCATGAGCTGTGGATCTAGTGGACTATGTATTTACCCTGACTTTGCCATTCATCTATCTGTTTGCCTAATGTAGCCCTGTACCATGAGGTGTGGCTCTAGCGGACTATGCATTTACCCTGACTTTGCCATTCATGTATCTGTTTGCCTAATGTAGCCCCGTACCATGAGGCGTGGCTCTAGGGGACTATGAGTTTACCGTGACTTTGCCATTCATGTATCTGTTTGCCCAATGTAACCTCCGTACCATGAGACGTGGCTCTAGCAGACTATGCATTTACCCTGACTTTGCCATTCATGTATCTGTTTGCCTAATGTAGCCCCTGTACCATGAGGCGTGGCTCTAGTAGAATACACATTCACCCTGACTTTGCCATTCATGTATCTGTTTTCCTAATGTAGCCCCTGTACCATGAGGCGTGGCTCTATTAAACTATGCATTTACTCTGACTTTGCCATTCATGTATTTGTTTGCCTAATGTAACCCCGTACCATGAGGTGTGGCTCTAGGGAACTATGTATTTTCCTTGACTTTGCCATTCATGTATCTGTTTTCCTAATGTAACCCCGTACCATGAGGTGTAGCTCTAGTAGACTATGCATTTACCCTGACGTTACCATTCATGTATCTGTTTACCTAATGTAGCCCCTGTACCATGTGGCATGGCTCTATTAGACTATGCATTTACTCTGACTTTGTCATTCACGTATCTGTTTTCCTAATGTAGCCCCTGTACCATGAGGCGTGGCTCTAGTAAACTATGCATTTACTCTGACTTTGCCATTCATGTATTTGTTTGCCTAATGTAACCCTGTACCATGAGGTGTGGCTCTAGCGGACTATGCATTTACCCTGACTTTGCCATTCATGTATCTGTTTGCCTAATGTAGCCCCGTACCATGAGGTGTGGCTCTAGGGGACTATGTATTTTCCTTGACTTTGCCATTCATGTATCGGTTTGCCTACTATAGCCCCGTACCATGAGGCGTGGCTCTAGCAGACTATGCATTCACCCTGACTTTGCCATTCATGTATCTGTTTGCCTAATGTAGCCCCGTACCTTGAGGCGTGGCTCTACGGGACTATGAGTTTACCGTAACTTTGCCATTCATGTATCTGTTTTCCTAATGTAGCCCCCCCGTACCATGAGGCGTTGCTCTAGTAGACTATGCATTTACCCTGACTTTGCCATTCATGTATCTGTTTGCCTAATGTAGCCCCTGTACCACGAGGCGTGGCTCTAGTAGAATACACATTCACCCTGACTTTGCCATTCATGTATCTGTTTTCCTAATGTAGCCCCTGTACCATGAGGCGTGGCTCTATTAAACTATGCATTTACTCTGACTTTGCCATTCATGTATTTGTTTGCCTAATGTAACCCCGTACCATGAGGTGTGGCTCTAGGGAACTATGTATTTTCCTTGACTTTGCCATTCATGTATCTGTTTTCCTAATGTAACCCCGTACCATGAGGTGTAGCTCTAGTAGACTATGCATTTACCCTGACGTTGCCATTCATGTATCTGTTTGCCTAATGTAGCCCCTGTACCATGTGGCATGGCTCTATTAGACTATGCATTTACTCTGACTTTGTCATTCATGTATCTGTTTTCCTAATGTAGCCCCTGTACCATGAGGCGTGGCTCTAGTAAACTATGCATTTACTCTGACTTTGCCATTCATGTATTTGTTTGCCTAATGTAACCCTGTACCATGAGGTGTGGCTCTAGCGTACTATGCATTTACCCTGACTTTGCCATTCATGTATCTGTTTGCCTAATGTAGCCCCGTACCATGAGGTGTGGCTCTAGGGGACTATGTTTTTTCCTTGACTTTGCCATTCATGTATCGGTTTGCCTACTATAGCCCCGTACCATGAGGCGTGGCTCTAGCAGACTATGCATTCACCCTGACTTTGCCATTCATGTATCTGTTTGCCTAATGTAGCCCCCTACCTTGAGGCGTGGCTCTAGGGGACTATGTATTTTCCGTGACTTTGCCATTCATGTATCTGTTTCCCTAATGTAGCCCTCGTACCATGAGACGTGGCTCTAGCAGACTATGTATTTAACCTGACTTTGCCATTCATGTATGTTTGCCTAATGTAGCCCCCGTACCATGAGGCGTGGCTCTAGTAGACTACACATTCACCCTGACTTTGCCATTCATGTATCTGTTTGCCTAACTTAGCCCCCGTACCATGAGGCATGGTTCTAGTAGAATATGCATTCACCCTGACTTTGCCATTCATCTATCTGTTTTCCTAATGTAGCCCCCCCGTAACATGAGGCGTGGCTCTAGCAGACTATGCATTCACCCTGACTTTCCCATTCATGTATCTGTTTGCCTAATGTAGCCCCGTACCATGAGGCATGGCTCTACGGGACTATGAGTTTACCGTAACTTTGCCATTCATGTATCTGTTTGCCTAATGTAACCCCCGTACCATGAGACCTGGCTCTAGCAGACTATGCATTTACCCTGACTTTGCCATTCATGTATCTGTTTTCCTAATGTAGCCCCTGTACCATGAGGTGTGGCTCTAGTAGACTATGCATTTACTCTGACTTTGCCATTCATGTATTTGTTTGCCTAATGTAACCCCTTACCATGAGACGCGGCTCTAGCAGACTATGCATTTACCCTGACTTTGCCATTCATGTATCTGTTTTCCTAATGTAGCCCCTGTACCATGAGGTGTGGCTCTAGCAGACTATGCATTTACCCTGACTTTGCCATTCATGTATCTGTTTGCCTAATGTAGCCCCTGTACCATGAGGCATGGCTCTGTTAGACTATGCATTTACTCTGACTTTGTCATTCATGTATCTGTTTGCCTAATGTAACCCCTTACCATGAGGCGTAGCTCTAGTAGACTATGTATTTACCCTGACTTTGCCATTAATGTATCTGTTTGCCAAATGTAGTCCCCGTACCATGAGGCGTTGCTCTAGCAGACTATGCATTTACCCTGACTTTGCCATTCATGTATCTGTTTTCCTAATGTAACCCCTTACCATTAGGCGTAGCTCTAGTAGACTATGGGCCTCATTACGACCCAGGCGGAAGACCATGGTGCTATTAGCACCATGGTCCATGCCGGTAAGTTACCGACTCCGCCATGGAGAAAGGGGGAATTACCACCCCATTACAAGGTTGGTGGGGCGGTAATTCCCCCTTCCTCCATGGCCCTTCCCCATTCCCATTTTTGCCCAATAGGGCTCAATGGGAATGGGGAAGGCGCTAATTACTGTGCCGCAAATTGCAGCACCGTAATTAGCACCAAGGTCCCTTTGCGGGTCCCTACTTTAACGGCTGGTCAACACCAGCCGTTAAGGTCGGGTCCCACAAAGGGACCTCGTAATTAGGCGCTAATAGGTTAACTGCGCCGCAACCTTTTACGGCGCTGTTAACCCATTAGCGCCTGGGTCATAATGAGGCCCTATGCATTTACCCTGACGTTGCCATTCATGTATCTGTTTGCCTAATGTAGCCCCTGTACCATGAGGCATGGCTCTATTAGACTATGCAATTACTCTGACTTTGTCATTCATGTATCTTTTTGCCTAATGTAACCCCGTTCCATGAGGCGTGGCTCTAGTAGACTATGCATTTACTCTGACTTTGCCATTCATGTATCTGTTTGCCTAATGTAGCCCCCATACCATGAGGCATGGCTCTATTAGACTATGCATTTACTCTGACTTTGTCATTCATGTATCAGTTTGCCTAATGCAACCCCATACCATCAGGCGTGGCTCTAGTAGACTATGCATTTACTCTGACTTTACCATTCATGTATCTGTTTGTCTAATGTAGCCGCCTGTACCATGAGCTGTGGATCTAGTGGACTATGTATTTACCCTGACTTTGCCATTCATCTATCTGTTTGCCTAATGTAGCCCTGTACCATGAGGTGTGGCTCTAGCGGACTATGCATTTACCCTGACTTTGCCATTCATGTATCTGTTTGCCTAATGTAGCCCCGTACCATGAGGCGTGGCTCTAGGGGACTATGAGTTTACCGTGACTTTGCCATTCATGTATCTGTTTGCCCAATGTAACCTCCGTACCATGAGACGTGGCTCTAGCAGACTATGTATTTACCCTGACTATGCCATTCATGTATCTGTTTGCCAAATGTAGCCCATGTACCATGAGGCGTTGCTCTAGTAGACTGTGCATTTACCCTGACTTTGCCATTCATGTATCTGTTTTCCTAATGTAGCCCCCGTACCATGAGACGTGGCTCTAGCAGACTATGTATTTACCCTGACTTTGCCATTCATGCATCTGTTTGCCAAATATAGCCCCGTACCATGAGGCGTTGCTCTAGGAGACTATGCATTTACCCTGACTTTGCCATTCATGTATCTGTTTTCCTAATGTAGCCCCTGTACCATGAGGCGTGGCTCTAGTAGACTATGCATTTACTCTGACTTTGCCATTCATGTATCTGTTTTCCTAATGTAACCCTGTACCATGAGGCGTAGCTCTAGTAGACTAAGCATTTACCCTGACGATGCCATTCATGTATCTGTTTGCCTAATGTAGCCCCTGTACCATGAGGCATGGCTCTATTAGACTATGCATTTACTCTGACTTTGTCATTCATGTATCGTTTTGCCTAATGTAACCCTGTACCATGAGGCGTGGCTCTAGTAGACTATGTATTTAATCTGACTTTGCCATTCATGTATCTGTTTGTCTAATGTAGCCCCCGTACCATGAGGCATGGCTCTAGTAGACTATGCATTCACCCTGACTTTGCCATTCATGTATCGGTTTGCCTACTATAGCCCCGTACCATGAGGTGTGGCTCTAGCAGACTATGCATTCACCCTGACTTTGCCATTCATGTACCTGTTTGCCTAATGTAGCCCCGTACCATGAGGCATGGCTCTAGGGGACTATGTATTTTCCGTGACTTTGCTATTCATGTATCTGTTTCCCTAATGTAGCCCCGTACCATGAGACGTGACTCTAGCAGACTATGTATTTAACCTGACTTTGCCATTCATGTATCTGTTTGCTTAATGTAGCCCCCGTACCATGAGGCGTGGCTCTAGTAGACTACACATTCACACTGACTTTGCCATTCATGTGTCTGTTTGCCTAATGTAGCCCCTGTACCATGAGGCGTGGCTCTAGTAGAATACACATTCACCCTGACTTTGTCATTCATGTATCTGTTTTCCTAATGTAGCCCCTGTACCATGAGGCGTGGCTCTATTAAACTATGCATTTACTCTGACTTTGCCATTCATGTATTTGTTTGCCTAATCTAACCCCGTACCATGAGGTGTAGCTCTAGTAGACTATGCATTTACCCTGACGTTGCCATTCATGTATCTGTTTGCCTAATGTAGCCCCTGTACCATGTGGCATGGCTCTATTAGACTATGCATTTACTCTGACTTTGTCATTCATGTATCTGTTTTCCTAATGTAGCCCCTGTACCATGAGGCGTGGCTCTAGTAAACTATGCATTTACTCTGACTTTGCCATTCATGTATTTGTTTGCCTAATGTAACCCTGTACCATGAGGTGTGGCTCTAGCGGACTATGCATTTACCCTGACTTTGCCATTCATGTATCTGTTTGCCTAATGTAGCCCCGTACCATGAGGTGTGGCTTTAGGGGACTATGTATTTTCCTTGACTTTGCCATTCATGTATCGGTTTGCCTACTATAGCCCCGTACCATGAGGCGTGGCTCTAGCAGACTATGCATTCACCCTGACTTTGCCATTCATGTATCTGTTCGCCTAATGTAGCCCCGTACCTTGAGGCCTGGCTCTAGGGGACTATGTATTTTCCGTGACTTTGCCATTCATGTATCTGTTTCCCTAATGTAGCCCTTGTACCATGAGACGTGGCTTTAGCAGACTATGTATTTAACCTGACTTTGCCATTCATGTATCTGTTTGCCTAATGTAGCCCCCGTACCATGAGGCGTGGCTCTAGTAGACTACACATTCACCCTGACTTTGCCATTCATGTATCTGTTTGCCTAACTTAGCCCCCGTACCATGAGGCATGGTTCTAGTAGAATATGCATTCACCCTGACTTTGCCATTCATGTATCTGTTTGCCTAATGTAGCCCCCCGTACCATGAGGTGTGGATCTAAGGGACTATGCATTTACCCTGACTTTGCCATTCATCTATCTGTTTTCCTAATGTAGCCCCCCGTAACATGAGGCGTGGCTCTAGCAGACTATGCATTCACCTTGACTTTGCCATTCATGTATCTTTTTGCCTAATGTAGCCCCGTACCATGAGGCATGGCTCTACGGGACTATGAGATTACCGTGACTTTGCCATTCATGTATCTGTTTGCCTAATGTAACCCCCGTACCATGAGACATGGCTCTAGCAGACTATGCATTTACCCTGACTTTACCATTCATGTATCTGTTTTCCTAATGTAGCCCCTGTACCATGAGGTGTGGCTCTAGTAGACTATGCATTTACTCTGACTTTGCCATTCATGTATTTGTTTGCCTAATATAACCCCGTATCATGAGACGTGGCTCTAGTAGACTATGCATTTACCCTGACTTTGCCATTCATGTATCTGTTTTCCAAATGTAGCCCCTGTACCATGAGGTGTGGCTCTAGCAGACTATGCATTTACCCTGACTTTGCCATTCATGTATCTGTTTGCCTAATGTAGCCCCTGTACCATGAGGCATGGCTCTGTTAGACTATGCATTTACTCTAACTTCGTCATTCATGTATCTGTTTGCCTAATGTAACCCCTAACCATGAGGCGTAGCTCTAGTAGACTATGTATTTACCCTGACTTTGCCATTAATGTATCTGTTTACCAAATGTAGTCCCCGTACCATGAGGTGTTGCTCTAGCGGACTATGCATTTACCCTGACTTTTCCATTCATGTATCTGTTTTCCTAATGTAACCCCTTACCATGAGGCGTAGCTCTAGTAGACTATGCATTTACCCTGACGTTGCCATTCATGTATCTGTTTGCCTAATGTAGCCCCTGTACCATGAGGCATGGCTCTATTAGACTATGATATTACTCTGACTTTGTCATTCATGTATCTTTTTGCCTAATGTAACCCCGTTCCATGAGGCGTGACTCTAGTAGACTATGCATTTACTCTGACTTTGCCATTCATGTATCTGTTTGCCTAATGTAGCCCCCATACCATGAGGCGTGGCTCTAGTAGACTATGCATTTACTCTTACTTTGCAATACATGTATCTGTTTGTCAAATGTAGACCCTGTGCCATGAGGCATGGCTCTATTAGACTATGCATTTACTCTGACTTTGCCATTCATGTATCTGTTTGCCTAACTTAGCCCCCGTACCATGAGGCATGGTTCTAGTAGAATATGCATTCACCCTGACTTTGCCATTCATGTATCTGTTTGCCTAATGTAGCCCCCGTACCATGAGGTGTGGATCTAGGGAACTATGCATTTACCCTGACTTTGCCATTCATCTATCTGTTTTCCTAATGTAGCCCCCCGTAACATGAGGCGTGGCTCTATCATACTATGCATTCACCCTGACTTTGCCATTCATGTATCTGTTTGCCTAATTTAGCCCCCGTACCATGAGGTGTGGCTCTAGCAGACTATGCATTTACCCTGACTTTGCCATTCATGTATCTGTTTTCCTAATGTAGCCCCTGTACCATGAGGTGTGGCTCTAGTAGACTATGCATTTACTCTGACTTTGCCATTTATGTATTTGTTTGCCTAATGTAACCCCGTACCATGAGGCGAGGCTCTAGTGCATTATGCATTTACCCATTAATGTATCTGTTTGCCTAATGTAGCCCCTGTACCATGAGGCATGGCTCTGTTAGACTATGCATTTACTCTGACTTTGTCATTCATGTATCAGTTTGCCTAATGTAACCCCATACCATCAGGCGTGGCTCTAGTAGACTATGCATTTACTCTGACTTTACCATTCATGTATCTGTTTGCGTAATGTAGCCGCCTGTACCATGAGCTGTGGATCTAGTGGACTATGTATTTACCCTGACTTTGCCATTCATCTATCTGTTTGCCTAATGTAGCCCTGTACCATGAGGTGTGGCTCTAGCGGACTATGCATTTACCCTGACTTTGCCATTCATGTATCTGTTTGCCTAATGTAGCCCCGTACCATGAGGCGTGGCTCTAGGGGACTATGAGTTTACCGTGACTTTGCCATTCATGTATCTGTTTGCCCAATGTAACCTCCGTACCATGAGACGTGGCTCTAGCAGACTATGTATTTACCCTGACTTTGCCATTCATGTATCTGTTTGCCAAATGTAGCCCACGTATCATGAGGCGTTGCTCTAGTAGACTATGCATTTACCCTGACTTTGCCATTCATGTATCTGTTTTCCTAATGTAGCCCCCGTACCATGAGACGTGGCTCTAGCAGACTATGTATTTACCCTGACTTTGCCATTCATGTACCTGTTTGCCAAATATAGCCCCGTACCATGAGGCGTTGCTCTAAGAGACTATGCATTTACCCTGACTTTGCCATTCATGTATCTGTTTTCCTAATGTAGCCCCTGTACCATGAGGCGTGGCTCTAGTAGACTATGCATTTACTCTGACTCTGCCATTCATGTATTTGTTTGCCTAATGTAACCCCGTACCATGAGGGAAGGCTCTAGTGGATTATGCATTTACCCTGACTTTGCCATTCATGTATCTGTTTGCCTAATGTAGCCCCCCTACCATGAGGCATGGCTCTATTAGACTATGCATTTACTCTGACTTTGTCATTCATGTATCTGTTTGCCTAATGTAACCCCGTACCATGCGGCGTAGCTCTAGTAGACTATGCATTTACCCTGATGTTGCCATTCATGTATCTGTTTGCCTAATGTAGCCCCTGTACCATGAGGCATGGCTCTATTAGACAATGCCTTTACTCTGACTTTGTCATTCATGTATCTTTTTGCCTAATGTAACCCCGTACCATGAGGCGTGGCTCTAGTAGACTATGCATTTACTCTGACTTTGCCATTCATGTATCTGTTTACCTAATATAGCCCCCATACCATGAGGCATGGCTCTATTAGACAATGCATTTACTCTGACTTTGTCATTCATGTATCTTTTTGCCTAATGTAACCCCATACCATGAGGCGTGGCTCTAGTGGATTATGCATTTACCCTGACTTTGCCATTCATGTATCTGTTTGCCTAATGTAACCCCTGTACCATGAGGTGTGGCTTTAGTGGACTATGCATTTACTCTGACTTTGCCATTCATGTATTTGTTTGCCTAATGTAACCCCGTACCATGAGGCGAGGTTCTAGTGGATTATGCATTTACCCTGACTTTGCCATTCATGTATCTGCTTGCCTAATGTAGCCCCCGTAACATGAGGCATGGCTCTATTAGACTATGCATTTACTCTGACTTTGTCATTCATGTATCTGTTTGCCTAATGTAACCCCCTACCATGAGGCGTAGCTCTAGTAGACTATGCATTTACCCTGACGTTGCCATTCATGTATGTATCTGTTTGCCTAATGTAGCCCCTGTACCATGAGGCATGGCTCTATTAGACTGTGCATTTACTCTGACTTTGTCATTCATGTATCTTTTTACCTAATGTAACCCTGTACCATGAGGCGTGGCTCTAGTAGACTATGCATTTACTCTTACTTTGCAATACATGTATCTGTTTGCCTAATGTAGCCCCGTACCATGAGGCATGGCTCTAGTAGACTATGCATTCACCCTGAAGTTGCCATTCATGTATCTGTTTGTCAAATGTAGACCCTGTGCCATGAGGCATGGCTCTATTAGACTATGCATTTACTCTGACTTTGCCATTCATGTATCTGTTTGCCTAACTTAGCCCCCGTAGCATGAGGCATGGTTCTAGTAGAATATGCATTCACCCTGACTTTGCCATTCATGTATCTGTTTGCCTAATGTAGCCCCCCGTACCATGAGGTGTGGATCTAGGGAACTATGCATTTACCCTGACTTTGCCATTCATCTATCTGTTTTCCTAATGTAGCCCCCCGTAACATGAGGCGTGGCTCTATCAGACTATGCATTCACCCTGACTTTGCCATTCATGTATCTGTTTGCCTAATGTAGCCCCCGTACCATGAGGTGTGGCTCTAGCAGACTATGCATTTACCCTGACTTTGCCATTCATGTATCTGTTCTCCTAATGTAGCCCCTGTACCATGAGGTGTGGCTCTAGTAGACTATGCATTTACTCTGACTTTGCCATTTATGTATTTGTTTGCCTAATGTAACCCCGTACCATGAGGCGAGGCTCAAGTGCATTATGCATTTACCCGGACTTTGCCATTCATGTATCTGTTTGACTAATGTAGCCCCTGTACCATGAGGCATGGCTCTGTTAGACTATGCATTTACTCTGACTTCGTCATTCATGTATCTGTTTGCCTAATGTAACCCCTTACCATGAGGCGTAGCTCTAGTAGACTATGTATTTACCCTGACTTTGCCATTCATGTATCTGTTTGCCAAATGTAGTCCCCGTACCATGAGGCGTTGCTCTAGCAGACTATGCATTTACCCTGACTTTGCCATTCATGTATCTGTTTTCCTAATGTTGCCCCTGTACCATGAGGCGTGGCTCTAGTAGACTATGCATTTACTCTGACTTTGCCATTCATGTATTTGTTTGCCTAACTTAGCCCCCGTACCATGAGGCATGGTTCTAGTAGAATATGCATTCACCCTTACTCTGCCATTCATGTATCCGTTTTCCTAATGTAGCCCCCCGTACCATGAGGTGTGGATCTAGGGGACTATGCATTTACCCTGACTTTGCCATTCATCTATCTGTTTTCCTAATGTAGCCCCCCGTAACATGAGGCGTGGCTCTATCAGACTATGCATTCACCCTGACTTTGCCATTCATGTATCTGTTTGCCTAATGTAGCCCCTGTACCATGAGACGTGGCTCTAGCAGACTATGCATTTACCCTGACTTTGCCATTCATGTATCTGTTTTCCTAATATAGCCCCTGTACCATGAGGCGTGGCTCTAGTAGACTATGCATTTACTCTGACTTTGCCATTTATATATTTGTTTGCCTAATGTAACCCCGTACCATGAGGCGAGGCTCTAGTGCATTATGCATTTACCCGGACTTTGCCATTCATGTATCTGTTTGCCTAATGTAGCCCCTGTACCATGAGGCATGGCTCTGTTAGACTATGCATTTACTCTGACTTCGTCATTCATGTATCTGTTTGCCTAATGTAACCCCTTACCATGAGGCGTAGCTCTAGTAGACTCTGTATTTACCCTGACTTTGCCATTCATGTATCTGTTTTCCTAATGTTGCCCCTGTACCATGAGGCGTGGCTCTAGTAGACTATGCATTTACTCTGACTTTGTCATTCATGTATTTGTTTGCTAATGTAACCCCGTACCATGAGGCGAGGCTCTAGTGCATTAGGCATTTACCCGGACTTTGCCATTCATGTATCTGTTTGCCTAATGTAGCCCCCGTACCATGAGGCATGGCTCTGTTAGACTATGCATTTACTCTCACTTTGCCATTCATCTATCTGTTTTCCTAATGTAGCCCCCCGTACGATGAGGCATGGCTCTAGCGGACTATGCATTTACCCTGAATTTGCAATTCATGTATCTGTTTGCCTAATGTAGCCCCGTACCATGAGGCATGGCTCTAGGGGACTATGTATTTACCATGACTTTGCCATTCATGTATCTGTTTGCCTAATGTAGCCCCCGTACCATGAGACGTGGCTCTAGCAGACTATGTATTTACCCTGACTTTGCAATTCATCTATCTGTTTGCCTAATGTAGCCCCCCGTAGCATGAGGTGTGGATCTAGTGGACTATGCATTTACCCTGACTTTGCCATTCATCTATCTGTTTTCCTAATGTAGCCCTCCATACCGTGAGGCGTGGCTCTAGCAGACTATGCATTCACCCTGACTTTGCCATTAATGTTTCTGTTTGCCTAATGTAGCCCCCGCACCATGAGGAGTTGCTCTAGTAGACTATGCATTTACCCTGATGTTGCCATTCATGTATCTGTTTGCCTAATGTAGCCCCGTACCATGAGGCGTGGCTCTAGCGGAATATGCATTTACCCTGACTTTGACATTCATGTATCTGTTTGCCTAATGTAGCCCCGTACCATGAGGTGCGGCTCTAGGGGACTATGTATTTACCGTGACTTTGCCATTCATGTATCTGTTTGCCTAATATAGCCCCTGTACCATGAGACGTGGCTCTAGCAGACTATGTATTTACCCTGACTTTGCCATTCATATATCTGTTTTCCTAATGTAGCCCCTGTACCATGAGGCATGGCTCTAGTAGACTATGCATTTACTCTGACTTTGCCATTCATGTATCTGTTTGCCTAATGTAGCCCCCGTACCATGAGACGTGGCTCTAGCAGACTATGTATTTACCCTGACTTTGCAATTCATCTATCTGTTTGCCTAATGTAGCCCCCCGTAGCATGAGGTGTGGATCTAGTGGACTATGCATTTACCCTGACTTTGCCATTCATCTATCTGTTTTCCTAATGTAGCCCTCCATACCGTGAGGCGTGGCTCTAGCAGACTATGCATTCACCCTGACTTTGCCATTAATGTTTCTGTTTGCCTAATGTAGCCCCCGCACCATGAGGAGTTGCTCTAGTAGACTATGCATTTACCCTGATGTTGCCATTCATGTATCTGTTTGCCTAATGTAGCCCCGTACCATGAGGCGTGGCTCTAGCGGAATATGCATTTACCCTGACTTTGACATTCATGTATCTGTTTGCCTAATGTAGCCCCGTACCATGAGGTGCGGCTCTAGGGGACTATGTATTTACCGTGACTTTGCCATTCATGTATCTGTTTGCCTAATATAGCCCCTGTACCATGAGACGTGGCTCTAGCAGACTATGTATTTACCCTGACTTTGCCATTCATATATCTGTTTTCCTAATGTAGCCCCTGTACCATGAGGCATGGCTCTAGTAGACTATGCATTTACTCTGACTTTGCCATTCATGTATTTGTTTGCCTAATATAGCCCCGTACCATGAGACGTGGCCCTAGCAGACTATGCATTCACCATGAATTTGCCATTCATGTATCCGTTTGCCAAATGTAGCCCCCCCGTACCATGAGACGTGGTTCTAGTAGACTACACATTCACCCTGACTTTGCCATTCATGTATCTGTTTGCCTAATTTAGCCCCTGTACCATGAGGCATGATTCTAGTAGAATATGCTTTCACCCTGACTTTGCCATTCATGTATTGAAAGCAGCCTCTAGAGGTCCCTCGTGCTATGGAAACAAGGCAATAACCATACACGAAAAAATGCGCCAGACACGAGGTTCAAATTCCCAATGCTAGGGTTTATTGCAAGCAAAAATAGTATCAATTGGCCAATTCTGATCTCACGCCCCGCGACGTGAGTTTTCTAGACCTCGAGGGACACAAGAGAGCGAATTATGTACATCAGTTACATATATACAAAATGCATATCATACAATCAGCAATGTCATGTTTAACACCCCTCTTTATTAAGTTCCTTTGAACTCGGGATGACGATGGACATATCCGACGAGTATGACGATTATGACACTTTCGATGTCTATTCTAGTAACAATGTGCAATTAGAAAGTGCGGAGGCATCTTTTAGTTGTTGAACAGAACACGGTGGTTCTGTTCTTGGAAGCAAGCTGCACACGGGGGAAGAGCCACATTCCAAGCTTTGCTATCTATGAGGTACTATTCGTGTCCTGGGAGCCAACACTTTCTAAAGGGTTTGCGAAGGGGGGCCGTAGTAAGAGCATAATTCATGCCTTTAGCTGTTCTTATTCTAACATATTCTACCATCGTACGAGAATGGCTGGCAGCTGTGAAGTGATTAAATGCCTTGCAGCTCTCTCCCAAGGCTACAGAGAGGGAGCGTGGCCATTCCACTCTGGGCTACTCATGAGGAGTTTCAACAAACTTTTCAGTCCCGCGACCTTGTCCTTTCATATTCAGACAACAATGTTAACAGTTGAGCAGAGTAAGCAAAATTCACAAAAATTGCAATCTGCAAAGCAGTTTTAGACAGAAAGCAATGAGCAATGGTTAACAAGCAAAATGGTGATTCTTGCTACGTTTAAAATGGCCGCTTGTTGGTCAAGCATAGCAGTCTATATTTCTATAATTCGGTGCATAAGACGGTTGGCCCACAACCATCAAGTTAAGTCTGTCATTCAAATGAAGGGTATTCATTTTTCCAGATTGACAAACCCTCCTTTTGGCCGTATGCCAAACGTCTTATCCATTTATTGTATCCTCCTCCAATGAGGATGAGTCTGGGGTATCTATGTCTGAACCATCTTCATCATTAATGTCTATTGCCATGAATTGTTTTACTGTTTTTGTTTCCTCAGTGTCTCTTTTATTTCGGTCATGCGTTTGTTTTCCTTTCAACACCATTTGCATATATCCCTTAGTACATCCATCAGTTATTTCAGTGCAAACTATTGGTAAGCATTGCATGCAACAGCAGCATGTTATGAATACCCAAAGTACCATCATTAGTATCGAAATTAACTTTCATCCCCAAGACCGCAATAATCCCCAAAACCAGGATCCTATCCCCCAACCCCCTTCTTCAGAAGAGAGTGTGGAACTTATGACAGGTAATTTCCGGATCGCTTTAAATATCGTAGGGGAGTAATCATCTATATACACACAGCATGCGGTTTTTACGAGTTTGCAAACTCCCCCACGATCAACTAATATTATATCGAGAGCCATCCTGTTTTGAAGT
Source organism: Ambystoma mexicanum (assembly GCF_040938575.1). NCBI lineage: Eukaryota > Metazoa > Chordata > Amphibia > Caudata > Ambystomatidae > Ambystoma > Ambystoma mexicanum. The sequence continues at coordinate 232,989,239 of NC_090940.1, read as the reverse complement.
GCCATTAGTCTTATTCCGTTTTCTTCTAACGTCATATTCAATAAAATATCCGTTGTTCAATCTATTGTTTTTTGTAATATTCCAGACAGTTTTCTTATATTGTAAGAATTGTCTATTTGGGACAAGAATGGTATAAATGATTTGGCTATATCCATTGCTATCATTCCATCCTCGCTACTCCTTTGAGTTCTACCTTTTGTTCGTCTGGCTACTTCTGCTGTCTCCAAGAGGAACACTTCTGGAAACAGTAGACCTAGGTAGCATGTACCTCCCCAGTTCCTAGGTAATCATGGATATGCTTTTTCTCCACATATAAAGTAAACAGGGTCCCCTATGTACACGGGTTCTATTTCCTACTATATTGTACTTTCTTTGCAGATCTCTTTCGTGTCAGCAGCTAATAACAAGTCATCTATGTACTGCAAGAGTACGCAACCTTCGGGTAATTCTAGCATGTCTAACTGCACTTTTAGCGCTCTGCTGTAAATGCTCGGGCTTTCTGTATATCCTTGTGGAATGCGTGTGAATGTGAATGATCGACCTCCTAGAGTGAACGCGAACAGATATCTACTGCTTTTATCCACTGGAATGCTAAAGAACGCGTTCTTCAAATCAACTACACTAAAGTATTCTGCAGTGGCCGGTATCATTGTCAGTATTGTTGTGACATCTGGGACCAAAGGGAATTGTGGGTCTACCACTTTGTTTAATGCAAATGATAGGGTACCTCATTGCCTCCTTTCTTGTAAACTGGAAGAATCGGGCTGTTGCACGTGCTACCTGCAATTTCCTCAACCACCCCCAATCTCACCAGGTCAGTAACAATGCTTTTCAATCCCTTCTCACCTTCAACAGAAATTTTATACTGGGGAATTCGTGGTAGTGTGGCACCTTCTTTCAAAGTTATTATCCTACGTCGTTATCATGCATTGCCCACAGACAGTTTGGTACTCTACGTAGCTCTTCTGACAACTCTTTTGACATAAATTCCGTCACTGGTGCATCGTGAGGCCACATCGTGAGGAACACCCCGTCTGCCGTACAATGTATGACTACCCCCAATTTTCTCAACAAATTTAATCCTAGCAAGTTCTCTCCACAATTTTCTGTCAAAAGAAATGGACACTGTTCCGTAAATGGTCCTATTGTAATTGGGACAGCTTCAGACATGGGGTTAATTACTGGTGTACCTGCGAACCCTACAGAAACATTCTTTTGCCCCGACAGTGGTATCTCCGGAACCAAGTGGTGGTCTATCGAGCACTTCTGTGCCCCTGTATCTACAAGGAAACGGTGCTCCTTATTCCCGACTCTCATTTCTACGTAGGGTCCTCTCTGATTCACGGGAATAGACACTGGTTACGACCCCTGCCGTGGGCTGTCCTATCGCGAAAATAACACATCATCCGATGTGTAGTCACCGCTAATGCTATAATACGTGTTTGGTTGTGTATCAAAAATATTCCCATTTCCCCCTCGATGTCCTCCACTCTGATCATTTCTCTGTTGGCCCTGCCCGCCCTGATTTTGGTTCAAAACACTTTGGTTCAATGCCTGGTTCTGTTGCGCTTGGTTTTGACCATAGGATTGGGTTTGAGTACCTCCATTGGTATATCCTTGCTGCTGCTGCATGCTATTTCTGCTTGGGCCGTTTGACCTCTGATGTCCTCTATGAGGCCTTCTCTGACCAAACACTCCCTCTATTCTGTAGGTGCGGGCATTGCGCTCGCCAGTGTCCTTCCTCCTTACAATACGCACATTGATTTAATCCCAATGACACCCCATGCATATTATTCAAATTTCCTCTGCCTTGTGCATTTCCTCTACCTCTATTGTATCCAATGACCTGCTGCAGTAACACCCCTACTATCGTTCGCATCGCTTCTGTTCTCATCTCCAATGGGTATTGTTATTGTTATTGTTATTTTGCATTTGTATAGCGCCTTATATACCATTGGTATGATCTGAAGGCGCTGGTAGGTTGAACGCCCTTGGGAACCGAAGTTTGGGTCAGTGGAAAGATTAGAGAGAGTCCAAAGGTGCGTGTGCGCACCGGTATGTGTGCAGCTGGTGCGGAATTCATGTGGTAGCTGCTTCTTAGCGGTAGGTGTGGTGGTTGAGAGAACAGGGATATGTGTTCGGTCTGGCTGGAATTATCCAGACCGAGTGTGGCGGCGTTAGGCCTGAGGAGAAACGCCTGGCTGGGGGTGTGAGACCAGCCATGTTTACTTAGAGTGATGGGGGGTGAGCGTCAGATGTTGATATGAGAACAGTTATACCGAATGGTGTCATAGTATCTCTGTGTTCTAGTTGAATGGTTGTGTAAGGAGAGAGTAAGCGTGGGGTGTGATATGCAGCATGCTCTTTCAAAGATTCCTTGCATTCCAAAACAAAATATGCACATCGCGCAATTCTGAGGGGTCAGGTCCGTTCTATGTGTTTTGGTTCACATCCGCTCTATGCACTATTCACCCATACACTCATTTGTTCCATGCGTTCGTCCGCTCCACAACGTTCGTTCGTTCCATACACTCGTTCGCTCTCCACACACTCATTCACTCTCCACACGTTCGTTCGCTCTCCACAAGTTCGTTCGCTCTCCACACACTTGTTCGCTCTCTGCACGTTCGGCCGCTCTCTGTACACTCGGCCGCTCTCCGCACACCCGGCCGCTTACCGCACTAATCCGCTCTCCGCACACTCAGCCGCTCTCCGCACACTTAGCCACTCTCTACTCTCAGCCGCTCTCCACTCTCAGCCGCTCTCCACTCTCAGCCGCTTTCCACACTCGGCCGCTCTCCACACTCGGCCGCTCCCACGCTCCTTCGCTCTCCACGCTCCTTCGCTCTCCACGCTCCTTCGCTCTCCATGCTCCTTCGCTCTCCATGCTCCTCCGCTCTGCACGGTCCTCTGTTCTGGACGCTCTTCAGCTCTCCACGCTCCTCCCCTCTCTGCACTCAACCTCTCTCTACACACAACCTCTCTCTACACTCATGTGCTCTCCACATTCATCTGTCTTCCACATTCATTTGCTCTTCATATTCGTCCGCTATTTACTCTCAACCAACCTCCACACTCATCCGCGCTCCACATTCGTCCGCCAGCAGCGCTCCTCCTCCACGCTCATCTACACTCATCTATATTCATTCGGTCTCCTATTCAGCTCTCTCATCTTCTGCACTCATCTGCCCTCCTCATTCATCTGTTCTCGTCACTCATCCGCTCTCGACACTCATCCGCTCTCGACACTCATCCGCTCTCGACACTCATCCGCCCTCGACACTCATCCGCCCTCGACACTCATCCGCTCTCCACACTCATCCGTTCCCCCCACTCAGTCGCTCCCCCCACCGCTCTGCACACTCAACCGCTCTCCCCACTCAGTCGCTCTCCCCACTCAGTCGCTCTCCTCACTCAGTCGCTCCCCCCACTCAGTCGTTCCCCCCATTCAGTCGCTCTCATGCTTCTCTGCTCTCCACGCGTCTCCGCTATCTACGCTCCTTCACTCTGCACGTTCCTCCACTCAGCACGCTCTTCCGTTCTCCACGTGCCTCCGCTCTCTGCACATAGCCGCTCTCCACACTCGACTGCTCTCTACACTCAACGGCTCTCCACACTCTTCCGTCCTCCACATTCATTTGCTCTTCAAATTCATCCACTCTCCACACTCATCCGCCAATAGTATTCATCCTCTAACACTCATCCACAACTCATCTATACTTATCCACACTCATCCTTACTCATTCGCTCTCCCCACTCATCCGCTCACATCCTCCACACTCATCCGCTCTCCACAGTCAACCGCTCTCCACGCTTATCGGGTCTCCACGCTCAACCGCTCTCCACGCTCATCCGCTCTCCACGCTCCTCCGCTCTCTACACTCAACTGCTCTGTACATTCATGAGCTCTCCACATTCATCCGTCTTCCACATTCATTTGCTCTTCATATTCGTCCGCTCTTTACACCCAACCATCCTACACACTCAACTGCCCTCCACACTCATCCGCCAACAGCATTCATCCTCCACACTCATCCACACTCATCTATACTCATCACAGTCATTCGTACTCCCCACTCGTCCAATCACCAACCGTCCTACACACTCAACTGCCCTCCACACTCATCCGCCAACAGCATTCATCCTCCACACTCATCCACACTCATCTATACTCATCACAGTCATTCGTACTCCCCACTCGTCCAATCACGCCATCCACACTCTTCTGCTCTCCACGCTCGTCCGGTCTCCACGTTCATCCACTCTCTGCACTTTCTACATTCCCAGTGATTTATTCCTATTGTCCATTCACTGTTTTAGATCTACATTACTCGTTTTAGTTCTGTTTGTCATTGTAGGTTACAGTCTGGTTAGTTTAGCTGTACTTTATTTATTTATTTATTTATTTATTTTGTGGTTTGCTGGGTCGGTGTTATTGTGATGATTGATGTTGCTGGTTTGGAACCGGTTGGTTTTAGGGAAAGAGCCAGGTTTTTAGTAGTTTGCGGAATGCCGTTAAGTCCTTAGTTAGGCGGATGTGGGGAGGGAGCGAGTTCCATAGGGTTGGGGCCAGGGTTGAGAATGATGCTCCGCCTAACCTGACTGAGTTTGTCTTGGGAATTACTAGGAGGCCGGCTGAGCTTGATCTAAGGGTGCGAGTGGGGTGATAAGGTATTAACTTTTCTTGAAGATATTGCGGTCCAGTTTTATGTAGTGCTCGATGGGTGAGGCATAAGGTTTTGAAGGCCACTCTACGGGCTACTGGAAGCCAGTGCAGTGTCTTGAGGGCTGGGGATACGTGGTCTCTTGGACCGAGCACGAGTAGCACTTTGGCCGCCGCGTTTTGTGCTCTTTGGAGTTTATTCAGTTGGTAGGCATGAATTCCGAGGTATAGGGGGTTTCTGTAGTCCAGTCTTGATATGACGATTGATTGGACCGCGGAAACTCTGTTGGGAAATGAGAGATATGGAAAGATGCACCTAAGGTTTTTGGGGTGTTAGTGGCAGGACTTTGAGACATTGTTGACTTGGCGCGAGAGTGTTAGGTCGGAGTCAAGGGTGCATCCAAGATTTTTCACTGTGTTGGAGGGTGTCGGTGAGTTGCCCAGGGCGGGTGGCCAGGGTAGTGGGTACGGTAGAAGATCAGAGTTGCCGCAAACCATGATTTCTGTTTTGGATGGGTTTAACAAGAGGTGGCTTTGGGTCATCCAGCGTTCTATGTTCAGGAGGCAGGATGCAATATCAGGTCGGGAGTTGGGTTTTGCGTTCAGGATTTTTAGAATTAGTTGAGTGTCGTCGGCGTAATTGTAACACAGGATGTTGTGTGAACGAATTATTGGTGGGAGGGTGATCAGGTAGAGATTGAACAGGAGGGCGGATAGACATGCTCCTTGTGGGACTCCTGTGTCGACTGGTCGAGCTTGGGAGGTAAAGTCGGAGAGTGTCGTTATTTGGTGCCTGTCTTTGAGGAACCAAGCTATCCATTTAAGGGCGGTTCCACGTATCCCTAGGGAGTGGAGGCGGTCCAGGAAGATTGAGTGGTTGATCGTGTCAAAGGCGGCCGATAGGTCGAGAAGGATTAGTGCGGCGCATCCCGCGGAGTCAGCTGTCATTTTACGGTCATCCCAGATCGAGGTTAGGGTGGTTTCAGTTCCATGACGGGTTCTGAATCCTGATTGGGCGGGGTCCAGGAGATTGTTGGCTTCAACAAAGGCATTTAGTTGGGAGTAGGCGGTTCGGTCAATAAGTTTGGAAAGGAACTTGGTGTTTGAGATGGGGCGGTAGTTTTTGGGCTCGAGAGGGTCGAGCGAAGGTTTTTTAATTAGAGGTTTGATGTGCACCAATTTGAATGCGTCTGGAAAGATACCGGCGGAAAGGGAGGCATTTATGATAGATCTTGCGTGTTCTCCTGCGCAGGTGGAGGCAAAGATTTCTTTTAGGGTTGTGGCTGGGCAGGGGTCCAATGGTGATCCAGATGGTTTGCGGGCGGATAGGAGTTTGAGAAATTGTTCTGGTGATATTGGACTGAAGGATTCGAACGTTGGTTGCGTAGAGATCGCAGCTGATGGGCTGGCCGGTTTGGGCGGAGGAATGCCAGGTGGCTGTAAGAGAGCCAGTTTGGTGGTTAGAGTTTTTGTCCTTTTCGGTAGCCGTGGAGTAAAAGTGGAGGGAGAGAGAGTCACACAGTGATTGTGACGCGGTCGGGATGGTTGTGTTACAAGCCGGATTGGTGAATTCGGAGATAATTTTGTGAAGTTCTTTGCTTTGGTTTTTGCAGTTTAGGATTCGGGAGTTGTAGTGGGCCTTTTTTGCTTTCCGGATTTCGGCTTTGTACCGATACAGGTGTCGGGCTAAGGAGGTCTTGCTCTCATGGGTTTTCTCTTTCTGCCATTTGCGCTCTAGGTATTTGTATTGTCGTTTAGTGGTCTTCAGCTCAGGGGTGAACCATCTGGGGAAAAGGCCACGGCGGGTTGATGGTTTGCACAAGGGGGTGAGCCGCATCAGAGATGCGTTGAGCCATGAATCAAAGGCCTCAGGGGTTAGTTGGTTGTTGAGATAGCAGGTAGGTGGTGGACACTGGAGGAGTGCCTCGGCTAGGTCCGGGATGATTATTAGTTTCTTCCAGCATTTGCGTATGTTTGGAGGTTCAGATGTGAGTACGGGAAGGGGTTCGGGTGAGTGGATGGCGAACGAGAGAATGAAGTGATCGGACCAGATGACAGGGGTGGGCGGCATTAGATGGGTCAGGGAGTTGGAGCTAAAGATGGCATCAAGGGTGTGTCTTTTATAGTGAGTCTGGCGGTTTATGTGGGGTTGGAGATTAATTGCATCTAAACCGTCAACCAGGGAGTATGTCATAGGGTTGGTGGGGATGTCGAGCCATATGTTGAAGTCTCCAAGAAGGATGAGGTTGGGATGGTTTAGTTGGAGGGTGGCAATAGAATCGCAAAGGTTGTTTGCGAAGTGTCTATCGTAGCCAGGGGGCCTGTAGATTATTAGGAAGCTGTGTGAGAGCGATGGGGAAAGGGATAGTTTAACGAGGAGAGATTCGCAGGATGGAATGGAGGGTTGGTTGTCGATGATTGAGGCGCGTAAGAGAGATTTGAAGACGAATGCTATCCCCCCTCCCCTGGACGGACGGTTCAGTGGGATGAGGGAGTAGTCAGGCGGAAAAAGGCTTCATTAGCGATTGGGCCGAAGTCGTCAGAGAACCAGGTTTCAGTGATGAAAACTAGGTCTGGTTTGACTGAGGCGAGGAGATCAAAGATGCAATGTCTGTTTTTTGCCACAGATCGGGCGTTAAATAGGATGCAGTTCACATCGGCAGCCAAGGATGGTCTTGGTGCTGGACCGGGATGGGGCGGTGGAGGAGCGGGTGGACGGAGGGGGGTAGGGTGGGTGATGATAGATGGGAATAGTGGGCGAGCAGAGAGATTGGCAGGCTTCGGGTGGGGTTGGAAGGCTGCGTGTGATAGGATGATCAGGTTTGGGTTGGGGGATTTGAAGGAGGGGTGTTGGCGGTTAGGAGTTTCAGTTGCAGGTGATGTGAAGTCGAGGGAGAGGGGTTTCAGGCAGGGAGGAGCCATGGGGGAAGGAGGAGATTGCGGGATAGAGGTGATGGGTCGAGACAAGGGAGGTGAGGAGTGCTGAGAGATTGAAAGGGACAAGGAACGTTTCCTCTTTAGTTTCTTTGCTGCGACTGGTGTGTGGGAGAGAGTAGGGGGGTCGGAGGGGGAGAGGGATGCAGCTTCGGTTCTTGCTAGGGCTAGGCGTGCAGTTTTTAGGGAGGGGAAAGGGTGTGGTCGGGGGGAGGGTGGCAGGGGTGTGAGGGGAGGGTGGGAGGTGGGAGAATGCAGGGTGGGGTGTGCCAGGAATTATAGTGAGGGGAGCGGGTATGGGTAATGCTGGTGGGGTGGGGGTGGGGTTCAGGGGATGAGTGGTCTTGGGGTGAGTGGCTCGCCATCGTGCCCCCCTGGCTTGGTGTTTGGAGAGGGGAAAGGCAGGGAGTGCGAAGGAGGTTGGAGAGATTTAGGAGGGGGGGCGGGAGGGAAGGCAGATCGGAGAGTGGGGGTGGTCCACGGGGTTCGTTTCTGACTGACTCTTGAGGAGTGGGTGCACTCATGATTGGTGCGAGCTTTTAGGTTGATTTAGGAGGGCTTTCTGATTGTAGTTCTGAGGCGCGGTGGTGGTGACACGCTTTTAGGCACACCTCAAGGTTCAATTGCTTGAAGATGATACTAGACTATTGGTGGTTTTCTAGATAGAATTGTAAACAGCAGTGATTTTAGTTTATTGGGTACACTTCTAAGTTCACCTGTACACAGAGAAGATATTCGGTCAGCCTCTAGATTCAATTTGCTTAGAGGGGGTATTAGATTATTAGTCACAGTTTTAGATTCTATATTACACAGATATACTGTTAGTTATACTGTTGGGATTGAATAGGGCACGGTAGTGGTGGACTTCTTTCAATTCACCTTTATACAAGGAGGGTATTAGGCATGGATCTAAATCAACTTTGTAGTTAGATTATTAGTCACTGTTTTAGATTCTACATTACATAGCTATGCTGTTAGTTATTTCTAAATCAGAGTTTCACCGAAAGGTTGTTGGGCACAGATTTAGATTCTATATTACACAACTATGTTTTTAGTTATACTAATAGGATTGAATAGGGCACGGTAGTGGTGGACTTCTTTCAATTCATCTTTATGCAGGGAAGGTATTAGGCATGGATATAAATCAACTTTGTAGATTATTAGTCACCGATTTAGATTCTACATTACACAGCTATACTGTTGGTTATTTCTAAATCTGAGTTTCACAGGTTGTTGAGCACACTTCTAAATTCAACTATCACCGATAGTCAATTGGGTCCACTTATAAATGTATAGACAGGCTATTGGGCACACTTCTAAATGTAACTTTCGGGGCAGGTAACTTTCTAAATTCAACTTTCACAGAGAGGCAAGTTGGGCACACATCTAAACGGCCTTCTCGCGTTCTGTTCACTTCTAAATGCAACTTCTAAATGCACTTCTGAATTCAACTTTCACATAGAGGCTATTGTGCACACTTCTAAATGAGCTTCTTAATTCAACTTTTCACAGAATGGCTGTTGGGCACACTTCTAAATGAACTTCTTAATTCAACTTTTCACAGAGAGGCAAATTGGGCAGACATCTAAATGGACTTCTCGCGTTCTGTTCACTTCTAAAATGCAACTTCTAAATGCACTTCTAAATTCAACTTTCACATAGAGGCTATTGGGCACACTTCTAAATGAACTTCTTAATTCAACTTTTTACAGAGAGGCAAATTGGGCACACTTCTAAATGAACTTCTTAATTCAACTTTTTACCGAGAGGCAAATTGGGCACACCTCTAATGAACTGGGTGCAAATTGAATTTAACTTTCTCAGAGAGGCTATTGGTCACAGCTTATAAGTGCACTTGGGAGCCACTTCTAAATACAGTTGGGTACACTCCTGAATGCAATTGGGTTCAACTTTCTCAGACAGGCTATTCTTCACAACTTCTAAATGCAATTGTGTATACGTCTGAATTCAGCTTCTAGAGCACTTCAAAATCAACTTTCGTGGAGAGGTACACTTCTAGATTCGCTTTCAAAGAGAGGCTATTAGAGATTCCATCAAGTGTGGCATATGCTAACATTCACACTTCTGCTCAGAGGTGGCGCAGGCTAATTTGTGTGGTTCTTTCGGGCTACTGTACTAGTTATCATTAGACTGCAGGCTATTGAAAGGTAGGTTAGAGTGGCAGGAGCTTTCAGCAGCAGAGTAATTGCACTACGTCCCACCCAAGCCAGCACTTACAGTTTTGTCGGTGCCTGGTGTCTGTTGGCTTCCTTGGCGTCCCCTGCGGACACCGGCTGACACTCCCTGGAGTCGCCTCTGTTGGAGTCGCCCTTGGCCTCGGGGCCCTTAGCCGCTGGGGCTGCCGGGCAGGGGGCTGCCCTGGGAGGACCGGTGATGAGGGGAGGGATGGGCGGGTCAGGAGGCGGGGGGTGGGTGGTACCAGGAAGGGGTGGGAGGCTAGACCCGGAAGGCTGAGCGGATGGCCCAATCAGAGTGCGGGGCGGGCTGGGAGGCGGGCTGGGAGGCGGGAGGGCCCGAGGGGACTGGAAGTGGGAGTGGGGAGGGATGGAGGGGAAGACACGGGGCTCGAGGTGGCCTGGGGGGGCGGGGGGCTCGAGGGGACTGGAAGAGGGAGTGGGGAGGGATGGAGGGGAGGACACGGGGCTCGAGGTGGCCTGGGGGGGTGGGGGGGCTCGAGGGACTGGAAGAGGGATTGGGGAGGGATGGAGGGGGAAAAAAGGGCTCAAGGAGGCCTGGGGGGGGAGCTCGAGGGACTGGAAGAGGGAGTGGGGAGGGATGGAGGGGGAAAAACACGGGCTCAAGGGGTTCTAGGCCCACGGAATGCCCAGAAGTTAGGGTCAGCCCACGATCCTGGTCACACACTCACCGGCAAGGCTCCCTCTGTAAACAGAGCGCGATGGCCACGGGCAGGCCGCTAGACCCGGAAGGCTGAGCGGATGGCCCAATCAGAGTGCGGGGCGGGCTGGGAGGCGGGCTGGGAGGCGGGAGGGCCCGAGGGGACTGGAAGAGGGAGTGGGGAGGTATGGAGGGGAAGACACGGGGCTCGAGGTGGCCTGGGGGGGTGGGGGGCTCGAGGGGACTGGAAGAGGGAGTGGGGAGGAATGGAGGGGAAGACACGGGGCTCGAGGTGGCCTGGGGGGGCGGGGGGCTCGAGGGGACTGGAAGAGTGAGTGGGGAGGGATGGAGGGGAAGACACGGGGCTCGAGGTGGCCTGGGGGGGCGGGGGGCTCGATGGACTGGAAGAGGGAGTGGGGAGGGATGGAGGGGGAAAAACGGGCTCGAGGAGGCCTGGGGGGTGGGGGAGCTCGAGGGACTGGAAGAGGGAGTGGGGAGGGATGGAGGGGGAAAAACACGGGCTCAAGGGGTTCTAGGCCCACGGAATGCCCAGAAGTTAGGGTCAGCCCACGATCCTGGTCACACACTCACTGGCAAGGCTCCCTCTGTAAACAGAGCGCGATGGCCACGGGCGGGCCGCTAGACCCGGAAGGCTGAGCGGATGGCCCAATCAGAGTGCGGGGCGGGCTGGGAGGGGGGCTGGGAGGCGGGAGGGCCCTCGGGGACTGGAAGAGGGAGTGGGGAGGGATGGAGGGGAAGACACGGAGCTCGAGGTGGCCTGGGGGGACGGGGGGCTTGAGGGGACTGGAAGAGGGAGTGGGGAGGGATGGAGGGGAAGACACGGGGCTCGAGGTGGCCTGGGGGGGCGGGGGGCTCGAGGGGACTGGAAGAGGGAGTGGGGAGGGATGGAGGGGAAGACACGGGGCTCGAGGTGGCCTGGGAGGGCGGGGGGCTCGAGGGGACTGGAAGAGGGAGTGGGGAGGGATGGAGGGGAAGACACGGGGCTCGAGGTGGCCTGGGGGGGCGGGGGGCTCGAGGGGACTGGAAGAGGGAGTGGGGAGGGATGGAGGGGAAGACACAGGGCTCGAGGTGGCCTGGGGGAGCGGGGGGGCTCGAGGGACTGGAAGAGGGAGTGGGGAGGGATGGAGGGGGAAAAACGGGCTCGAGGAGGCCTGGGGGGCGGGGGAGTTCGAGGGACTGGAAGAGGGAGTGGGGAGGGATGGAGGGGGAAAAACACGGGCTCAACGGGTTCTAGGCCCACGGAATGCCCAGAAGTTAGGGTCAGCCCACGATCCTGGTCACACACTCACCTGCAAGGCTCCCTCTGTAAACAGAGCGCGATGGCCACGGGCGGGCCGCTAGACTCGGAAGGCTGAGCGGATGGCCCAATCAGAGTGCGGGGCGGGCTGGGAGGCGGGCTGGGAGGCGGGAGGGCCCGAGGGGAATGGAAGAGGGAGTGGGGAGGGATGGAGGGGAAGACAGGGGGCTCGAGGTGGCCTGGGGGGGCGGGGGGCTCGAGGGGACTGGAAGAGGGAGTGGGGAGGGATGGAGGGGAAGACACAGGGCTCGAGGTGGCCTGGGGGGGTGGGGGGCTCGAGGGGACTGGAAGAGGGAGTGGGGAGGGATGGAGGGGAAGACACGGGGCTCGAGGTGGCCTGGGGGAGCGGGGGGGCTCGAGGGACTGGAAGAGGGAGTGGGGAGGGATGGAGGGGAAGACACGGGGCTCGAGGTGGCCTGGGGGGGCGGGGGCTCGAGGGGACTGGAAGAGGGAGTGGGGAGAGATGGAGGGGAAGACACGGGGCTCGAGGTGGCCTAGGGGGGCGGGGGGCTCGAGGGGACTGGAAGAGGGAGTGGGGAGGGATGGAGGGGAAGACACGGGGCTCAAGGTGGCCTGGGGGGGCGGGGGGCTCGAGGGGACTGGAAGAGGGAGTGGGAGGGATGGAGGGGAAGACACGGGGCTCGAGGTGGCCTGGGGGGGCAGGGGGCTCGAGGGGACTGGAAGAGGGAGTGGGGAGGGATGGAGGGGAAGACACGGGGCTCGAGGTGGCCTGGGGGAGCGGGGGGGCTCGAGGGACTGGAAGAGGGAGTGGGGAGGGATGGAGGGGGAAAACGGGCTCGAGGAGGCCTGGGGGGCGGGGGAGCTCGAGGGACTGGAAGAGGGAGTGGGGAGGCATGGAGGGGAAAAACACAGGCTCAAGGGGTTCTAGGCCCACGGAATGCCCAGAAGTTAGGGTCAGCCCACGATCCTGGTCACACACTCACCGGCAAGGCTCCCTCTGTAAACAGAGCGCGATGGCCACGGGCGGGCCGCTAGACCTGGAAGGCTGAGCGGATGGCCCAATCAGAGTGCGGGGCGGGCTGGGAGGCGGGCTGGGAGGCGGGAGGGCCCGAGAGGACTGGAAGAGGGAGTGGGGAGGGATGGAGGGGAAGACACAGGGCTCGAGGTGGCCTGGGGGAGCGGCTCGAGGGGACTGGAAGAGGGAGTGGGGAGGGATGGAGGGGAAGACACGGGGCTCGAGGTGGCCTGGGGGGGCGGGGGGCTCGAGGGGACTGGAAGAGGGAGTGGGGAGGGATGGAGGGGAAGACACGGGGCTCGAGGTGGCCTGGGGGGGCGGGGGACTCGAGGGACTGGAAGAGGGAGTGGGGAGGGATGGAGGGGGAAAAACGGGCTCGAGGAGGCCTGGGGGGCGGGGGAGCTTGAGGGACTGGAAGAGGGAGTGGGGAGGGATGGAGGGGGAAAAACACGGGCTCAAGGGGTTCTAGGCCCACGGAATGCCCAGAAGTTAGGGTCAGCCCAAGATCCTGGTCACACACTAACCGGCAAGGCTCCCTCTGTAAACAGAGCGCGATGGCCATGGGCGGGCCGCTAGACCCGGAAGGCTGAGTGGATAGCCCAATCAGAGTGCGGGGCGGGCTGCGAGGCGGGCTGGGAGGCGGGAGGGCCTGAGGGGACTGGAAGAGGGAGTGGGGAGGGATGGAGGGGAAGACACGGGGCTCGAGGTGGCCTGGAGGGGCTGGGGGCTCGAGGGGACTGGAAGAGGGAGTGGGGAGGGATGGAGGGGAAGACACAGGGCTCGAGGTGGCCTGGGGGGGCGGGGGGCTCGAGGGGACTGGAAGAGGGAGTGGGGAGTGATGGAGGGGAAGACACGGGGCTCGAGGTGGCCTGGGGTGCGGGGGGGGCTCGAGCGACTGGAAGAGGGAGTGGGGAGGGATGGAGGGGGAAAAACGGACTCGAGGAGGCCTGGGGGGCGCGGGAGCTTGAGGGACTGGAAGAGGGAGTGGGGAGGGATGGAGGGGGAAAAACACGGGCTCAAGGGGTTCTAGGCCCACGGAATGCCCAGAAGTTAGGGTCAGCCCACGATCCTGGTCACACACTCACCGGCAAGGCTCCCTCTGTAAACAGAGCGTGATGGCCACGGGCGGGCCGCAAGACCCGGAAGGCTGAGCGGATGGCCCAATCAGAGTGCGGGGCGGGCTGGGAGGCGGGCTGGGAGGCGGGAGGGCCCGAGGGGACTGGAAGAGGGAGTGGGGAGGGATGGAGGGGAAGACACGGGGCTCGAGGTGGCCTGGGGGGGAGGGGGCTCGAGGGGACTGGAAGAGGGAGTGGGGAGGGATGGAGGGGAAGACACGGGGCTCGAGGTGGCCTGGGGGGCGGGGGGGCTCGAGGGACTGGAAGAGGAAGTGGGGAGGGATGGAGGGGGAAAAACGGGCTCGAGAAGGCCTGGGGGCGGGGGAGCTCGAGGGACTGGAAGAGGGAGTGGGGAGGGATGGAGGGGGAAAAACACAGGCGTAAGGGGTTCTAGGCCCATGGAATGCCCAGAAGTTAGGGTCAGCCCACGATCCTGGTCACACACTCACCTATTACATATCTCACTTACTTCCTTTACTGACGTTCTTTTGTTCGACATCCATCGCATTGTTTCCCCTACCCATACCTGCAATCTTTGTTTATCACCTATTTGTCCCGGTACCGGCAAATGCTTTGTACCACCTGGAAAACCTCTCGGCCATGATTTTTGCATATACAACCTTGACGCCTCCTTCCTACCTTTCTTAATATACTCACTACTATATTCAGGTGTAGCAAACATCTCAGCATATCTGTCTTCCATTTCATTTTTTACTTCAATGAGTTTGTGCACATGTTTTCTTACATCCTCATCTCTTTGCTCACTGCGTGCTAACTTATTCAAATCTAACAATCGCTGTGGCGGTAAATTCTCGAGTATCTTTTTCCATTCTCCCACCAAAATTTCCCCCATGCATTCCAACACTACCTGTCTCTCGTCGCTTCTTTGGTACCCGTACAATGAGGCCAATGCTGCCGTCCCATCATTTCCTTCTATGTACATTTCTGCCTCTTGCCATGATTCAATTTTTCTTTCTTTGCTGATCGCGCTTCGAGTTACCCGTCCAAATCCTGTTCCTTCAGCCCCGCCTCTCGCCTCCCCGGTCTCAATTTCGACTTCGGGAAGGGCAGATGGTGCTGAATCTGTCTATGGAGCGGGAGGTGTGAATGGGACAAGTGACACAGGTGGCATCTGTGAAGGGCCTTCCTGGATGCTGGGAAATTGTGTGTCCGTGGTCTGCACTTGTGGGAGTGCTCGCGCTGTGGGTGGGGCTTGGGTTAATGCTTGCGTGAGGGGAAGTGCTTGGGCTACGGGAGGGGGTATGAGAGCTACTGGTTGGGCCTGCGCAGTCACTGCTGGCGTGTTTGGTTTCGATTCTGGTTTTGGGCCTCGACCCGTGTTAGTTAACAAATATTCCATTAATTTGTCTGCTATGTGTAGTTACCGCTGCGGGTATATTCTTTCTGTGTTCATCTGGTCACGTCTCCCTTACCGTTTTAGACTTGCCGTCCACTCCTCCTCTTCCTTTTCTTCTGCTACCTCAAGCTTCGTTTTGTGCCTACGTGCATGCTTCTCTCTACTCCTAAGTCGCAGCATTGCTTCCCTCCTCCAATCTTTGACAGTCTCAAAAGCTGCAGGTCGCGCTTTCTTTCTAATTAGCACCCTTTCTAGGTTATCTATCCTCCCAATCTCAAAACTACCATTAATCGGCCACTGATGGTCAGGTTGCTTTCTAGTTTGCCTATGCCAAATTTCACAAAATATTATCGCACTCACACCATATTTTGCATACATATCATAAGCCGGCGTTCCCCCAGGCGGTGCACTTTGGCCATATTCTAAGGACTGTCTACCGCAGCTGAAAAGCCCCGCTAAAGTGGACAGTACTCCAGGCATGTTTCTTTAACCTTCCCCTTTGGTTAGCTAACTTTTACCTGGACGTTTGAATTTGCAAAATCAACACTCTTCCAAAAATCAGGTTTTTCTTTGAATCTGGGAATGACTCACCTGATAAAACAAGTCGCATGTCCTAACGCAACCTCTCCCAACGTCGTGTCTGCGCTTCTCTGGCTTCTGCCTCGTCTCGGGACCCTCGCCTCCTTTGCCCTCTGGCCCTGTACGTCGATCAGGGATCAGATGTGTGAAGATCTGCGGAAGGAATCTCTCCTCACTTCTATAGGGCGCCCCGTACACTTCTTGATCCCGGTTCGACTGTCCCGTCCTCGCCGTTCTTCCGCCTTTACTCCGTTACAACGTATACGATGGGGCAAGTGGGGGAGGGGCCCTATTCGGGCTCCATCTTGAAAGGGGCCCCTAGAGGTCCCTCGTGCTATGGAAACAAGGCAATAACCATACACGAAAAGATGCGCCAGACACGAGGTTCAAATTCCCAATGCTAGGGTTTATTGCAAGCAAAAATAGTATCAAGTGGCCAATTCTGATCTCACGCCCCGCGACGTGAGTTTTCTAGACCTCGAGGGACGCAAGAGAGCGAATTATGTACTTCAGTTACATCTATACAAAATGCATAACATACAATCAGCAATGTCATGTTTAACACCTCTCTTTATTAAGTTCCTTTGAACTCGGGATGACGATGGACATATCCGACGAGTATGACGATTATGACACTTTCGATGTCTATTCTAGTAACAATGTGCAATTAGAAAGTGCGGAGGCATCTTTTAGTTGTTGAACAGAACACAGTGGTTCTGTTCTTGGAAGCAAGCTGCACACGGGGGAAGAGCCACATTCCAAGCTTTGCTATCCATGAGGTACTATTCGTGTCCTGGGAGCCGACACGTTCTAAAGGGTTTTGCGAAAGGGGGCCGTAGGAAGAGCATAATTCAAGCCTTTAGCTGTTCTTATTCTAACATATTCTACCATCGTACGAGACTGGCTGGCAGCTGTGAAGTGATTAAATGCCCTGCATCTCTCTCCCAAGGCTACAGAGAGGGAGCGTGGGCATTCCTCTCTGGGCTACTCATGAGGAGTTTCAACGAACTCTTCAGTCCCGCGACCTTGTCCTTTCATATTCAGACAACAATGTTAACAGTTGAGCAGAGTAAGCAGAATTCGCAAGAATTGCAAGCTGCAAAGCAGTTTTAGACAGAAAGCAATGAGCAATGGTTAACAAGCAAAATGGAGATTCTTGCTACGTTTAAAATGGCCGCTTGTTGGTCAAGCATAGCAGTTTATATTTCTATAATCCGGTGCATAAGACGGTTGGCCCAAGGCCATCAAGTTACATCTGTCATTCAAATGAGGGTATTCATTTTTCCAGATTGACAGTATCTGTTTGCCTAATGTAGCCCCCCGTAACATGATGCGTGGTTCTAGTAGACTATGCATTCACCCTGACTTTTCCATTCATGTATCGGTTTGCCTAATGTAGCCCCGTACCATGAGGCGTGGCTCTAGCAGACTATGCATTCACCCTGACTTTGCCATTCATGTATCTGTTTGCCTAATGTAGCCCCGTACCATGAGGCGTGGCTCTAGCGGACTATGCATGTACCCTGACTTTGCCATTCATGTATCTGTTTGCCTAATGTAGCCCCATACGATGAGGCGTGGCTCTAGGGGACTATGCATTTACCGTGACTTTGCCATTCATGTATCTGTTTGCCTAATGTAGCCCCCTTACCATGAGACGTGGCTCTAGCAGACTATGTATTTACCCTGACTTTGCCATTCATGTATCTGTTTGCCAAATGTAGCCCCGTACGATGAGGCGTTGCTCTAGTAGACTATGCATTTACCCTGACTTTGCCATTCATGTATCTGTTTTCCTAATGTAGTCCATGTACCATGAGGCGTGGCTCGAGTAGACTATGCATTTACTCTGACTTTGCCATTCATATATTTGTTTGCCTAATGTAACACCGTACCATGAGGTGTGGCTCTAGTGGATTATGCATTTACCCTGACTTTGCCATTAATGTATCTGTTTGCCTAATGTAGCCCACGTACCATGAGGCATGGCTCTAGTAGACTACACATTCACCCTGACTTTGCCATTCATGTATCTGTTTGCCTAATTTAACCCCGTACCATGAGGCATGGTTCTAGTGGAATATGCATTCACCCTGACTTTGCCATTCATGTATCTGTTTGCCTAATATAGCCCCCTGTACCATGAGGTGTGGATGTAGGGGACTATGCAATTACCCTGACTTTGCCATTCATCTATCTGTTTTCCTAATGTAGCCCCCGGTACCATGAGGCGTGGCTCTAGCAGACTGTGCATTCACCCTGACTTTGCCATTCATGTATCTGTTTGCCTAATGTAGACCCGTAACATGAGGCGTGGCTCTAGCGGACTATGCATTCACCCTGACTTTGCCATTCATGTATCTGTTTGCCTAATGTAACCCCGTACCATAAGACGTGGCTCTAGAAGACTATGTAATTACCCTGACTTTGCCCTTCATGTATCTGTTTGCCTAATGTAACCCCATACCATGAGGCGTGGCTCTAGTGAATTATGCATTTACCCTGACTTTGCCATTCATGTATCTGTTTGCCTAATGTAGCCCCCGTACCATGAGGCGTGGCTTTAGTGGACTATGCATTTACTCTAACTTTGCCATTCATGTATCTGTGTGCCTAATGTAGCCCCAGTACCATGAGGAGTGGCTTTAGTGGACTATGCATTTACTCTGACTTTGCCATTCATGTATCTGTTTGCCTAATGTAGCCCCCGTACCATGAGGCGTGGCTCTAGTAGAGTATGCATTTACTCTGACTTTACCATTCATGTATCTGTTGCCCAATGTAGCCCCCCGTACCATGAGGCGTGGCTCTAGCGGACTATGCATTCACCCTGACTTTGCCATTCATGTATATGTTTGCCTAATGTAACCCCGTACCATAAGACGTGGCTCTAGCAGACTATGTATTTACCCTGACTTTGCCATTCATGTATCTGTTTGCCTAATGTAGCCCCCGTACCATGAGGCGTGGCTTTAGTGGACTATGCATGTACTCTAACTTTGCCATTAATGTATCTGTTTGCCTAATGTAGCCCCCGTACTATGAGGCGCGGTTTTAGTGGACTATGCATTTACTCTGACTTTGCTATTTATGTATATGTTTGCCTAATGTAGCCCCGTACCATGAGGTGTGGCTCTAGTAGACTATGCATTTACCCTGACTTTGCCATTCATGTATCTGTTTTCCTAATGTAGCCCCTGTACAATGAGGCGTGGCTCTAGTAGACTATGCATTTACTCTGACTTTGCCATTCATGTATTTGTGTGCCTAATGTTACCCCGTACCATGAGGCATGGCTCTATTAGACTATGCATTTAATCTGACTTTGTCATTCATGTATCTGTTTGCCTA
Organism: Ambystoma mexicanum; assembly: GCF_040938575.1. NCBI lineage: Eukaryota > Metazoa > Chordata > Amphibia > Caudata > Ambystomatidae > Ambystoma > Ambystoma mexicanum. The sequence goes on along the minus strand of NC_090940.1, from coordinate 232,970,090 downwards.
ATGTAACCTCGTACCTTGAGGCTTAGCCCTAGTAGACTATGCATTTACCCTGACGTTGCCATTCATGTATCTGTTTGCCTAATGTAGCCCCTGTACCATGAGGCATGGCTTTATTAGACTATGCATTTAGTCTGACTTTGTCATTCATGTATCTGTTTGCCTAATGTAACCCCGTACCATGAGGCGTGGCTATAGTAGACTATGCATTTACTCTGACTTTGCCATTCATGTATGTTTGCCTAATGTAGCCCCCCTTACCATGAGGTGTGGATCTAGTGGACTATATTTTTACCCTGACTTTGCCATTCATCTATCTGTTTTCCTAATGTAGCCCCCGTACCATAAGGTGTGGCTCTAGTAGACTATGCATTTACCCTGATGTTGCCATTCATGTATCTGTTTGCCTAATGTAGCCCCCCTTACCATGAGGTGTGGATCTAGTGGACTATACATTTACCCTGACTTTGCCAGTCATCTATCTATTTTCCTAATGTAGCCCCCCGTACCATGAGGTGTGGCTCTAGTGGATTATGCATTTACCCTGACTTTGCCATTCATGTATCTGTTTGCCTAATGTAGCCCCCGTACATGAGGCGTGACTTTAGTGGACTATGCATTTACTATAACTTTGCCATTTATGTATCTGTTTGCCTAATGTAGCCCATGTACCATGAGGCATGGCTTTAGTGGACTATGCATTTACTCTGACTTTGCCATTCATGTATCTGTTTGCCTAATGTAAACCTGTACCATAAGACGTGGCTCTAGCAGACGATGGGCCTCATTCCGAGGCTGGAGCTATCCATGGAGTAAAGAACACCATGGTAAGCAACCATGGAGCTATTTACTCCATGGATATCCGGCATGGTGAATGGAGTAATTACCGGTCCAATCCAAGGTTGGAGGGACCGGTAAGTCCCCATTCACCATACCGGTTCCCCATCCCCATTCCTGCCCCCATAGGGCTCAATGGGAATGGGGAAGGAGTAAATTACGGCACCGTAAATTACGGTGCCGTAATTTACTCCAAGGTCCCTTTGCGGGTTGGATTTTTAACGCCTGCTAAAAGCAGGCATTAAATGCCAACCCGCAAAAGGGAACTCGGAATATGGTGGTAAGTGTTAACGGTCACCGTTGCCATTAACGGTGACCGTTAACCCTTACCTCCAGCCTCGGAATGAGGCCCTATGTATTTACCCTGACTTTGCTATTCATGTATCTGTTTGCCTAATGTAACCCCCGTACAATGAGGCGTGGCTTTAGTGGACTATGCATTTACTCTAACTTTGCCATTAATGTATCTGTTTGCCTAATGTAGCCCCCGTACCATGAGGCGCGGTTTTAGTGGACTATGCATTTACTCTGACTTTGCCATTCATGTATCTGTTTTCCTAATGTAGCCCCCGTACCATGAGGTGTGGATGTAGGAGACTATGCAATTACCCTGACTTTGCCATTCATCTATCTGTTTTCCTAATGTAGCCCCCCGTACCATGAGGCGTGGCTCTAGGAGACTGTGCATTCACCCTGACTTTGCCATTCATGTATCTGTTTGCCTAATGTAGACCCGTACCATGAGGCTTGGCTCTAGCGGACTATGCATTCACCCTCACTTTGCCATTCATGTATCTGTTTGCCTAATGTAACCCCGTACCATAAGACGTGGCTCTAGCAGACAATGTATTTACCCTGACTTTGCCATTCATGCATCTGTTTGCCTAATATAACCCCATACCATGAGGCGTGGCTCTAGTGAATTATGCATTTACCCTGACTTTGCCATTCATATATCTGTTTGCCTAATGTAGCCCCCGTACCATGAGGTGTGGCTTTAGTGGACTATGCATTTACTCTAACTTTGCCATTAATGTATCTGTTTGCCTAATGTAGCCCCCGTACCATGAGGCGCAGTTTTAGTGGACTATGCATTTACTCTGACTTTGCCATTCATGTATCTGTTTGCCTAATGTAGCCCCTGTACCCTGAGGTGTGGCTTTAGTGGACTATGCATTTACTATGACTTTGCCATTCATGTATCTGTTTGCCTAATGTAACCTCGTACCATGAGGCGTGGCTCTTGTGGATTAGGCATTTACCCTGACTTTGCTATTCATGTATCTGTTTGCCTAATGTAGTCCCCGTACCATGAGGCGTGGCTCTAGTAGAGTATGCATTTACTCTGACTTTACCATTCATGTATATGTTTGCCTAATGTAGCCCCCCATCCCATGAGGTGTGAATCTACTGGACTATGCATTTACCCTGACTTTGCCATTCATGTATCTGTTTCCCTAATGTAGCCCCTGTACCATGAGGCGTGGCTCTAGTAGACTATGCATTTACTCTGACTTTGCCATTCATGTATTTGTTTGCCTAATATAGCCCCATACCATGAGGCGTGGCTCTAGTAGACTACGCATTTACCCTGACTTTGCCATTTGTCTATCTGTTTGCCTAATGTAGCCCCCGTACCATGAGGCGTGGCCCTAGCAGACTATGCATTCACCATGACTTTGCCATTCATGAATCTGTTTGCCTAATGTAGCCCCATACCATGAGGCCTGGCTCTAGTAGACTATGCATTCACCATGACTTTGCCATTCATGTATCTGTTTGCTTAATTTAGCACCCGTACCATGAGGCATGGTTCTAGTAGAATATGTATTCACCCTGACTTTGCCATTTATGTATCTGTTTGCCTAATGTAGCCCCGTACCATGAGGCCTGGCTCTAGCGGACTATGCATTTACCCTGACTTTGCTATTCATGTATATGTTTGCCTAATGTAGCCCCGTACCATGAGGTGTGGCTCTAGTAGACTATGCATTTACCCTGACTTTGCCATTCATGTATCTGTTTTCCTAATGTAGCCCCTGTACAATGAGGCGTGGCTCTGGTAGACTATGCATTTACTCTGACTTTGCCATTCATGTATTTGTGTGCCTAATGTAACCCCGTACCATGGGGCGTGGCCCTAGCAGACTATGCATTCACCATGACTTTGCCATTCATGTATCTGTTTGCCTAATGTAGCCCTGTACCATGAGGCCTGGCTCTAGTAGACTATGCATTCACCATGACTTTGCCATTCATGTATCTGTTTGCCTAATTTAGCACCCATACCATGAGGCATGGTTCTAGTAGAATATGCATTCACCCTGACTTTGCCATTCATGTATCTGTTTGCCTAATGTAGCCCCCCATACCATGAGGTGTGGATCTACTGGACTATGCATTTACCCTGACTTTGCCATTCATGTATCTGTTTCCCTAATGTAGCCCCTCTGCCATGAGGCGTGGCTCTAGTAGACTACGCATTTACCCTGACTTTGCCATTTGTCTATCTGTTTGCCTAATGTAGCACCCTGTACCATGAGGTGTGGCAGTAGCAGACTATGCATTCACCATGACTTTGCCATTCATGTATCTGTTTGCCTAATGTAGCCCCGTACCATGAGGCCTGGCTCTAGTAGACTATGCATTCACCATGACTTTGCCATTCATGTATCTGTTTGCCTAATTTAGCACCCGTACCATGAGGCATGGTTCTAGTAGAATATGCATTCACCCTGACTTTGCCATTCATGTATCTGTTTGCCTAATGTAGCCCCGTACCATGAGGCCTGGCTCTAGTAGACTATGCATTCACCATGACTTTGCCATTCATTTATCTGTTTGCCTAATGTAGCCCCGTACCATGAGGCATGGCTCTAGCGGACTATGCATTTACTCTGACTTTGCCATTCATGTATTTGTTTGCCTAATATAGCCCGATACCATGAGGCGTGGCTCTAGTAGACTACGCATTTACCCTGACTTTGCCATTTGTCTATCTGTTTGCCTAATGTAGCCCCCTGTACCATGAGGCGTGGCCCTAGCAGACTATGCATTCACCATGACTTTGCCATTCATGTATCTGTTTGCTTAATGTAGCCCCGTACCATGAGGCCTGGCTCTAGTAGACTAGGCATTCACCATGACTTTGCCATTCATGTATCTGTTTGCCTAATTTAGCACCCGTACCATGAGGCATGGTTCTAGTAGAATATGCATTCACCCTGACTTTGCCATTCATGTATCTGTTTGCCTAATGTAGCCCCGTACCATGAGGCCTGGCTCTAGTAGACTATGCATTCACCATGACTTTGCCATTCATGTATCTGTTTGCCTAATGTAGCCCCGTACCATGAGGCATGGCTCTAGCGGACTATGCATTTACCCTGATTTTGCTATTCATGTATATGTTTGCCTAATGTAGCCCCGTAATATGAGGTGTGGCTCTAGTAGACTATGCATTTACCCAGACTTTGCCATTCATGTATCTGTTTTCCTAATGTAGCCCCTGTACAATGAAGCATGGCTCTAGTAGACTATGCATTTACTCTGACTTTGCCATTCATGTATTTGTGTGCCTAATGTAACCCCGTACCATGAGGCGAGGCTCTAGTGGATTATGCATTTACCCTGACTTTGCCATTCATGAATCTGTTTGCCTAATGTAGCCCCCGTAACCATGAGGCATGGCTCTATTAGACTATGCATTTAATCTGACTTTGCCATTCATGTATCTGTTTGCCTAATGTAGCCCCTGTACCATGAGGTGTGGCTTTAGTGGACTATGCATTTACTCTGACTTTGCCATTCATGTATCTGTTTGCCTAATGTAACCTCGTACCATGAGGCGTGGCTCTTGTGGATTAGGCATTTACCCTGACTTTGCCATTCATGTATCTGTTTGCCTAATGTAGCCCCCGTACCATGAGGTGTGGCTTTAGTGGACTATGCATTTACTCTAACTTTGCCACTCATGTATCTGTTTGCCTAATATAGCCCCGTACCATGAGGAGTGGCTTTTGTGGACTATGCATTTACTCTGACTTTGCCATTCATGTATCTGTTTGCCTAATGTAGCCCCCGTACCATGAGGCGTGGCTCTAGTAGAGTATGCATTTTCTCTGACTTTACCATCCATGTATCTGTTTGCCTAATGTAGCCCCCCGTACCATGAGCTGTGGATCTACTGGACTATGCATTTACCCTGACTTTGCCATTTGTCTATCTGTTTACCTAATGTAGCCCCCCGTACCATGAGGCGTGGCCGTAGCAGACTATGCATTCAACATGACTTTGCCATTAATGTATCTGTTTGCCTAATGTAGCCCCGTACCATGAGGCCTGGCTCTAGTAGACTATGCATTCACAATGACTTTGCCATTCATGTATCTGTTTGCCTAATTTAGCACCCGTACCATGAGGCATGGCTCTATTAGACTATACATTTAATCTGACTTTGTCATTCATGTATCTGTTTGCCTAATGTAACGTCGTACCATGAGGCTTAGCTCTAGAAGACTATGCATTTACCCTGACGTTGCCATTCATGTATCTGTTTGCCTAATGTAGCCCCTGTACTATGAGGCATGGCTTTATTAGACTATGCATTTACTCTGACTTTGTCATTCATGTATCTGTTTGCCTAATGTAACCCCGTACCATGAGGCGTGGCTCTAGTAGACTATGCATTTACTCTGACTTTACCATTCATGTATGTTTGCCTAATGTAGCCCCCCTTACCATGAGGTGTGGATCTAGTGGACTATACTTTTACCCTGACTTTGCCATTCATCTATCTGTTTTCCTAATGTAGCCCCCCGTACCATAAGGCGTGGCTGTAGTAGACTATACATTTACCCTGACGTTGCCATTCATGTATCTGTTTGCCTAATGTAGCCCCCGTTACCATGAGGTGTGGATCTAGTGGACTATACATTTACCCTGACTTTGCCAGTCATCTATCTGTTTTCCTAAGGTAGCCCCCCGTACCATGAGGCATGGTTCTAGTGGAATATGCATTCACCCTGACTTTGCCATTCATGTATCTGTTTGCCTAATGTAGCCCCCCGGACCATGAGGTGTGGATCTAGGAGACTATGCAATTACCCTGACTTTGCCATTCATCTATCTGTTTTCCTAATGTAGCCCCCATACACTGAGGCGTGGCTCTAGCAGACTGTGCATTCACCCTGACTTTGCCATTCATGTATCTGTTTGCCTAAGGTAGCCCCGTACCATGAGGTGTGCCTCTAGCGGACCATGCATTCACCCTGACTTTGCCATTCATGTATCTGTTTGCCTAATATAACCCCCGTACCATAAGAGGTGGCTCTAGCAGACTATGGTCCTCATCACGACTTTGGCGGTAACCCTTAAATCTGGCGGTAGCGCTATTACCGCCAGATTTAAGGGTCTGCCAAAGCAGGACTTCGGCGGATTTCTCCCCAGCTCTGAGCTGGGGGGAAATCCGCTGAAAATTTGCGCTATTACCGCCGGCGGGAAATCCGCCGGCGGTATTAGCGCGAAATTTCCCCATTGAGCCAAATGGGGATTCGGGCATTCCCGAATGGGCTCAATGGGGAATGGGGATTGACATTACCGCCGAACTCGTGATCCGGCGCTATTAGCGCCGGGGAGTTCGGCGGTAGGGCTAATACCGCCCGCGCTAATAGCGTTACCGCTACCGCCCAAGTCGTGATGAGGCCCTATGTATTTACCCTGACTTTGCCATTCATGTATCTGTTTGCCTAATGTAGCCCCCGTACCATGAGGCGTGGCCCTAGCAGACTATGCATTCACCATGACTTTGCCATTCATGTATCTGTTTGCCTAGTGTAGCCCCGTACCATGAGGCCTGGCTCTAGTAGACTATGCATTCACCATGACTTTGCCATTCATGTATCTGTTTGCCTAATTTAGCACCCGTACCATGAGGCATGGTTCTAGTAGAATATGCATTCACCCTGACTTTGCCATTCATGTATCTGTTTGCCTAATGTAGCCCCCATACCATGAGGTGTGGATCTACTGGACTATGCATTTACCCTGACTTTGCCATTCATGTATCTGTTTCCCTAATGTAGCCCCTCTGCCATGAGGCGTGGCTCTAGTAGACTACGCATTTACCTGACTTTGCCATTTGTCTATCTGTTTGCCTAATGTAGCACCCTGTACCATGAGGCGTGGCCCTAGCAGACTATGCATTCACCATGACTTTGCCATTCATGTATCTGTTTGCCTAATGTAGCCCCGTACCATGAGGCCTGGCTCTAGTAGACTATGCATTCACCATGACTTTGCCATTCATGTATCTGTTTGCCTAATTTAGCACCCGTACCATGAGGCATGCTTCTAGTAGAATATGCATTCACCCTGACTTTGCCCTTCATGTATCTGTTTGCCTAATGTAGCCCCGTACCATGAGGCCTGGCTCTAGTAGACTATGCATTCACCATGACTTTGCCATTCATGTATCTGTTTGCCTAATGTAGCCCCGTACCATGAGGCATGGCTCTAGCGGACTATGCATTTACTCTGACTTTGCCATTCATGTATTTGTTTGCCTAATATAGCCCCATACCATGAGGCGTGGCTCTAGTAGACTACGCATTTACCCTGACTTTGCCATTTGTCTATCTGTTTGCCTAATGTAGCCCCCTGTACCATGAGGCGTGGCCCTAGCAGACTATGAATTCACCATGACTTTGCCATTCATGTATCTGTTTGCCTAATGTAGCCCCGTACCATGAGGCCTGGTTCTAGTAGAATATGCATTCACCCTGACTTTGCCATTCATGTATCTGTTTGCCTAATGTAGCCCCGTACCATGAGGCCTGGCTCTAGTAGACTATGCATTCACCATGACTTTGCCATTCATGTATCTGTTTGCCTAATGTAGCCCCGTACCATGAGGAATGGCTCTAGCGGACTATGCATTTACCCGGACTTTGCTATTCATGTGTATGTTTGCCTAATGTAGCCCCGTACCATGCGGTGTGGCTCTAGTTGACTATGCATTTACCCAGACTTTGCCATTCATGTATCTGTTTTCCTAATGTAGCCCCTGTACAATGAGGCGTGGCTCTAGTAGACTATGCATTTACTCTCACTTTGCCATTCATGTATTTGTGTGCCTAATGTAACCCCGTACCATGAGGCGAGGCTCTAGTGGATTATGCATTTACCCTGACTTTGCCATTCATGAATCTGTTTGCCTAATGTAGCCCCCGTAACCATGAGGCATGGCTCTATTAGACTATGCATTTAATCTGACTTTGCCATTCATGTATCTGTTTGCCTAATGTAGCCCCTGTACCATGAGGTGTGGCTTTAGTGGACTATGCATTTACTCTGACTTTGCCATTCATGTATCTGTTTGCCTAATGTAACCTCGTACCATGAGGCGTGGCTCTTGCGGATTAGGCATTTACCCTGACTTTGCCATTCATGTATCTGTTTGCCTAATGTAGCCCCCGTACCATGAGGCGTGGCTTTAGTGGACTATGCATTTACTCTAACTTTGCCATTCATGTATCTGTTTGCCTAATATAGCCCCGTACCATGAGGAGTGGCTTTTGTGGACTATGCATTTACTCTGACTTTGCCATTCATGTATCTGTTTGCCTAATGTAGCCCCCGTACCATGAGGCGTGGCTCTAGTAGAGTATGCATTTTCTCTGACTTTACCATTCATGTATCTGTTTGCCTAATGTAGCCCCTGTACAATGAGGCGTGGCTCTGGTAGACTATGCATTTACTCTGACTTTGCCATTCATGTATTTGTGTGCCTAATGTAACCCCGTACCATGAGGCGTGGCCCTAGCAGACTATGCATTCACCATGACTTTGCCATTCATGTATCTGTTTGCCTAATGTAGCCCTGTACCATGAGGCCTGGCTCTAGTAGACTATGCATTCACCATGACTTTGCCATTCATGTATCTGTTTGCCTAATTTAGCACCCATACCATGAGGCATGGTTCTAGTAGAATATGCATTCACCCTGACTTTGCCATTCATGTATCTGTTTGCCTAATGTAGCCCCCCATACCATGAGGTGTGGATCTACTGGACTATGCATTTACCCTGACTTTGCCATTCATGTATCTGTTTCCCTAATGTAGCCCCTCTGCCATGATGCGTGGCTCTAGTAGACTACGCATTTACCCTGACTTTGCCATTTGTCTATCTGTTTGCCTAATGTAGCACCCTGTACCATGAGGTGTGGCAGTAGCAGACTATGCATTCACCATGACTTTGCCATTCATGTATCTGTTTGCCTAATGTAGCCCCGTACCATGAGGCCTGGCTCTAGTAGACTATGCATTCACCATGACTTTGCCATTCATGTATCTGTTTGCCTAATTTAGCACCCGTACCATGAGGCATGGTTCTAGTAGAATATGCATTCACCCTGACTTTGCCATTCATGTATCTGTTTGCCTAATGTAGCCCCGTACCATGAGGCCTGGCTCTAGTAGACTATGCATTCACCATGACTTTGCCATTCATTTATCTGTTTGCCTAATGTAGCCCCTGTACCATGAGGCATGGCTCTAGCGGACTATGCATTTACTCTGACTTTGCCATTCATGTATTTGTTTGCCTAATATAGCCCGATACCATGAGGCGTGGCTCTAGTAGACTACGCATTTACCCTGACTTTGCCATTTGTCTATCTGTTTGCCTAATGTAGCCCCCTCTACCATGAGGCGTGGCCCTAGCAGACTATGCATTCACCATGACTTTGCCATTCATGTATCTGTTTGCTTAATGTAGCCCCGTACCATGAGGCCTGGCTCTAGTAGACTAGGCATTCACCATGACTTTGCCATTCATGTATCTGTTTGCCTAATTTAGCACCCGTACCATGAGGCATGGTTCTAGTAGAATATGCATTCACCCTGACTTTGCCATTCATGTAACTGTTTGCCTAATGTAGCCCCGTACCATGAGGCCTGGCTCTAGTAGACTATGCATTCACCATGACTTTGCCATTCATGTATCTGTTTGCCTAATGTAGCCCCGTACCATGAGGCATGGCTCTAGCGGACTATGCATTTACCCTGACTTTGCTATTCATGTATATGTTTGCCTAATGTAGCCCCGTAATATGAGGTGTGGCTCTAGTAGACTATGCATTTACCCAGACTTTGCCATTCATGTATCTGTTTTCCTAATGTAGCCCCTGTACAATGAAGCATGGCTCTAGTAGACTATGCATTTACTCTGACTTTGCCATTCATGTATTTGTGTGCCTAATGTAACCCCGTACCATGAGGCGAGGCTCTAGTGGATTATGCATTTACCCTGACTTTGCCATTCATGAATCTGTTTGCCTAATGTAGCCCCCGTAACCATGAGGCATGGCTCTATTAGACTATGCATTTAATCTGACTTTGCCATTCATGTATCTGTTTGCCTAATGTAGCCCCTGTACCATGAGGTGTGGCTTTAGTGGACTATGCATTTACTCTGACTTTGCCATTCATGTATCTGTTTGCCTAATGTAACCTCGTACCATGAGGCGTGGCTCTTGTGGATTAGGCATTTACCCTGACTTTGCCATTCATGTATCTGTTTGCCTAATGTAGCCCCCGTACCATGAGGTGTGGCTTTAGTGGACTATGCATTTACTCTAACTTTGCCATTCATGTATCTGTTTGCCTAATATAGCCCCGTACCATGAGGAGTGGCTTTTGTGGACTATGCATTTACTCTGACTTTGCCATTCATGTATCTGTTTGCCTAATGTAGCCCCCGTACCATGAGGCGTGGCTCTAGTAGAGTATGCATTTTCTCTGACTTTACCATCCATGTATCTGTTTGCCTAATGTAGCCCCCCGTACCATGAGCTGTGGATCTACTGGACTATGCATTTACCCTGACTTTGCCATTTGTCTATCTGTTTACCTAATGTAGCCCCCCGTACCATGAGGCGTGGCCCTAGCAGACTATGCATTCAACATGACTTTGCCATTAATGTATCTGTTTGCCTAATGTAGCCCCGTACCATGAGGCCTGGCTCTAGTAGACTATGCATTCACAATGACTTTGCCATTCATGTATCTGTTTGCCTAATTTAGCACCCGTACCATGAGGCATGGCTCTATTAGACTATGCATTTAATCTGACTTTGTCATTCATGTATCTGTTTGCCTAATGTAACGTCGTACCATGAGGCTTAGCTCTAGTAGACTATGCATTTACCCTGACGTTGCCATTCATGTATCTGTTTGCCTAATGTACCCCCTGTACTATGAGGCATGGCTTTATTAGACTATGCATTTACTCTGACTTTGTCATTCATGTATCTGTTTGCCTAATGTAACCCCGTACCATGAGGCGTGGCTCTAGTAGACTATGCATTTACTCTGACTTTACCATTCATGTATGTTTGCCTAATGTAGCCCCCCTTACCATGAGGTGTGGATCTAGTGGACTATACTTTTACCCTGACTTTGCCATTCATCTATCTGTTTTCCTAATGTAGCCCCCGTACCATAAGGCGTGGCTGTAGTAGACTATACATTTACCCTGACGTTGCCATTCATGTATCTGTTTGCCTAATGTAGCCCCCGTTACCATGAGGTGTGGATCTAGTGGACTATACATTTACCCTGACTTTGCCAGTCATCTATCTGTTTTCCTAAGGTAGCCCCCCGTACCATGAGGCATGGTTCTAGTTGAATATACATTCACCCTGACTTTGCCATTCATGTATCTGTTTGCCTAATGTAGCCCCCCGGACCATGAGGTGTGGATCTAGAAGGCTATGCAATTACCCTGACTTTGCCATTCATCTATCTGTTTTCCTAATGTAGCCCCCATACACTGAGGCGTGGCTCTAGCAGACTGTGCATTCACCCTGACTTTGCCATTCATGTATCTGTTTGCCTAAGGTAGCCCCGTACCATGAGGTGTGCCTCTAGCGGACCATGCATTCACCCTGACTTTGCCATTCATGTATCTGTTTGCCTAATATAACCCCCGTACCATAAGAGGTGGCTCTAGCAGACTATGGTCCTCATCACGACTTTGGCGGTAACCCTTAAATCTGGCGGTAGCGCTATTACCGCCAGATTTAAGGGTCTGCCAAAGCAGGACTTCGGCGGATTTCTCCCCAGCTCTGAGCTGGGGGGAAATCCGCTGAAAATTTGCGCTATTACCGCCGGCGGGAAATCCGCCGGCGGTATTAGCGCGAAATTTCCCCATTGAGCCAAATGGGGATTCGGGCATTCCCGAATGGGCTCAATGGGGAATGGGGATTGACATTACCGCCGAACTCGTGATCCGGCGCTATTAGCGCCGGGGAGTTCGGCGGTAGGGCTAATACCGCCCGCGCTAATAGCGTTACCGCTACCGCCCAAGTCGTGATGAGGCCCTATGTATTTACCCTGACTTTGCCATTCATGTATCTGTTTGCCTAATGTAGCCCCCGTACCATGAGGCGTGGCCCTAGCAGACTATGCATTCACCATGACTTTGCCATTCATGTATCTGTTTGCCTAGTGTAGCCCCGTACCATGAGGCCTGGCTCTAGTAGACTATGCATTCACCATGACTTTGCCATTCATGTATCTGTTTGCCTAATTTAGCACCCGTACCATGAGGCATGGTTCTAGTAGAATATGCATTCACCCTGACTTTGCCATTCATGTATCTGTTTGCCTAATGTAGCCCCCATACCATGAGGTGTGGATCTACTGGACTATGCATTTACCCTGACTTTGCCATTCATGTATCTGTTTCCCTAATGTAGCCCCTCTGCCATGAGGCGTGGCTCTAGTAGACTACGCATTTACCTGACTTTGCCATTTGTCTATCTGTTTGCCTAATGTAGCACCCTGTACCATGAGGCGTGGCCCTAGCAGACTATGCATTCACCATGACTTTGCCATTCATGTATCTGTTTGCCTAATGTAGCCCCGTACCATGAGGCCTGGCTCTAGTAGACTATGCATTCACCATGACTTTGCCATTCATGTATCTGTTTGCCTAATTTAGCACCCGTACCATGAGGCATGGTTCTAGTAGAATATGCATTCACCCTGACTTTGCCCTTCATGTATCTGTTTGCCTAATGTAGCCCCGTACCATGAGGCCTGGCTCTAGTAGACTATGCATTCACCATGACTTTGCCATTCATGTATCTGTTTGCCTAATGTAGCCCCGTACCATGAGGCATGGCTCTAGCGGACTATGCATTTACTCTGACTTTGCCATTCATGTATTTGTTTGCCTAATATAGCCCCATACCATGAGGCGTGGCTCTAGTAGACTACGCATTTACCCTGACTTTGCCATTTGTCTATCTGTTTGCCTAATGTAGCCCCCTGTACCATGAGGCGTGGCCCTAGCAGACTATGAATTCACCATGACTTTGCCATTCATGTATCTGTTTGCCTAATGTAGCCCCGTACCATGAGGCCTGGCTCTAGTAGACTAAGCATTCACCATGACTTTGCCATTCATGTATCTGTTTGCCTAATTTAGCACCCGTACCATGAGGCATGGTTCTAGTAGAATATGCATTCACCCTGACTTTGCCATTCATGTATCTGTTTGCCTAATGTAGCCCCGTACCATGAGGCCTGGCTCTAGTAGACTATGCATTCACCATGACTTTGCCATTCATGTATCTGTTTGCCTAATGTAGCCCCGTACCATGAGGAATGGCTCTAGCGGACTATGCATTTACCCTGACTTTGCTATTCATGTGTATGTTTGCCTAATGTAGCCCCGTACCATGCGGTGTGGCTCTAGTTGACTATGCATTTACCCAGACTTTGCCATTCATGTATCTGTTTTCCTAATGTAGCCCCCATACACTGAGGCGTGGCTCTAGCAGACTGTGCATTCACCCTGACTTTGCCATTCATGTATCTGTTTGCCTAAGGTAGCCCCGTACCATGAGGTGTGCCTCTAGCGGACCATGCATTCACCCTGACTTTGCCATTCATGTATCTGTTTGCCTAATATAACCCCCGTACCATAAGAGGTGGCTCTAGCAGACTATGGTCCTCATCACGACTTTGGCGGTAACCCTTAAATCTGGCGGTAGCGCTATTACTGCCAGATTTAAGGGTCTGCCAAAGCAGGACTTCGGCGGATTTCTCCCCAGCTCTGAGCTGGGGGGAAATCCGCTGAAAATTTGCGCTATTACCGCCGGCGGGAAATCCGCCGGCGGTATTAGCGCGAAATTTCCCCATTGAGCCAAATGGGGATTCGGGCATTCCCGAATAGGCTCAATGGGGAATGGGGATTGACATTACCGCCGAACTCGTGATCCGGCGCTATTAGCGCCGGGGAGTTCGGCGGTAGGGCTAATACCGCCCGCGCTAATAGCGTTACCGCTACCGCCCAAGTCGTGATGAGGCCCTATGTATTTACCCTGACTTTGCCATTCATGTATCTATTTGCCTAATGTAGCCCCCGTACCATGAGGCGTGGCCCTAGCAGACTATGCATTCACCATGACTTTGCCATTCATGTATCTGTTTGCCTAGTGTAGCCCCGTACCATGAGGCCTGGCTCTAGTAGACTATGCATTCACCATGACTTTGCCATTCATGTATCTGTTTGCCTAATTTAGCACCCGTACCATGAGGCATGGTTCTAGTAGAATATGCATTCACCCTGACTTTGCCATTCATGTATCTGTTTGCCTAATGTAGCCCCCATACCATGAGGTGTGGATCTACTGGACTATGCATTTACCCTGACTTTGCCATTCATGTATCTGTTTCCCTAATGTAGCCCCTCTGCCATGAGGCGTGGCTCTAGTAGACTACGCATTTACCTGACTTTGCCATTTGTCTATCTGTTTGCCTAATGTAGCACCCGTACCATGAGGCATGGTTCTAGTAGAATATGCATTCACCCTGACTTTGCCCTTCATGTATCTGTTTGCCTAATGTAGCCCCGTAGCATGAGGCCTGGCTCTAGTAGACTATGCATTCACCATGACTTTGCCATTCATGTATCTGTTTGCCTAATGTAGCCCCGTACCATGAGGCATGGCTCTAGCGGACTATGCATTTACTCTGACTTTGCCATTCATGTATTTGTTTGCCTAATATAGCCCCATACCAAGAGGCGTGGCTCTAGTAGACTACGCATTTACCCTGACTTTGCCATTTGTCTATCTGTTTGCCTAATGTAGCCCCCTGTACCATGAGGCGTGGCCCTAGCAGACTATGAATTCACCATGACTTTGCCATTCATGTATCTGTTTGCCTAATGTAGCCCCGTACCATGAGGCCTGGCTCTAGTAGACTAGGCATTCACCATGACTTTGCCATTCATGTATCTGTTTGCCTAATTTAGCACCCGTACCATGAGGCATGGTTCTAGTAGAATATGCATTCACCCTGACTTTGCCATTCATGTATCTGTTTGCCTAATGTAGCCCCGTACCATGAGGCCTGGCTCTAGTAGACTATGCATTCACCATGACTTTGCCATTCATGTATCTGTTTGCCTAATGTAGCCCCGTACCATGAGGAATGGCTCTAGCGGACTATGCATTTACCCTGACTTTGCTATTCATGTGTATGTTTGCCTAATGTAGCCCCGTACCATGCGGTGTGGCTCTAGTTGACTATGCATTTACCCAGACTTTGCCATTCATGTATCTGTTTTCCTAATGTAGCCCCTGTACAATGAGGCGTGGCTCTAGTAGACTATGCATTTACTCAGACTTTGCCATTCATGTATTTGTGTGCCTAATGTAACCCCGTACCATGAGGCGAGGCTCTAGTGGATTATGTATTTACCCTGACTTTGCCATTCATGAATCTGTTTGCCTAATGTAGCCCCCGTAACCATGAGGCATGGCTCTATTAGACTATGCATTTAATCTGACTTTGCCATTCATGTATCTGTTTGCCTAATGTAGCCCCTGTACCATGAGGTGTGGCTTTAGTGGACTATGCATTTACTCTGACTTTGCCATTCATGTATCTGTTTGCCTAATATAACCTCGTACCATGAGGTGTGGCTCTTGCGGATTAGGCATTTACCCTGACTTTGCCATTCATGTATCTGTTTGCCTAATGTAGCCCCCGTACCATGAGGCGTGGCTTTAGTGGACTATGCATTTACTCTAACTTTGCCATTCATGTATCTGTTTGCCTAATATAGCCCCGTACCATGAGGAGTGGCTTTTGTGGACTATGCATTTACTCTGACTTTGCCATTCATGTATCTGTTTGCCTAATGTAGCCCCCGTACCATGAGGCGTGGCTCTAGTAGAGTATGCATTTTCTCTGACTTTACCATTCATGTATCTGTTTGCCTAATGTAGCCCCCCGCACCATGAGGTGTGGATCTACTGGACTATGCATTTACCCTGACTTTGCCATTTGTCTATCTGTTTACCTAATGTAGCCCCCCCGTACCATGAGGCGTGGCCCTAGCAGACTATGCATTCAGCATGACTTTGCCATTAATGTATCTGTTTGTCTAATGTAGCCCCGTACCATGAGGCCTGGCTCTAGTAGACTATGCATTCACAATGACTTTGCCATTCATGTATCTGTTTGCCTAATTTAGCACCCGTACCATGAGGCATGATTGTAGTAGAATATGCATTCACCCTGACTTTGCCATTCATGTATCTGTTTGCCTAATGTAGCCCTGTACCATGAGGCATGGCTCTATTAGACTATGGCCCTCATTACGACCCTGGCGGAATTCGGAAAACGATGGCGGAAATGCAATACCGCCATCGAATAGCGCTCGGTGCGACTATGACCCGTCACCGCAAAGTACGATGCCATTAGCGACACCGTAGTGAACGCCAACGCTAACTGCACCAAGCACGCGCGCGCGCGCCATGCCAAACCGTAAACACCACCATGGCGCAAGGGTACGCCAATTCCGACCCTAGCGGACATGTACCTAACGCCATCAAGCATGGCGGAATGCACCATTCCGCCATGGTGAGAAGTACGGCATCGCGAATCAACCGTAAACGGCCCCACTGAGTGCCCGTACACCGCTCCCTGCCCACAAAGTACAACTCCCCGTAGGTGCAATGACGTCACAATGCAACCATTGAAATGTACAAGTCACCCATGCATGCCAACGAACAAAAGAAACACAACAGGGGCCAATGGGAGCTGCAGGGCACAGATGGCACGAATACAGAAGCCATCCCAATGGACATGACCACAGTCCCCCACCAAGAAACGCACGCAAACACAGGCACCTGTGACCAGCAATATTCTGAAAATCACATCATTCCACCAGTCCACCTGGCTGACCGGCATCTGTTACACAAAACCCAATCCCCCGCCCCTGAGCATGACAACATTCAAACTGTCATATTGGCAGCCCCCATCCCTGACCTCACGGGCTTCGTAGGCAAACGCGCCCAGTACAGTACCACGCAACTAAACTCCGAAGCTGGAACCCAGTGCAGATCTCCTCACAATACATCGCCCCCCAAATAGGCATATGCCACATCACTTGCAAAGAAGAACGCTACACGGGCCAAATCAGAATAGAAATTTAATGCACATCAAAATCACCAAGCCCATACAGCCATCAGGCCATGAACTCCAATACACATTTCACCATTGTGGGCTGCATCCGCAAGAAATGACCAGCCACTACTTGTGTGACGCCCTGTTCCCTCATGGTACACAGAGCCACATTCACGTACGAAAAGGCAACATGGAAGCGCACAGAACCGCAGGGCCGTCCCAATGGGGAGGCACTAGTCCAGCTGAAAGGCCGAAATGTTGCTCCGAGCCACCAGTACTGCGTAAGGGCATGTGGCCCATTGGCGATCGTCCCATAAGATCGTAATGCTGCTCCACTGATTAACACGAAGCAGCAGGTGTCGGGAGTAAAACCCATCTGCAGGAGTGGCATACAGATGGCAGTGGCAAAAGGGGAGGAGATACCTGTCAACCAAAAGAAAAGAAAAAGAACAGAATGGCCATCAGTACTACATTCCAACAACTCACTGCAATGATCACACTAAATCCACAGCCACATGCATGCTAGCCCACTCCAAAGGTCCATCACCACCCAAAAACCACTTGAGACTCATAACTATCCATATCGAGGTGTAAACACCATCACAAACGAGTGTACCTGTGCATGCGCCTGTGAAAACAGAATCCATCTGATGGGATTGGTAACGTGCATGGACACAAGTGTCTGAGGGCGCGTCGAGACAGGGAGGGCTCAACAAGGCCAGATAGACGATGGTCCCACTATGGCAGCCCTGCATCACATAGCGTAGGGGAGGCGGATAGATCCCAAGAAGCCCTGTACATGGCAAACTCTGTATCAAATCACCTGCCCATGCATCCATTTATCATTCCCTCATCCCGGGATTAAAACGCCTGAATATTTACTCACATAACATTAGAAATATCCATTGAGTCTGTGCGTTATGCAGCCTGCAAAATCCACAGTGCCCCAGCCCGTAATTCCAGTGTAGTGAAGTAACATGTATTTGGGAACGTCCGGCCTCATCGCCCACGTCGCTATTGCGCATCCCAAACCATTCATATCAATCATTGCATTCTCGCCATGGCCCCTGTCCCAAGGACATTGAACAATAGAACGTTATATTTGCAGTCAGACCTGTGGGCATCTCCTCGCCGCTAGCTGAAAACCGAAAGCGCCGCCCTTCGAATTCCTCATTTGCAACATCACGTCGAAGAGGCATCTGTGGCCGTTTGAATACTCTAATTAATCCATCGAGTGCGGCTGTGTGTGAAAATGGCAACTGCCTTCACCCACGAATGGGACGCCCCGCCCGTCGTTGCAACTCGGTACAGTGATGAATGAGGGCCCACCGTTACTCGAGTACTACGTTCCACTGACCCTTCACAACTCTGTTCGCGACTGCACAGATAGTATGTGAAACAATGGGACCACAGCAGAATGAACATATCAACCAATGTTACACGGCCATCGGGTACAAATACATGATTGCAATAGCAAGATGCCATTCCACGAATTGCAGCGTTGTGCGCGGGACGTGCTCGGCCAAAGGGGAGAGCAGTTTGCACAGGTGGAATGAATCACCACAGGTGGAGGCCATTCAGCCTGAAAACACATAAATTGCACAGCCAGTCTCCTCCCACAACCACACCGAAATGCTACCGGCAGGACTCGCGATGTTGGCCCTGGGGGACCTGATAGCACTGCAAGTACTCCAACTCCAAGAAGAAGACGAACACCAACTACAACCGGCCGCACGGAGGAGACGCAGGAGGAGGAGGAGGCCAAGGCAGGGCCAGCAAGGGCCGCCAGCACAGCCACTACCACCACGCAGGCAGCCCGCAATCCCACGCCTCCGAGCACATCCGTTCAACCTCACTGATGAGCAGATCCACACCCTCTACCGTCTGGACCGGGACACCATAGCCGCCATTGTGGACATGACACAGGCTGACCTTGTCAGCATGATAGATAGCCCAACCGCCATCCCACCCCTACTGAAGGTGGTGTCTGTACTCCACTTCCTGGCCACAGGCACCTACCAGCACACAGTCGGACAGTTGCATGGCATTTCTCAGCCACTGTTCTCACGGACACTATTGCAAGTGCTCGATGCCCTCCTGCAGCACGCAGACGACTACATCTCCCTACCACGCTCGGAGCAGGAAATTACCAACACAAAAGTGGGATTCCATGCACTTGGCGGCATACCGGGTTGCATTGCTGCCATCGACTGCACCCATGTGGAATTGGTCGTCCCACATGCCATGGAGGCCCAGTACCGCAACCGAAAACAATTTCATTCTCTGAATGTACAAATGGTGTGTGACTCCAACAGGATCATTACACATTGTTGTGCCCGATTCCCTGGATCAACCCATGATTCTATGGTCTTGAGGAACTCTACAATACCACGCTACATGGAGCGACACGCAGGGAACAGATCCTGGCTACTCGGTGAGTCTCATTTCATGCATGATAATGTGGGGTATGTGATTCGGCAATGACCTGGCAGGAAGGGGGGGGGGTGTGCGTACGTAGCAATGGCATTCCACATCATACGTTTCTCGTCCACATACAGGTGATGCTGGATATCCACTGAAGAGATGGCTCCTCACACCAGTCCGGAACCCACGGGACCAGCATGAGGAGGACTACAACCATGCCCACTCACGTACCCGTGTAATCATTGAACAGGCATTCGGCCTACTGAAGGGTCGTTTCCGCTGCCTCAGCAGGTCTGGCGGGGCACTCCTGTACCGCCATGAGAAGGTTGCAAAGATGGTGATGGCATGTGTCATGCTCCACAACATGTGCGTACGTAGAAATGTGCCCATGCCCCCTGACGCAGAACTGCAAGCACCTGATGATGGTCATGATGAGGGTGGGGATGTGGCAGCACCTCAAGGAGTCTGCGAGGCACCGGAGGGCCGTGACATTCGTCAGCATCTCATTGATGTATGCTTCTAGCACTCACGCCTGGTGGCTGATACATGGACACGGGACTCGTGGCACTGTGTGTGTCTGGGACATGCACAATATGGACTGTATGCCTATGATGGCCTAGTACACAAAGATCAATGTCCACACATCTCATTGGTTGATCGTGCACTTTTTATGGCATATGTGATATCATGTTGTACACCCTATCGACCCGCCACCCAAGTGAGCCCAACACACCCCCTCCACCCTCCTACCTCCCCCCCGAACACCAGTGTCCAAAGATGCTCATTGTCAGTGGGCAGTCGCTATTGCAAGCCCCCTCTGCGGGTATCAGGGGCACCCCTGCCTGTGGAGCGCAGGTTCCTCCCAGATCTACGTTGGGGGCTGCCCTGGACGGAACTTGCAACGGATGATGTCTCTGCCTGCTCACGTCCATGCATGTCCCTAAGGGTTTGCGAGAGCTCAGTGAGCACACGGCGCACTGCGGCAAGTTCGGCACATACGTCCTTGGACGTCGCATGCAGTTCCCCCCTCAGG
This sequence comes from Ambystoma mexicanum, assembly GCF_040938575.1. Classification (NCBI taxonomy): domain Eukaryota; kingdom Metazoa; phylum Chordata; class Amphibia; order Caudata; family Ambystomatidae; genus Ambystoma; species Ambystoma mexicanum. Next base: position 232,949,309 of record NC_090940.1, on the reverse strand, counting down.
CTCTCGGTGCTTCTCTCCATTTGTGCCCTTAGTGTCTCTGTACCTCTCTCCATATCTGCCCTAAGTGTCTCAGTTGATGTTTCTATGTCTGCCTTGGTGCCCCCACATTCATCGGCATGGTCCTTGAGGAGCGTGGCCAGTTGCTGCTGTTGCACGATTAACTGGTCGAGGGACTGTTGCCTCTGCTGGGCCATGGCCATTTGCGGGGGTGTCACAGAGGGGCTGTTGTCCTCATGTTGCCTTGCCACAGGGCTTGTGGGGGATGGCCAGTCGTCGTCTTGTGGGTGCCCCTGCGTGGTATCCTCATGTTGTACGGGATGGGACAGACAGGGGGATTGGGACAGGTCATGGATGGATCTGACTTCGACATCCCCGTCTTCTGTGTCGGAGCATGCTGCCATCAATGGGGTGTCACCTATGGTGCTGCTGCCACCGGAGGCAGTGCCTTCTGTGGCATCCGTTGGGGGGACCTGTGGTGGTGGTGTTGTGGGCATGCTGGCTGCTGGGGTGCCTGTTGATGTTCCCTCCTCTGTGCTGCCACCTGATTTGTGCTGCTGCCGTGTCTTGATGCGTGCAGCTGAGGTGGAGGGTCTTTGGCCGTTGGTCTTGGCCCTCTTTGCAGGTGTGCTGGTAGGGGTGTCCTGAAGCTCGTCGTTTGGATCGGACCCTGTGGTGGAGTAAAGGAGGGCGAGGGTTATTGATGGGTCTGTGGGAATTGGAATGGCATTGTATCACATGCATTGGGGTGGTACCTGAGGGTGATTTGGGTCGGGGCCTTGGAGGTGCTTTCATTTGTGTGTGGAGTGAGGGTGCAGTTGTTTGGCAGCCTGCAGTTAGGGTGTGCCTGCTGCACGTGTAGTGCGTGTTTTAGGGGTTTTTAATTATTTATGTATTTATTGTGGGTTTTAACGTGCGCTATCAGGCCGATGTGTGTGGACGTTCTCCTGGCCATGTGTTTCTGTTGCACTATGTGGACGCATGGTACTTCACATGGATGGACTTTGTGGATTTGGCATTGTTTTATTTGGGCCACCTACCTGAATCTTCGGATGTCTGCACTCCTTTCTCCATCCCTCCGACTCCCTCTATGCTCTCCATTCCGATGGTGGAGGCACAGATTTCTTCCCAGGGGGTCAACTTGATGGGTGATTCAGGACCTCCCCCGGTGGCTGTGGCAATGTTGCGGTTGGCAGAGAGTATGCTGCGGACGCGTATCCGCAGGTCGCCCCATCGCTTATGGCATTGCTGTGGGGTGCGGGGTGCGGTCCCCACCGCACTTACCCGCTGTGCCACCAGAGCCCATATGGCCTTCTTGTTTGCAAGTGCCGTCCTGGTCATTTGCGTGCAGAAGACGACGGCAGCATTCTCCTGGAGGGTCTCTGTTAGCACGGTGAGTTCCTCACGGGAGAAGTGGACCTGCCGCTTGCGGTCGCACGCTTTCTTCGCTACTTTTCCCATTTTTCTTGGTTTCGCTAGGGTGGATGACGGGTTGGGGTGTGTCTCAGGGTAGTGATTTTAGTGGTTGTGTGGTTTTAGTGGTTTTATAGGTGTACGGCGGGATGTTTCCCGTTCCGGGCCCATGTTTTAACTTCCGTTTCCGTATATTTCCGGTCACCGTACTTTCCGGTAGGCGCACACTGCGGTGTCCGCTGTGATGGGTGGCGGTATTGCACCTAGGGCGCCGTACGGCGGCGGTGTGGGCCGTTTTGGGGTCATTTCCGCCATCGCGGACTTTGCACTTCCGCCATGCCGTGGTGCTCGTGCCCGATGGGTCGGAATGGGCCGCACTTTGCTCCTTCGTGCAATGGCGGAAACGCTATTTACGCTGTGGCGGTCCGGTCAGTCACTTTCCGCCAGGGTCGTAATGAGGGCCTATGCATTTAATCTGACTTTGTCATTCATGTATCTGTTTGCCTAATGTAACGTCGTACCATGAGGCTTAGCTCTAGTAGACTATGCATTTACCCTGACGTTGCCATTCATGTATCTGTTTGCCTAATGTAGCCCCTGTACCATGAGGCATGGCTTTATTAGACTATGCATTTACTCTGACTTTGTCATTCATGTATCTGTTTGCCTAATGTAACCCCGTACCATGAGGCGTGGCTCTAGTAGACTATGCATTTACTCTGACTTTGCCATTCATGTATGTTTGCCTAATGTAGCCCCCCTTACCATGAGGTGTGGATCTAGTGGACTATACTTTTACCCTGACTTTGCCATTCATCTATCTGTTTTCCTAATGTAGCCCCCCGTACCATAAGGCGTGGCTCTAGTAGACTATGCATTTACCCTGACGTTGCCATTCATGTATCTGTTTGCCTAATGTAGCCCCCCTTACCATGAGGTGTGGAACTAGTGGACTATACATTTACCCCGACTTTGCCAGTCATCTATCTGTTTTCCTAAGGTAGCCCCCCGTATCATGAGGTGTGGCTCTAGTGGATTATGCATTTACCCTGACTTTGCCATTCATGTATCTGTTTGCCTAATGTAGCCCCCGTACACGAGGCATGACTTTAGTGGACTATGCATTTACTATAACTTTGCCATTTATGTATCTGTTTGCCTAATGTAGCCCACGTACCATGAGGCATGGCTTTAGTGGACTATGCATTTACTCTGACTTTGCCATTCATGTATCTGTTTGCCTAATGTAGCACCCGTACCATGAGGCGTGGCTCTAGTAGACTACACATTCACCCTGACTTTGCCATTCATGTATCTGTTTACCTAATTTAGGCCCTGTACCATGAGGCATGGTTCTAGTGTAATATGCATTCACCCTGACTTTGCCATTCATGTATCTGTTTGCCTAATGTAGCCCCCCGTACCATGAGGTGTGGATCTAGGGGACTATGCAATTACCCTGACTTTGCCATTCATCTATCTGTTTTCCTAATGTAGCCCCCATACACTGAGGCGTGGCTCTAGCAGACTGTGCATTCACCCTGACTTTGCCATTCAAGTATCTGTTTGCCTAAGGTAGCCCCGTACCATGAGGTGTGGCTCTAGCTGACCATGCATTCACCCTGACTTTGCCATTCATGTATCTGTTTGCCTAATGTAACCCCCGTACCATAAGAGGTGGCTCTAGCAGACTATGGGCCTCATCACGACTTTGGCGGTAACCCTTAAATCCGGCGGTAGTGCTATTACCGCCAGATTTAAGGGTCTGCCAACGCAGGACTTCGGCGGATTTCTCCCCAGCTCTGAGCTGGGGGGAAATCCGCCGAAAATTTGCGCTATTACCGCCGGCGGGAAATCTGCCGGCGGTATTAGCGTGAAATTTCCCCATTGAGCCCAATGGGGAATGGGGCATTCCCGAATGGGCTCAATGGGGAATGTGGATTTACATTACCGCCGAACTCGTGATCCGGCGCTATTAGCGCCGGGGAGTTCGGCGGTAGGGCTAATACCGCCCGCGCTAATAGCATTACCGCTACCGCCCAAGTCGTGATGAGGCCCTATGTATTTACCCTGACTTTGCCATTCATGTATCTGTTTGCCTAATGTAGCCCCAGTACCATGAGGCGTGGCTTTAGTGGACTATGCATTTACTCTAACTTTGCCATTCATGTATCTGTTTGCCTAATGTAACCTCGTACCATGAGGCTTGGCTCTTGTGGATTAGGCATTTACCCTGACTTTGCCATTCATGTATCTGTTTGCCTAATGTAGACCCCGTACCATGAGGCGTGGCTTTAGTGGACTATGCATTTACTCTAACTTTGCCATTCATGTATCTGTTTGCCTAATGTAGCCCCCGTACCATGAGGCGTGGCCTAGTAGACTATGCATTTACCTGACTTTGCCATTCATGTATCTGTTTGCCTAATGTAGCCCCCGTACCATGAGGCGTGGCTCTAGTAGACTATGCATTTACTCTGACTTTACCATTCATGTATCTGTTTGCCTAATGTAGCTCCCCGGATCATGATGTGTGGATCTACTGGACTATGCATTTACCCTGACTTTGCCATTCATGTATCTGTTTTCCTAATGTAGCCCGAGTACCATGAGGCGTGGCTCTAGTAGACTATGCATTTACTCTGACTTTGCCATTCATGTATTTGTTTGCCTAATATAGCCACGTACCATGAGGCGTGGCTCTAGTAGACTATGCATTTACCCTGACTTTGCCATTTGTCTATCTGTTTGCGTAATTTAGCCCCCTGTACCATGAGGCGTGACCCTAGCAGACTATGCATTCACCATGACTTTGCCATTCATGTATCTGTTTGCCTAATGTAGCCCCATAACATGAGGCCTGGCTCCAGTAGACTATGCATTCACACTGACTTTGCTAATCATGTATCTGTTTGCCTAATGTAACCCCCCGTACCATGAGACGTGGTTCTAGTAGACTGCACATTCACCCTGACTTTGCCATTCATGTATCTGTTTGCCTAATTTAGCGTTCGTACCATGAGGCATGGTTCTAGTAGAATATGCATTCACCCTGACTTTGCCATTCATGTATCTGTTTGCCTAATGTAGCCCCCTGTAACATGATGCGTGGTTCTGGTAGACTATGCATTCACCCTGACTTTGCCATTCATGTATCTGTTTCCCTAATGTAGCCCCGTACCATGAGGCGTGGCTCTAGCAGACTATGCATTTACCCTGACTTTGCCATTCATGTATCTGTTTGCCTAATGTAGCCCCGTACCATGAGGCGTGGCTCTAGGGGACTATGCATTTACCGTGACTTTGCCATTCATGTGTCTGTTTGCCTAATGTAGCCCCCGTACCATGAGACGTGGCTCTAGCAGACTATGGCCCTCATTACGACCCTGGCGGAATTCGGAAAACGATGGCGGAAATGCAATACCGCCATCGAATAGCGCTCGGTGCGACTATGACCCGTCACCGCAAAGTACGATGCCATTAGCGACACCGTAGTGAACGCCAACGCTAACTGCACCAAGCACGCGCGCGCGCGCCATGCCAAACCGTAAACACCACCATGGCGCAACGGTACGCCAATTCCGACCCCAGCGGACATGTACCTAACGCCATCAAGCATGGCGGAATGCACCATTCGGCCATGGTGAGAAGTACGGCATCGCGAATCAACCGTAAACGGCCCCACTGACTGCCCGTACACCGCTCCCTGCCCACAAAGTACAACTCCCCGTAGGTGCAACGAAGCCACAATGCAACCAGTGAAATGCACAAGTCACCCATGCATGCCAACGAACAAATGAACCTCAAGAGGGGCCAATGGGAGCTGCAGGGCACAGATGGCACGAATACAGAAGCCATCCCAATGGACATGACCACAGTCCCCCACCAAGAATCGCACGCAAACACAGGCACCTGTGACCAGCAATATTCAGAAAATCACAACATTCCACCAGTCCACCTGGCTGACCGGCATCTGTCACACAAAACCCAATCCCCGCCCCTGAGCATGACAACATTCAAACTGTCATATTGGCAGCCCCCATCCCTGACCTCACGGGCTTCGTAGGCAAACGCGCCCAGTACAGGACCACGCAACAAAACTCCGAAGCTGGAACCCAATGCAGATCCCCTCACAATACATCGCTCCCCAAATAGGAATATGCCACATCACTTGCAAAGAAGAACGCTACACGGCCCATATCAGAATAGAATTTTAATGCACATCAATATCACCAAGCCCATACAGCCATCAGGCTATGAACTCCAAAACACATTTCACCATTGTGGGCTGCATCCGCAAGAAATGACCAGCCACTATTTGTGTGACGCCCTGTTCCTTCATGGTACACAGGGCCACATTCACGTACGAAAAGGCAACATGGAAGCGCACAGAACCGCAGGGCCGTCCCAATGGGGAGGCACTAGTCCAGCTGAAAGGCCGAAATGTTGCTCCTAGCCACCAGTACTGCGTAAGGGCATGTGGCCCATTGGCGATCGTCCCATAAGATCGTAATGCTGCTCCACTGATTAACACGAAGCAGCTGGTGTCGGGAGTAAAACCCATCTGCAGGAGTGGCATACAGATGGCAGTGGCAAAAGGGGAGGAGATACCTGTCAACCAAAAGAAAAGAAACAGAATAGAATGGCCATCAGAACTACATTCGAACAACTCACTTCAATGATCACACTAGATCCACAGCCATATGCATGCAAGCCCACTCCAAAGGATCATCACCACCCCAAAACCACTTGCGAATCATAACTATCTATATCGAGGTGAAAACACCATCACAAACGAGTGTACCTGTGCATGCGTCTGTGAAAACAGAATCCTTCAGATGGGATTGGTAACGTGCATGGACACAAGTGTCTGAAGGCGCGTCGAGACAGGGAGGGCTCAACAAGGCCAGATAGACGATGGTCCCACTATGGCAGCCCTGCATCACATAGCGCGGTGGGGGCGGACAGATCCCAAGAAGCCCTGTACATGGCAAACTCTGTATCAAATCACCTGCCCATGCATCCATTCATCATTCCCTCATCCCGTAATGAAAACGCCTGAATATTTACTCACATAACATTAGAAATATCCATTGAGTCTGTGCGTTATGCAGCCTGCAAAATCCACAGTGCCCCAGCACGTAATTCCAGTCTAGTGAAGTAACATGTATTTGGGAACGTCCTGCCTTATCGTCCACTACGCAATTGCGCATCCCATACTATTCATATCAATCATAGCATTCTCGCCATGGCCCCTGTCCCAAGGACATTGAACAATAGAATGTTATATTTGCAGTCAGACCTGTGGGCATCTCCTCGCCTGCAGCTGAAAACCGAAAGCGCCGCCCTTCGAATTCCTCATTTGCAACATCACGTCGAAGAGGCATCTGTGGCCGTTTGAAAACACTAATTAATCCATCGAGTGCGGCTGTGTGTGAAAATGGCAACTGCCTTCACCCACGAATGGGACTCCCCGCCCGTCGTTGCAACTCGGTACAGTGATGAATGAGGGCCCACCGTTACTCGAGTACTACGTTCCACTGACCCTTCACAACTCTGTTCGCCACTGCACAGATAGTATGTGAAACAATGGGACCACAGCAGAATGAACATATCAACCAATGTTACACGGCCATCGGGTACAAATACAAGATTGCAATAGCAAGATGCCATTCCACGAATTGCAGCGTTGTGCGCGGGACGTGCTCGGCCAAAGGGGAGAGCAGTTTGCACAGGTGGAATGAATCACCACAGGTGGAGGCCATTCAGCCTGAAAACACATAAATTGCACACCCAGTCTCCTCCCACAACCACACCCACTCCGAAATGCTACCGGCAGGACTCGCGATGTTGGCCCTGGGGGACCTGATAGCACTGCAAGTACTCCAACTCCAAGAAGAAGACGAACACCAACTACAACCGGCCGCACGGAGGAGACGCAGGAGGAGGAGGAGGCCAAGGCAGGGCCAGCAAGGGCCGCCAGCACAGCCACTACCACCACGCAGGCAGCCCGCAATACCACGCCTCCGAGCACATCCGTTCAACCTCACTGATGAGCAGATCCACACCCTCTACCGTCTGGACCGGGACACCATAACCGCCATTGTGGACATGACACAGGCTGACCTTGTCAGCATGATAGATAGCCCAACCGCCATCCCACCCCTACTGAAGGTGGTGTCTGTACTCCACTTCCTGGCCACAGGCACCTACCAGCACACAGTCGGACAGTTGCATGGCATTTCTCAGCCACTGTTCTCACGGACACTATTGCAAGTGCTCGATGCCCTCCTGAAGCACGCAGACGACTACATCTCCCTACCACGCTCGGAGCTGGAAATTACCAACACAAAAGTGGGATTCCATGCACTTGCCGGCATACCGGGTTGCATTGGTGCTATCGACTGCACCCATGTGGAATTGGTCGTCCCACATGCCATGGAGGCCCAGTACCGCAACCGAAAACAATTTCATTCTCTGAATGTACAAATGGTGTGTGACTCCAACAGGATCATTACACATTGTTGTGCCCGATTCCCTGGATCAATCCATGATTCTATGGTCTTGAGGAACTCTACAATACCACGCTACATGGAGCGACACGCAGGGAACAGATCCTGGCTACTCGGTGAGTCTCATTTCATGCATGATGATGTGGGGTATGTGATTCGGCAATGACCTGGCAGGAAGGGGGCGGGGGGGGGTGTGCGTACGTAGCAATGGCATTCCACATCATACGTTTATCGTCCACATACAGGTGATGCTGGATATCCACTGAAGAGATGGCTCCTCACACCAGTCCGGAACCCACAGAACCAGCATGAGGAGGACTACAACCATGCCCACTCACGTACCCGTGTAGTCATAGAACAGGCATTCGGCCTACTGAAGACTCGTTTCCGCTGCCTCAGCAGGTCTGGCGGGGCACTCCTGTACCGCCATGAGAAGGTTGCAAAGATGGTGATGGCATGTGTCATGCTCCACAACATGTGCGTACGTAGAAATGTGCCCATGCCCACTAACGCAGAACTGCAAGCACCTGAAGATGGTCATGATGAGGGTGGGGATGTGGCAGCACCTCAGGGAGTCTGCGAGGCACCGGAGGCCCGTGACATTCGTCAGCATCTCATTGATGTATGCTTCTAGCACTCACGCCTGGTGGCTGATACATGGACACGGGACTCGTGGCACTGTGTGTGTCTGGGACATGCACAATATGGACTGTACGCCTATGATGGCCTCGTACACAAAGATCAATGTCCACACATCTCATTGGTTGATCGTGCACTTTTTATGGCATATATGATATCATGTTGTACACCCTATCGACCCGCCACCCAAGTGAGCCCAACACACCCCCTCCACCCTCCCACCTCCCCCCCGAACACCAGTGTCCAAAGATGCTCATCGTCAGTGGGCAGTCGCTATTGCAAGCCCCCTCTGCGGGTATCAGGGGCACCCCTGCCTGTGGAGCTCAGGTTCCTCCCAGATCTACGTTGGGGGCTGCCCTGGACGGAACTTGCAACGGATGATGTCTCTGCCTGCTCACGTCCATGCATGTCCCTAAGGGTTTGCGAGAGCTCAGTGAGCACACGGCGCACTGCGGCAAGTTCACCACATATGTCTTTGGACGTCGCATGCAGTTCCCCCCTCAGGCTCTCGGTGCTTCTCTCCATTTGGACTCTCAGGCTCTCGGTGCTACTCTCCATTTGTGCCCTTAGTGTCTCTGTACCTCTCTCTATTTCTGCCCTAAGTGTCTCAGTTGATGTTTCTATGTCTGCCTTAGTGCCCCCACATTCATCGGCATGGTCCTTGAGGAGCGTGGCCAGTTGCTGCTGTTGCACTATTAACTGGTCGAGGGACTGTTGCCTCTGCTGGGCCATGGCCATTTGCGGGGGTGTCACAGAGGGGCTGTTGTCCTCATGTTGCCCTGCCACAGGGCTTGTGGGGGATGGCCAGTCGTCGTCTTGTGGGTGCCCCTGCGTGGTATCCTCATGTAGTACGGGATGGGACAGACAGGGGGATTGGGACAGGTCATGGATGGATCTGACTTCGACATCCCCGTCTTCTGTGTCGGAGCATGCTGCCATCAATGGGGTGTCACCTATGGTGCTGCTGCCACCGGAGGCAGTGCCTTCTGTGGCATCCGTTGGGGGGACCTGTGGTGGTGGTGTTGTGGGCATGCTGGCTGCTGGGGTGCCTGTTGATGTTCCCTCCTGTGTGCTGCCACCTGATTTGTGCTGCTGCCGTGTCTTGATGCGTGCAGCTGAGGTGGAGGGTCTTTGGCCGTTGGTCTTGGCCCTCTTTGCAGGTGTGCTGGTAGGGGTGTCCTGCAGCTCGTCGTTTGGATCGGACCCTGTGGTGGAGTAAAGGAGGGCGAGGGTTATTGGTGGGTCTGTGCGAATTGGAATGGCATTGTATCACATGCATTGGGGTGGTACCTGAGGGTGATTTGGGTCGGGGCCTTGGAGGTGCTTCCATTTGTGTGTGGAGTGAGGGTGCAGTTGTTTGGCAGCCTGCAGTTAGGGTGTGCCTGCTGCACGTGTAGTGCGTGTTTTAGGGTTTTTTAATTATTTATGTATTTATTGTGGGTTTTAACGTGCGCTATCAGGACGATGTGTGTGGACGTTCTCCTGGACATGTGTTTCTGTTGCACTATGGGGACACATGGTGCTTCACATGGATGGACTTTGTGGTTTTGGCATTGTTTCATTAGGCCCACCTACCTGATTCTTCGGATGTCTGCACTCCTTTCTCCATCCCTCCGACTCCCTCTATGCTCTCCATTCCGATGGTGGAGGCACAGATTTCTTCCCAGGGGGTCAGCTTGATGGGTGATTCCGACCCTCCCCCGGTGGCTGTGGCAATGTTGCGGTTGGCAGAGAGTATGCTGCGGACGCGTATCCGCAGGTCGTCCCATCGCTTACGGCATTGCTGTGGGGTGCGGGGTGCGGTCCCCACCGCACTTACCCGCTGTGCCACCAGAGCCCATATGGCCTTCTTGTTTGCGAGTGCCGTCCTGGTCATTTGCGTGGAGAAGACGACGGCAGAATTCTCCTGGAGGGTCTCTGTTAGCACGGTGAGTTCCTCACAGGAGAAGTGGACCTGCCGCTTGCGGTCGCACGCTTTCTTCGCTACTTTTCCCATTTTTCTTGGTTTCGCTAGGGTGGATGACGGGTTGGGTTGTGTCTCAGGGTAGTGATTTTAGTGGTTGTGTGGTTTTAGTGGTTTTATAGGTGTACGGCGGGTTGTTTCCCGTTCCGGGCCCGTGTTTTAACTTCCGTTTCCGTATATTTCCGGTCACCGTACTTTACGGTAGGCGCACACTGCGGTGTCCGCTGTGATGGGTGGCGGTATTGCACCTAGGGCGCCGTACGGCGGCGGTGTGGGCCGTTTTGGGTTCATTTCCGCCATCGCGGACTTTGCACTTCCGCCATGCCGTGGTGCTCGTGCCCGATGGGTCGGAATGGGCCGCACTTTGCTCCTTCTTGCAATAGCGGAAACGCTATTTACGCTGTGGCGGTCCGGTCAGTCACTTTCCGCCAGGGTCGTAATGAGGGCCTATGTATTTACCCCGACTTTGCCATTCATGTATCTGTATGCCAAATGTAGCCCCCGTACCATGAGGTGTTGCTCTAGTAGACTATGCATCTACCCTGACTTTGCCATTCATGTATCTGTTTTCCTAATGTAGCCCGTACACCATGAGGCGTTGCTCTATTAGACTATGCATTTACTCTGACTTTGCCATTCATGTATTTGTTTGCCTAATGTAACCCTGTACCATGAGGCGAGTCTCTAGTGGATTATGCATTTACCCTGACGTTGCCAATCATGTATCTATTTGCCTAATAGGTGCCCCCGTACCATGAGGCGTGGCTCTAGCGGACTATGCATTCACCCTGATTTTGCCATTCATGTATCTGTTTGCCTAATGTAACCCCGTACCATAAGACGTGGCTCTAGCAGACTATGTATTTACCCTGACTTTGCCATTCATGTATCTGTTTGCCTAATGTAGCCCCCGTACCATGAGGCGTGGCTTTAGTGGACTATGCATTTACTCTAACTTTGCCATTAATGTATCTGTTTGCCTAATGTAGCCCCCGTACTATGAGGCGCGGTTTTAGTGGACTATGCATTTACTCTGACTTTGCTATTTATGTATATGTTTGCCTAATGTAGCCCCGTACCATGAGGTGTGGCTCTAGTAGACTATGCATTTACCCTGACTTTGCCATTCATGTATCTGTTTTCCTAATGTAGCCCCTGTACAATGAGGCGTGGCTCTAGTAGACTATGCATTTACTCTGACTTTGCCATTCATGTATTTGTGTGCCTAATGTTACCCCGTACCATGAGGCATGGCTCTATTAGACTATGCATTTAATCTGACTTTGCCATTCATGTATCTGTTTGCCTAATGTAGCCCAGTACCATGATTCGTGGCTCTAGGGGACTATGAGTTTACCGTGACTTTGCCATTCATGTATCTGTTTGCCTAATGTAGCCCCGTACCATGAGGTGTGGCTCTAGGGGACTATGTATTTACCGTGACTTTGCCATTCATGTATCTGTTTGCCTAATGTAACCCCTGTACCATGAGACCTGGCTCTAGCAGACTATGGGCCTCATCACACGGTAGGCGGTAAACATGGCGCTATTAGCACCAAGGTTGCCGCCGGTATTTTACTGTTTCCGCCTTGGTGGATGGCGCAATTACCGCCCTACTCCAAGGTGAGCGGGGGCGGTAATTCCCCATTCACTGCGGCCCTTCCCCATTCCCATTTTAGCCCCCATAGGGCATAATGGGAATGGGGAAGGCTCTAATTACGGTACCGCAAATTGTGTTACCGTAATTAGCAACGAGTTCCCTTTGCGGCACCCTACTTTAACGGCTGGTAAAATCAGCCGTTAATGTCAGGTACCGCAAAGGGAACTCGTAGTAAGGCGGTAAGGGTTTACCGGTACAGGTGCCCTTACCGGTACCGGTAAACCCTTACCGCCTAACGTGTAATGAGGCCGTATGTATTTACCCTGACTTTGCCATTCATGTATCTGTTTGCCAAATGTAGCCCCTGTACCATGAGGCGTTGCTCTAGTAGACTATGCATTTACCCTGACTTTGCCATTCATGTATCTGTTTGTGTAATGTAGCCCCTGTACCATGAGGCATGGCTTTATTAGACTATGCATTTACTCTGACTTTGTCATTCATGTATCTGTTAGCCTAATGTAACCCTGTACCATGAGGCGTGGCTCTAGTAGACTATGCATTTACTCTGACTTTGCCATTCATGTGTCTTTTTTCCTAATGTAGCTCCTGTACCATGAGGCTTGGCTCTAGTAGACTATGCATTTATTCTGACATTGCCATTCATGTATTTGTTTGCCTAATGTAACCCTGTACCATGAGGTGTGGCTCTAGTGGATTTTGGATTTACCCTGACTTTGCCATTCATGTATCTGTTTGCCTAATATAGTCCCCGTACATGAGGCATGGCTTTAATGGACTATGCATTTACTCTGACTTTGCCATTCATGTATCTGTTTGCCTAATGTAGCCCCCGTACCACGAGGCGTGGCTCTAGTAGACTACACATTCACCCTGACTTTGCCATTCATGTATCTGTTTTCCTAAGTTAGCCCCGTACCATGAGGCATGGTTCTAGTAGAATATGCATTCACCCTGACTTTGCAATTCATGTATCTGTTTGCCTAATGTAACCCCCGTACCATGAGGTGTGGATCTAGGGAACTATGCATTTACCCTGACTTTGCCATTCATCTATCTGTTTTCCTAATGTAGCCCATGTACCATGAGGCGTGGCTCTAGCAGACTATGCATTCACCCTAACTTTGCCATTCATGTATCTGTTTGCCTAATGTAGCCCCGTACCATGAGACGTGGCTCTAGCAGACTATGCATTTACCCTGACTTTGCCATTCATGAATCTGTTTGCCTAATGTAGCCCCGTACCATGAGGCGTGGCTCTATTATTCTATGTATTTACCGTGACTTTGCCATTCATGTATCTGTCTGCCTAATGTAGCCCCCGTACCATGAGACGTGGCTCTAGCAGACTATGGCCCTCATTACGACCCTGGCGGAATTCGGAAAACGATGGCGGAAATGCAATACCGCCATCGAATAGCGCTCGGTGCGACTATGACCCGTCACCGCAAAGTACGATGCCATTAGCGACACCGTAGTGAACGCCAACGCTAACTGCACCAAGCACGCGCGCGCGCGCCATGCCAAACCGTAAACACCACCATGGCGCAACGGTACGCCAATTCCGACCCTAGCGGACATGTACCTAACGCCATCAAGTATGGCGGAATGCACTATTCCGCCATGGTGAGAAGTACGGCATCGCGAATCAACCGTAAACGGCCCCACTGAGTGCCCGTACACCGCTCCCTGCCCACAAAGTACAACTCCCCGTAGGTGCAACGAAGCCACAATGCAACCAGTGAAATGTACAAGTCACCCATGCATGCCAACGTACAATAGAAACACAACAGGGGCCAATGGGAGCTGCAGGGCACAGATGGCACGAATACAGAAGCCATCCCAATGGACATGACCACAGTCCCCCACCAAGAAACGCACGCAAACACAGGCACCTGTGACCAGCAATATTCCGAAAATCACATCATTCCACCAGTCCACCTGGCTGACCGGCATCTGTTACACAAAACCCAATCCCCCGCCCCTGAGCATGACAACATTCAAACTGTCATATTGGCAGCCCCCATCCCTGACCTCACGGGCTTCGTAGGCAAACGCTCCCAGTACAGTACCACGCAACTAAACTCCGAAGCTGGAACCCAGTGCAGATCTCCTCACAATACATCGCCCCCCAAATAGGCATATGCCACATCACTTGCAAAGAAGAACGCTACACGGGCCAAATCAGAATAGAAATTTAATGCACATCAAAATCACCAAGCCCATACAGCCATCAGGCCATGAACTCCAAAACACATTTCACCATTGTGGGCTGCATCCACAAGAAATGACCAGCCACTACTTGTGTGACGCCCTGTTCCCTCATGGTACACAGAGCCACATTCACGTACGAAAAGGCAACATGGAAGCGCACAGAACCGCAGGGCCGTCCCAATGGGGAGGCACTAGTCCAGCTGAAAGGCCGAAATGTTGCTCCGAGCCACCAGTACTGCGTAAGGGCATGTGGCCCATTGGCGATCGTCCCATAAGATCGTAATGCTGCTCCACTGATTAACACGAAGCAGCAGGTGTCGGGAGTAAAACCCATCTGCAGGAGTGGCATACAGATGGCAGTGGCAAAAGGGGAGGAGATACCTGTCAACCAAAAGAAAAGAAAAAGAACAGAATGGCCATCAGTACTACATTCCAACAACTCACTGCAATGATCACACTAAATCCACAGCCACATGCATGCCAGCCCACTCCAAAGGTCCATCACCACCCAAAAACCACTTGCGACTCATAACTATCTATATCGAGGTGTAAACACCATCACAAACGAGTGTACCTGTGCATGCGCCTGTGAAAACAGAATCCATCTGATGGGATTGGTAACGTGCATGGACACAAGTGTCTGAGGGCGCGTCGAGACAGGGAGGGCTCAACAAGGCCAGATAGACGATGGTCCCACTATGGCAGCCCTGCATCACATAGCGTAGGGGAGGCGGATAGATCCCAAGAAGCCCTGTACATGGCAAACTCTGTATCAAATCACCTGCCCATGCATCCATTCATCATTCCCTCATCCCGGGATTAAAACGCCTGAATATTTACTCACATAACATTAGAAATATCCATTGAGTCTGTGCGTTATGCAGCCTGCAAAATCCACAGTGCCCCAGCCCGTAATTCCAGTGTAGTGAAGTAACATGTATTTGGGAACGTCCTGCCTTATCGTCCACTACGCTATTGCGCATCCCATACTATTCATATCAATCATTGCATACTCGCCATGGCCCCTGTCCCAAGGACATTGAACAATAGAACGTTATATTTGCAGTCAGACCTGTGGGCATCTCCTCGCCGCTAGCTGAAAACCGAAAGCGCCGCCCTTCGAATTCCTCATTTGCAACATCACGTCGAAGAGGCATCTGTGGCCGTTTGAAAACACTAATTAATCCATCGAGTGCGGCTGTGTGTGAAAATGGCAACTGCCTTCACCCACGAATGGGACGCCCCGCCCGTCGTTGCAACTCGGTACAGTGATGAATGAGGGCCCACCGTTACTCGAGTACTACGTTCCACTGACCCTTCACAACTCTGTTCGCGACTGCACAGATAGTATGTGAAACAATGGGACCACAGCAGAATGAACATATCAACCAATGTTACACGGCCATCGGGTACAAATACATGATTGCAATAGCAAGATGCCATTCCACGAATTGCAGCGTTGTGCGCGGGACGTGCTCGGCCAAAGGGGAGAGCAGTTTGCACAGGTGGAATGAATCACCACAGGTGGAGGCCTTTCAGCCTGAAAACACATAAATTGCACAGCCAGTCTCCTCCCACAACCACACCGAAATGCTACCGGCAGGACTCGCGATGTTGGCCCTGGGGGACCTGATAGCACTGCAAGTACTCCAACACCAAGAAGAAGACGAACACCAACTACAACCGGCCGCACGGAGGAGACGCAGGAGGAGGAGGAGGCCAAGGCAGGGCCAGCAAGGGCCGCCAGCACAGCCACTACCACCACGCAGGCAGCCCGCAATCCCACGCCTCCGAGCACATCCGTTCAACCTCACTGATGAGCAGATCCACACCCTCTACCGTCTGAACCGGGACACCATAGCCGCCATTGTGGACATGACACAGGCTGACCTTGTCAGCATGATAGATAGCCCAACCGCCATCCCACCCCTACTGAAGGTGGTGTCTGTACTCCACTTCCTGGCCACAGGCACCTACCAGCACACAGTCGGACAGTTGCATGGCATTTCTCAGCCACTGTTCTCACGGACACGATTGCAAGTGCTCGATGCCCTCCTGCAGCACGCAGACGACTACATCTCCCTACCACGCTCGGAGCAGGAAATTACCAACACAAAAGTGGGATTCCATGCACTTGCCGGCATACCGGGTTGCATTGGTGCCATCGACTGCACCCATGTGGAATTGGTCGTCCCACATGCCATGGAGGCCCAGTACCGCAACCGAAAACAATTTCATTCTCTGAATGTACAAATGGTGTGTGACTCCAACAGGATCATTACACATTGTTGTACCCGATTCCCTGGATCAACCCATGATTCTATGGTCTTGAGGAACTCTACAATACCACGCTACATGGAGCGACACGCAGGGAACAGATCCTGGCTACTCGGTGAGTCTCATTACATGCATGATAATGTGGGGTATGTGATTCGGCAATGACCTGGCAGGAAGGGGGGGGGGGGTGTGCGTACGTAGCAATGGCATTCCACATCATACGTTTCTCGTCCACATACAGGTGATGCTGGATATCCCCTGAAGAGATGGCTCCTCACACCAGTCCGGAACCCACGGGACCAGCATGAGGAGGACTACAACCATGCCCACTCACGTACCCGTGTAGTCATTGAACAGGCATTCGGCCTACTGAAGGGTCGTTTCCGCTGCCTCAGCAGGTCTGGCGGGGCACTCCTGTACCGCCATGAGAAGGTTGCAAAGATGGTGATGGCATGTGTCATGCTCCACAACATGTGCGTACGTAGAAATGTGCCCATGCCCCCTGACGCAGAACTGCAAGCACCTGATGATGGTCATGATGAGGGTGGGGATGTGGCAGCACCTCAAGGAGTCTGCGAGGCACCGGAGGCCCGTGACATTAGTCAGCATCTCATTGATGTATGCTTCTAGCACTCACGCCTGGTGGCTGATACATGGACACGGGACTCGTGGCACTGTGTGTGTCTGGGACATGCACAATATGGACTGTACGCCTATGATGGCCTAGTACACAAAGATCAATGTCCACACATCTCATTGGTTGATCGTGCACTTTTTATGGCATATGTGATATCATGTTGTACACCCTATCGACCCGCCACCCAAGTGAGCCCAACACACCCCCTCCACCCTCCCACCTCCCCCCCGAACACCAGTGTCCAAAGATGCTCATTGTCAGTGGGCAGTCGCTATTGCAAGCCCCCTCTGCGGGTATCAGGGGCACCCCTGCCTGTGGAGCGCAGGTTCCTCCCAGATCTACGTTGGGGGCTGCCCTGGACGGAACTTGCAACGGATGATGTCTCTGCCTGCTCACGTCCATGCATGTCCCTAAGGGTTTGCGAGAGCTCAGTGAGCACACGGCGCACTGCGGCAAGTTCGGCACATACGTCCTTGGACGTCGCATGCAGTTCCCCCCTCAGGCTCTCGGTGCTTCTCTCCATTTGTGCCCTTAGTGTCTCTGTACCTCTCTCCATTTCTGCCCTAAGTGTCTCAGTTGATGTTTCTATGTCTGCCTTAGTGCCCCCACATTCATCGGCATGGTCCTTGAGGAGCGTGGCCAGTTGCTGCTGTTGCACGATTAACTGGTCGAGGGACTGTTGCCTCTGCTGGGCCATGGCCATTTGCGGGGGTGTCACAGAGGGGCTGTTGTCCTCATGTTGCCTTGCCACAGGGCTTGTGGGGGATGGCCAGTCGTCGTCTTGTGGGTGCCCCTGCGTGGTATCCTCATGTTGTACGGGATGGGACAAACAGGGGGATTGGGACAGGTCATGGATGGATCTGACTTCGACATCCCCGTCTTCTGTGTCGGAGCATGCTGCCATCAATGGGGTGTCACCTATGGTGCTGCTGCCACCGGAGGCAGTGCCTTCTGTGGCATCCGTTGGGGGGACCTGTGGTGGTGGTGTTGTGGGCATGCTGGCTGCTGGGGTGCCTGTTGATGTTCCCTCCTCTGTGCTGCCACCTGATTTGTGCTGCTGCCGTGTCTTGATGCGTGCAGCTGAGGTGGAGGGTCTTTGGCCGTTGGTCTTGGCCCTCTTTGCAGGTGTGCTGGTAGGGGTGTCCTGAAGCTCGTCGTTTGGATCGGACCCTGTGGTGGAGTAGAGGAGGGCGAGGGTTATTGATGGGTCTGTGGGAATTGGAATGGCATTGTATCACATGCATTGGGGTGGTACCTGAGGGTGATTTGGGTCGGGGCCTTGGAGGTGCTTTCATTTGTGTGTGGAGTGAGGGTGCAGTTGTTTGGCAGCCTGCAGTTAGGGTGTGCCTGCTGCACGTGTAGTGCGTGTTTTAGGGGTTTTTAATTATTTATGTATTTATTGTGGGTTTTAACGTGCGCTATCAGGCCGATGTGTGTGGCCGTTCTCCTGGACATGTGTTTCTGTTGCACTATGTGGACGCATGGTACTTCACATGGATGGACTTTGTGGATTTGGCATTGTTTTATTTGGGCCACCTACCTGAATCTTCGGATGTCTGCACTCCTTTCTCCATCCCTCCGACTCCCTCTATGCTCTCCATTCCGATGGTGGAGGCACAGATTTCTTCCCAGGGGGTCAACTTGATGGGTGATTCAGGACCTCCCCCGGTGGCTGTGGCAATGTTGCGGTTGGCAGAGAGTATGCTGCGGACGCGTATCCGCAGGTCGTCCCATCGCTTACGGCATTGCTGTGGGGTGCGGGGTGCGGTCCCCACCGCACTTACCCGCTGTGCCACCAGAGCCCATATGGCCTTCTTGTTTGCAAGTGCCGTCCTGGTCATTTGCGTGCAGAAGACGACGGCAGCATTCTCCTGGAGGGTCTCTGTTAGCACGGTGAGTTCCTCACGGGAGAAGTGGACCTGCCGCTTGCGGTCGCACGCTTTCTTCGCTACTTTTCCCATTTTTCTTGGTTTCGCTAGGGTGGATGACGGGTTGGGGTGTGTCTCAGGGTAGTGATTTTAGTGGTTGTGTGGTTTTAGTGGTTTTATAGGTGTACGGCGGGATGTTTCCCGTTCCGGGCCCGTGTTTTAACTTCCGTTTCCGTATATTTCCGGTCACCGTACTTTCCGGTAGGCGCACACTGCGGTGTCCGCTGTGATGGGTGGCGGTATTGCACCTAGGGCGCCGTACGGCGGCGGTGTGGGCCATTTTGGGTTCATTTCCGCCATCGCGAACTTTGCACTTCCGCCATGCCGTGGTGCTCGTGCCCGATAGGTCGGAATGGGCCGCACTTTGCTCCTTCGTGCAATGGCGGAAACGCTATTTACGCTGTGGCGGTCCGGTCAGTCACTTTCCGCCAGGGTCGTAATGAGGGCCTATGTATTTACCCTGACTTTGCCATTCATGTATCTGTTTGCCTAATGTAACCCCGTACCATGAGGCGTGGCTATAGTGGATTATGCATTTACCCTGACTTTGCCATTCATGTATCTGTTTTCCTAATGTAGCCCCCCGTACCATGAGGTGTGGATCTACTGGACTATGCATTTACCCTGACTTTGCCATTCATGTATCTGTTTCCCTAATGTAGCCCCTGTACCATGAGGTGTGGCTCTAGTAGACTATGCATTTACTCTGACTTTGCCATTCATGTATTTGTTTGCCTAATATAGCCCCATACCATGAGGCGTGGCTCTAGCAGACTATGCATTCACCCTGACTTTGCCATTCATGTATCTGTTTGCCTAATGTAGCCCCGTACCATGATGCGTGGCTCTACCAGACTATGCATTCACCCTGACTTTGCCATTCATGAATCTGTTTGCCTAATGTAGCCCCGTACCATGAGGCGTGGCTCTAGCAGACTATGCATTCACCCTGACTTTGCCATTCATGTATCTGTTTGCCTAATGTAGCCCCATACCATGAGGCATGGCTCTAGCAGACTATGCATTCACCCTGACTTTGCCATTCATGTATTTGTTTGCCTACTATAGCCCCATACCATGAGGCGTGGCTCTAGCAGACTATGCATTCACCCTGACTTTGCCATTCATGTATCTGTCTGCCTTATGTAGCCCCAGTACCATGAGACGTGGCTCTAGCAGACTATGTATTTACCCTGACTTTGCCATTCATGTGTCTGTTTGCCTAATGTAACCCCGTACCATGAGGCGTGGCTATAGTGGATTATGCATTTACCCTGCTTTGCCATTCATGTATCTGTTTGCCTAATGTAGCCCCCCGTACCATGAGGTGTGGATCTACTGGACTATGCATTTACCCTGACTTTGCCATTCATGTATCTGTTTCCCTAATGTAGCCCCTGTACCATGAGGTGTGGCTTTAGTGGACTATGCATTTACTCTAACTTTGCCATTCCTGTATCTGTTTGCCTAATGTAGCCACCGTACCATGAGGCATGGTTCTATTAGATTATGCATCTACTCTGACTTTGTCATTCATGTATCTGTTTGCCTAATGTAACCCCGTACCATGAGGCGTGGCTCTAGTAGACTTTGCATTTACTCTGACTTTGCCATTCATGTATCTATTTGCCTAATGTAGCCCCCTTTACCATGAGATGTGGATCTAGTGGACTATGCATTTACCCTGACTTTGCCATTCATCTATCTGTTTTCCTAATGTAGCCCCCCGTACCATGAGGCATGGCTCTAGCAGACTATGCATTCACCCTGACTTTGCCATTCATGTATCTGTTTGCCTAATGTAGCCCCCGTACCATGAGGCGTGGCTCTATTAGACTATGCATTTACTCTGACTTTGTCATTCATTTATCTGTTTGCCTTCTGTAACCCCGTACCATGAGGCGTGGCTCTAGTAGACTATGCATTTACTCTGACTTTGCCATTCATGTATCTGTTTGCCTAATGTAGCCCCGTACCATGAGGCATGGCTCTAGCGGACTAATCATTTATCCTAACTTTGACATTCACGTATCTGTTTGCCTAATGTAAACCCGTACCATGAGGCGTGGCTCTAGTAGACTTTGCGTTTACTCTGACTTTGCCATTCATGTATCTATTTGCCTAATGTAGCCCCCTTTACCATGAGATGTGGATCTAGTGGACTATGCATTTACCCTGACTTTGCCATTCATCTATCTGTTTTCCTAATGTAGCCCCCGTACCATGAGGTGTGGCCCTAGCAGACTATGCATTCATCATGACTTTGCCATTCACCTATCTTTTTGCCTAATGTAGCCCCCCGTACCATGAGACGTGGTTCTAGTAGAATACATATTCACCCTGACTTTGCCATTCATGTATCTATTTGCCTAATGTAGCCCCCTTTACCATGAGATGTGGATCTAGTGGACTATGCATTTACCCTGACTTTGCCATTCATCTATCTGTTTTCCTAATGTAGCCCCCGTACCATGAGGCGTGGCTCTAGCAGACTATGCATTTACCCTGACTTTGCCATTCATGTATCTGTTTGCCTAATGTAACACCGTACCATGAGGCGTGGCTCTAGTAGACTTTGCGTTTACTCTGACTTTGCCATTCATGTATCTATTTGCCTAATGTAGCCCCCTTTACCATGAGATGTGGATCTAGTGGACTATGCATTTACCCTGACTTTGCCATTCATGTATCTGTTTTCCTAATGTAGCCCCCCGTACCATGAGGCGTGGCTCTAGCAGACTATGCATTCACCCTGACTTTGCCATTCATGTATCTGTTTTCCTAATGTAGCCCCCCCGTACCATGAGGTGTGGCCCTAGCAGACTATGCATTCATCATGACTTTGCCATTCACCTATCTTTTTGCCTAATGTAGCCCCCCGTACCATGAGACGTGGTTCTAGTAGAATACATATTCACCCTGACTTTGCCATTCATGTATCTGCCTAATTTAGCCCCCGTACCATGAGGCATGGTTCGAGAAGAATATGCATTTACTCTGACTTTGTCATTCATGTATCTGTTTGCCTAATGTAAACCCGTACCATGAGGCGTGGCTCTAGTAGACTTTGCGTTTACTCTGACTTTGCTATTCATGTATCTATTTGCCTAATGTAGCCCCCTTTACCATGAGATGTGGATCTAGTGGACTATGCATTTACCCTGACTTTGCCATTCATCTATCTGTTTTCCTAATGTAGCCCCCGTACCATGAGGCGTGGCTCTAGCAGACTACGCATTTACCCAGACTTTGCCATTCATGTATCTGTTTGCCTAAAGTAGCCCTGGTACCGTGAGGAGATGCTCTAGTAGACTATGCATTTACCCTGACGTTGCCATTCATGTATCTGTTTGCCTAATGTAGCCCCCGTACCATGAGGCGTGGCTCTATTAGACTATGCATTTACTCTGACATTGTCATTCATGTATCTGTTTGCCTTCTGTAACCCGGTACCATGAGGCGTGGCTCTAGTAGACTATGCATTTACTCTGACTTTGCCATTCATGTATCTGTTTGCCTAATGTAGCCCCGTACCATGAGGCATGGCTCTAGCGGACTAATCATTTATCCTCACTTTGACATTCACGTATCTGTTTGACTAATGTAGCACCGTACCATGAGGCATGGCTCTAGCAGACTATGCATTTACCCTGACTTTGCCATTCATTTATCTGTTTTCCTAATGTAGCCCCCTATACCATGAGGCGTGGCTCTAGCAGACTATGCATTTACCCTGACTTTGCCATTCATGTATCTGTTTTCCTAATGTAGCCCCCCTGTACCATGAGGCGTGGCTCTAGCAGACTATGCATTTACCCTGAATTTGCCATTCGTCTATCTGTTTGCCTAATGTAGCCCCCGTACCATGAGGTGTGGCCCTAGCAGACTATGCATTCATCATGACTTTGCCATTCATGTATCTGCCTAATTTAGCACCTGTACCATGAGGCATGGTTCTAGTAGAATATGCATTCACCCTGACTTTGCCATTTATGTATCTGTTTGCCTAGTGTAGCCCCCGTAACATGATGCGTGGTTCTAGTAGACTCTGCATTCACCCTGACTTTGCCATTCATGTATCTGTTTGCCTAATGTAGACCCGTACCATGAGGCGTGGCTCTAGCGGACTATGCATTCACCCTGACTTTGCCATTCATGTATCTGTTTGCCTAATGTAACCCCGTACCATAAAACGTGGCTCTAGCAGTCTATGTATTTACCCTGACTTTGCCCTTCATGTATCTGTTTGCCTAATGTAACCCCATACCATGAGGCGTAGCTCTAGTGAATTATGCATTTACCCTGACTTTGCCATTCATGTATCTGTTTGCCTAATGTAGCCCCCGTACCATGAGGCGTGGCTTTAGTGGACTATGCATTTACTCTAACTTTGCCATTCATGTATCTGTTTGCCTAATGTAGCCCCCGTACCATGAGGAGTGGCTTTAGTGGACTATGCATTTACTCTGACTTTGTCATTCATGTATCTGTTTGCCTAATGTAGCCCCTGTACCATGAGGTGTGGCTTTAGTGGACTATGCATTTACTCTGACTTTGCCATTCATGTATCTGTTTGCCTAATGTAACCTCGTGACATGAGGCGTGGCTCTTGTGGATTAGGCATTTACCCTGACTTTGCCATTCATGTATCTGTTTGCCTAATGTAGCCCCCGTACCATGAGGCGTGGCTTTAGTGGACTATGCATTTACTCTAACTTTGCCATTCATGTATCTGTTTGCCTAATGTAGCCCCCGTACCATGAGGAGTGGCTTTAGTGGACTATGCATTTACTCTGACTTTGCCATTCATGTATCTTTTTGCCTAATGTAGCCCCCGTACCATGAGGCGTGGCTCTAGTAGAGTATACATTTACTCTGACTTTACCATTCATGTATCTGTTTGCCTAATGTAGCCCCCGTACCATGAGGTGTGGATCTATTGGACTATGAATTTACCCTGACTTTGCCATTCATGTATCTGTTTGCCTAATGTAGCCCCGTACCATGAGGCCAGGCTCTAGTAGACTATGCATTCACCATGACTTTGCCATTCATGTATCTGTTTGCCTAATTTAGCACCCGTACCATGAGGCATGGTTCTAGTAGAATATGCATTCACCCTGACTTTGCCATTCATGTATCTGTTTGCCTAATGTAGCCCCGTACCATGAGGCCTGGCTCTAGTAGACTATGCATTCACCATGACTTTGCCATTCATGTATCTGTTTGCCTAATGTAGCCCCGTACCATGAGGCATGGCTCTAGCGGACTATGCATTTACCCTGACTTTGCTATTCATGTATATGTTTGCCTAATGTAGACCCGTACCATGAGGTGTGGCTCTAGTAGACTATGCATTTACCCTGACTTTGCCATTCATGTATCTGTTTTCCTAATGTAGCCCCTGTACAATGAGGCGTGGCTCTAGTAGACTATGCATTTACTCTGACTTTGCCATTCATGTATTTGTGTACCTAATGTAACCCCGTACCATGAGGCGAGGCTCTAGTGGATTATGCATTTACCCTGACTTTGCCATTCATTAATCTGTTTGCCTAATGTAGCCCCCGTACCATGAGGCATGGCTCTATTAGACTATGCATTTAATCTGACTTTGTCATTCATGTATCTGTTTGCCTAATGTAGCCCCTGTACCATGAGGTGTGGCTTTAGTGGACTATGCATTTACTCTGACTTTGCCATTCATGTATCTGTTTGCCTAATGTAACCTCGTACCATGAGGCGTGGCTCTTGTGGATTAGGCATTTACCCTGACTTTGCCATTCATGTATCTGTTTGCCTAATGTAGCCCCGTACCAGGAGGCGTGGCTTTAGTGGACTATGCATTTACTCTAACTTTGCCATTCATGTATCTGTTTGCAAAATGTAGCCCCCGTACCATGAGGAGTGGCTTTAGTGGACTATGCATTTACTCTGACTTTACCATTCATGTATCTGTTTGCCTAATGTAGCCCCCCGTACCATGAGGTGTGGATCTACTGGCCTATGCATTTACCCTGACTTTGCCATTCATGTATCTGTTTCCCTAATGTAACCCCTGTACCATGAGGCGTGGCTCTAGTAGACTACGCATTTACTCTGACTTTGCCATTCATGTATTTGTACGCCTAATATAGCCCCATACCATGAGGCGTGGCTCTAGTAGACTACGCATTTACCCTGACTTTGCCATTTGTCTATCTGTTTGCCTAATGTAGCCCCCCGTACCATGAGGCATGGCCCAAGCAGACTATGCATTCACCATGACTTTGCCATTCATGTATCTGTTTGTCTAATGTAGCCCCTTACCATGAGGCATGGCTCTAGTAGACTATGCCTTCACCATGACTTTGCCATTCATGTATCTGTTTGCCTAATTTAGCACCCGTACCATGAGGCATGGTTCTAGTAGAATATGCATTCACCCTGACTTTGCCATTTATGTATCTGTTTGCCTAATGTAGCCCCGTACCATGAGGCGTGGCTCTAGTAGACTATGCATTTACTCTGACTTTGCCATTCATGTATTTGTGTGCCTAATGTAACCCTGTACCATGAGGCGAGGCTCTAGTGGATTATGCATTTACCCTGACTTTGACATTCATGAATCTGTTTGCCTAATGTAGCCCCCGTACCATGAGGCATGGCTCTATTAGACTACGCATTTAATCTGACTTTGTCATTCATGTATCTGTTTGCCTAATGTAGCCCCTGTACCATGAGGTGTGGCTTTAGTGGACTATGCATTTACTCTGACTTTGCCATTCATGTATCTGTTTGCCTAA
This sequence comes from Ambystoma mexicanum, assembly GCF_040938575.1. Taxonomy (NCBI): domain Eukaryota; kingdom Metazoa; phylum Chordata; class Amphibia; order Caudata; family Ambystomatidae; genus Ambystoma; species Ambystoma mexicanum. Next base: position 232,923,323 of record NC_090940.1, on the reverse strand, counting down.
TGTAACCTCGTACCATGAGGCGTGGCTCTTGTGGATTAGGCATTTACCCTGACTTTGCCATTCATGTATCTGTTTACCTAATGTAGCCCCCGTACCATGAGGCGTGGCTTTAGTGGACTATTCATTTACTCTAACTTTGACATTCATGTATCTGTTTGCCTAATGTAGCCCCCGTACCATGAGGCGAGGCTCTAGTGGATTATGCATTTACCCTGACTTTGCCATTCATGAATCTGTTTGCCTAATGTAGCCCCCGTACCATGAGGCATGGCTCTATTAGACTATGCATTTAATCTGACTTTGTCATTCATGTATCTGTTTGCCTAATGTAGCCCTTGTACCATGAGGTGTGGCTTTAGTGGACTATGCATTTACCCTGACTTTGCCCTTCATGTATCTGTTTGCCTAATGTAACCCCATACCATGAGGCGTAGCTCTAGTGAATTATGCATTTACCCTGACTTTGCCATTCATGTATCTGTTTGCCTAATGTAGCCCCCGTACCATGAGGCGTGGCTTTAGTGGACTATGCATTTACTCTAACTTTGCCATTCATGTATCTGTTTGCCTAATGTAGCCCCCGTACCATGAGGAGTGGCTTTAGTGGACTATGCATTTACTCTGACTTTGCCATTCATGTATCTGTTTGCCTAATGTAGCCCCTGTACCATGAGGTGTGGCTTTAGTGGACTATGCATTTACTCTGACTTTGCCATTCATGTATCTGTTTGCCTAATGTAACCTTGTGACATGAGGCGTGGCTCTTGTGGATTAGGCATTTACCCTGACTTTGCCATTCATGTATCTGTTTGCCTAATGTAGCCCCCGTACCATGAGGCGTGGCTTTAGTGGACTATGCATTTACTCTAACTTTGCCATTCATGTATCTGTTTTCCTAATGTAGCCCCTGTACAATGAGGCGTGGCTCTAGTAGACTATGCATTTACTCTGACTTTGCCATTCATGTATTTGCGTGCCTAATGTTACCCCGTACCATGAGGCATGGCTCTATTAGACTATGCATTTAATTGACTTTGCCATTCATGTATCTGTTTGCCTAATGTAGCCCAGTACCATGATTCGTGGCTCTAGGGGACTATGAGTTTACCGTGACTTTGCCATTCATGTATCTGTTTGCCTAATGTAGCCCCGTACCATGAGGTGTGGCTCTAGGGGACTATGTATTTACCGTGACTTTGCCATTCATGTATCTGTTTGCCTAATGTAACCCCTGTACCATGAGACCTGGCTCTAGCAGACTATGGGCCTCATCACACGGTAGGCGGTAAACATGGCGCTATTAGCACCAAGGTTGCCGCCGGTATTTTACTGTTTCCGCCTTGGTGGATGGCGCAATTACCGCCCTACTCCAAGGTGAGCGGGGGTGGTAATTCCCCATTCACTGCGGCCCTTCCCCATTCCCATTTTTGCCCCCATAGGGCATAATGGGAATGGGGAAGGCTCTAATTACGGTACCGCAAATTGTGTTACCGTAATTAGCAACGAGTTCCCTTTGCGGCACCCTACTTTAACGGCTGGTAAAATCAGCCGTTAATGTCAGGTACTGCAAAGGGAACTCGTAGTAAGGCGGTAAGGGTTTACCGGTACAGGTGCCCTTACCGGTACCGGTAAACCCTTACCGCCTAACGTGTAATGAGGCCGTATGTATTTACCCTGACTTTGCCATTCATGTATCTGTTTGCCAAATGTAGCCCCTGTACCATGAGGCGTTGCTCTAGTAGACTATGCATTTACCCTGACTTTGCCATTCATGTATCTGTTTGTGTAATGTAGCCCCTGTACCATGAGGCATGGCTTTATTAGACTATGCATTTACTCTGACTTTGTCATTCATGTATCTGTTAGCCTAATGTAACCCTGTACCATGAGGCGTGGCTCTAGTAGACTATGCATTTACTCTGACTTTGCCATTCATGTGTCTTTTTTCCTAATGTAGCTCCTGTACCATGAGGCTTGGCTCTAGTAGACTATGCATTTATTCTGACATTGCCATTCATGTCTTTGTTTGCCTAATGTAACCCTGTACCATGAGGTGTGGCTCTAGTGGATTTTGGATTTACCCTGACTTTGCCATTCATGTATCTGTTTGCCTAATATAGTCCCCGTACATGAGGCATGGCTTTAGTGGACTATGCATTTACTCTGACTTTGCCATTCATGTATCTGTTTGCCTAATGTAGCCCCCGTACCACGAGGCGTGGCTCTAGTAGACTACACATTCACCCTGACTTTGCCATTCATGTATCTGTTTTCCTAAGTTAGCCCCGTACCATGAGGCATGGTTCTAGTAGAATATGCATTCACCCTGACTTTGCAATTCATGTATCTGTTTGCCTAATGTAACTCCCGTACCATGAGGTGTGGATCTAGGGAACTATGCATTTACCCTGACTTTGCCATTCATCTATCTGTTTTCCTAATGTAGCCCATGTACCATGAGGCGTGGCTCTAGCAGACTATGCATTCACCCTAACTTTGCCATTCATGTATCTGTTTGCCTAATGTAGCCCCGTACCATGAGGCGTGGCTCTAGCAGACTATGCATTTACCCTGACTTTGCCATTCATGAATCTGTTTGCCTAATGTAGCCCCGTACCATGAGGCGTGGCTCTATTATTCTATGTATTTACCGTGACTTTGCCATTCATGTATCTGTCTGCCTAATGTAGCCCCCGTACCATGAGACGTGGCTCTAGCAGACTATGTATTTACCCTGACTTTGCCATTCATGTATCTGTTTGCCTAATGTAACCCCGTACCATGAGGCGTGGCTATAGTGGATTATGCATTTACCCTGACTTTGCCATTCATGTATCTGTTTTCCTAATGTAGCCCCCCGTACCATGAGGTGTGGATCTACTGGACTATGCATTTACCCTGACTTTGCCATTCATGTATCTGTTTCCCTAATGTAGCCCCTGTACCATGAGGTGTGGCTCTAGTAGACTATGCATTTACTCTGAATTTGCCATTCATGTATTTGTTTGCCTAATATAGCCCCATACCATGAGGCGTGGCTCTAGCAGACTATGCATTCACCCTGACTTTGCCATTCATGTATCTGTTTGCCTAATGTAGCCCCGTACCATGATGCGTGGCTCTACCAGACTATGCATTCACCCTGACTTTGCCATTCATGAATCTGTTTGCCTAATGTAGCCCCGTACCATGAGGCGTGGCTCTAGCAGACTATGCATTCACCCTGACTTTGCCATTCATGTATCTGTTTGCCTAATGTAGCCCCATACCATGAGGCGTGGCTCTAGCAGACTATGCATTCACCCTGACTTTGCCATTCATGTATTTGTTTGCCTACTATAGCCCCATACCATGAGGCGTGGCTCGAGCAGACTATGCATTCACCCTGACTTTGCCATTCATGTATCTGTCTGCCTTATGTAGCCCCAGTACCATGAGACGTGGCTCTAGCAGACTATGTATTTACCCTGACTTTGCCATTCATGTATCTGTTTGCCTAATGTAACCCCGTACCATGAGGCGTGGCTATAGTGGATTATGCATTTACCCTGCTTTGCCATTCATGTATCTGTTTGCCTAATGTAGCCCCCCGTACCATGAGGTGTGGATCTACTGGACTATGCATTTACCCTGACTTTGCCATTCATGTATCTGTTTCCCTAATGTAGCCCCTGTACCATGAGGTGTGGCTTTAGTGGACTATGCATTTACTCTAACTTTGCCATTCCTGTATCTGTTTGCCTAATGTAGCCACCGTACCATGAGGCATGGTTCTATTAGATTATGCATTTACTCTGACTTTGTCATTCATGTATCTGTTTGCCTAATGTAACCCCGTACCATGAGGCGTGGCTCTAGTAGACTTTGCATTTACTCTGACTTTGCCATTCATGTATCTATTTGCCTAATGTAGCCCCCTTTACCATGAGATGTGGATCTAGTGGACTATGCATTTACCCTGACTTTGCCATTCATCTATCTGTTTTCCTAATGTAGCCCCCCGTACCATGAGGCGTGGCTCTAGCAGACTATGCATTCACCCTGACTTTGCCATTCATGTATCTGTTTGCCTAATGTAGCCCCCGTACCATGAGGCGTGGCTCTATTAGACTATGCATTTACTCTGACTTTGTCATTCATGTATCTGTTTGCCTTCTGTAACCCCGTACCATGAGGCGTGGCTCTAGTAGACTATGCATTTACTCTGACTTTGCCATTCATGTATCTGTTTGCCTAATGTAGCCCCGTACCATGAGGCATGGCTCTAGCAGACTAATCATTTATCCTAACTTTGACATTCACGTATCTGTTTGCCTAATGCAGCCCCGTACCATGAGGCATGGCTCTAGCAGACTATGCATTTACCCTGACTTTGCCATTCATTTATCTGTTTTCCTAATGTAGCCCCCTGTACCATGAGGCGTGGCTCTAGCAGACTATGCATTTACCCTGACTTTGCCATTCATGTATCTGTTTTCCTAATGTAGCCCCCGTACCATGAGGTGTGGCCCTAGCAGACTATGCATTCATCATGACTTTGCCATTCACCTATCTTTTTGCCTAATGTAGCCCCCTGTACCATGAGACGTGGTTCTAGTAGAATACATATTCACCCTGACTTTGCCATTCATGTATCTATTTGCCTAATGTAGCCCCCTTTACCATGAGATGTGGATCTAGTGGACTATGCATTTACCCTGACTTTGCCATTCATCTATCTGTTTTCCTAATGTAGCCCCCGTACCATGAGGCGTGGCTCTAGCAGACTATGCATTTACCCTGACTTTGCCATTCATGTATCTGTTTGCCTAATGTAACACCGTACCATGAGGCGTGGCTCTAGTAGACTTTGCGTTTACTCTGACTTTGCCATTCATGTATCTATTTGCCTAATGTAGCCCCCTTTACCATGAGATGTGGATCTAGTGGACTATGCATTTACCCTGACTTTGCCATTCATGTATCTGTTTTCCTAATGTAGCCCCCCGTACCATGAGGCGTGGCTCTAGCAGACTATGCATTCACCCTGACTTTGCCATTCATGTATCTGTTTTCCTAATGTAGCCCCCCCGTACCATGAGGTGTGGCCCTAGCAGACTATGCATTCATCATGACTTTGCCATTCACCTATCTTTTTGCCTAATGTAGCCCCCCGTACCATGAGACGTGGTTCTAGTAGAATACATATTCACCCTGACTTTGCCATTCATGTATCTGCCTAATTTAGCCCCCGTACCATGAGGCATGGTTCGAGAAGAATATGCATTTACTCTGACTTTGTCATTCATGTATCTGTTTGCCTAATGTAAACCCGTACCATGAGGCGTGGCTCTAGTAGACTTTGCGTTTACTCTGACTTTGCCATTCATGTATCTATTTGCCTAATGTAGCCCCCTTTACCATGAGATGTGGATCTAGTGGACTATGCATTTACCCTGACTTTGCCATTCATCTATCTGTTTTCCTAATGTAGCCCCCGTACCATGAGGCGTGGCTCTAGCAGACTACGCATTTACCCTGACTTTGCCATTCATGTATCTGTTTGCCTAATGTAGCCCTCGTACCATGAGGAGTTGCTCTAGTAGACTATGCATTTACCCTGACGTTGCCATTCATGTATCTGTTTGCCTAATGTAGCCCCCGTACCATGAGGCGTGGCTCTATTAGACTATGCATTTACTCTGACATTGTCATTCATGTATCTGTTTGCCTTCTGTAACCCCGTACCATGAGGCGTGGCTCTAGTAGACTATGTATTTACTCTGACTTTGCCATTCATGTATCTGTTTGCCTAATGTAGCCCCGTACCATGAGGCATGGCTCTAGCGGACTAATCATTTATCCTCACTTTGACATTCACGTATCTGTTTGCCTAATGTAGCACCGTACCATGAGGCATGGCTCTAGCAGACTATGCATTTACCCTGACTTTGCCATTCATTTATCTGTTTTCCTAATGTAGCCCCCTATACCATGAGGCGTGGCTCTAGCAGACTATGCATTTACCCTGACTTTGCCATTCGTCTATCTGTTTGCCTAATGTAGCCCCCCGTACCATTAGGTGTGGCCCTAGCAGACTATGCATTCATCATGACTTTGCCATTCATGTATCTGCCTAATTTAGCACCTGTACCATGAGGCATGGTTCTAGTAGAATATGCATTCACCCTGACTTTGCCATTCATGTATCTGTTTGCCTAGTGTAGCCCCCGTAACATGATGCGTGGTTCTTGTAGACTCTGCATTCACCCTGACTTTGCCATTCATGTATCTGTTTGCCTAATGTAGACCCGTACCATGAGGCGTGGCTCTAGCGGACTATGCATTCACCCTGACTTTGCCATTCATGTATCTGTTTGCCTAATGTAACCCTGTACCATAAAACGTGGCTCTAGCAGTCTATGTATTTACCCTGACTTTGCCCTTCATGTATCTGTTTGCCTAATGTAACCCCATACCATGAGGCGTAGCTCTAGTGAATTATGCATTTACCCTGACTTTGCCATTCATGTATCTGTTTGCCTAATGTAGCCCCCGTACCATGAGGCGTGGCTTTAGTGGACTATGCATTTACTCTAACTTTGCCATTCATGTATCTGTTTGCCTAATGTAGCCCCCGTACCATGATTAGTGGCTTTAGTGGACTATGCATTTACTCTGACTTTGTCATTCATGTATCTGTTTGCCTAATGTAGCCCCTGTACCATGAGGTGTGGCTTTAGTGGACTATGCATTTACTCTGACTTTGCCATTCATGTATCTGTTTGCCTAATGTAACCTCGTGACATGAGGCGTGGCTCTTGTGGATTAGGCATTTACCCTGACTTTGCCATTCATGTATCTGTTTGCCTAATGTAGCCCCCGTACCATGAGGCGTGGCTTTAGTGGACTATGCATTTACTCTAACTTTGCCATTCATGTATCTGTTTGCCTAATGTAGCCCCCGTACCATGAGGAGTGGCTTTAGTGGACTATGCATTTACTCTGACTTTGCCATTCATGTATCTTTTTGCCTAATGTAGCCCCCGTACCATGAGGCGTGGCTCTAGTAGAGTATACATTTACTCTGACTTTACCATTCATGTATCTGTTTGCCTAATGTAGCCCCCGTACCATGAGGTGTGGATCTATTGGACTATGCATTTACCCTGACTTTGCCATTCATGTATCTGTTTGCCTAATGTAGCCCCGTACCATGAGGCCAGGCTCTAGTAGACTATGCATTCACCATGACTTTGCCATTCATGTATCTGTTTGCCTAATTTAGCACCCGTACCATGAGGCATGGTTCTAGTAGAATATGCATTCACCCTGACTTTGCCATTCATGTATCTGTTTGCCTAATGTAGCCCCGTACCATGAGGCCTGGCTCTAGTAGACTATGCATTCACCATGACTTTGCCATTCATGTATCTGTTTGCCTAATGTAGCCCCGTACCATGAGGCATGGCTCTAGCGGACTATGCATTTACCCTGAATTTGCTATTCATGTATATGTTTGCCTAATGTAGACCCGTACCATGAGGCGTGGCTCTAGCGGACTATGCATTCACCCTGACTTTGCCATTCATGTATCTGTTTGCCTAATGTAACCCTGTACCATAAAACGTGGCTCTAGCAGTCTATGTATTTACCCTGACTTTGCCCTTCATGTATCTGTTTGCCTAATGTAACCCCATACCATGAGGCGTAGCTCTAGTGAATTATGCATTTACCCTGACTTTGCCATTCATGTATCTGTTTGCCTAATGTAGCCCCCGTACCATGAGGCGTGGCTTTAGTGGACTATGCATTTACTCTAACTTTGCCATTCATGTATCTGTTTGCCTAATGTAGCCCCCGTACCATGAGGAGTGGCTTTAGTGGACTATGCATTTACTCTGACTTTGTCATTCATGTATCTGTTTGCCTAATGTAGCCCCTGTACCATGAGGTGTGGCTTTAGTGGACTATGCATTTACTCTGACTTTGCCATTCATGTATCTGTTTGCCTAATGTAACCTCGTGACATGAGGCGTGGCTCTTGTGGATTAGGCATTTACCCTGACTTTGCCATTCATGTATCTGTTTGCCTAATGTAGCCCCCGTACCATGAGGCGTGGCTTTAATGGACTATGCATTTACTCTAACTTTGCCATTCATGTATCTGTTTGCCTAATGTAGCCCCCGTACCATGAGGAGTGGCTTTAGTGGACTATGCATTTACTCTGACTTTGCCATTCATGTATCTTTTTGCCTAATGTAGCCCCCGTACCATGAGGCGTGGCTCTAGTAGAGTATACATTTACTCTGACTTTACCATTCATGTATCTGTTTGCCTAATGTAGCCCCCGTACCATGAGGTGTGGATCTATTGGACTATGCATTTACCCTGACTTTGCCATTCATGTATCTGTTTGCCTAATGTAGCCCCGTACCATGAGGCCAGGCTCTAGTAGACTATGCATTCACCATGACTTTGCCATTCATGTATCTGTTTGCCTAATTTAGCACCCGTACCATGAGGCATGGTTCTAGTAGAATATGCATTCACCCTGACTTTGCCATTCATGTATCTGTTTGCCTAATGTAACCCTGTACCATAAAACGTGGCTCTAGCAGTCTATGTATTTACCCTGACTTTGCCCTTCATGTATCTGTTTGCCTAATGTAACCCCATACCATGAGGCGTAGCTCTAGTGAATTATGCATTTACCCTGACTTTGCCATTCATGTATCTGTTTGCCTAATGTAGCCCCCGTACCATGAGGCGTGGCTTTAGTGGACTATGCATTTACTCTAACTTTGCCATTCATGTATCTGTTTGCCTAATGTAGCCCCCGTACCATGAGGAGTGGCTTTAGTGGACTATGCATTTACTCTGACTTTGTCATTCATGTATCTGTTTGCCTAATGTAGCCCCTGTACCATGAGGTGTGGCTTTAGTGGACTATGCATTTACTCTGACTTTGCCATTCATGTATCTGTTTGCCTAATGTAACCTCGTGACATGAGGCGTGGCTCTTGTGGATTAGGCATTTACCCTGACTTTGCCATTCATGTATCTGTTTGCCTAATGTAGCCCCCGTACCATGAGGCGTGGCTTTAGTGGACTATGCATTTACTCTAACTTTGCCATTCATGTATCTGTTTGCCTAATGTAGCCCCCGTACCATGAGGAGTGGCTTTAGTGGACTATGCATTTACTCTGACTTTGCCATTCATGTATCTGTTTGCCTAATGTAGCCCCGTACCATGAGGCGTGGCTTTAGTGGACTATGCATTTACTCTAACTTTGCCATTCATGTATCTGTTTGCAAAATGTAGCCCCCGTACCATGAGGAGTGGCTTTAGTGGACTATGCATTTACTCTGACTTTGCCATTCATGTATCTGTTTGCCTAATGTAGCCCCCGTACCATGAGGCGTGGCTCTAGTAGAGTATGCATTTACTTTGACTTTACCATTCATGTATCTGTTTGCCTAATGTAGCCCCCCGTACCATGAGGTGTGGATCTACTGGCCTATGCATTTACCCTGACTTTGCCATTCATGTATCTGTTTCCCTAATGTAACCCCTGTACCATGAGGCGTGGCTCTAGTAGACTACGCATTTACTCTGACTTTGCCATTCATGTATTTGTACGCCTAATATAGCCCCATACCATGAGGCGTGGCTCTAGTAGACTACGCATTTACCCTGACTTTGCCATTTGTCTATCTGTTTGCCTAATGTAGCCCCCCGTACCATGAGGCATGGCCCAAGCAGACTATGCATTCACCATGACTTTGCCATTCATGTATCTGTTTGTCTAATGTAGCCCCTTACCATGAGGCATGGCTCTAGTAGACTATGCCTTCACCATGACTTTGCCATTCATGTATCTGTTTGCCTAATTTAGCACCCGTACCATGAGGCATGGTTCTAGTAGAATATGCATTCACCCTGACTTTGCCATTTATGTATCTGTTTGCCTAATGTAGCCCCGTACCATGAGGCGTGGCTCTAGTAGACTATGCATTTACTCTGACTTTGCCATTCATGTATTTGTGTGCCTAATGTAACCCTGTACCATGAGGCGAGGCTCTAGTGGATTATGCATTTACCCTGACTTTGACATTCATGAATCTGTTTGCCTAATGTAGCCCCCGTACCATGAGGCATGGCTCTATTAGACTATGCATTTAATCTGACTTTGTCATTCATGTATCTGTTTGCCTAATGTAGCCCCTGTACCATGAGGTGTGGCTTTAGTGGACTATGCATTTACTCTGACTTTGCCATTCATGTATCTGTTTGCCTAATGTAACCTCGTACCATGAGGCGTGGCTCTTGTGGATTAGGCATTTACCCTGACTTTGCCATTCATGTATCTGTTTGCCTAATGTAGCCCCCGTACCATGAGGCGTGGCTTTAGTGGACTATTCATTTACTCTAACTTTGACATTCATGTATCTGTTTGCCTAATGTAGCCCCCGTACCATGAGGCGAGGCTCTAGTGGATTATGCATTTACCCTGACTTTGCCATTCATGAATCTGTTTGCCTAATGTAGCCCCCGTACCATGAGGCGAGGCTCTAGTGGATTATGCATTTAATCTGACTTTGTCATTCATGTATCTGTTTGCCTAATGTAGCCCTTGTACCATGAGGTGTGGCTTTAGTGGACTATGCATTTACCCTGACTTTGCCCTTCATGTATCTGTTTGCCTAATGTAACCCCATACCATGAGGCGTAGCTCTAGTGAATTATGCATTTACCCTGACTTTGCCATTCATGTATCTGTTTCATAATGTAGCCCCTGTACCATGAGGTGTGGCTCTAGTAGACTATGCATTTACTCTGAATTTGCCATTCATGTATTTGTTTGCCTAATATAGCCCCATACCATGAGGCGTGGCTCTAGCAGACTATGCATTCACCCTGACTTTGCCATTCATGTATCTGTTTGCCTAATGTAGCCCCGTACCATGATGCGTGGCTCTACCAGACTATGCATTCACCCTGACTTTGCCATTCATGAATCTGTTTGCCTAATGTAGCCCCGTACCATGAGGCGTGGCTCTAGCAGACTATGCATTCACCCTGACTTTGCCATTCATGTATCTGTTTGCCTAATGTAGCCCCATACCATGAGGCGTGGCTCTAGCAGACTATGCATTCACCCTGACTTTGCCATTCATGTATTTGTTTGCCTACTATAGCCCCATACCATGAGGCGTGGCTCTAGCAGACTATGCATTCACCCTGACTTTGCCATTCATGTATCTGTCTGCCTTATGTAGCCCCAGTACCATGAGACGTGGCTCTAGCAGACTATGTATTTACCCTGACTTTGCCATTCATGTATCTGTTTGCCTAATGTAACCCCGTACCATGAGGCGTGGCTATAGTGGATTATGCATTTACCCTGCTTTGCCATTCATGTATCTGTTTGCCTAATGTAGCCCCCCGTACCATGAGGTGTGGATCTACTGGACTATGCATTTACCCTGACTTTGCCATTCATGTATCTGTTTCCCTAATGTAGCCCCTGTACCATGAGGTGTGGCTTTAGTGGACTATGCATTTACTCTAACTTTGTCATTCATGTATCTGTTTGCCTAATGTAACCCCGTACCATGAGGCGTGGCTCTAGTAGACTTTGCATTTACTCTGACTTTGCCATTCATGTATCTATTTGCCTAATGTAGCCCCCTTTACCATGAGATGTGGATCTAGTGGACTATGCATTTACCCTGACTTTGCCATTCATCTATCTGTTTTCCTAATGTAGCCCCCCGTACCATGAGGCGTGGCTCTAGCAGACTATGCATTCACCCTGACTTTGCCATTCATGTATCTGTTTGCCTAATGTAGCCCCCGTACCATGAGGCGTGGCTCTATTAGACTATGCATTTACTCTGACTTTGTCATTCATGTATCTGTTTGCCTTCTGTAACCCCGTACCATGAGGCGTGGCTCTAGTAGACTATGCATTTACTCTGACTTTGCCATTCATATATCTGTTTGCCTAATGTAGCCCCGTACCATGAGGCATGGCTCTAGCGGACTAATCATTTATCCTAACTTTGACATTCACGTATCTGTTTGCCTAATGCAGCCCCGTACCATGAGGCATGGCTCTAGCAGACTATGCATTTACCCTGACTTTGCCATTCATTTATCTGTTTTCCTAATGTAGCCCCCTGTACCATGAGGCGTGGCTCTAGCAGACTATGCATTTACCCTGACTTTGCCATTCATGTATCTGTTTTCCTAATGTAGCCCCCCGTACCATGAGGTGTGGCCCTAGCAGACTATGCATTCATCATGACTTTGCCATTCACCTATCTTTTTGCCTAATGTAGCCCCCTGTACCATGAGACGTGGTTCTAGTAGAATACATATTCACCCTGACTTTGCCATTCATGTATCTATTTGCCTAATGTAGCCCCCTTTACCATGAGATGTGGATCTAGTGGACTATGCATTTACCCTGACTTTGCCATTCATCTATCTGTTTTCCTAATGTAGCCCCCGTACCATGAGGCGTGGCTCTAGCAGACTATGCATTTACCCTGACTTTGCCATTCATGTATCTGTTTGCCTAATGTAACACCGTACCATGAGGCGTGGCTCTAGTAGACTTTGCGTTTACTCTGACTTTGCCATTCATGTATCTATTTGCCTAATGTAGCCCCCTTTACCATGAGATGTGGATCTAGTGGACTATGCATTTACCCTGACTTTGCCATTCATGTATCTGTTTTCCTAATGTAGCCCCCCGTACCATGAGGCGTGGCTCTAGCAGACTATGCATTCACCCTGACTTTGCCATTCATGTATCTGTTTTCCTAATGTAGCCCCCCCGTACCATGAGGTGTGGCCCTAGCAGACTATGCATTCATCATGACTTTGCCATTCACCTATCTTTTTGCCTAATGTAGCCCCCCGTACCATGAGACGTGGTTCTAGTAGAATACATATTCACCCTGACTTTGCCATTCATGTATCTGCCTAATTTAGCCCCCGTACCATGAGGCATGGTTCGAGAAGAATATGCATTTACTCTGACTTTGTCATTCATGTATCTGTTTGCCTAATGTAAACCCGTACCATGAGGCGTGGCTCTAGTAGACTTTGCGTTTACTCTGACTTTGCCATTCATGTATCTATTTGCCTAATGTAGCCCCCTTTACCATGAGATGTGGATCTAGTGGACTATGCATTTACCCTGACTTTGCCATTCATCTATCTGTTTTCCTAATGTAGCCCCCGTACCATGAGGCGTGGCTCTAGCAGACTACGCATTTACCCTGACTTTGCCATTCATGTATCTGTTTGCCTAATGTAGCCCTCGTACCATGAGGAGTTGCTCTAGTAGACTATGCATTTACCCTGACGTTGCCATTCATGTATCTGTTTGCCTAATGTAGCCCCCGTACCATGAGGCGTGGCTCTATTAGACTATGCATTTACTCTGACATTGTCATTCATGTATCTGTTTGCCTTCTGTAACCCCGTACCATGAGGCGTGGCTCTAGTAGACTATGCATTTACTCTGAATTTGCCATTCATGTATCTGTTTGCCTAATGTAGCCCCGTACCATGAGGCATGGCTCTAGCGGACTAATCATTTATCCTCACTTTGACATTCACGTATCTGTTTGCCTAATGTAGCACCGTACCATGAGGCATGGCTCTAGCAGACTATGCATTTACCCTGACTTTGCCATTCATTTATCTGTTTTCCTAATGTAGCCCCCTATACCATGAGGCGTGGCTCTAGCAGACTATGCATTTACCCTGACTTTGCCATTCGTCTATCTGTTTGCCTAATGTAGCCCCCCGTACCATGAGGTGTGGCCCTAGCAGACTATGCATTCATCATGACTTTGCCATTCATGTATCTGCCGAATTTAGCACCTGTACCATGAGGCATGGTTCTAGTAGAATATGCATTCACCCTGACTTTGCCATTCATGTATCTGTTTGCCTAGTGTAGCCCCCGTAACATGATGCGTGGTTCTAGTAGACTCTGCATTCACCCTGACTTTGCCATTCATGTATCTGTTTGCCTAATGTAGACCCGTACCATGAGGCGTGGCTCTAGCGGACTATGCATTCACCCTGACTTTGCCATTCATGTATCTGTTTGCCTAATGTAACCCTGTACCATAAAACGTGGCTCTAGCAGTCTATGTATTTACCCTGACTTTGCCCTTCATGTATCTGTTTGCCTAATGTAACCCCATACCATGAGGCGTAGCTCTAGTGAATTATGCATTTACCCTGACTTTGCCATTCATGTATCTGTTTGCCGAATGTAGCCCCCGTACCATGAGGCGTGGCTTTAGTGGACTATGCATTTACTCTAACTTTGCCATTCATGTATCTGTTTGCCTAATGTAGCCCCCGTACCATGAGGAGTGGCTTTAGTGGACTATGCATTTACTCTGACTTTGTCATTCATGTATCTGTTTGCCTAATGTAGCCCCTGTACCATGAGGTGTGGCTTTAGTGGACTATGCATTTACTCTGACTTTGCCATTCATGTATCTGTTTGCCTAATGTAACCTCGTGACATGAGGCGTGGCTCTTGTGGATTAGGCATTTACCCTGACTTTGCCATTCATGTATCTGTTTGCCTAATGTAGCCCCCGTACCATGAGGCGTGGCTTTAGTGGACTATGCATTTACTCTAACTTTGCCATTCATGTATCTGTTTGCCTAATGTAGCCCCCGTACCATGAGGAGTGGCTTTAGTGGACTATGCATTTACTCTGACTTTGCCATTCATGTATCTTTTTGCCTAATGTAGCCCCCGTACCATGAGGCGTGGCTCTAGTAGAGTATACATTTACTCTGACTTTACCATTCATGTATCTGTTTGCCTAATGTAGCCCCCGTACCATGAGGTGTGGATCTATTGGACTATGCATTTACCCTGACTTTGCCATTCATGTATCTGTTTGCCTAATGTAGCCCCGTACCATGAGGCCAGGCTCTAGTAGACTATGCATTCACCATGACTTTGCCATTCATGTATCTGTTTGCCTAATTTAGCACCCGTACCATGAGGCATGGTTCTAGTAGAATATGCATTCACCCTGACTTTGCCATTCATGTATCTGTTTGCCTAATGTAGCCCCGTACCATGAGGCCTGGCTCTAGTAGACTATGCATTCACCATGACTTTGCCATTCATGTATCTGTTTGCCTAATGTAGCCCCGTACCATGAGGCATGGCTCTAGCGGACTATGCATTTACCCTGAATTTGCTATTCATGTATATGTTTGCCTAATGTAGACCCGTACCATGAGGCGTGGCTCTAGCGGACTATGCATTCACCCTGACTTTGCCATTCATGTATCTGTTTGCCTAATGTAACCCTGTACCATAAAACGTGGCTCTAGCAGTCTATGTATTTACCCTGACTTTGCCCTTCATGTATCTGTTTGCCTAATGTAACCCCATACCATGAGGCGTAGCTCTAGTGAATTATGCATTTACCCTGACTTTGCCATTCATGTATCTGTTTGCCTAATGTAGCCCCCGTACCATGAG
This sequence comes from Ambystoma mexicanum, assembly GCF_040938575.1. NCBI lineage: Eukaryota > Metazoa > Chordata > Amphibia > Caudata > Ambystomatidae > Ambystoma > Ambystoma mexicanum. Next base: position 232,907,794 of record NC_090940.1, on the reverse strand, counting down.
GCGTGGCTTTAGTGGACTATGCATTTACTCTAACTTTGCCATTCATGTATCTGTTTGCCTAATGTAGCCCCCGTACCATGAGGAGTGGCTTTAGTGGACTATGCATTTACTCTGACTTTGTCATTCATGTATCTGTTTGCCTAATGTAGCCCCTGTACCATGAGGTGTGGCTTTAGTGGACTATGCATTTACTCTGACTTTGCCATTCATGTATCTGTTTGCCTAATGTAACCTCGTGACATGAGGCGTGGCTCTTGTGGATTAGGCATTTACCCTGACTTTGCCATTCATGTATCTGTTTGCCTAATGTAGCCCCCGTACCATGAGGCGTGGCTTTAGTGGACTATGCATTTACTCTAACTTTGCCATTCATGTATCTGTTTGCCTAATGTAGCCCCCGTACCATGAGGAGTGGCTTTAGTGGACTATGCATTTACTCTGACTTTGCCATTCATGTATCTTTTTGCCTAATGTAGCCCCCGTACCATGAGGCGTGGCTCTAGTAGAGTATACATTTACTCTGACTTTACCATTCATGTATCTGTTTGCCTAATGTAGCCCCCGTACCATGAGGTGTGGATCTATTGGACTATGCATTTACCCTGACTTTGCCATTCATGTATCTGTTTGCCTAATGTAGCCCCGTACCATGAGGCCAGGCTCTAGTAGACTATGCATTCACCATGACTTTGCCATTCATGTATCTGTTTGCCTAATTTAGCACCCGTACCATGAGGCATGGTTCTAGTAGAATATGCATTCACCCTGACTTTGCCATTCATGTATCTGTTTGCCTAATGTAACCCTGTACCATAAAACGTGGCTCTAGCAGTCTATGTATTTACCCTGACTTTGCCCTTCATGTATCTGTTTGCCTAATGTAACCCCATACCATGAGGCGTAGCTCTAGTGAATTATGCATTTACCCTGACTTTGCCATTCATGTATCTGTTTGCCTAATGTAGCCCCCGTACCATGAGGCGTGGCTTTAGTGGACTATGCATTTACTCTAACTTTGCCATTCATGTATCTGTTTGCCTAATGTAGCCCCCGTACCATGAGGAGTGGCTTTAGTGGACTATGCATTTACTCTGACTTTGTCATTCATGTATCTGTTTGCCTAATGTAGCCCCTGTACCATGAGGTGTGGCTTTAGTGGACTATGCATTTACTCTGACTTTGCCATTCATGTATCTGTTTGCCTAATGTAACCTCGTGACATGAGGCGTGGCTCTTGTGGATTAGGCATTTACCCTGACTTTGCCATTCATGTATCTGTTTGCCTAATGTAGCCCCCGTACCATGAGGCGTGGCTTTAGTGGACTATGCATTTACTCTAACTTTGCCATTCATGTATCTGTTTGCCTAATGTAGCCCCCGTACCATGAGGAGTGGCTTTAGTGGACTATGCATTTACTCTGACTTTGCCATTCATGTATCTTTTTGCCTAATGTAGCCCCCGTACCATGAGGCGTGGCTCTAGTAGAGTATACATTTACTCTGACTTTACCATTCATGTATCTGTTTGCCTAATGTAGCCCCCGTACCATGAGGTGTGGATCTATTGGACTATGCATTTACCCTGACTTTGCCATTCATGTATCTGTTTGCCTAATGTAGCCCCGTACCATGAGGCCAGGCTCTAGTAGACTATGCATTCACCATGACTTTGCCATTCATGTATCTGTTTGCCTAATTTAGCACCCGTACCATGAGGCATGGTTCTAGTAGAATATGCATTCACCCTGACTTTGCCATTCATGTATCTGTTTGCCTAATGTAGCCCCGTACCATGAGGCCTGGCTCTAGTAGACTATGCATTCACCATGACTTTGCCATTCATGTATCTGTTTGCCTAATGTAGCCCCGTACCATGAGGCATGGCTCTAGCGGACTATGCATTTACCCTGAATTTGCTATTCATGTATATGTTTGCCTAATGTAGCCCCGTACCATGAGGTGTGGCTCTAGTAGACTATGCATTTACCCTGACTTTGCCATTCATGTATCTGTTTTCCTAATGTAGCCCCTGTACAATGAGGCGTGGCTCTAGTAGACTATGCATTTACTCTGACTTTGCCATTCATGTATTTGTGTGCCTAATGTAACCCCGTACCATGAGGCGAGGCTCTAGTGGATTATGCATTTACCCTGACTTTGCCATTCATGAATCTGTTTGCCTAATGTAGCCCCCGTACCATGAGGCATGGCTCTATTAGACTATGCATTTAATCTGACTTTGTCATTCATGTATCTGTTTGCCTAATGTAGCCCCTGTACCATGAGGTGTGGCTTTAGTGGACTATGCATTTACTCTGACTTTGCCATTCATGTATCTGTTTGCCTAATGTAACCTTGTACCATGAGGCGTGGCTCTTGTGGATTAGGCATTTACCCTGACTTTGCCATTCATGTATCTGTTTGCCTAATGTAGCCCCGTACCATGAGGCGTGGCTTTAGTGGACTATGCATTTACTCTAACTTTGCCATTCATGTATCTGTTTGCAAAATGTAGCCCCCGTACCATGAGGAGTGGCTTTAGTGGACTATGCATTTACTCTGACTTTGCCATTCATGTATCTGTTTGCCTAATGTAGCCCCCGTACCATGAGGCGTGGCTCTAGTAGAGTATGCATTTACTTTGACTTTACCATTCATGTATCTGTTTGCCTAATGTAGCCTCCCCCGTACCATGAGGTGTGGATCTACTGGCCTATGCATTTACCCTGACTTTGCCATTCATGTATCTGTTTCCCTAATGTAACCCCTGTACCATGAGGCGTGGCTCTAGTAGACTACGCATTTACTCTGACTTTGCCATTCATGTATTTGTACGCCTAATATAGCCCCATACCATGAGGCGTGGCTCTAGTAGACTACGCATTTACCCTGACTTTGCCATTTGTCTATCTGTTTGCCTAATGTAGCCCCCCGTACCATGAGGCATGGCCCAAGCAGACTATGCATTCACCATGACTTTGCCATTCATGTATCTGTTTGTCTAATGTAGCCCCTTACCATGAGGCATGGCTCTAGTAGACTATGCCTTCACCATGACTTTGCCATTCATGTATCTGTTTGCCTAATTTAGCACCCGTACCATGAGGCATGGTTCTAGTAGAATATGCATTCACCCTGACTTTGCCATTCATGTATCTGTTTGCCTAATGTAGCCCCGTACCATGAGGCGTGGCTCTAGTAGACTATGCATTTACTCTGACTTTGCCATTCATGTATTTGTGTGCCTAATGTAACCCTGTACCATGAGGCGAGGCTCTAGTGGATTATGCATTTACCCTGACTTTGATATTCATGAATCTGTTTGCCTAATGTAGCCCCCGTACCATGAGGCATGGCTCTATTAGACTATGCATTTAATCTGACTTTGTCATTCATGTATCTGTTTGCCTAATGTAGCCCCTGTACCATGAGGTGTGGCTTTAGTGGACTATGCATTTACTCTGACTTTGCCATTCATGTATCTGTTTGCCTAATGTAACCTCGTACCATGAGGCGTGGCTCTTGTGGATTAGGCATTTACCCTGACTTTGCCATTCATGTATCTGTTTGCCTAATGTAGCCCCCGTACCATGAGGCGTGGCTTTAGTGGACTATTCATTTACTCTAACTTTGACATTCATGTATCTGTTTGCCTAATGTAGCCCCCGTACCATGAGGCGAGGCTCTAGTGGATTATGCATTTACCCTGACTTTGCCATTCATGAATCTGTTTGTCTAATGTAGCCCCCGTACCATGAGGCATGGCTCTATTAGACTATGCATTTAATCTGACTTTGTCATTCATGTATCTGTTTGCCTAATGTAGCCCTTGTACCATGAGGTGTGGCTTTAGTGGACTATGCATTTACCCTGACTTTGCCCTTCATGTATCTGTTTGCCTAATGTAACCCCATACCATGAGGCGTAGCTCTAGTGAATTATGCATTTACCCTGACTTTGCCATTCATGTATCTGTTTGCCTAATGTAGCCCCCGTACCATGAGGCGTGGCTTTAGTGGACTATGCATTTACTCTAACTTTGCCATTCATGTATCTGTTTGCCTAATGTAGCCCCCGTACCATGAGGAGTGGCTTTAGTGGACTATGCATTTACTCTGACTTTGCCATTCATGTATCTGTTTGCCTAATGTAGCCCCTGTACCATGAGGTGTGGCTTTAGTGGACTATGCATTTACTCTGACTTTGCCATTCATGTATCTGTTTGCCTAATGTAACCTCGTGACATGAGGCGTGGCTCTTGTGGATTAGGCATTTACCCTGACTTTGCCATTCATGTATCTGTTTGCCTAATGTAGCCCCCGTACCATGAGGCGTGGCTTTAGTGGACTATGCATTTACTCTAACTTTGCCATTCATGTATCTGTTTGCCTAATGTAGCCCCCGTACCATGAGGAGTGGCTTTAGTGGACTATGCATTTACTCTGACTTTGCCATTCATGTATCTTTTTGCCTAATGTAGCCCCCGTACCATGAGGCGTGGCTCTAGTAGAGTATACATTTAATCTGACTTTACCATTCATGTATCTGTTTGCCTAATGTAGCCCCCGTACCATGAGGTGTGGATCTACTGGACTATGCATTTACCCTGACTTTGCCATTCATGTATCTGTTTGCCTAATGTAGCCCCGTACCATGAGGCCAGGCTCTAGTAGACTATGCATTCACCATGACTTTGCCATTCATGTATCTGTTTGCCTAATTTAGCACCCGTACCATGAGGCATGGTTCTAGTAGAATATGCATTCACCCTGACTTTGCCATTCATGTATCTGTTTGCCTAATGTAGCTCCGTACCATGAGGCCTGGCTCTAGTAGACTCTGCATTCACCATGACTTTGCCATTCATGTATCTGTTTGCCTAATGTAGCCCCGTACCATGAGGCATGGCTCTAGCGGACTATGCATTTACCCTGACTTTGCTATTCATGTATATGTTTGCCTAATGTAGACCCGTACCATGAGGTGTGGCTCTAGTAGACTATGCATTTACCCTGACTTTGCCATTCATGTATCTGTTTTCCTAATGTAGCCCCTGTATAATGAGGCATGGCTCTAGTAGACTATGCATTTACTCTGACTTTGCCATTCATGTATTTGTGTGCCTAATGTAACCCCGTACCATGAGGCGAGGCTCTAGTGGATTATGCATTTACCCTGACTTTGCCATTCATGAATCTGTTTGCCTAATGTAGCCCCCATACCATGAGGCATGGCTCTATTAGACTATGCATTTAATCTTTCTTTGTCATTCATGTATCTGTTTGCCTAATGTAGCCCCTGTACCATGAGGTGTGGCTTTAGTGGACTATGCATTTACTCTGACTTTGCAATTCATGTATCTGTTTGCCTAATGTAACCTCGTACCATGAGGCGTGGCTCTTGTGGATTAGGCATTTACCCTGACTTTGCCATTCATGTATCTGTTTGCCTAATGTAGCCCCCGTACCATGAGGCGTGGCTTTAGTGGACTATGCATTTACTCTAACTTTGCCATTCATGTATCTGTTTGCAAAATGTAGCCCCCGTACCATGAGGAGTGGCTTTAGTGGACTATGCATTTACTCTGACTTTGCCATTCATGTATCTGTTTGCCTAATGTAGCCCCCGTACCATGAGGCGTGGCTCTAGTAGAGTATGCATTTACTTTGACTTTACCATTCATGTATCTGTTTGCCTAATGTAGCCCCCCGTACCATTAGGTGTGGATCTACTGGCCTATGCATTTACCCTGACTTTGCCATTCATGTATCTGTTTCCCTAATGTAACCCCTGTACCATGAGGCGTGGCTCTAGTAGACTATGCATTTACTCTGACTTTGCCATTCATGTATTTGTACGCCTAATATAGCCCCATACCATGAGGCGTGGCTCTAGTAGACTACGCATTTACCCTGACTTTGCCATTTGTCTATCTGTTTGCCTAATGTAGCCCCCCGTACCATGAGGCATGGCCCTAGCAGACTATGCATTCACCATGACGTTGCCATTCATGTATCTGTTTGTCTAATGTAGCCCCTTACCATGAGGCCTGGCTCTAGTAGAATATGCATTCACCATGACTTTGCCATTCATGTATCTGTTTACCTAATGTAGCCCCGTACCATGAGGCATGGCTCTAGCGGACTATGCATTTACCCTGACTTTGCTATTCATGTATATGTTTGCCTAATGTAGCCCTGTACCATGAGGTGTGGCTCTAGTAGACTATGCATTTACCCTGACTTTGCCATTCATGTATCTGTTTTCCTAATGTAGCCCCTGTACAATGAGGCGTGGCTCTAGTAGACTATGCATTTACTCTGACTTTGCCATTCCTGTATTTGTGTGCCTAATGTAACCCCGTACCATGAGGCGAGGCTCTAGTGGATTATGCATTTACCCTGACTTTGCCATTCATGAATCTGTTTGCCTAATGTAGCCCCCGTACCATGAGGCATGGCTCTATTAGACTATGCATTTAATCTGACTTTGTCATTCATGTATCTGTTTGCCTAATGTAGCCCCTGTACCATGAGGTGTGGCTTTAGTTGACTATGCATTTACTCTGACTTTGCCATTCATGTATCTGTTTGCCTAATGTAACCTCGTACCATGAGGCGTGGCTCTTGTGGATTAGGCATTTACCCTGACTTTGCCATTCATGTATCTGTTTGCCTAATGTAGCTCCCGTACCATGAGGCGTGGCTTTAGTGGACTATGCATTTACTCTAACTTTGCCATTCATGTATCTGTTTGCCTAATGTAGCCCCCGTACCATGAGGAGTGGCTTTAGTGGACTATGCATTTACTCTGACTTTGCCATTCTTGTATCGGTTTGCCTAATGTAGCCCCCGTACCATGAGGCGTGGCTCTAGTAGAGTATGCATTTACTCTGACTTTACCATTCATGTATCTGTTTGCCTAATGTAGCCCCCGTACCATGAGGCGTGGCTTTAGTGGACTATGCATTTACTCTAACTTTGCCATTCATGTATCTGTTTGCCTAATGTAGCCCCCGTACCATGAGGAGTGGCTTTAGTGGACTATGCATTTACTCTGACTTTGCCATTCATGTATCGGTTTGCCTAATGTAGCCCCCGTACCATGAGGTGTGGCTCTAGTAGAGTATGCATTTACTCTGACTTTACCATTCATGTATCTGTTTGCCTAATTTAGCACCCGTACCATGAGGCATGGTTCTAGTAGAATATGCATTCACCCTGACTTTGCCATTCATGTATCTGTTTGCCTAATGTAGCCCCGTACCATGAGGCCTGGCTCTAGTAGACTATGCATTCACCATGACTTTGCCATTCATGTATCTGTTTACCTAATGTAGCCCCGTACCATGAGGCATGGCTCTAGCGGACTATGCATTTACCCTGACTTTGCTATTCATGTATATGTTTGCCTAATGTAGCCCCGTACCATGAGGTGTGGCTCTAGTAGACTATGCATTTACCCTGACTTTGCCATTCATGTATCTGTTTTCCTAATGTGGCCCTTGTACAATGAGGTGTGGCTCTAGTAGACTATGCATTTACTCTGACTTTGCCATTCCTGTATTTGTGTGCCTAATGTAACCCCGTACCATGAGGCGAGGCTCTAGTGGATTATGCATTTACCCTGACTTTGCCATTCATGAATCTGTTTGCCTAATGTAGCCCCCCTACCATGAGGCATGGCTCTATTAGACTATGCATTTAATCTGACTTTGTCATTCATGTATCTGTTTGCCTAATGTAGCCCCTGTACCATGAGGCGTGGCTTTAGTGGACTATGCATTTATTCTAACTTTGCCATTCATGTATCTGTTTGCCTAATGTAGCCCCCGTACCATGAGGCGTGGCTCTAGTAGAGTATGCATTTACTCTGACTTTACCATTCATGTATCTGTTTGCCTAATGTAGCCCCCCGTACCATGAGGTGTGGAGCTACTGGACTATGCATTTACCCTGACTTTGCCATTCATGTATCTGTTTCCCTAATGTAGCCCCTGTACCATGAGGCGTGGCTCTAGTAGACTATGCATTTACTCTGACTTTGCCATTCATGTATTTGTTCGCCTAATATAGCCCCATACCATGAGGCGTGGCTCTAGTAGACTACGCATTTACCCTGACTTTGCCATTTGTCTATCTGTTTGCCTAATGTAGCCCCCGTACCATGAGGCGTGGCCCTAGCAGAGTATGCATTCACCATGACTTTGCCATTCATGTGTTAGGAAAGATTTCGTAATTGTAGGTAATTTTCCTTCCATGTGGCAACCCCTAAAATTTTTGCTGTTGTTTTTCACCTTGTTCTTGACTTTGCCAGAGAAGTGCAGCCTTCTGCCGCACTCCTCTGGGCTTTCGCTCCTTTTCTTATGGGGAACTGACATGCCCTTTAGACGGTCAGTACCGGGGAACGCTGTTTCCCGTAGTTTCTTTTATCATGTTGCGGCTTTAGTGCAACATGACACAAGAGGGCACTGTAAGCTAAGTTACAGCTCTCTTGGGTCTCTAGCCTTCTACAGGCCCTAGACACTCATTTAGGATTGTATTTGATTGGTGCAAGTCATTCAGGGACTGGAATGGTGGCAGCGATCGTTTTGTGTATTTTGAGCTCCTTTTGGCGTTCTAAGCGCGTTTTTCGCACTGAACCCAAAATGGTGGCCTGGCTCCCAAAATGGCCAGACCACGAGGCTCCTTTGTCCTGTCCACTGACCGTCTTGCTCCCTTCACCTTCCCCAGGTCGAGCGACCCGGGGCCTTCCTTATTAGGGCATGTACTTTCCCGCGAAACACGGATGCTTTCGCGGGCTTCTACATGTCTTTTGTGTGCCTCCAGGGTGTGGGCAGGGATGTCTGGTCCCAATACACATCCTGGGTGCCAGAGAGTCTAGGGTAGTGTGAATGCCTGGGACCACCGTGGTCCGTGATTGGTCCACGAATGGTGCGTGTGTTGATGAGCGGATCTCCCATTGGCTCCCCTCCGTTTTGGCGCGAAGGGAACCGTGGATAAGAGGGGGCTGGAAACACCACTACCATGTCGATCTCCTGAGTTCTCACGAACGAAGGAATTACAGGAGCCAAGTATCCTGCAAACAAGAGGCTGGACCGAGGAATCGCTGGTGACCCGCTGAAGGACTTCTGCTCTGCACTGCTGTCGCCTTGTGAAACCCTTTTCACCTTTGATCGAACCAGAAGGCCTGTACTGGTACTTCGACCTTTGGAATAGCGGGAACAGCTATTCTCGGCATCTTCATCATCTCCTGCCAGTAAGCCTTCGGAAGCGTCTCTGGGCCATCCAGTTTACTGACCCGCTTACAAGGGAGTCTTGCTCTGTAACCGCCGCCAGGTTGTGTTGTATTTCGAGTCCTTGTCACTCTCACACGCTTAGTACACTTGGCGTTCCCAAGTCTGAAGTGAGTAGTGTACATTTGGCTCAGATACACACGGCTGCTCCGTTGCCCTGCTGTGGTGACAAAACTGTGCAGGTTTCTTCGATTGGGACGTCTTTTTTCTCTACACGACGACGAGGCATTCCCGGCTCTTCTGAACCTGCCAGCTGCTGAAACTAACGTGGAGAAGCCTGGGTCTGCTTGCATCGGGGACCGGTGAGTAGTATAGCTAGGATCTGGTCGCCCTCCTGCAGTAGCCCATTGTTTTTCCCCGCTGTGTAAAAACAGCACCCTTTTGTCCATACTCGCGCTCTGCTTCTACTCACTGTGGAGGCTGCGCTTGAGTCGCGGAACCTGTTCTTCTTCTGTTGTGCACTAACCATAACTGCCTGACTTCCTCCGAAGAGCTTCTCCTTTTGCCCGTTGGCACCAGCGTGTGCAGGTACTTTGAGCACAAGGCTCCACTCTTCGCAGGGCTCGGACCTCCATCTAGTTAGGTGCCTCTGAAGGCGAACTGAGTCTAAAGCATTATCGCACTGCCTGTTTTCCTTCCCTTGCAGGTGGACTACACATTTCGTGCCTCTAATGCTTGAGACTGTCGTATTTGTATATATATTGTGTTGATATGGTATGTGTTGGCTTAATATTGTGATATTGTGATTTTCTGGCTACGGTCATTATTTTAAAGGCCTTAAAATAAATGTGTATATATTTTTGATATAACAACTGTTTGGAGTAGTTTGTAAGCGCTCTTGCTTTGTGTGCTCATTGCGGGCTTTCAGTCACCCTCACCCCTCTTGAGACCTAGTCTTGACCGCCGCGATCGCTACCTTGATTGGCCTGGGTCATCCAGAGGTTACCCTGTTCCAAGTAATTAGGTTGGCCTTCTGAACTTCTGCACCACCAGGACAGAGTTCAGAAATCCGTCTTAACAAATTGGTGTACAGCGGTGGGATACGACTGAAGGTATCCAGTGTTGCGCACGAACTAAGGCATTTCAGGTTATTCCAACCAGGACACGTAGTGAATTGTTGTAGTATAACTTTAAAAAGGCCATAGTCCTATCGAACAGTATGGAAACAAATACCTTGTTAACTTTAAATGCTTCCAAATCAGAAACATTGAAGAAGATGTGTGCGGAGAGAGGTGTTTCCTCTCAAGGCACTAAATTGGAAATGATCCAAAGAATTGTGGCGTGGCAAGAAGCGCAGCTTGACGCTATAACTTCTAAGGACAGTGCAGAAGGTGGTGGGGCTGCTCTCACTGGTAGAACCGACGGTTCTGCCGCTGCACTGATCCATCGCGACCAGGAGGACAGGGAGGATGTGATGTCTAATGTTTCCTCTGCCAGTGCTGATGGGGAGGCTATGCTTGAATTCAAGAAGCAAGAGCTGCGGTTTAGGCAGCAGGAGCTTGAATTCAGCATAGCCAAACTAAAAATCGAACAGGCAGAAAAACAAAAAGACAGGGATCACCAGTTGGAACTGGCCAAGCTTCAGTTTGCAAATGGGTCCAAGGGTCCTGGACATGGGTCTGGGGCTTCCTCTCATCCACGGTTTCCGAAAGATCTGCTCAGTGTGTATGAAGAAAGGAATGACATTATGGACTGGCTGAATGCGTTTGAGTATGCATGCGAAGTTCAACAAGTTGACAATGCTGATAAGATTGCATGGTTACTCAGCAGACTGCCCCATTCTGGCTGTAGTGCCATTATGGAAATGTCGAAGGCTGAGCAAGCTGATTTCGCAATGTTAAAGCAAACTCTCATTTTAAAGTTTGGGAAGACTCCGGCCCAATATTTGAAACGTTTCAGAGAGTATAAGAAAAAGGAAGGTGGTACTTGGGTATCTTATGTCACTGAATCCTTGAAAAACTTAACTGGCTGGGTCGAAGGTTATAAGGTTTCTACCTTCGAAGGCATGATAAATCTTGTCATGCTGGAACACATTTTTGCTTCTTCTTCCCCGGAGCTTAAGCAGCATTTGGCCGATTCGAAGGAGATAGATCCTAAGAAGCTGGCCATTGCAGCAGACTTATGGGTGTCACATCGAGTGTCCCATAAGGGCAAAACTCATCCTGGTAAGCAGGAGGAAGGGAAAAAGTCCAAAGATATGGAGGGTGGAGAATTTGCTAAATCTTCTTCCCATAAGGGCCACAAAAAGAAAAATAAGGGTAGGACACAAGAGAACTCACAGGGTAGTGGAGGTCAGCCTCCGAAACAAAACTCTGGTTACAATAAGCCTCCCTATGTAAACAGACCCAATGGATCTTGTTTTGCTTGTGGAGCAACTGACCACGTGAAGGGGGATCCCCGTTGTAAGGTTAGACCTTTGGGAGTCCACTCCGCTAATCTGGCCTTCTCCTCCTACGAGGAAGCAGAGATTACAGGAGCATCCTTCTCCTCAGACTCATTTCCCAGCGGGATAGAGGCTGAGGTAGTTTTAGTGTCCCTGGGTTCCTGGGAGCCTAAAGTCGCAGAGGCTTATGCTAGGATTCCGGATAATACCAAGCACTACTTTAAAGACAGTGTGCTGATCAATGGAGTGGATACTCCAGCTCTTAGGGATAGTGGGTGCAGTCGCACTGTAGTGGATTCTACCTTGGTAGACTCAGAGGAAGTTGCCAGAGCTACTCTGATGCCCACTAAGTTGGCTGACGGCCCCCCTCCGTATGTTTCCCGTAATACCTGTGAATCTTACTTTAAATGGTACAGCAGTCAGGATTCCAGTGAGCATTCAGAGAAACGTCCCGGGAAAGGTCTTGTTAGGTAATGATCTCAGAGCTTTAGGGCTCGTAGGAGACACTGCCGAAAGACCCTACACACGGTCTCAAGCACGGGTAGCATTGGCCAAGTCCAATACACCGCCCCAGCCAAAGGGGAAACCCAAGGCGAAAGGAGCCGACAAGTCACGACGAGGGAAAGAGAATATTCCCCCAAGCTCGCCTACCACTGCGGTGGAGGAAGTTGGTCAATCGCCCGGGCCTGACGAGGAGGTGGCGATGCCTGAAGTATTCGACCCCAACGATCATCCTGAACTAAAAGACTTGTTAGTTGAAGGAGGTCCTGATAGGGACGAATTCAGTAAAGGCCAACGTGAGTGCCCATCTCTGGAAGGCCTAAGGAGACAGGCCTGCTCCCAGCTTGAGGGTGAACCTCCTGGGACGCATAGGATTTATTGGGAAGGTGGACTCCTGTATAGTGAGCCCACAGAGTCTACAGAAGGAGACCATAGGAGGTTGGTGGTTCCCCTTGCTGTTAGGCCCTTCCTCCTGCAGTTGGCGCATGAAGTTCCCCTTGCTGATCACCTTGGTATGAAGAGGACCAAGCAGAGGTTATCCATGCACTTCTACTGGCCCAAGATGGGGGTGCAAGTAGAAAGTCACTGCAGGAGTTGTGCCTCCTGCCAGTTGTCTGGTAAGGTTGGCGCGACAATCCAAGCTCTGTTGGTACCGCTCCCAGTTGTGGGGGTACCATTTGAAAGGGTAGGGATCAACATCATTGGTCCCCTTGACCCGCAAACATCCTCGGGCAATAGGTTTATCCTGGTGCTGGTCGACCATGCAACCAGGTATCCTGAGGCCATCCCATTGAAAACTGTAACTGCCAAGTCAGTTGCAAAAGCTTTACTCGGCATATTTACTAGGGTTGGCTTCCCTAAAGAAGTTGTGTCGGATCGTGGCAGCAACTTTATGTCGAAGTATATGCAGGCTATGTGGAAAGAATGTGGGGTCACCTACAAGTTCTCTTCTGCATACCACCCCCAGACCAATGGTCTGGTGGAACGTTTCAACAGAACGTTAAAAAGCATGATTGGGGCTCTGGAGGAGCCTCAGAGAAGAAAATGGGATCTTCTGTTACCATGCTTACTGTTTGCCTACCGAGAGGTACCACAGGAGGGTGTTGGCTTCAGCCCCTTCGAACTTCTGTTCGGTCATCCCGTACGGGGACCCTTAGCCATCGTCAAAGAGGGATGGGAGATGCCCACTCCCCCTGTTACTACCAACGTAGTTGATTATGTGCTAGGGCTCAGAAAACGGGTGGTACTTCTGATGGGCTTGGCTAGTGATAAATTGAAGGCAGGACAAGCGCTGGTGAAACATTGGTACGACCAGAAAGCTTCCCTCATCAACTTTACACCTGGTCAGCAAGTCCTGATCATGAATCCCATAAGGCCTCGAGCTTTACAGGACAAATGGTCAGGCCCTTACACAGTGGTGGAGCCCCTGGGTGAGGTTAACTATTTAGTGGACCTTGGAAGGCCTGGACAGGCTCCAAAAGTGTTTCACGTGAATAGGCTGAAGGCTTTCGTCCCAAGATTCAAAGTCGCAGCACTGCTACTGGCTTCAGACGTTGAGGAAGAGGAGTCTGAACCTCTCCCCGACCTGTTCCAGAGCGGTCCTTCAGATAGCTCCTTTGAGGGTGTCCGAGTGGCCCCTCACCTGACTTCTGATCAGCAGGCTGAGGTGAAAAGTTTGCTTAGGCAGTTTTCCCCCCTGTTTTCACAGTCGCCTGGTTTGACACCTTGGTGCAAACATAACATTGACACAGGAGACAGTGTACCTACCAAAAGTAGGGGATACAGGATGTCAGACAAAGTACGGTCTTATATTAAGACCGAGGTCAACAAGATGTTAGACCTTGGGGTGATTGAACCCTCTAGTAGTCCTTGGTCCAGCCCTGTGGTTTTGGTTCCAAATGCAGGCACTTCTGAATTGAGGTTCTGCGTGGATTACAGGGCTCTGAATGCTGTCACCAAGACAGATGCACACCCCTTGCCTCGAACAGATGAGCTGGTGGATACTTTGGGTGCCTCCAAGTACCTCAGCATGTTTGACCACACTGCTGGCTATTGGCAAATAGCTTTAGCAGAGCATGCCAAGGAGAAGACAGCATTTTCTACTCCAGACGGCCTTTACCAATTCCGGGTAATGCCGTTCGGATTGAAGAATGCACCTGCCACTTTCCAGAGGCTTGTGAATCATGTGTTGAATGGGTTGGACGAATTCTGTCTTGCATATCTGGACGATATAGCAGTTTTCAGTGCCACCTGGGAAGACCATGTGAAACACCTTGGGATTGTGCTCCAGGCTCTTCAGAAAGCCCACTTGACCATAAAGGCTAGTAAATGCCAGATTGGACAAGGCTCAGTGGTTTACCTTGGACATGAAGTAGGTGGAGGGAGGATACAGCCTCTACCCAGTAAAGTACAAGCAGTACAAGACTGGCCTACCCCCACTACGCAAACCCAAGTGAGAGCCTTCTTAGGACTCACGGGGTATTACCGCAATTTTGTGGCAGACTATGGCACCATAGCTGCTCCTCTGACTGCCCTCACAACTCCGAAGAAACCCAAGAAGGTAACTTGGACCGACGAGTGTGAGAAGGCCTTCAATGGCTTAAAAGACTCCTTGTGCCAGGCCCCTGTCCTCAGGGCCCCTGATTATCAAAGACCTTTTATCGTGCAGACGGACGCCTCTGACACTGGGATAGGAGCTGTACTATCACAAGTAGATGAGAAGGGTAAGGAACACCCTATCGGTTTTATTAGTCGCCAGCTTAAGGACAGAGAGCTCAGATGGTCCACGGTAGAGAAAGAATGTTTCTCTGTTGTGTGGGCCCTAAGGAAGCTGAGGCCCTACCTCTATGGGACCCACTTCACTGTGCAAACTGACCATAAGCCGTTAAAGTGGCTAATGAACATGAAGGGGGAGAATCCAAAGTTGCTTAGGTGGTCCATAAGTCTACAAGGCTTCGACTTCACTATTGAGCATAGGCCAGGTGTCCAGCATAGCAATGCTGATGGGTTGTCCAGAATGTTTAACCGACCTGAACAAGAGACTCATCCAGGGATGGATTAGTTCCCCCTGTCCATAGTCTGGGAGGGGCGAGTGTTAGGAAAGATTTCGTAATTGTAGGTAATTTTCCTTCCATGTGGCAACCCCTAAACTTTTTGCTGTTGTTTTTCACCTTGTTCTTGACTTTGCCAGAGAGGTGCAGCCTTCTGCCGCACTCCTCTGGGCTTTCGCTCCTTTTCTTATGGGGAACTGACATGCCCTTAAGACAGTCAGTACCGGGGAACGCTGTTTCCCGTAGTTTCTTTTATCATGTTGCGGCTTTAGTGCAACATGACACAAGAGGGCACTGTAAGCTAAGTTACAGCTCTCTTGGGTCTCTAGCCTTCTAAAGGCCCTAGACACTCGTTTAGGATTGTATTTGATCGGTGCAAGTCATTCAGGGACTGGAATGGTGGCAGCGATCGTTTTGTGTATTTTGAGCTCCTTTTGGCGTTCTAAGCGCGTTTTTCGCACTGAACCCAAAATGGTGGCCTGGCTCCCAAAATGGCCAGACCACGAGGCTCCTTTGTCCTGTCCACTGACCGTCTTGCTCCCTTCACCTTCCCCAGGTCGAGCGACCCGGGGCCTTCCTTATTTGGGCATGTACTTTCCCACGAAACACGGATGCTTTCGCGGGCTTCTACATGTCTTTTGTGTGCCTCCAGGGTGTGGGCTGGGATGTCTGGTCCCAATACACATCCTGGGTGCCAGAGAGTCTAGGGTAGTGTGAATGCCTGGGACCACCGTGGTCCGTGATTGGTCCACGAATGGTGTGTGTGTTGATGAGCGGATCTCCCATTGGCCCCCCTCCGTTTTGGCGCGAAGGGAACCATGGATAAGAGGGGGCTGGAAACACCACTACCATGTCGATCTCCTGAGTTCTCACGAACGAAGGAATACAGGAGCCAAGTATCCTGCAAACAAGAGGCTGGACCGAGGAATCGCTGGTGACCCGCTGAAGGACTTCTGCTCTGCACTGCTGTCGCCTTGTGAAACCCTTTTCACCTTTGATCGAACCAGAAGGCCTGTACTGGTACTTCGACCTTTGGAATAGCGGGAACAGCTATTCTCGGCATCTTCATCATCTCCTGCCAGTAAGCCTTCGGAAGCGTCTCTGGGCCATCCAGTTGACTGACCAGCTTACAAGGGAGTCTTGCTCTGTAACCGCCGCCAGGTTGTGTTGTATTTCGAGTCCTTGTCACTCTCACACGCTTAGTACACTTGGCGTTCCCAAGTCTGAAGTGAGTAGTGTACATTTGGCTCAGATACACACGGCCGCTCCGTTGCCCTGCTGTGGTGACAAAACTGTGCAGGTTTCTTCGATTGGGACGTCTTTTTTCTCTACACGACGACGAGGCATTCCCGGCTCTTCTGAACCTGCCAGCTGCTGAAACTAACGTGGAGAAGCCTGGGTCTGCTTGCATCGGGGACCGGTGAGTAGTATAGCTAGGATCTGGTCGCCCTCCTGCAATAGCCCATTGCTTTTCCCCGCTGTGTACAAACTGCACCTTTTTGTCCGTACTCGCGCTCTGCTTCTGCTCACTGTGGAGGCTGCGCTTGAGTTGTGGAACCTGTTCTTCTTCTGTTGTGCACTAACCCGAACTGCCTGACTTCCTCCGAAGAGCTTCTCCTTTTGCCCGTTGGCACCAGCGTGCGCAGGTACTTTGAGCACAAGGCTCCACTCTTCGCAGGGCTCGGACTTCCATCTAGTTAGGTGCCTCTGAAGGCGAACTGAGTCTAAAGCATTATCCCACTGCCTGTTTTCCTTCCCTTGCAGGTCGACTACACATTTCGTGCCTCTAATGCTTGAGACTGTCGTATTTGTATATATATTGTGTTGATATGGTATGTGTTGGCTTAATATTGTGATATTGTGATTTTCTGGCTACGGTCATTATTTTAAAGGCCTTAAAATAAATATGTATATATTTTTGATATAACAACTGTTTGGAGTAGTTTGTAAGCGCTCTTGCTTTGTGTGCTCATTGCGGGCTTTCAGTCACCCTCACCCCTCCTAAGACCTAGTCTTGACCGCCGCGATCGCTACCTTGATTGGTCTGGGTCGTCCAGAGGTTACCCTGTTCCAAGTAATTAGGTTGGCCTTCTGAACTTCTGCGCCACCAGGACAGAGTTCAGAAATCCGTCTTAACAAATTGGTGTACAGCGGTGGGATACGACTGAAGGTATCCAGTGTTGCGCACAAACTAAGGCATTTCAGGTTATTCCAACCAGGACACGTAGTGAATTGTTGTAGTATAACTTTAAAAAGGCCATAGTCCTATCTAACAGTATGGAAACAAATACCTTGTTAACTTTAAATGATTCCTAATCAGAAACATTGAAGAAGATGTGTGCGGAGAGAGGTGTTTCCTCTCAAGGCACTAAATTGGAAATGATCCAAAGAATCGTGGCGTGGCAAGAAGCGCAGCTTGACGCTATAACTTCTGAGGACAGTGCAGAAGGTGGTGGGGCTGCTCTCACTGGTAGAACCGACGGTTCTGCCGCTGCACTGATCCATCGCGACCACGAGGACAGGGAGGATGTGATGTCTAATGTTTCCTCTGCCAGTGCTGATGGGGAGGCTATGCTTGAATTCAAGAAGCAAGAGCTGCGGTTTAGGCAGCAGGAGCTTGAATTCAGCATAGCCAAACTAAAAATCGAACAGGCAGAAAAACAAAAAGACAGGGATCACCAGTTGGAACTGGCCAAGCTTCAGTTTGCAAATGGGTCCAAGGGTCCTGGACATGGGTCTGGGGCTTCCTCTCATCCACGGTTTCCGAAAGATCTGCTCAGTGTGTATGAAGAAAGGAATGACATTATGGACTGGCTGAATGCGTTTGAGTATGCATGCGAAGTTCAACAAGTTGACAATGCTGATAAGATTGCATGGTTACTCAGCAGACTGCCCCATTCTGGCTGTAGTGCCATTATGGAAATGTCGAAGGCTGAGCAAGCTGATTTCGCAATGTTAAAGCAAACTCTCATTTTAAAGTTTGGGAAGACTCCGGCCCAATATTTGAAACGTTTCAGAGAGTATAAGAAAAAGGAAGGTGGTACTTGGGTATCTTATGTCACTGAATCCTTGAAAAACTTAACTGGCTGGGTCGAAGGTTATAAGGTTTCTACCTTCGAAGGCATGATAAATCTTGTCATGCTGGAACACATTTTTGCTTCTTCTTCTCCGGAGCTTAAGCAGCATTTGGCCGATTCGAAGGAGATAGATCCTAAGAAGCTGGCCATTGCAGCAGACTTATGGGTGTCACATCGAGTGTCCCATAAGGACAAAACTCATCTTGGTAAGCCGGAGGAAGGGAAAAAGTCCAAAGATATGGAGGGTGGAGAATCTGCTAAATCTTCTTCCCATAAGGGCCACAAAAAGAAAAATAAGGGTAGGACACAAGAGAACTCACAGGGTAGTGGAGGTCAGCCTCCGAAACAAAACTCTGGTTACAATAAGCCTCCCTATGTAAACAGACCCAATGGATCTTGTTTTGCTTGTGGAGCAACTGACCACGTGAAGGGGGATCCCCGTTGTAAGGTTAGACCTTTGGGGGTCCACTCCGCTAATCTGGCCTTCTCCTCCTACGAGGAAGCAGAGATTACAGGAGCATCCTTCTCCTCAGACTCATTTCCCAGCGGGATAGAGGCTGAGGTAGTTTTAGTGTCCCTGGGTTCCTGGGAGCCTAAAGTCACAGAGGCTTATGCTAGGATTCTGGATAATACCAAGCACTACTTTAAAGACAGTGTGCTGATCAATGGAGTGGATACTCCAGCTTTTAGGGATAGTGGGTGCAGTCGCACTGTAGTGGATTCTACCTTGGTAGACTCAGAGGAAGTTGCCAGAGCTACTCTGATGCCCACTAAGTTGGCTGACGGCCCCCTCCGTATGTTTCCCGTAATACCTGTAAATCTTACTTTAAATGGTACAGCAGTCAGGATTCCATTGAGCATTCAGAGAAACGTCCCGGGAAAGGTCTTGTTAGGTAATGATCTCAGAGCTTTAGGGCTCGTAGGAGACACTGCCGAAAGACCCTACACACGGTCTCAAGCACGGGTAGCATTGGCCAAGTCCAATACGCCGCCCCAGCCAAAGGGGAAACCCAAGGCGAAAGGAGTCGACAAGTCACGACGAGGGAAAGAGAATATTCCCCCGAGCTCGCCTACCACTGCGGTGGAGGAAGTTGGTCAATCGCCCGGGCCTGACGAGGAGGTGGCGATGCCTGAAGTATTCGACCCCAACGATCATCCTGAACTAAAAGACTTGTTAGTTGAAGGAGGTCCTGATAGGGACGAATTCAGTAAAGGCCAACGTGAGTGCCCATCTCTGGAAGGCCTAAGGAGACAGGCCTGCTCCCAGCTTGAGGGTGAACCTCCTGGGACGCATAGGATTTACTGGGAAGGTGGACTCCTGTATAGTGAGCCCACAGAGTCTACAGAAGGAGACCATAGGAGGTTGGTGGTTCCCCTTGCTGTTAGGCCCTTCCTCCTGCAGTTGGTGCATGAAGTTCCCCTTGCTGGTCACCTTGGTATGAAGAGGACCAAGCAGAGGTTATCCATGCACTTCTACTGGCCCAAGATGGGGGTGCAAGTAGAAAGTCACTGCAGGAGTTGTGCCTCCTGCCAGTTGTCTGGTAAGGTTGGCGCGACAATCCAAGCTCCGTTGGTACCGCTCCCAGTTGTGGGGGTACCATTTGAAAGGGTAGGGATCGACATCGTTGGTCCCCTTGACCCGCAAACATCCTCAGGCAATAGGTTTATCCTGGTGCTGGTCGACCATGCAACCAGGTATCCTGAGGCCATCCCATTGAAAACTGTAACTGCCAAGTCAGTTGCAAAAGCTTTACTCGGCATATGTACTAGGGTTGGCTTCCCTAAAGAAGTTGTGTCGGATCGTGGCAGCAACTTTATGTCGAAGTATGTGCAGGCTATGTGGAAAGAATGTGGGGTCACCTACAAGTTCTTTTCTGCATACCACCCCCAGACCAATGGTCTGGTGGAACGTTTCAACAGAACGTTAAAAAGCATGATTGGAGCTCTGGAGGAGCCTCAGAGAAGAAAATGGGATCTTCTGTTACCATGCTTACTGTTTGCCTACCGAGAGGTACCACAGGAGGGTGTTGGCTTCAGCCCCTTCGAACCATGAGGCGTGGCTCTAGTAGACTATGCATTTACCCTGACTTTGCCATTCATGAATCTGTTTGCCTAATGTAGCCCCCGTACCATGAGGCATGGCTCTATTAGACTATGGCCCTCATTACGACCCTGGCGGAATTCGGAAAACGATGGCGGAAATGCAATACCGCCATCGAATAGCGCTCGGTGCGACTATGACCCGTCACCGCAAAGTACGATGCCATTAGCGACACCGTAGTGAACGCCAACGCTAACTGCACCAAGCACGCGCGCGCGCGCCATGCCAAACCGTAAACACCACCATGGCGCAAGGGTACGCCAATTCCGACCCTAGCGGACATGTACCTAACGCCATCAAGCATGGCGGAATGCACCATTCCGCCATGGTGAGAAGTACGGCATCGCGAATCAACCGTAAACGGCCCCACTGAGTGCCCGTACACCGCTCCCTGCCCACAAAGTACAACTCCCCGTAGGTGCAATGAAGTCACAATGCAACCATTGAAATATACAAGTCACCCATGCATGCCAACGAACAAAAGAAACACAACAGGGGCCAATGGGAGCTGCAGGGCACAGATGGCACGAATACAGAAGCCATCCCAATGGACATGACCACAGTCCCCCACCAAGAAACGCACGCAAACACAGGCACCTGTGACCAGCAATATTCCGAAAATCACATCATTCCACCAGTCCACCTGGCTGACCGGCATCTGTTACACAAAACCCAATCCCCCGCCCCTGAGCATGACAACATTCAAACTGTCATATTGGCAGCCCCCATCCCTGACCTCACGGGCTTCGTAGTGCAGAAGGTGGTGGGGCTGCTCTCACTGGTAGAACCGACGGTTCTGCCGCTGCACTGATCCATCGCGACCACGAGGACAGGGAGGATGTGATGTCTAATGTTTCCTCTGCCAGTGCTGATGGGGAGGCTATGCTTGAATTCAAGAAGCAAGAGCTGCGGTTTAGGCAGCAGGAGCTTGAATTCAGCATAGCCAAACTAAAAATCGAACAGGCAGAAAAACAAAAAGACAGGGATCACCAGTTGGAACTGGCCAAGCTTCAGTTTGCAAATGGGTCCAAGGGTCCTGGACATGGGTCTGGGGCTTCCTCTCATCCACGGTTTCCGAAAGATCTGCTCAGTGTGTATGAAGAAAGGAATGACATTATGGACTGGCTGAATGCGTTTGAGTATGCATGCGAAGTTCAACAAGTTGACAATGCTGATAAGATTGCATGGTTACTCAGCAGACTGCCCCATTCTGGCTGTAGTGCCATTATGGAAATGTCGAAGGCTGAGCAAGCTGATTTCGCAATGTTAAAGCAAACTCTCATTTTAAAGTTTGGGAAGACTCCGGCCCAATATTTGAAACGTTTCAGAGAGTATAAGAAAAAGGAAGGTGGTACTTGGGTATCTTATGTCACTGAATCCTTGAAAAACTTAACTGGCTGGGTCGAAGGTTATAAGGTTTCTACCTTCGAAGGCATGATAAATCTTGTCATGCTGGAACACATTTTTGCTTCTTCTTCTCCGGAGCTTAAGCAGCATTTGGCCGATTCGAAGGAGATAGATCCTAAGAAGCTGGCCATTGCAGCAGACTTATGGGTGTCACATCGAGTGTCCCATAAGGACAAAACTCATCTTGGTAAGCCGGAGGAAGGGAAAAAGTCCAAAGATATGGAGGGTGGAGAATCTGCTAAATCTTCTTCCCATAAGGGCCACAAAAAGAAAAATAAGGGTAGGACACAAGAGAACTCACAGGGTAGTGGAGGTCAGCCTCCGAAACAAAACTCTGGTTACAATAAGCCTCCCTATGTAAACAGACCCAATGGATCTTGTTTTGCTTGTGGAGCAACTGACCACGTGAAGGGGGATCCCCGTTGTAAGGTTAGACCTTTGGGGGTCCACTCCGCTAATCTGGCCTTCTCCTCCTACGAGGAAGCAGAGATTACAGGAGCATCCTTCTCCTCAGACTCATTTCCCAGCGGGATAGAGGCTGAGGTAGTTTTAGTGTCCCTGGGTTCCTGGGAGCCTAAAGTCACAGAGGCTTATGCTAGGATTCCGGATAATACCAAGCACTACTTTAAAGACAGTGTGCTGATCAATGGAGTGGATACTCCAGCTTTTAGGGATAGTGGGTGCAGTCGCACTGTAGTGGATTCTACCTTGGTAGACTCAGAGGAAGTTGCCAGAGCTACTCTGATGCCCACTAAGTTGGCTGACGGCCCCCTCCGTATGTTTCCCGTAATACCTGTAAATCTTACTTTAAATGGTACAGCAGTCAGGATTCCATTGAGCATTCAGAGAAACGTCCCGGGAAAGGTCTTGTTAGGTAATGATCTCAGAGCTTTAGGGCTCGTAGGAGACACTGCCGAAAGACCCTACACACGGTCTCAAGCACGGGTAGCATTGGCCAAGTCCAATACGCCGCCCCAGCCAAAGGGGAAACCCAAGGCGAAAGGAGTCGACAAGTCACGACGAGGGAAAGAGAATATTCCCCCGAGCTCGCCTACCACTGCGGTGGAGGAAGTTGGTCAATCGCCCGGGCCTGACGAGGAGGTGGCGATGCCTGAAGTATTCGACCCCAACGATCATCCTGAACTAAAAGACTTGTTAGTTGAAGGAGGTCCTGATAGGGACGAATTCAGTAAAGGCCAACGTGAGTGCCCATCTCTGGAAGGCCTAAGGAGACAGGCCTGCTCCCAGCTTGAGGGTGAACCTCCTGGGACGCATAGGATTTACTGGGAAGGTGGACTCCTGTATAGTGAGCCCACAGAGTCTACAGAAGGAGACCATAGAAGGTTGGTGGTTCCCCTTGCTGTTAGGCCCTTCCTCCTGCAGTTGGTGCATGAAGTTCCCCTTGCTGGTCACCTTGGTATGAAGAGGACCAAGCAGAGGTTATCCATGCACTTCTACTGGCCCAAGATGGGGGTGCAAGTAGAAAGTCACTGCAGGAGTTGTGCCTCCTGCCAGTTGTCTGGTAAGGTTGGCGCGACAATCCAAGCTCCGTTGGTACCGCTCCCAGTTGTGGGGGTACCATTTGAAAGGGTAGGGATCGACATCGTTGGTCCCCTTGACCCGCAAACATCCTCAGGCAATAGGTTTATCCTGGTGCTGGTCGACCATGCAACCAGGTATCCTGAGGCCATCCCATTGAAAACTGTAACTGCCAAGTCAGTTGCAAAAGCTTTACTCGGCATATGTACTAGGGTTGGCTTCCCTAAAGAAGTTGTGTCGGATCGTGGCAGCAACTTTATGTCGAAGTATGTGCAGGCTATGTGGAAAGAATGTGGGGTCACCTACAAGTTCTTTTCTGCATACCACCCCCAGACCAATGGTCTGGTGGAACGTTTCAACAGAACGTTAAAAAGCATGATTGGAGCTCTGGAGGAGCCTCAGAGAAGAAAATGGGATCTTCTGTTACCATGCTTACTGTTTGCCTACCGAGAGGTACCACAGGAGGGTGTTGGCTTCAGCCCCTTCGAACCATGAGGCGTGGCTCTAGTAGACTATGCATTTACCCTGACTTTGCCATTCATGAATCTGTTTGCCTAATGTAGCCCCCGTACCATGAGGCATGGCTCTATTAGACTATGGCCCTCATTACGACCCTGGCGGAATTCGGAAAACGATGGCGGAAATGCAATACCGCCATCGAATAGCGCTCGGTGCGACTATGACCCGTCACCGCAAAGTACGATGCCATTAGCGACACCGTAGTGAACGCCAACGCTAACTGCACCAAGCAAGCGCGCGCGCGCCATGCCAAACCGTAAACACCACCATGGCGCAAGGGTACGCCAATTCCGACCCTAGCGGACATGTACCTAACGCCATCAAGCATGGCGGAATGCACCATTCCGCCATGGTGAGAAGTACGGCATCGCGAATCAACCGTAAACGGCCCCACTGAGTGCCCGTACACCGCTCCCTGCCCACAAAGTACAACTCCCCGTAGGTGCAATGAAGTCACAATGCAACCATTGAAATGTACAAGTCACCCATGCATGCCAACGAACAAAAGAAACACAACAGGGGCCAATGGGAGCTGCAGGGCACAGATGGCACGAATACAGAAGCCATCCCAATGGACATGACCACAGTCCCCCACCAAGAAACGCACGCAAACACAGGCACCTGTGACCAGCAATATTCCGAAAATCACATCATTCCACCAGTCCACCTGGCTGACCGGCATCTGTTACACAAAACCCAATCCCCCGCCCCTGAGCATGACAACATTCAAACTGTCATATTGGCAGCCCCCATCCCTGACCTCACGGGCTTCGTAGGCAAACGCGCCCAGTACAGTACCACGCAACTAAACTCCGAAGCTGGAACCCAGTGCAGATCTCCTCACAATACATCGCCCCCCAAATAGGCATATGCCACATCACTTGCAAAGAAGAACTCTACACGGGCCAAATCAGAATAGAAATTTAATGCACATCAAAATCACCAAGCCCATACAGCCATCAGGCCATGAACTCCAAAACACATTTCACCATTGTGGGCTGCATCCGCAAGAAATGACCAGCCACTACTTGTGTGACGCCCTGTTCCCTCATGGTACACAGAGCCACATTCACGTACGAAAAGGCAACATGGAAGCGCACAGAACCGCAGGGCCGTCCCAATGGGGAGGCACTAGTCCAGCTGAAAGGCCGAAATGTTGCTCCGAGCCACCAGTACTTCGAAAGGGCATGTGGCCCATTGGCGATCGTCCCATAAGATCGTAATGCTGCTCCACTGATTAACATGAAGCAGCAGGTGTCGGGAGTAAAACCCATCTGCAGGAGTGGCATACAGATGGCAGTGGCAAAAGGGGAGGAGATACCTGTCAACCAAAAGAAAAGAAAAAGAACAGAATGGCCATCAGTACTACATTCCAACAACTCACTGCAATGATCACACTAAATCCACAGCCACATGCATGCTAGCCCACTCCAAAGGTCCATCACCACCCAAAAACCACTTGCGACTCATAACTATCTATATCGAGGTGTAAACACCATCACAAACGAGTGTACCTGTGCATGCGCCTGTGAAAACAGAATCCATCTGATGGGATTGGTAACGTGCATGGACACAAGTGTCTGAGGGCGCGTCGAGACAGGGAGGGCTCAACAAGGCCAGATAGACGATGGTCCCACTATGGCAGCCCTGCATCACATAGCGTAGGGGAGGAGGATAGATCCCAAGAAGCCCTGTACATGGCAAACTCTGTATCAAATCACCTGCCCATGCATCCATTCATCATTCCCTCATCCCGGGATTAAAACGCCTCAATATTTACTCACATAACATTAGAAATATCCATTGAGTCTGTGCGTTATGCAGCCTGCAAAATCCACAGTGCCCCAGCCCGTAATTCCAGTGTAGTGAAGTAACATGTATTTGGGAACGTCCGGCCTCATCGCCCACGTCGCTATTGCGCATCCCAAACCATTCATATCAATCATTGCATTCTCGCCATGGCCCCTGTCCCAAGGACATTGAACAATAGAACGTTATATTTGCAGTCAGACCTGTGGGCATCTCCTCGCCGCTAGCTGAAAACCGAAAGCGCCGCCCTTCGAATTCCTCATTTGCAACATCACGTCGAAGAGGCATCTGTGGCCGTTTGAATACACTAATTAATCCATCGAGTGCGGCTGTGTGTGAAAATGGCAACTGCCTTCACCCACGAATGGGACGCCCCGCCCGTCGTTGCAACTCGGTACAGTGATGAATGAGGGCCCACCGTTACTCGAGTACTACGTTCCACTGACCCTTCACAACTCTGTTCGCGACTGCACAGATAGTATGTGAACCAATGGGACCACAGCAGAATGAACATATCAACCAATGATACACGGCCATCGGGTACAAATACATGATTGCAATAGCAAGATGCCATTCCACGAATTGCAGCGTTGTGCGCGGGACGTGCTCGGCCAAAGGGGAGAGCAGTTTGCACAGGTGGATTGAATCACCACAGGTGGAGGCCATTCAGCCTGAAAACACATAAATTGCACAGCCAGTCTCCTCCCACAACCACACCGAAATGCTACCGGCAGGACTCGCGATGTTGGCCCTGGGGGACCTGATAGCACTGCAAGTACTCCAACTCCAAGAAGAAGACGAACACCAACTACAACCGGCCGCACGGAGGAGACGCAGGAGGAGGAGGAGGCCAAGGCAGGGCCAGCAAGGGCCGCCAGCACAGCCACTACCACCACGCAGGCAGCCCGCAATCCCACGCCTCCGAGCACATCCGTTCAACCTCACTGATGAGCAGATCCACACCCTCTACCGTCTGGACCGGGACACCATAGCCGCCATTGTGGACATGACACAGGCTGACCTTGTCAGCATGATAGATAGCCCAACCGCCATCCCACCCCTACTGAAGGTGGTGTCTGTACTCCACTTCCTGGCCACAGGCACCTACCAGCACACAGTCGGACAGTTGCATGGCATTTCTCAGCCACTGTTCTCACGGACACTATTGCAAGTGCTCGATGCCCTCCTGCAGCACGCA
Organism: Ambystoma mexicanum; assembly: GCF_040938575.1. Taxonomy (NCBI): domain Eukaryota; kingdom Metazoa; phylum Chordata; class Amphibia; order Caudata; family Ambystomatidae; genus Ambystoma; species Ambystoma mexicanum. The sequence continues at coordinate 232,880,915 of NC_090940.1, read as the reverse complement.
GACGACTACATCTCCCTACCACGCTCGGAGCAGGAAATTACCAACACAAAAGTGGGATTCCATGCACTTGCCGGCATACCGGGTTGCATTGGTGCCATCGACTTCACCCATGTGGAATTGGTCGTCCCACATGCCATGGAGGCCCAGTACCGCAACCGAAAACAATTTCATTCTCTGAATGTACAAATGGTGTGTGACTCCAACAGGATCATTACACATTGTTGTGCCCGATTCCCTGGATCAACCCATGATTCTACGGTCTTGAGGAACTCTACAATACCACGCTATATGGAGCGACACGCAGGGAACAGATCCTGGCTACTCGGTGAGTCTCATTTCATGCATGATAATGTGGGGTATGTGATTCGGCAATGACCTGGCAGGAAGGGGGGGGGGGTGTGCGTACGTAGCAATGGCATTCCACATCATACGTTTCTCGTCCACATACAGGTGATGCTGGATATCCACTGAAGAGATGGCTCCTCACACCAGTCCGGAACCCACGGGACCAGCATGAGGAGGACTACAACCATGCCCACTCACGTACCCGTGTAGTCATTGAACAGGCATTCGGCCTACTGAAGGGTCGTTTCCGCTGCCTCAGCAGGTCTGGTGGGGCACTCCTGTACCGCCATGAGAAGGTTGCAAAGATGGTGATGGCATGTGTCATGCTCCACAACATGTGCGTACGTAGAAATGTGCCCATGCCCCCTGACGCAGAACTGCAAGCACCTGATGATGGTCATGATGAGGGTGGGGATGTGGCAGCACCTCAAGGAGTCTGCGAGGCACCGGAGGGCCGTGACATTCGTCAGCATCTCATTGATGTATGCTTCTAGCACTCACGCCTGGTGGCTGATACATGGACACGGGACTCGTGGCACTGTGTGTGTCTGGGACATGCACAATATGGACTGTACGCCTATGATGGCCTAGTACACAAAGATCAATGTCCACACATCTCATTGGTTGATCGTGCACTTTTTATGGCATATGTGATATCATGTTGTACACCCTATCGACCCGCCACCCAAGTGAGCCCAACACACCCCCTCCACCCTCCTACCTCCCCCCCGAACACCAGTGTCCAACGATGCTCATTGTCAGTGGGCAGTCGCTATTGCAAGCCCCCTCTGCGGGTATCAGGGGCACCCCTGCCTGTGGAGCGCAGGTTCCTCCCAGATCTACGTTGGGGGCTGCCCTGGACGGAACTTGCAACGGATGATGTCTCTGCCTGCTCACGTCCATGCATGTCCCTAAGGGTTTGCGAGAGCTCAGTGAGCACACGGCGCACTGCGGCAAGTTCGGCACATACGTCCTTGGACGTCGCATGCAGTTCCCCCCTCAGGCTCTCGGTGCTTCTCTCCATTTGTGCCCTTAGTGTCTCTGTACCTCTCTCCATTTCTGCCCTAAGTGTCTCAGTTGATGTTTCTATGTCTGCCTTAGTGCCCCCACATTCATCGGCATGGTCCTTGAGGAGCGTGGCCAGTTGCTGCTGTTGCACGATTAACTGGTCGAGGGACTGTTGCCTCTGCTGGGCCATGGCCATTTGCGGGGGTGTCACAGAGGGGCTGTTGTCCTCATGTTGCCTTGCCACAGGGCTTGTGGGGGATGGCCAGTCGTCGTCTTGTGGGTGCCCCTGCGTGGTATCCTCATGTTGTACGGGATGGGACAGACAGGGGGATTGGGACAGGTCATGGATGGATCTGACTTTGACATCCCCGTCTTCTGTGTCGGAGCATGCTGCCATCAATGGGGTGTCACCTATGGTGCTGCTGCCACCGGAGGCAGTGCCTTCTGTGGCATCCGTTGGGGGGACCTGTGGTGGTGGTGTTGTGGGCATGCTGGCTGCTGGGGTGCCTGTTGATGTTCCCTCCTCTGTGCTGCCACCTGATTTGTGCTGCTGCCGTGTCTTGATGCGTGCAGCTGAGGTGGAGGGTCTTTGGCCGTTGGTCTTGGCCCTCTTTGCAGGTGTGCTGGTAGGGGTGTCCTGAAGCTCGTCGTTTGGATCGGACCCTGTGGTGGAGTAAAGGAGGGCGAGGGTTATTGATGGGTCTGTGGGAATTGGAATGGCATTGTATCACATGCATTGGGGTGGTACCTGAGGGTGATTTGGGTCGGGGCCTTGGAGGTGCTTTCATTTGTGTGTGGAGTGAGGGTGCAGTTGTTTGGCAGCCTGCAGTTAGGGTGTGCCTGCTGCACGTGTAGTGCGTGTTTTAGGGGTTTTTAATTATTTATGTATTTATTGTGGGTTTTAACGTGCGCTATCAGGCCGATGTGTGTGGACGTTCTCCTGGACATGTGTTTCTGTTGCACTATGTGGACGCATGGTACTTCACATGGATGGACTTTGTGGATTTGGCATTGTTTTATTTGGGCCACCTACCTGAATCTTCGGATGTCTGCACTCCTTTCTCCATCCCTCCGACTCCCTCGATGCTCTCCATTCCGATGGTGGAGGCACAGATTTCTTCCCAGGGGGTCAACTTGATGGGTGATTCAGGACCTCCCCCGGTGGCTGTGGCAATGTTGCGGTTGGCAGAGAGTATGCTGCGGACGCGTATCCGCAGGTCGTCCCATCGCTTACGGCATTGCTGTGGGGTGCGGGGTGCGGTCCCCACCGCACTTACCCGCTGTGCCACCAGAGCCCATATGGCCTTCTTGTTTGCAAGTGCCGTCCTGGTCATTTGCGTGCAGAAGACGACGGCAGCATTCTCCTGGAGGGTCTCTGTTAGCACGGTGAGTTCCTCACGGGAGAAGTGGACCTGCCGCTTGCGGTCGCACGCTTTCTTCGCTACTTTTCCCATTTTTCTTGGTTTCGCTAGGGTGGATGACGGGTTGGGGTGTGTCTCAGGGTAGTGATTTTAGTGGTTGTGTGGTTTTAGTGGTTTTATAGGTGTACGGCGGGATGTTTCCCGTTCCGGGGCCCATGTTTTAACTTCCGTTTCCGTATATTTCCGGTCACCGTACTTTCCGGTAGGCGCACACTGCGGTGTCCGCTGTGATGGGTGGCGGTATTGCACCTAGGGCGCCGTACGGCGTTGGTGTGGGCCGTTTTGGGGTCATTTCCGCCATCGCGGACTTTGCACTTCCGCCATGCCGTGGTGCTCGTGCCCGATGGGTCGGAATGGGCCGCACTTTGCTCCTTCGTGCAATGGCGGAAACGCTATTTACGCTGTGGCGGTCTGGTCAGTCACTTTCCGCCAGGGTCGTAATGAGGGCCTATGCATTTAATCTGACTTTGTCATTCATGTATCTGTTTGCCTAATGTAGCCCCTGTACCATGAGGTGTGGCTTTAGTGGACTATGCATTTACTCTGACTTTGCCATTCATGTATCTGTTTGCCTAATGTAACCTCGTACCATGAGGCTTGGCTCTTGTGGATTAGGCATTTACCCTGACTTTGCCATTCATGTATCTGTTTGCCTAATGTAGCCCCCGTACCATGAGGAGTGGCTTTAGTGGACTATGCATTTACTCTGACTTTGCCATTCATGTATCTGTTTGCCTAATGTAGCCCCTGTACCATGAGGCGTGGCTCTACTAGAGTGTGCATTTACTCTGACTTTACCATTCATGTATCTGTTTGCCTAATGTAGCCCCCCGTACCATGAGGTGTGGATCTACTGGACTATGCATTTACCCTGACTTTGCCATTCATGTATCTGTTTGCCTAATGTAGCCCCTGTACCATGAGGTGTGGCTTTAGTGGACTATGCATTTACTCTGACTTTGCCATTCATGTATCTGTTTGCCTAATGTAACCTCGTACCATGAGGCTTGGCTCTTGTGGATTAGGCATTTACCCTGACTTTGCCATTCATGTATCTGTTTGCCTAATGTAGCCCCCGTACCATGAGGAGTGGCTTTAGTGGACTATGCATTTACTCTGACTTTGCCATTCATGTATCTGTTTGCCTAATGTAGCCCCTGTACCATGAGGCGTGGCTCTACTAGAGTGTGCATTTACTCTGACTTTACCATTCATGTATCTGTTTGCCTAATGTAGCCCCCCGTACCATGAGGTGTGGATCTACTGGACTATGCATTTACCCTGACTTTGCCATTCATGTATCTGTTTCCCTAACGTAGCCCCTGTACCATGAGGCGTGGCTCTAGTAGACTATGCATTTACTCTTACTTTGCCATTCATGTATTTGTTCCCCTAATATAGCCCCATACCATGAGGCGTGGCTCTAGTAGACTACGCATTTACCCTGACTTTGCCATTTGTCTATCTGTTTGCCTAATGTAGCCCCCTGTACCATGAGGCGTGGCCCTAGCAGACTATGCATTCACCATGACTTTGCCATTCATGTATCTGTTTGTCTAATGTAGACCCTTACCATGAGGCCTGGCTCTAGTAGACTATGCCTTCACCATGACTTTGCCATTCATGTATCTGTTTGCCTAATTTAGCACCCGTACCATGAGGCATGGTTCTAGTAGAATATGCATTCACCCTGACTTTGCCATTCATGTATCTGTTTGCCTAATGTAGCCCCGTACCATGAGGCGTGGCTCTAGTAGACTATACATTCACCATGACTTTGCCATTCATGTATCTGTTTGCCTAATGTAGCCCCGTACCATGAGGCATGGCTCTAGCGGACTATGCATTTACCCTGACTTTGCTATTCATGTATATATTTGCCTAATATAGCCCCGTACCATGAGGTTTGGCTCTAGTAGTCTATGCATTTACTCTGACTTTGCCATTCATGTATCTGTTTTCCTAATGTAGCCCCTGTACAATGAGGCGTGGCTCTAGTAGACTATGCATTTACTCTGACTTTGCCATTCATGTATTTGTGTGCCTAATGTAACCCCGTACCATGAGGCGGGGCTCTAGTGGATTATGCATTTACCCTGACTTTGCCATTCATGAATCTGTTTGCCTAATGTAGCCCCCGTACCATGAGGCATGGCTCTATTAGACTATGGATTTAATCTGACTTTGTCATTCATGTATCTGTTTGCCTAATGTAACCTCGTACCATGAGGCCAAGCTCTAGTAGACTATGCATTTACCCTGACGTTGCCATTCATGTATCTCTTTGCCTAATGTAGCCCCTGTACCATGAGGCATGGCTTTATTAGACTATGCATTTAGTCTGACTTTGTCATTCATGTATCTGTTTGCATAATGTAACCCCGTACCATGAGGCGTGGCTATAGTAGACTATGCATTTACTCTGACTTTGCCATTCATGTATGTTTGCCTAATGTAGCCACCCTTACCATGAGGTGTGGATCTAGTGGACTATACTTTTACCCTGACTTTGCCATTCATCTATCTGTTTTCCTAATGTAGCCCCCCGTACCATAAGGCGTGGCTCTAGTAGACTATGCATTTACCCTGACGTAGCCATTCATGTATCTGTTTGCCTAATGTAGCCCCCCTTACCATGAGGTGTGGATCTAGTGGACTATACATTTACCCTGACTTTGCCAGTCATCTATCTGTTTTCCTAATGTAGCTCCCCGTACCATGAGGTGTGGCTCTAGTGGATTATGCATTTACCCTGACTTTGCCATTCATGTATCTGTTTGCCTAATGTAGCCCCCGTACATGAGGCGTGACGTTAGTGGACTAATCATTTACTATAACTTTGCCATTAATGTATCTGTTTGCCTAATGTAGCCCCCGTACCATGAGGCATGGCTTTAGTGGACTATGCATTTACTCTGACTTTGCCATTCATGTATCTGTTTGCCCAATGTAACCCCGTACCATAAGACGTGGCCCTAGTATTTACCCTGACTTTGCCATTCATGTATCTGTTTGCCTAATGTAACCCCCGTACCATGAGGCGTGGCTTTAGTGGACTATGCATTTACTCTAACTTTGCCATTAATGTATCTGTTTGCCTAATGTAGCCCCCGTACCATGAGGCGCGGTTTTAGTGGACTATGCATTTACTCTGACTTTGCCATTCAAGTATCTGTTTTCCTAATGTAGCCCCCCGTACCATGAGGCCTGGCTCTAGAAGATTGTGCATTCACCCTGACTTTGCCATTCATGTATCTGTTTGCCTAATGTAGACCCGTACCATGAGGCGTGGCTCTAGCGGACTATGCATTCACCCTGACTTTGCCATTCATGTATCTGTTTGCCTAATGTAACCCCCGTACCATGAGGCGTGACTTTAGTGGACTATGCATTTACTCTAACTTTGCCATTAATGTATCTGTTTGCCTAATGTAGCCCCCGTACCATGAGGCGTGGTTTTAGTGGACTATGCATTTACTCTGACTTTGCCATTCATGTATCTGTTTGCCTAATGTAGCCACTGTACCATGAGGTGTGGCTTTAGTGGATTATGCATTTACTCTGACTTTGCCATTCATGTATCTGTTTGCCTAATGTAACCTCGTACCATGAGGCGTGGCTCTTGTGGATTAGGCATTTACCCTGACTTTGCCATTCATGTATCTGTTTGCCTAATGTAGCCCCCGTACCATGAGGCGTGGCTTTAGTGGACTATGCATTTACTCTAACTTTGCCATTCATGTATCTGTTTGCCTAATGTAGCCCCCGTACCATGAGGAGTGGCTTTAGTGGACTATGCATTTACTCAGACTTTGCCATTCATGTATCTGTTTGCCTAATGTAGCCCCCGTACCATGAGGCGTGGCTCTAGTAGAGTATGCATTTACTCTGTCTTTACCATTCATGTATCTGTTTGCCTAATGTAGCCCCCCGTACCATGAGGTGTGGATCTACTGGACTATGCATTTACCCTGACTTTGCCATTCATGTATCTGTTTCCCTAATGTAGCCCCTGTACCATGAGGCGTGGCTCTAGTAGACTATGCATTTACTTTGACTTTGCCATTCATGTATTTGTTTGCCTAATATAGCCCCATACCATGAGGCGTGGCTCTAGTAGACTACGCATTTACCCTGACTTTGCCATTTATCTATCTGTGTGCCTAATGTAGCCCCCCGTAACATGAGGCGTGGCCCTAGCAGACTATGCATTCACCATGATTTTGCCATTCATGTATCTGTTTGCCTAATTTAGCCCCGTACCATGAGGCTTGGCTCTAGTAGACTATGCATTCACCATGACTTTGCCATTCATGTATCTGTTTGCCTAATTTAGCACAAGTACCATGAGGCATAGTTCTAGTAGAATGTGCATTCACCCTGACTTTGCCATTCATGTATCTGTTTGGCTAATGTAGCCCCGTACCATGAGGCCTGGCTCTAGTAGACTATGCATTCACCATGACTTTGCCATTCATGTATCTGTTTTCCTAATGTAGCCGCGTACCATGAGGCATGGCTCTAGCGGACTATGCATTTACCCTGATATGTTTGCCTAATGTAGCCCCGTACCATGAGGTGTGGCTCTAGTAGACTATGCATTTACCCTGACTTTGCCATTCATGTATCTGTTTTCCTAATGTAGCCCCTGTACAATGAGGCGTGGCTCTAGTAGACTATGCATTTACTCTGACTTGGCCATTCATGTATTTGTGTGCCTAATGTAACCCTGTACCATGAGGCGAAGCTCTAGTGGATTATGCATTTACCCTGACTTTGCCATTCATGAATCTGTTTGCCTAATGTAGCCCCCGTACCATGAGGCATGGCTCTATTAGATTATGCATTTAATCTGACATTGTCATTCATGTATCTGTTTGCCTAATGTAGCCCCTGTACCATGAGGTGTGGCTTTAGTGGACTATGCATTTACTCTGACTTTGCCATTCATGTATCTGTTTGCCTAATGTAACCTCGTACCATGAGACGTGGCTCTTGTGGATTAGGCATTTACCCTGACTTTGCCATTCATGTATCTGTTTGCCTAATGTAGCCCCCGTACCATGAGGCGTGGCTTTAGTGGACTATGCATTTACACTAACTTTGCCATTCATGTATCTATTTGCCTAATGTAGCCCCCGTATCATGAGGAGTGGCTTTAGTGGACTATGCATTTACTCTGACTTTGCCATTCATGTATCGGTGTGCCTAATGCAGCCCCCGTACCATGAGGCGTGGCTCTAGTAGAGTATGCATTTACTCTGACTTTACCATTCATGTATCTGTTTGCCTAATGTAGCCCCCGTACCATGAGGTGTGGATCTACTGGACTATGCATTTACCCTGACTTTGCCATTCATGTATCTGTTTCCCTAATGTAGCCCCTGTAACATGAGGCGTGGCTCTAGTAGACTATGCATTTACTCTGACTTTGCCATTCATGTATTTGTTTGCCTAATATAGCCCCATAGCATGAGGCGTGGCTCTAGTAGACTACGCATTTACCCTGACTTTGCCATTTGTCTATCAGTTTGCCTAATGTAGCCCCCCGTACCATGAGGCGTTGCCCTAGTAGACTATGTATTCACCATGACTTTGCCATTCATGTATCTGTTTGCCTAATGTAGCCCCGTACCATGAGGCCTGGCTCTAGTAGACAATGCATTCACCATGACTTTGCCATTCATGTATCTGTTTGCCTAATTTAGCACCCGTACCATGAGGCATGGTTCTAGTAGAATATGCATTCACCCTGACTTTGCCATTCATGTATCTGTTTGCCTAATGTAGCCCCGTACCATGAGGCCTGGCTCTAGAAGACTCTGCATTCTCCATGACTTTGCCATTCATGTATCTGTTTGCCTAATGTAGCCCCCCGTACCATGAGGTGTGGATCTACTGGACTATGCATTTACCCTGACTTTGCCATTCATGTATCTGTTTCCCTAATGTAGCCCCTGTACCATGAGGCGTGGCTTTAGTAGACTATGCATTTACTCTGACTTTACCATTCATGTATTTGTTTGCCTGATACAGCCCCATACCATGAGGTGTGGCTCTAGTAGACTACGCATTTACCCTGACTTTGCCATTTGTCTATCTGTTTGCCTAATGTAGCCCCCCGTACCATGAGGCGTGGCCCTAGCAGACTATGCATTCACCATGACTTTGCCATTCATGTATCTGTTTGCCTAATGTAGCCCCGTACCATGAGACCTGGCTCTAGTAGACTATGCATTCACCATGACTTTGCCATTCATGTATCTGTTTGCCTAATTTAGCACCCGTACCATGAGGCATGGTTCTAGTAGAATATGCATTCACCCTGACTTTGCCATTCATGTATCTGTTTGCCTAATGTAGCCCCGTACCATGAGGCCTGGCTCTAGTAGACTATACATTCACCATGACTTTGCCATTCATGTATCTGTTTGCCTAATGTAGCCCCGTACCATGAGGCATGGCTCTAGCGGACTATGCATTTACCCTGACTTTGCTATTCATGTATATATTTGCCTAATATAGCCCCGTACCATGAGGTTTGGCTCTAGTAGTCTATGCATTTACTCTGACTTTGCCATTCATGTATCTGTTTTCCTAATGTAGCCCCTGTACAATGAGGCGTGGCTCTAGTAGACTATGCATTTACTCTGACTTTGCCATTCATGTATTTGTGTGCCTAATGTAACCCCGTACCATGAGGCGGGGCTCTAGTGGATTATGCATTTACCCTGACTTTGCCATTCATGAATCTGTTTGCCTAATGTAGCCCCCGTACCATGAGGCATGGCTCTATTAGACTATGGATTTAATCTGACTTTGTCATTCATGTATCTGTTTGCCTAATGTAACCTCGTACCATGAGGCCAAGCTCTAGTAGACTATGCATTTACCCTGACGTTGCCATTCATGTATCTCTTTGCCTAATGTAGCCCCTGTACCATGAGGCATGGCTTTATTAGACTATGCATTTAGTCTGACTTTGTCATTCATGTATCTGTTTGCATAATGTAACCCCGTACCATGAGGCGTGGCTTTAGTGGACTATGCATTTACTCTAACTTTGCCATTCATGTATCCGTTTGCCTAATGTAGCCCCCGTACCATGAGGAGTGGCTTTAGTGGACTATGCATTTACTCTGACTTTGCCATTCATGTATCGGTTTGCCTAATGTAGCCCCCGTACCATGAGGTGTGGCTCTAGTAGAGTATGCATTTACTCTGACTTTACCATTCATGTATATGTTTGCCTAATGTAGCCCCCATACCATGAGGTGTGGATCTACTGGACTATGCATTTACCCTGACTTTGCCATTCATGTATCTGTTTCCCTAATGTAGCCCCTGTACCATGAGGCGTGGCTCTAGTAGACTATGCATTTACTCTGACTTTGCCATTCATGTATTTGTTTGCCTAATATAGCCCCATACCATGAGGCGTGGCTCTAGTAGACTACGCATTTACCCTGACTTTGCCATTTGTCTATCTGTTTGCCTAATGTAGCCCCCCGTACCATGAGGCGTGGCCCTAGCAGACTATGCATTCACCATGACTTTGCCATTCATGTATCTGTTTGCCTAATGTAGCCCCGTACCATGAGGCGTGGCTCTAGTAGACTATGCATTTACTCTGACTTTGCCATTCATGTATTTGTTTGCCTAATATAGCCCCATACCATGAGGCGTGGCTCTAGTAGACTACGCATTTACCCTGACTTTGCCATTTGTCTATCTGTTTGCCTAATGTAGCCCCCCGTACCATGAGGCGTGGCCCTAGCAGACTATGCATTCACCATGACTTTGCCATTCATGTATCTGTTTGCCTAATGTAGCCCCGTACCATGAGGCCTGGCTCTAGTAGACTATGCATTCACCATGACTTTGCCATTCATGTATCTGTTTGCCTAATTTAGCACCCGTACCATGAGGCATGGTTCTAGTAGAATATGCATTCACCCTGACTTTGCCATTCATGTATCTGTTTGCCTAAAGTAGCCCCGTACCATCAGGCCTGGCTCTAGTAGACTCTGCATTCACCATGACTTTGCCATTCATGTATCTGTTTGCCTAATGTAGCCCCGTACCATGAGGCATGGCTCTAGCGGACTATGCATTTACCCTGACTTTGCTATTCATGTATATGTTTGCCTAATGTAGCCCCGTACCATGAGGTGTGGCTCTAGTATACTATGCATTTACCCTGACTTTGCCATTCATGTATCTGTTTTCCTAATGTAGCCCCTGTACAATGAGGCGTGGCTCTAGTAGACTATGCATTTACTCTGACTTTGCCATTCATGTATCTGTTTTCCTAATGTAGCCCCTGTACAATGAGGCGTGGCTCTAGTAGACTATGCATTTACTCTGACTTTGCATTCATGTATTTGTGTGCCTAATGTAACCCCGACCATAAGGCGAGGCTCTAGTGGATTATGCATTTACCCTGACTTTGCCATTCATGAATCTGTTTGCCTAATGTAGCCCCCGTACAATGAGGCATGGCTCTATTAGACTATGCATTTCATCTGACTTTGTCATTCATGTATCTGTTTGCCTAATGTAGCCCCTGTAACATGATGCGTGGCTTTAGTGGACTATGCATTTACTCTAACTTTGCCATTCATGTATCTGTTTGCCTAATGTAGCCCCCGTACCATGAGGAGTGGCTTTAGTGGACTATGCATTTACTCTGACTTTACCATTCATGTAACTGTTTGCCTAATGTAGCCCCCCGTACCATGAGGTGTGGATCTACTGGACTATGCATCTACCCTGACTTTGCCATTCATGTATATGTTTCCCTAATGTAGCCCCTGTACCATGAAGCATGGCTCTAGTAGACTATGCATTTACTCTGACTTTGCCATTCATGTATTTGTTCGCCTAATATAGCCCCATACCATGAGGCGTGGCTCTAGTAGACTACGCATTTACCCTGACTTTGCCATTTGTCTATCTGTTTGCCTAATGTAGCCCCCCGTACCATGAGGCGTGGCCCTAGCAGACTATGCATTCACCATAACTTTGCCATTTATGTATCTATTTGCCTAATGTAGCCCCGTACCATGAGGCCTGGCTCTAGTAGACTATGCATTCACCATGACTTTGCCATTCATGTATCTGTTTGCCTAATTTAGCACCCGTACCATGAGGCATGGTTCTAGTAGAATATGCATTCACCCTGACTTTGCCATTCATGTATCTGTTTGCCTAATGTAGCCCCATACCATGAGGCCTGGCTCTAGTAGACTATGCATTCAACATGACTTTGCCATTCATGTATCTGTTTTCCTAATGTAGCCCCTGTACCATGAGGCATGGCTCTAGAGGACTATGCATTTACCCTGACTTTGATATTCATGTATATGTTTGCCTAATGTAGCCCCGTACCATGGGGTGTGGCTCTAGTAGTCTATGCATTTACCCTGAATTTGCCATTCATGTATCTGTTTTCCTAATGTAGCCCCTGTACCATGAGGCATGGCTCTAGAGGACTATGCATTTACCCTGACTTTGATATTCATGTATATGTTTGCCTAATGTAGCCCCGTACCATGGGGTGTGGCTCTATTAGACTATGCATTTACTCTGACTTTGCCATTCATGTATTTGTGTGCCTAATCTAACCCCGTACCATGAGGCGAGGCTCTAGTGGATTATGCATTTACCCTGACTTTGCCATTCATGAATCTGTTTGCCTAATGGAGCCCCCGTACCATGAGGCATGGCTCTATTAGACTATGCATTTAATCTGACTTTGTCATTCATGTATCTGTTTGCCTAATGTAACCTCGTACCATGAGGCGTGGCTCTAGTAGACTATGCATTTACCCTGACTTTGCCATTCATGTATCTGTTTGCCTAATGTAGCCCCTGTACCATGAGGCATGGCTTTATTAGACTATGCATTTACTCTGACTTTGTCATTCATGTATCTGTTTGCCTAATGTAACCCCGTACCATGAGGCGTGGCTCTAGTAGACTATGCATTTACTCTGACTTTGCCATTCATGTATGTTTGCCTAATGTAGCCCCCCTTACCATGAGGTGTGGATCTAGTGGACTATACTTTTACCATGACTTTGCCATTCATCTATCTGTTTTCCTAATGTAGCCCCCTGTACCATAAGGCGTGGCTCTAGTAGACTATGCATTTACCCTGACGTTGCCATTCATGTATCTGTTTGCCTAATGTAGCCCCGCTTACCATGAGGTGTGGATCTAGTGGCCTATACATTTACACTGACTTTGCCAGTCATCTATCTGTTTTCCTAATGTAGCCCCCCGTACCATGAGGTGTGGCTCTAGTGGATTATGCATTCACCCTGACTTTGCCATTCATGTATCTGTTTGCCTAATGTAACCCCCGTACCATAAGAGGTGGCTCTAGCAGACTATGCATTTACCCTGACTTTGCCATTCATGTATCTGTTTTCCTAATGTAGCCCCCGTACCATGAGGCGTGGCTCTAGTAGACTATGCATTTACTCTGACTTTACCACTCATGTACCTGTTTGCCTAATGTAGCTCCCCGTATCATGATGTGTGGATCTACTGGACTATGCATTTACCCTGACTTTGCCATTCATGTATCTGTTTTCCTAATGTAGCCCCTGTACCATGAGGCGTGGCTCTAGTAGACTATGCATTTACCCTGACTTTGCCATTTGTCTATCTCTTTGCCTAATGTAGCCCCCCGTACCATGAGGCGTAACCCTAGCAGACTATGCATTCACCATGACTTTGCCATTCATGTATCTGTTTGCCTAATGTAGCCCCGTAACATAAGGCCTGGCTTCAGTAGACTATGCATTCACACTGACTTTGCTATTCATGTATCTGTTTGCCTAATGTAACCCCTCGTACCATGAGACGTGGTTCTAGTAGACTATACATTCACCGTGACTTTGCCATTCATGTATCTGTTTGCCTAATTTAGCGTTCGTACCATGAGGCATGGTTCTAGTAGAATATGCATTCACCCTGACTTTGCCATTCATGTATCTGTTTGCCTAATGTAGCCTCCTGTAACATGATGCGCGGTTCTGGTAGACTATGCATTCACCCTGACTTTGCCATTCATGTATCGGTTTGCCTTATATAGCCCCGTACCATGAGGCGTGGCTTTAGCAGACTATGCATTCACCCTGACTTTGCCATTTATGGATCTGTTTGCCTAATGTAGCCCTGTACCATGAGGTGTGGCTCTAGTAGACTATGCATTTGCCCTGACTTTGCCATTCATGTATCTGTTTTCCTAATGTAGCCCCCGTACCATGAGGCGTGGCTCTAGTAGACTATGCATTTACTCTGACTTTACCATTCATGTATTTGTTTGCCTAATGTAACCCCGTACCATGAGGCGAGGCTTTAGTGGATTATGCATTTACCCTGACTTTGCCATTCATGTATCTGTTTGCCTAATGTAGCCCTGTACCATGAGGCATGGCTGTATTAACTATGCATTTAATCTGACTTTGTCATTCATGTATCTGTTTGCCTAATGTAACCTCGTACCATGAGGCGTAGCTCTAGTAGACTATGCATTTACACTGACGTTGCCATTCATGTATCTGTTTGCCTAATGTAGCCCGTGTACCATGAGGCATGGCTTTATTAGACTATGCATTTCACTGACTTTGTCATTCATGTATCTGTTTGCCTAATGTAACCGCGTACTATGAGGCGTGTCTCTAGTAGACTATGCATTTACTCTGACCTTGCCATTCATGTATCTGTTTGCTAATGTAGCCCCCGTACCATGAGGAGTTGCTCTAATAGACTATGCATTTACTCTGACTTTGTCATTCATGTATTTGTTTGCCTAATGTAACCCCGTAACATGAGGCGTAGCTCTATTAGACTATGCATTTACCCTGACGTTGCCATTCATGTATCTGTTTGCCTAATGTAGCCCCTGTACCATGAGGCATGGCTTTATTAGACTATGCATTTACTCTGACTTTGTCTTTCATGTATCTGTTTGCCTAATGTAACCCCGTACCATGAGGCATTGCTCTAGTAGACTATGCATTTACCCTGATGTTGCCATTCATGTATCTGTTTGACTAATGTAGACCCATACCATGAGGCGTGGCTCTAGCGGACTATGCATTTACCCTGACTTTGACATTCATGTATGTTTGCCTAATGTATCCCCGTACCATGAGGCGTGGCTCTAGGGGACTATGTATTTACCGTGGCTTTGCCATTCATGTATCCGTTAGCCCCTGTACCATGAGATGTGGCTCTAGCAGACTATGTATTTACACTGACTTTGCCATTCATGTATCTGTTTACCAAATGTAGCCCCCGTACCATGAGGCGTTGCTCTAGTAGACTATACATTTACCCTGACTTTGCCATTCATGTATCTGTTTTCCTAAAGTAGCCCCTGTACCATGAGGCATGGCTCTAGTAGACTATGCATTTACTCTGACTTTGCCATTCATGTATTTGTTTGCCTAATGTAGCACCCGTACCATGAGGCATGGTTCTAGTAGAATATGCATTCACCCTGACTTTGCCATTCATGTATCTGTTTGCCTAATGTAGCCCCGTACCATGAGGCCTGGCTCTAGTAGACTATGCATTCACCATGACTTTGCCATTCATGTATCTGTTTACCTAATGTAGCCCCGTACCATGAGGCATGGCTCTAGCGGACTATGCATTTACCCTGACTTTGCTATTCATGTATATGTTTGCCTAATGTAACCTCGTACCATGAGGTGTGGCTCTTGTGGATTAGGCATTTACCCTGACTTTGCCATTCATGTATCTGTTTGCCTAATGTAGCCCCCGTACCATGAGGCGTGGCTTTAGTGGACTATGCATTTACTCTAACTTTGCCATTCATGTATCTGTTTGCCTAATGTAGCCCCCGTACCATGAGGAGTGGCTTTAGTGGACTATGCATTTACCCTGACTTTGCCATTCGTCTATCTGTTTGCCTAATGTAGCCCCCATACCATGAGGCGTGGCCCTAGCAGACTATGCATTCACCATGACTTTGCAATTCATGTATCTGTTTGCCTAATGTAGCCCCGTACCATGAGGCCTGGCTTTAGTAGACTATGCATTCACCCTGACTTTGGCATTCATGTATCTGTTTGCCTAATGTAGCCCCTGGACCATGAGACGTGGTTCTAGTAGACTGCACATTCACCCTGACTTTGCCATTCATGTATCTGTTTGCCTAATTTAGCCCCCTTACCATGAGGCATGGTTCTAGTAGAATATGCATTCACCCTGACTTTGCCATTCATCTATCTGTTTCCCTAATGTAGCCCCTGTACCATGAGGCATGGCTCTAGTAGACTATGCATTTACTTTGACTTTGCCATTCATGTATTTGTTTGCCGAATATAGCCCCATACCATGAGGCGTGGCTCTAGTAGACTACGCATTTACCCTGACTTTGCCATTTATCTATCTGTTTGCCTAATGTAGCACCCGTACCATGAGGCATGGTTCTAGTAGAATATGCATTCACCCTGACTTTGCCATTCATGTATCTGTTTGCCTAATGTAGCCCCGTACCATGAGGCCTGGCTCTAGTAGACTATGCATTCACCATGACTTTGCCATTCATGTATCTGTTTACCTAATGTAGCCCCGTACCATGAGGCATGGCTCTAGCGGACTATGCATTTACCCTGACTTTGCTATTCATGTATATGTTTGCCTAATGTAACCTCGTACCATGAGGTGTGGCTCTTGTGGATTAGGCATTTACCCTGACTTTGCCATTCATGTATCTGTTTGCCTAATGTAGCCCCCGTACCATGAGGCGTGGCTTTAGTGGACTATGCATTTACTCTAACTTTGCCATTCATGTATCTGTTTGCCTAATGTAGCCCCCGTACCATGAGGAGTGGCTTTAGTGGACTATGCATTTACTCTGACTTTGCCATTCATGTATCGGTTTGCCTAATGTAGCCCCCGTACCATGAGGCGTGGCTTTAGTGGACTATGCATTTACTCTAACTTTGCCATTCATGTATCTGTTTGCCTAATGTAGCACCCGTACCATGAGGCATGGTTCTAGTAGAATATGCATTCACCCTGACTTTGCCATTCATGTATCTGTTTGCCTAATGTAGCCCCGTACCATGAGGCCTGGCTCTAGTAGACTATGCATTCACCATGACTTTGCCATTCATGTATCTGTTTACCTAATGTAGCCCCGTACCATGAGGCATGGCTCTAGCGGACTATGCATTTACCCTGACTTTGCTATTCATGTATATGTTTGCCTAATGTAGCCCCGTACCATGAGGTGTGGCTCTAGTAGACTATGCATTTACCCTGACTTTGCCATTCATGTATCTGTTTTCCTAATGTAGCCCCTGTACAATGAGGCGTGGCTCTAGTAGACTATGCATTTACTCTGACTTTGCCATTCATGTATTTGTGTGCCTAATGTAACCCTGTACCATGAGGCGAGGCTCTAGTGGATTATGCATTTACCCTGACTTTGCCATTCATGAATCTGTTTGCCTATTGTAGCCCCCGTACCATGAGGCATGGCTCTATTAGACTATGCATTTAATCTGACTTTGTCATTCATGTATCTGTTTGCTTATGTAGCCCCTGTACCATGAGGTGTGGCTTTAGTTGACTATGCATTTACTCTGACTTTGCCATTCATGTATCTGTTTGCCTAATGTAACCTCGTACCATGAGGTGTGGCTCTTGTGGATTAGGCATTTACCCTGACTTTGCCATTCATGTATCTGTTTGCCTAATGTAGCCCCCGTACCATGAGGCGTGGCTTTAGTGGACTATGCATTTACTCTAACTTTGCCATTCATGTATCTGTTTGCCTAATGTAGCCCCCGTACCATGAGGAGTGGCTTTAGTGGACTATGCATTTACTCTGACTTTGCCATTCATGTATCGGTTTGCCTAATGTAGCCCCCGTACCATGAGGCGTGGCTCTAGTAGAGTATGCATTTACTCTGACTTTACCATTCATGTATCTGTTTGCCTAATGTAGCCCCCGTACCATGAGGCGTGGCTTTAGTGGACTATGCATTTACTCTAACTTTGCCATTCATGTATCTGTTTGCCTAATGTAGCCCCCGTACCATGAGGAGTGGCTTTAGTGGACTATGCATTTACTCTGACTTTGCCATTCATGTATCGGTTTGCCTAATGTAGCCCCCGTACCATGAGGCGTGGCTCTAGTAGAGTATGCATTTACTCTGACTTTACCATTCATGTATCTTTTTGCCTAATGTAGCCACCCGTACCATGAGGTGTGGATCTACTGGACTATGCATTTACCCTGACTTTGCCATTCATGTATCTGTTTCCCTAATGTAGCCCCTGTACCATGAGGCATGGCTCTAGTAGACTATGCATTTACTCTGACTTTGCCATATATGTATTTGTTTGCCTAATATAGCCCCATACCATGAGGCGTGGCTCTCGTAGACTACGCATTTACCATGACTTTGCCATTTGTCTATCTGTTTGCCTAATGTAGCCCCCCGTACCATGAGGCGTGGCCCTAGCAGACTATGCATTCACCATGACTTTGCCATTCATGTATCTGTTTGCCTAATGTAACCTCGTACCATGAGGTGTGGCTCTTGTGGATTAGGCATTTACCCTGACTTTGCCATTCATGTATCTGTTTGCCTAATGTAGCCCCCGTACCATGAGGCGTGGCTTTAGTGGACTATGCATTTACTCTAACTTTGCCATTCATGTATCTGTTTGCCTAATGTAGCCCCGTACCATGAGGAGTGGCTTTAGTGGACTATGCATTTACTCTGACTTTGCCATTCATGTATCGGTTTGCCTAATGTAGCCCCCGTACCATGAGGCGTGGCTCTAGTAGAGTATGCATTTACTCTGACTTTACCATTCATGTATCTGTTTGCCTAATGTAGCCCCCGTACCATGAGGCGTGGCTTTAGTGGACTATGCATTTACTCTAACTTTGCCATTCATGTATCTGTTTGCCTAATGTAGCCCCCGTACCATGAGGAGTGGCTTTAGTGGACTATGCATTTACTCTGACTTTGCCATTCATGTATCGGTTTGCCTAATGTAGCCCCCGTACCATGAGGCGTGGCTCTAGTAGAGTATGCATTTACTCTGACTTTACCATTCATGTATCTGTTTGTCTAATGTAGCCCCCCGTACCATGAGGTGTGGATCTACTGGACTATGCATTTACCCTGACTTTGCCATTCATGTATCTGTTTCCCTAATGTAGCCCCTGTACCATGAGGCGTGGCTCTAGTAGACTATGCATTTACTCTGACATTGCCATATATGTATTTGTTTGCCTAATATAGCCCCATACCATGAGGCGTGGCTCTCGTAGACTACGCATTTACCATGACTTTGCCATTTGTCTATCTGTTTGCCTAATGTAGCCCCCGTACCATGAGGCGTGGCCCTAGCAGACTATGCATTCACCATGACTTTGCCATTCATGTATCTGTTTGCCTAATGTAGCCCCGTACCATGAGGCCTGGCTCTAGTAGACTATGCATTCACCATGACTTTGCCATTCATGTATCTGTTTGCCTAATTTAGCACCCGTACCATGAGGCATGGTTCTAGTAGAATATGCATTCACCCTGACTTTGCCATTCATGTATCTGTTTGCCTAATGTAGCCCCGTACCATAAGGCCTGGCTTTAGTAGACTATGCATTCACCATGACTTTGCCATTCATGTATCTGTTTGCCTAATGTAGCCCCCCGTACCATGAGGTGTGGATCTACTGGACTATGAATTTACCCTGACTTTGCCATTCATGTATCTGTTTCCCTAATGTAGCCCCTGTACCATGAGGCGTGGCTCTAGTAGACTATGCATTTACCCTGACTTTGCCATTCATGTGTCTGTTTTCCTAATGTAGCCCCTGTACAATGAGGCGTGGCTCTAGTAGACTATGCATTTACTCTGACTTTGCCATTCATGTATTTGTGTGCCTAATGTAACCCTGTACCATGAGGCGAGGCTCTAGTGGATTATGCATTTACCCTGACTTTGCCATTCATGAATCTGTTTGCCTATTGTAGCCCCCGTACCATGAGGCATGGCTCTATTAGACTATGCATTTAATCTGACTTTGTCATTCATGTATCTGTTTGCCTAATGTAGCCCCTGTACCATGAGGTGTGGCTTTAGTTGACTATGCATTTACTCTGACTTTGCCATTCATGTATCTGTTTGCCTAATGTAACCTCGTACCATGAGGTGTGGCTCTTGTGGATTAGGCATTTACCCTGACTTTGCCATTCATGTATCTGTTTGCCTAATGTAGCCCCCGTACCATGAGGCGTGGCTTTAGTGGACTATGCATTTACTCTAACTTTGCCATTCATGTATCTGTTTGCCTAATGTAGCCCCCGTACCATGAGGAGTGGCTTTAGTGGACTATGCATTTACTCTGACTTTGCCATTCATGTATCGGTTTGCCTAATGTAGCCCCCGTACCATGAGGCGTGGCTCTAGTAGAGTATGCATTTACTCTGACTTTACCATTCATGTATCTGTTTGCCTAATGTAGCCCCCGTACCATGAGGCGTGGCTTTAGTGGACTATGCATTTACTCTAACTTTGCCATTCATGTATCTGTTTGCCTAATGTAGCCCCCGTACCATGAGGAGTGGCTTTAGTGGACTATGCATTTACTCTGACTTTGCCATTCATGTATCGGTTTGCCTAATGTAGCCCCCGTACCATGAGGCGTGGCTCTAGTAGAGTATGCATTTACTCTGACTTTACCATTCATGTATCTGTTTGTCTAATGTAGCCCCCCGTACCATGAGGTGTGGATCTACTGGACTATGCATTTACCCTGACTTTGCCATTCATGTATCTGTTTCCCTAATGTAGCCCCTGTACCATGAGGCGTGGCTCTAGTAGACTATGCATTTACTCTGACATTGCCATATATGTATTTGTTTGCCTAATATAGCCCCATACCATGAGGCGTGGCTCTCGTAGACTACGCATTTACCATGACTTTGCCATTTGTCTATCTGTTTGCCTAATGTAGCCCCCGTACCATGAGGCGTGGCCCTAGCAGACTATGCATTCACCATGACTTTGCCATTCATGTATCTGTTTGCCTAATGTAGCCCCGTACCATGAGGCCTGGCTCTAGTAGACTATGCATTCACCATGACTTTGCCATTCATGTATCTGTTTGCCTAATTTAGCACCCGTACCATGAGGCATGGTTCTAGTAGAATATGCATTCACCCTGACTTTGCCATTCATGTATCTGTTTGCCTAATGTAGCCCCGTACCATAAGGCCTGGCTTTAGTAGACTATGCATTCACCATGACTTTGCCATTCATGTATCTGTTTGCCTAATGTAGCCCCCCGTACCATGAGGTGTGGATCTACTGGACTATGAATTTACCCTGACTTTGCCATTCATGTATCTGTTTCCCTAATGTAGCCCCTGTACCATGAGGCGTGGCTCTAGTAGACTATGCATTTACCCTGACTTTGCCATTCATGTGTCTGTTTTCCTAATGTAGCCCCTGTACAATGAGGCGTGGCTCTAGTAGACTATGCATTTACTCTGACTTTGCCATTCATGTATTTGTGTGCCTAATGTAACCCTGTACCATGAGGCGAGGCTCTAGTGGATTATGCATTTACCCTGACTTTGCCATTCATGAATCTGTTTGCCTATTGTAGCCCCCGTACCATGAGGCATGGCTCTATTAGACTATGCATTTAATCTGACTTTGTCATTCATGTATCTGTTTGCCTAATGTAGCCCCTGTACCATGAGGTGTGGCTTTAGTTGACTATGCATTTACTCTGACTTTGCCATTCATGTATCTGTTTGCCTAATGTAACCTCGTACCATGAGGTGTGGCTCTTGTGGATTAGGCATTTACCCTGACTTTGCCATTCATGTATCTGTTTGCCTAATGTAGCCCCCGTACCATGAGGCGTGGCTTTAGTGGACTATGCATTTACTCTAACTTTGCCATTCATGTATCTGTTTGCCTAATGTAGCCCCCGTACCATGAGGAGTGGCTTTAGTGGACTATGCATTTACTCTGACTTTGCCATTCATGTATCGGTTTGCCTAATGTAGCCCCCGTACCATGAGGCGTGGCTCTAGTAGAGTATGCATTTACTCTGACTTTACCATTCATGTATCTGTTTGCCTAATGTAGCCCCCGTACCATGAGGCGTGGCTTTAGTGGACTATGCATTTACTCTAACTTTGCCATTCATGTATCTGTTTGCCTAATGTAGCCCCCGTACCATGAGGAGTGGCTTTAGTGGACTATGCATTTACTCTGACTTTGCCATTCATGTATCGGTTTGCCTAATGTAGCCCCCGTACCATGAGGCGTGGCTCTAGTAGAGTATGCATTTACTCTGACTTTACCATTCATGTATCTTTTTGCCTAATGTAGCCACCCGTACCATGAGGTGTGGATCTACTGGACTATGCATTTACCCTGACTTTGCCATTCATGTATCTGTTTCCCTAATGTAGCCCCTGTACCATGAGGCATGGCTCTAGTAGACTATGCATTTACTCTGACTTTGCCATATATGTATTTGTTTGCCTAATATAGCCCCATACCATGAGGCGTGGCTCTCGTAGACTACGCATTTACCATGACTTTGCCATTTGTCTATCTGTTTGCCTAATGTAGCCCCCCGTACCATGAGGCGTGGCCCTAGCAGACTATGCATTCACCATGACTTTGCCATTCATGTATCTGTTTGCCTAATGTAACCTCGTACCATGAGGTGTGGCTCTTGTGGATTAGGCATTTACCCTGACTTTGCCATTCATGTATCTGTTTGCCTAATGTAGCCCCCGTACCATGAGGCGTGGCTTTAGTGGACTATGCATTTACTCTAACTTTGCCATTCATGTATCTGTTTGCCTAATGTAGCCCCGTACCATGAGGAGTGGCTTTAGTGGACTATGCATTTACTCTGACTTTGCCATTCATGTATCGGTTTGCCTAAAGTAGCCCCCGTACCATGAGGCGTGGCTCTAGTAGAGTATGCATTTACTCTGACTTTACCATTCATGTATCTGTTTGCCTAATGTAGCCCCCGTACCATGAGGCGTGGCTTTAGTGGACTATGCATTTACTCTAACTTTGCCATTCATGTATCTGTTTGCCTAATGTAGCCCCCGTACCATGAGGAGTGGCTTTAGTGGACTATGCATTTACTCTGACTTAGCCATTCATGTATCGGTTTGCCTAATGTAGCCCCCGTACCATGAGGCGTGGCTCTAGTAGAGTATGCATTTACTCTGACTTTACCATTCATGTATCTGTTTGTCTAATGTAGACCCCCGTACCATAAGGTGTGGATCTACTGGACTATGCATTTACCCTGACTTTGCCATTCATGTATCTGTTTCCCTAATGTAGCCCCTGTACCATGAGGCGTGGCTCTAGTAGACTATGCATTTACTCTGACATTGCCATATATGTATTTGTTTGCCTAATATAGCCCCATACCATGAGGCGTGGCTCTCGTAGACTACGCATTTACCATGACTTTGCCATTTGTCTATCTGTTTGCCTAATGTAGCCCCCGTACCATGAGGCGTGGCCCTAGCAGACTATGCATTCACCATGACTTTGCCATTCATGTATCTGTTTGCCTAATGTAGCCCCGTACCATGAGGCCTGGCTCTAGTAGACTATGCATTCACCATGACTTTGCCATTCATGTATCTGTTTGCCTAATTTAGCACCCGTACCATGAGGCATGGTTCTAGTAGAATATGCATTCACCCTGACTTTGCCATTCATGTATCTGTTTGCCTAATGTAGCCCCGTACCATAAGGCCTGGCTTTAGTAGACTATGCATTCACCATGACTTTGCCATTCATGTATCTGTTTGCCTAATGTAGCCCCCCGTACCATGAGGTGTGGATCTACTGGACTATGAATTTACCCTGACTTTGCCATTCATGTATCTGTTTCCCTAATGTAGCCCCTGTACCATGAGGCGTGGCTGTAGTAGACTATGCATTCACCATGGCTTTGCCATTCATGTATCTGTTTGCCTAATGTAGCCCTGTACCATAAGGCCTGGCTGTAGTAGACTATGCATTCACCATGACTTTGCCATTCATGTATCTGTTTGCCTAATGTAGCCCCCCGTACCATGAGGTGTGGATCTACTGGACTATGCATTTACCCTGACTTTGCCATTCATGTATCTGTTTCCCTAATGTAGCCCCTGTACCATGAGGCGTGGCTCTAGTAGACTATGCATTTACTCTGACTTTGCCATTCATGTATTTGTTTGCCTAATATAGCCCCATACCATGAGGCGTGGCTCTAGTAGACTACGCATTTACCCTGACTTTGCCATTTGTCTATCTGTTTGCCTAATGTAGCCCCCCGTACCATGAGGCATGGCCCTAGCAGACTTTGCATTCACCATGACTTTGCCATTCATGTATCTGTTTGCCTAATGTAGACCCGTACCATGAGGCCTGTCTCTAGTAGACTATGCATTCAACAGGACTTTGCCATTCATGTATCTGTTTGCCTAATTTAGCACCCGTACCATGAGGCCTGGCTCTAGTAGACTATGCATTCACCATGACTTTGCCATTCATGTATCTGTTTGCCTAATGTAGCCCCGTACCCTGAGGTGTGGCTCTAGTAGACTATGCATTTACCCTGACTTTGCCATTCATGTATCTGTTTTCCTAATGTAGCCCCTGTACAATGAGGTGTGGCTCTAGTAGACTATGCATTTACCCTGACTTTGCCATTGATGTATCTGTTTTCCTAATGTAGCCCCTGTACAATGAGACGTGGCTCTAGTAGACTATGCATTTACTCTAACTTTGCCATTCATGTATCTGTTTGCCTAATGTAGCCCCCGTACCATGAGGAGTGGCTTTAGTGGACTATGCATTTACTCTGACTTTGCCATTCATGTATCTGTTTGCCTAATGTAGCCCCCATACCATGAGGTGTGGCTCTAGTAGAGTATGCATTTACTCTGACTTTACCATTCATGTATCTGTTTGCCTAATGTAGCCGCCCGTACCATGAGGTGTGGATCTACTGGACTATGCATTTACCCTGACTTTGCCATTCATGTATCTGTTTCCCTAATGTAGCCCTGTACCATGAAGCGTGGCTCTAGTAGACTATGCGTTTACTCTGACTTTGCCATTCATGTCTTTGTTCGCCTAATATAGCCCCATACCATTAGGCGTGGCTCTAGTAGACTACGCATTTACCCTGACTTTGCCATTTGTCTATCTGTTTGCCTAATGTAGCCCCCCATACCATGAGGCGTGGCCCTAGTAGAGTATGCATTCACCATGACTTTGCCATTCATGTATCTGTTTGCCTAATGTAGCCCCGTACCATGAGGCTTGGCTCTAGTAGACTATGCATTCACCATGACTTTGCCATTCATGTATCTGTTTGCCTAATTTAGCACCCGTACCATGAGGCATGCTTCTAGTAGAATATGCATTCACCCTGACTTTGCCATTCATGTATCTGTTTGCCTAATGTAGCCCCGTACCATGAGGCCTGGCTCTAGAAGACTATGCATTCACCATCCCTTTGCCATTCATGTATCTGTTTGCCTAATGTAGCCCCCCGTACCATGAGGTGTGGATCTACTGGACTATGCATTTACCCTGACTTTGCCATTCATGTATCTGTTTCCCTAATGTAGCCCCTGTACCATGAGGCGTGGCTTTAGTAGACTATGCATTTACTCTGATTTTGCCATTCATGTATTTGTTTGCCTGATATAGCCCCATACCATGAGGTGTGGCTCTAGTAGACTACGCATTTACCCTGACTTTGCCATTTGTCTATCTGTTTGCCTAATGTAGCCCCCCGTACCATGAGGCGTGGCCCTAGCAGACTATGCATTCACCATGACTTTGCCATTCATGTATCTGTTTGCCTAATGTAGCCCCGTACCATGAGGCCTCTCTCTAGTAGACTATGCATTCACCATGACTTTGCCATTTATGTATCTGTTTGCCTAATGTAGCCCCGTACCATGAGGCATGGCTCTAGCGGACTATGCATTTACCCTGTCTTTGCTATTCATGTATATGTTTGCCTAATGTAGCCCCGTACCATGAGGCCTGGCTCTAGTAGACTATGCATTCACCATGACTTTGCCATTCATGTATCTGTTTTCCTAATGTAGCCCCGTACCATGAGGCATGGCTCTAGCGGACTATGCATTTACCCTGACTTTGCTATTCATGTATATGTTTGCCTAATGTAGCCCCTTACCATGAGGTGTGGCTCTAGTAGACTATGCATTTACCCTGACTTTGCCATTCATGTGTCTGTTTTCCTAATGTAGCCCCTGTACAATGAGGCGTGGCTCTAGTAGACTATGCATTTACTCTGACTTTGCCATTCATGTATTTGTGTGCCTAATGTAACCCCGTACCATGAGGCGAAGCTCTAGTGGATTATGCATTTACCCTGACTTTGCCATTCATGAATCTGTTTGCCTAATGTAGCCCCCGTACCATGAGGCATGGCTCTATTAGACTATGCATTTAATCTGACTTTGTCATTCATGTATCTGTTTGCCTAATGTAGCCCCTGTACCATGAGGTGTGGCTTTAGTGGACTATGCATTTGCTCTGACTTTGCCGTTCATGTATCTGTTTGCCTAATGTAACCTCGTACCATGAGACGTGGCTTTTGTGGATTAGGCATTTACCCTGACTTTGCCATTCATGTATCTGTTTGCCTAATGTAGCCCCCGTACCATGAGGCGTGGCTTTAGTGGACTATGCATTTACTCTAACTTTGCCATTCATGTATCTGTTTGCCTAATGTAGCCCCCGTACCATGAGGAGTGGCTTTAGTGGACTATGCATTTACTCTGACTTTGCCATTCATGTATCGGTTTGCCTAATGTAGCCCCCGTACCATGAGGTGTGGCTCTAGTAGAGTATGCATTTACTCTGACTTTACCATTCATGTATCTGTTTGCCTAATGTAGCCCCCATACCATGAGGTGTGGATCTACTGGACTATGCATTTACCCTGACTTTGCCATTCATGTATCTGTTTCCCTAATGTAGCCCCTGTACCATGAGGCGTGGCTCTAGTAGACTATGCATTTACTCTGACTTTGCCATTCATGTATTTGTTTGCCTAATATAGCCCCATACCATGAGGCGTGGCTCTAGTAGACTACGCATTTACCCTGACTTTGCCATTTGTCTATCTGTTTGCCTAATGTAGCCCCCCGTACCATGAGGCATGGCCCTAGCAGACTTTGCATTCACCATGACTTTGCCATTCATGTATCTGTTTGCCTAATGTAGACCCGTACCATGAGGCCTGTCTCTAGTAGACTATGCATTTAACAGGACTTTGCCATTCATGTATCTGTTTGCCTAATTTAGCACCCGTACCATGAGGCCTGGCTCTAGTAGACTATGCATTCACCATGACTTTGCCATTCATGTATCTGTTTGCCTAATGTAGCCCCGTACCCTGAGGTGTGGCTCTAGTAGACTATGCATTTACCCTGACTTTGCCATTCATGTATCTGTTTTCCTAATGTAGCCCCTGTACAATGAGGTGTGGCTCTAGTAGACTATGCATTTACCCTGACTTTGCCATTGATGTATCTGTTTTCCTAATGTAGCCCCTGTACAATGAGACGTGGCTCTAGTAGACTATGCATTTACTCTAACTTTGCCATTCATGTATCTGTTTGCCTAATGTAGCCCCCGTACCATGAGGAGTGGCTTTAGTGGACTATGCATTTACTCTGACTTTGCCATTCATGTATCTGTTTGCCTAATGTAGCCCCCATACCATGAGGTGTGGCTCTAGTAGAGTATGCATTTACTCTGACTTTACCATTCATGTATCTGTTTGCCTAATGTAGCCCCCCGTACCATGAGGTGTGGATCTACTGGACTATGCATTTACCCTGACTTTGCCATTCATGTATCTGTTTCCCTAATGTAGCCCTGTACCATGAAGTGTGGCTCTAGTAGACTATGCGTTTACTCTGAATTTGCCATTCATGTATTTGTTCGCCTAATATAGCCCCATACCATGAGGCGTGGCCCTAGTAGCGTATGCATTCACCATGACTTTGCCATTCATGTATCTGTTTGCCTAATGTAGCCCCGTACCATGAGGCCTGGCTCTAGTAGACTATGCATTCACCATGACTTTGCCATTCATGTATCTGTTTGCCTAATTTAGCACCCGTACCATGAGGCATGGTTCTAGTAGAATATGCATTCACCCTGACTTTGCCATTCATGTATCTGTTTGCCTAATGTAGCCCCGTACCATGAGGCCTGGCTCTAGAAGACTATGCATTCACCATGCCTTTGCCATTCATGTATCTGTTTGCCTAATGTAGCCCCCCGTACCATGAGGTGTGGATCTACTGGACTATGCATTTACCCTGACTTTGCCATTCATGTATCTGTTTCCCTAATGTAGCCCCTGTACCATGAGGCGTGGCTTTAGTAGACTATGCATTTACTCTGATTTTGCCATTCATGTATTTGTTTGCCTGATATAGCCCCATACCATGAGGTGTGGCTCTAGTAGACTACGCATTTACCCTGACTTTGCCATTTGTCTATCTGTTTGCCTAATGTAGCCCCCCGTACCATGAGGCGTGGCCCTAGCAGACTATGCATTCACCATGACTTTGCCATTCATGTATCTGTTTGCCTAATGTAGCCCCGTACCATGAGGCCTCTCTATAGTAGACTATGCATTCACCATGACATTGCCATTTATGTATCTGTTTGCCTAATGTAGCCCCTTACCATGAGGCATGGCTCTAGCGGACTATGCATTTACCCTGTCTTTGCTATTCATGTATATGTTTGCCTAATGTAGCCCCGTACCATGAGGCCTGGCTCTAGTAGACTATGCATTCACCATGACTTTGCCATTCATGTATCTGTTTTCCTAATGTAGCCCCGTACCATGAGGCATGGCTCTAGCGGACTATGCATTTACCCTGACTTTGCTATTCATGTATATGTTTGCCTAATGTAGCCCCGTACCATGAGGTGTGGCTCTAGTAGACTATGCATTTACCCTGACTTTGCCATTCATGTGTCTGTTTTCCTAATGTAGCCCCTGTACAATGAGGCGTGGCTCTAGTAGACTATGCATTTACTCTGACTTTGCCATTCATGTATTTGTGTGCCTAATGTAACCGCGTACCATGAGGCGAAGCTCTAGTGGATTATGCATTTACCCTGACTTTGCCATTCATGAATCTGTTTGCCTAATGTAGCCCCCGTACCATGAGGCATGGCTCTATTAGACTATGCATTTAATCTGACTTTGTCATTCATGTATCTGTTTGCCTAATGTAGCCCCTGTACCATGAGGTGTGGCTTTAGTGGACTATGCATTTGCTCTGACTTTGCCGTTCATGTATCTGTTTGCCTAATGTAACCTCGTACCATGAGACGTGGCTTATGTGGATTAGGCATTTACCCTGACTTTGCCATTCATGTATCTGTTTGCCTAATGTAGCCCCCGTACCATGAGGCGTGGCTTTAGTGGACTATGCATTTACTCTAACTTTGCCATTCATGTATCTGTTTGCCTAATGTAGCCCCCGTACCATGAGGAGTGGCTTTAGTGGACTATGCATTTACTCTGACTTTGCCATTCATGTATCGGTTTGCCTAATGTAGCCCCCGTACCATGAGGTGTGGCTCTAGTAGAGTATGCATTTACTCTGACTTTACCATTCATGTATCTGTTTGCCTAATGTAGCCCCCATACCATGAGGTGTGGATCTACTGGACTATGCATTTACCCTGACTTTGTCATTCATGTATCTGTTTCCCTAATGTAGCCCCTGTACCATGAGGCGTGGCTGTAGTAGACTATGCATTTACTCTGACTTTGCTATTCATGTATTTGTTTGCCTAATATAGCCCCATACCATGAGGCGTGGCTCTAGTAGACTACGCATTTACCCTGACTTTGCCATTTGTCTATCTGTTTGCCTAATGTAGCCCCCCGTACCATGAGGCGTGGCCCTAGCAGACTATGCATTCACCATGACTTTGCCATTCATGTATCTGTTTGCCTAATTTAGCACCCGTACCATGAGGCATGGTTCTAGTAGAATATGCGTTCACCCTGACTTTGCCATTCATGTATCTGTTTGCCTAAAGTAGCCCCGTACCATCAGGCCTGGCTCTAGTAGACTATGCATTCACCATGACTTTGCCATTCATGTATCTGTTTCCCTAATGTAGCCCCGTACCATGAGGCATGGCTCTAGCGGACTATGCATTTACCCTGACTTTGCTATTCATGTATATGTTTGCCTAATGTAGCCCCGTACCATGAGGTGTGGCTCTAGTATACTATGCATTTACCCTGACTTTGCCATTCATGTATCTGTTTTCCTGATGTAGCCCCTGTACAATGAGGCGTGGCTCTAGTAGACTATGCATTTACTCTGACTTTGCTATTCATGTATTTGTGTGGCTAATGTAACCCCGACCATAAGGCGAGGCTCTAGTGGATTATGCATTTACCCTGACTTTGCCATTCATGAATCTGTTTGCCTAATGTAGCCCCCGTACAATGAGGCATGGCTCTATTAGACTATGCATTTAATCTGACTTTGTCATTCATGTATCTGTTTGCCTAATGTAGCCCCTGTACCATGATGCGTGGCTTTAGTGGACTATGCATTTACTCTAACTTTGCCATTCATGTATCTGTTTGCCTAATGTAGCCCCTGTACCATGAGGAGTGGCTTTAGTGGACTATGCATTTACTCTGACTTTACCATTCATGTAACTGTTTGCCTAATGTAGCCCCCCGTACCATGAGGTGTGGATCTACTGGACTATGCATTTACCCTGACTTTGCCATTCATGTATCTGTTTCCCTAATGTAGCCCCTGTACCATGAAGCATGGCTCTAGTAGACTATGCATTTACTCTGACTTTGCCATTCATGTATTTGTTCGCCTAATATAGCCCCATACCATGAGGCGTGGCTCTAGTAGACTACGCATTTACCCTGACTTTGCCATTTGTCTATCTGTTTGCCTAATGTAGCCCCCCGTACCATGAGGCGTGGCCCTAGCAGACTATGCATTCACCATAACTTTGCCATTCATGTATCTGTTTGCCTAATGTAGCCCCGTACCATGAGGCCTGGCTCTAGTAGACTATGCATTCACCATGACTTTGCCATTCATGTATCTGTTTGCCTAATTTAGCACCCGTACCATGAGGCATGGTTCTAGTAGAATATGCATTCACCCTGACTTTGCCATTCATGTATCTGTTTGCCTAATGTAGCCCCATACCATGAGGCCTGGCTCTAGTAGACTATGCATTCACCATGACTTTGCCATTCATGTATCTGTTTTCCTAATGTAGCCCCTGTACCATGAGGCATGGCTCTAGAGGACTATGCATTTACCCTGACTTTGCTATTCATGTAGATGTTTGCCTAATGTAGCCCCGTACCATGAGGTGTGGCTCTAGTAGTCTATGCATTTACCCTGACTTTGCCATTCATGTATCTGTTTTCCTAATGTAGCCCCTGTACAATGAGGCGTGGCTCTAGTAGACTATGCATTTACTCTGACTTTGCCATTCATGTATTTGTGTGCCTAATCTAACCCCGTACCATGAGGCGAGGCACTAGTGGATTATGCATTTACCCTGACTTTGCCATTCATGAATCTGTTTGCCTAATGTAGCCCCCGTACCATGAGGCATGGCTCTATTAGACTATGCATTTAATCTGACTTTGTCATTCATGTATCTGTTTGCCTAATGTAACCTCGTACCATGAGGCTTAGCTCTAGTAGACTATGCATTTACCCTGACTTTGATATGATATGATATGATATGGTATTTGTAACGCGCCTATACACATGTGTTTCAAGGCGCGTTTGCCATTCATGTATCTGTTTGCCTAATGTAGCCCCTGTACCATGAGGCATGGCTTTATTAGACTATGCATTTACTCTGACTTTGTCATTCATGTATCTGTTTGCCTAATGTAACCCCGTACCATGAGGCGTGGCTCTAGTAGACTATGCATTTACTCTGACTTTGCCATTCATGTATGTTTGCCTAATGTAGCCCCCTTACCATGAGGTGTGTATCTAGTGGACTATACTTTTACCATGACTTTGCCATTCATCTATCTGTTTTCCTAATGTAGCCACCTGTACAATAAGGCGTGGCTATAGTAGACTATGCATTTACCCTGACGTTGCCATTCATGTATCTGTTTGCCTAATGTAGCCCCCCTTACCATGAGGTGTGGATCTAGTGGACTATACATTTACACTGACTTTGCCAGTCATCTATCTGTTTTCCTAATGTAGCCCCCCGTACCATGAGGTGTGGCTCTAGTGGATTATGCATTTACCCTGACTTTGCCATTCATGTATCTGTTTGCCTAATGTCGCCCCCGTACATGAGGAGTGACTTTAGTGGACTATGCATTTACTATAACTTTGCCATTTATGTATCTGTTTGCCTAATGTAGCCCATGTACCATGAGGCATGGCTTTAGTGGACTATGCATTTACTCTGACTTTGCCATTCATGTATCTGTTTGCCTAATGTAGCCCCGTACCATGAGGCGTGGCTCTAGTAGACTACACATTCACCCTGACTTTGCCATTCATGTATCTGTTTGCCTAATGTAACCCCCGTACCATAAGTAGTGTCTCTAGCAGACTATGCATTTACCCTGACTTTGCCATTCATGTATCTGTTTGCCTAATGTAGCCCCCGTACCATGAGGCGTGGCTCTAGTAGACTATGCATTTACTCTGACTTTACCACTCATGTACCTGTTTGCCTAATGTAGCTCCCCATATCATGATGTGTGGATCTACTGGACTATGCATTTACCCTGACTTTGCCATTCATGTATCTGTTTTCCTAATGTAGCCCCTGTACCATGAGGCGTGGCTCTAGTAGACTATGCATTTACTGTGACTTTGCCATTCATGCGTTTGTTTGCCTAATATAGCCCCGTACCATGAGGCGTGGCTCTAGTAGACTATGCATTTACCCTGACTTTGTCATTTGTCTATCTCTTTGCCTAATGTAGCCCCCCGTACCATGAGGCGTAACCCTAGCAGACTATGCATTCACCATGACTTTGCTATTCATGTATCTGTTTGCCTAATGTAGCCCCGTAACATAAGGCCTGGCTCCAGTAGACTATGCATTCACACTGACTTTGCTATTCATGTATCTGTTTGCCTAATGTAACCCCTCGTACCATGAGACGTGGTTCTAGTAGAATATACATTCACCCTGACTTTGCCATTCATGTATCTGTTTGGCTAATTTAGCGTTCGTACCATGAGGCATGGTTCTAGTAGAATATGCATTCACCCTGACTTTGCCATTCATGTATCTGTTTGCCTAATGTAACCTCCTGTAACATGATGCGCGGTTCTGGTAGACTATGCATTCACCCTGACTTTGCCATTCATGTATTGGTTTGCCTTATATAGCCCCGTACCATGAGGCGTGGCTCTAGCAGACTATGCATTCACCCTGACTTTGCCATTTATGGATCTGTTTGCCTAATGTAGCCCTGTCCCATGAGGTGTGGCTCTAGTAGACTATGCATTTACCCTGACTTTGCCATTCATGTATCTGTTTTCCTAATGTAGCCCCCGTACCATGAGGCGTGGCTCTAGTAGACTATGCATTTACTCTGACTTTACCATTCATGTATTTGTTTGCCTAATGTAACCCCGTACCATGAGGCGAGGCTTTAGTGGATTATGCATTTACCCTGACTTTGCCATTCATGTATCTGTTTGCCTAATGTAGTCCCGTACCATGAGGCATGGCTGTATTAACTATGCATTTAATCTGACTTTGTCATTCATGTATCTTTTTGCCTAATGTAACCTCGTACCATGAGGCGTAGCTCTAGTAGACTATGCATTTACACTGACGTTGCCATTCATGTATCTGTTTGCCTAATGTAGCCCGTGTACCATGAGGCATGTCTTTATTAGACTATGCATTTACTCTGACTTTGTCATTCATGTATCTGTTTGCCTAATGTAACCCCGTACAATGAGGCGTGTCTCTAGTAGACTATGCATTTACTCTGACTTTGCCATTCATGTATCTGTTTGCCTAATGTAACCCCGTACCATGAGGCGAGGCTTTAGTGGATTATGCATTTACCCTGACGTTGCCATTCATGTATCTGTTTGCTAATGTAACCCCCGTACCATGAGGAGTTGCTCTAGTAGACTATGCATTTACTCTGACTTTGTCATTCATGTATTTGTTTGCCTAATGTAACCCCGTAACATGAGGCGTAGCTCTATTAGACTATGCATTTACCCTGACGTTGCCATTCATGTATCTGTTTGCCTAATGTAGCCCCTGTACCATGAGGCATGGCTTTATTAGACTATGCATTTACTCTGACTTTGTCTTTCATGTATCTGTTTGCCTAATGTAACCCCGTACCATGAGGCATAACTCTAGTAGACTATGCATTTACCCTGATGTTGCCATTCATGTATCTGTTTGACTAATGTAGCCCCATACCATGAGGCGTGGCTCTAGGGGACTATGTATTTACCGTGACTTTGCCATTCATGTATCCGTTATGCCCTGTACCATGAGACGTGGCTCTAGCAGACTATGGGCCTCATCACGACCCAGGCGGTAAGTTACCGCCTGGGCCGTGACTTTACCACCATGGCGTAAACTACGTTTACGTTTACGCCATGGTGGTTGGCGGACTTACCGCCCCATTCCGACCTTGGTGGGGCGGTAAGTCCCCAATCCCCATTTACCCTTCCCCATTCCCATTTTTGCCCCATAGGGCATAATGGGAGTGGGGAAGGCGTTAATTACGCCACCGTAAATTACGGTGGCGTAATTAACTCCATGGTCCCTTAGCGCCATGGATTTTAACACCTGCTAAAAGCAGGTGTTAAATCCGCCATGGCGCTAAGGGACCTCGTACTCAGGCGGTAAGGGTCGGCGCTGTTTACGGCGCCGTAAACCCCTTACCGCCTGGGTCGTAATGAGGCCCTATGTATTTACACTGACTTTGCCATTCATGTATCTGTTTACCAAATGTAGCCCCCGTACCATGAGGCATTGCTCTAGTAGACTATACATTTACCCTGATGTTGCCATTCATGTATCTGTTTGACTAATGTAGCCCCGTACCATGAGGCGTGGCTTTAGCGGACTCTGCATTTACCCTGACTTTGACATTCATGTATGTTTGCCTAATGTAGCCCCTGTACCATGAGGCATGGCTTTATTAGACTATGCATTTACTCTGACTTTGTCATTCATGTATCTGTTTGCCTAATGTAACCGGTATCATGAGGCGTGGCTCTAGTAGACTATGCATTTACTCTGACTTTGCCATTCATGTATCTGTTTGCCTAATGTAGCCCCCCTTACCATGAGGTGTGGATCTAGTGGACTATACATTTACCCTGACTTTGTCATTCATCTATCTGTTTTCCTAATGTAGCCCCCGTACAATGAGGCGCGGCTCTAGTAGACTATGCATTTACCCTGACGTTGCCATTCATGTATCTGTTTGCCTAATGTAGCCCCTGTACCATGAGGCATGGCGTTATTAGACTATGCATTTACTCTGACTTTGTCTTTCATGTATCTGTTTGCCTGATGTAACCCCGTACCATGAGGCATAACTCTAGTAGACTATGCATTTACCCTGATGTTGCCATTCATGTATCTGTTTGACTAATGTAGCCCCATACCATGAGGCGTGGCTCTAGCGGACTATGCATTTACCCTGACTTTGACATTCATGTATGTTTGCCTAATGTATCCCCGTACCATGAGGTGTGGCTCTAGGGGACTATGTATTTACCGTGACTTTGCCATTCATGTATCCGTTAGCCCCTGTACCATGAGACGTGGCTCTAGCAGACTATGTATTTACACTGACTTTGCCATTCATGTATCTGTTTACCAAATGTAGCCCCATACCATGAGGCGTTGCTCTAGTAGACTATGCTTTTACCCTGACTTTGCCATTCATGTATCTGTTTTCCTAAAGTAGCCCCTGTACCATGAGGCATGGCTCTAGTAGACTATGCATTTACTCTGACTTTGCCATTCATGTATTTGTTTGCCTAATATAGCCCTGTACCATGAGGCGTGGCTCTAGCAGACTATGCATTTACCCTGACTTTGCCATTCGTCTATCTGTTTGCCTAATGTAGCCCCCCATACCATGAGGCGTGGCCCTAGCAGACTATGCATTCACCATGACTTTGCCATTCATGTATCTGTTTGCCTAATGTAGCCCCGTACCATGAGGCCTGGCTTTAGTAGACTATGCATTCACCCTGACTTTGGCATTCATGTATCTGTTTGCCTAATGTAGCCCCCGGACCATGAGACGTGGTTCTAGTAGACTGAACATTCACCCTGACTTTGCCATTCATGTATCTGTTTGCCTAATTTAGCCCCCTTACCATGAGGCATGGTTCTAGTAGAATATGCATTCACCCTGACTTTGCCATTCATCTATCTGTTTTCCTAATGTAACCCCTGTACCATGAGGCATGGCTCTAGTAGACTATGCATTTACTTTGACTTTGCCATTCATGTATTTGTTTGCCTAATATAGCCCCATACCATGAGGCGTGGCTCTAGTAGACTACGCATTTACCCTGACTTTGCCATTTATCTATCTGTTTGCCTAATGTAGCACCCGTACCATGAGGCATGGTTCTAGTAGAATATGCATTCAACCTGACTTTGCCATTCATGTATCTGTTTGCCTAATGTAGCCCCGTACCATGAGGCCTGGCTCTAGTAGACTATGCATTCACCATGACTTTGCCATTCATGTATCTGTTTACCTAATGTAGCCCCGTACCATGAGGCATGGCTCTAGCGGACTATGCATTTACCCTGACTTTGCTATTCATGTATATGTTTGCCTAATGTAGCCCCGTACCATGAGGTGTGGCTCTAGTAGACTATGCATTTACCCTGACTTTGCCATTCATGTATCTGTTTTCCTAATGTAGCCCCTGTACAATGAGGTGTGGCTCTAGTAGACTATGCATTTACTCTGACTTTGCCATTCCTGTATTTGTGTGCCTAATGTAACCCCGTACCATGAGGCGAGGCTCTAGTGGATTATGCATTTACCCTGACTTTGCCATTCATGAATCTGTTTGCCTAATGTAGCCCCCGTACCATGAGGCATGGCTCTATTAGACTATGCATTTAATCTGACTTTGTCATTCATGTATCTGTTTGCCTAATGTAGCCCCTGTACCATGAGGTGTGGCTTTAGTTGACTATGCATTTACTCTGACTTTGCCATTCATGTATCTGTTTGCCTAATGTAACCTCGTACCATGAGGCGTGGCTCTTGTGGATTAGGCATTTACCCTGACTTTGCCATTCATGTATCTGTTTGCCTAATGTAGCCCCCGTACCATGAGGCGTGGCTTTAGTGCACTATGCATTTACTCTAACTTTGCCATTCATGTATCTGTTTGCCTAATGTAGCCCCCGTACCATGAGGAGTGGCTTTAGTGGACTATGCATTTACTCTGACTTTGCCATTCATGTATCGGTTTGCCTAATGTAGCCCCCGTACCATGAGGCGTGGCTCTAGTAGAGTATGCATTTACTCTGACTTTACCATTCATGTATCTGTTTGCCTAATGTAGCCCCCGTACCATGAGGCGTGGCTTTAGTGGACTATGCATTTACTCTAACTTTGCCATTCATGTATCGGTTTGCCTAATGTAGCCCCCGTACCATGAGGAGTGGCTTTAGTGGGCTATGCATTTACTCTGACTTTGCCATTCATGTATCGGTTTGCCTAATGTAGCCCCCGTACCATGAGGCGTGGCTCTAGTAGAGTATGCATTTACTCTGACTTTACCATTCATGTATCTGTTTGCCTAATGTAGCCTCCCGTACCATGAGGTGTGGATCTACTGGACTATGCATTTACCCTGACTTTGCCATTCATGTATCTGTTTCCCTAATGTAGCCCCTGTACCATGAGGCATGGCTCTAGTAGACTATGCATTTACTCTGACTTTGCCATTCATGTATCTGTTTGCCTAATGTAGCCCCGTACCATGAGGCCTGGCTCTAGTAGACTATGCATTCATCATGACTTTGCCATTCATGTATCTGTTTGCCTAATTTAGCACCCGTACCATGAGGCATGGTTCTAGTAGAATATGCATTCACCCTGACTTTGCCATTCATGTATCTGTTTGCCTAATGTAGCCCTGTACCATAAGGCCTGGCTGTAGTAGACTATGCATTCACCATGACTTTGCCATTCATGTATCTGTTTGCCTAATGTAGCCCCCCGTACCATGAGGTGTGCATCTACTGGACTATGCATTTACCCTGACTTTGCCATTCATGTATCTGTTTCCCTAATGTAGCCCCTGTACCATGAGGCGTGGCTGTAGTAGACTATGCATTCACCATGACTTTGCCATTCATGTATCTGTTTGCCTAATGTAGCCCCGTACCATAAGGCCTGGCTGTAGTAGACTATGCATTCACCATGACTTTGCCATTCATGTATCTGTTTGCCTAATGTAGCCCCCCGTACCATGAGGTGTGGATCTACTGGACTATGCATTTACCCTGACTTTGCCATTCATGTATCTGTTTCCCTAATGTAGCCCCTGTACCATGAGGCGTGGCTCTAGTAGACTATGCATTTACTCTGACTTTGCCATTCATGTATTTGTTTGCCTAATATAGCCCCATACCATGAGGCGTGGCTCTAGTAGACTACGCATTTACCCTGACTTTGCCATTTGTCTATCTGTTTGCCTAATGTAGCCCCCCGTACCATGAGGCGTGGCCCTAGCAGACTTTGCATTCACCATGACTTTGCCAATCATGTATCTGTTTGCCTAATGTAGACCCGTACCATGAGGCCTGTCTCTAGTAGACTATGCATTCAACAGGACTTTGCCATTCATGTATCTGTTTGCCTAATTTAGCACCCGTACCATGAGGCCTGGCTCTAGTAGACTATGCATTCACCATGACTTTGCCATTCATGTATCTGTTTGCCTAATGTAGCCCCGTGGCCTGAGGTGTGGCTCTAGTAGACTATGCATTTACCCTGACTTTGCCATTCATGTATCTGTTTTCCTAATGTTGCCCCTGTACAATGAGGTGTGGCTCTAGTAGACTATGCATTTACCCTGACTTTGTCATTGATGTATCTGTTTTCCTAATGTAGCCCCTGTACAATGAGACGTGGCTCTAGTAGTCTATGCATTTACTCTAACTTTGCCATTCATGTATCTGTTTGCCTAATGTAGCCCCCGTACCATGAGGAGTGGCTTTAGTGGACTATGCATTTACTCTGACTTTGCCATTCATGTATCTGTTTGCCTAATGTAGCCCCCATACCATGAGGCGTGGCTCTAGTAGAGTATGCATTTACTCTGACTTTACCATTCATGTATCTGTTTGCCTAATGTAGCCCCCCGTACCATGAGGTGTGGATCTACTGGACTATGCATTTACCCTGACTTTGCCATTCATGTATCTGTTTCCCTAATGTAACCCCTGTACCATGAAGCGTGGCTCTAGTAGACTATGCGTTTACTCTGACTTTGCCATTCATGTATTTGTTTGCCTAATATAGCCCCATACCATGAGGCGTGGCTCTAGTAGACTATGCATTTACCCTGACTTTGCCATTTGTCTATCTGTTTGCCTAATGTAGCCCCCCGTACCATGAGGCGTGGCCCTAGCAGACTAGGCATTCACCATGACTTTGCCATTCATGTATCTGTTTGCCTAATGTAGCCCCGTACCATGAGGCCTGGCTCTAGTAGACTATGCATTCACCATGACTTTGCCATTCATGTATTTGTTTGCCTAATATAGCCCCATACCATGAGGGGTGGCTCTAGTAGACTACGCATTTACCCTGACTTTGCCATTTGTCTATCTGTTTGCCTAATGTAGCCCCCCGTACCATGAGGCGTGGCCCTAGCAGACTTTGCATTCACCATGACTTTGCCATTCATGTATCTGTTTGCCTAATGTAGACCCGTACCATGAGGCCTGTCTCTAGTAGACTATGGCCCTCATTACGACACTGGCGGAATTCGGAAAACGATGGCGGAAATGCAATACCGCCATCGAATAGCGCTCGGTGCGACTATGACCCGTCACCGCAAAGTACGAAGCCATTAGCGACACCGTAGTGAACGCCAACGCTAACTGCACCAAGCACGCGCGCGCGCGCCATGCCAAACCGTAAACACCACCATGGCGCAAGGGTACGCTAATTCCGACCCTAGCGGACATGTACCTAACGCCATCAAGCATGGCGGAATGTACCATTCCGCCATGGTGAGAAGTACGGCATCGCGAATCAACCGTAAACGGCCCCACTGAGTGCCTGTACACCGCTCCCTGCCCACAAAGTACAACTCCCCGTAGGTGCAATGAAGTCAATGCAACCATTGAAACGTACAAGTCACCCATGCATGCCAACGAACAAATGAAACACAAGAGGGGCCAATGGGAGCTGCAGGGCACAGATGGCACGAATACAGAAGCCATCCCAATGGACATGACCACAGTCCCCCACCAAGAAACGCACGCAAACACAGGCACCTGTGACCAGCAATATTCCGAAAATCACATCATTCCACCAGTCCACCTGGCTGACCGGCATCTGTTACACAAAACCCAATCCCCCGCCCCTGAGC
This sequence comes from Ambystoma mexicanum, assembly GCF_040938575.1. Lineage (NCBI taxonomy): Eukaryota > Metazoa > Chordata > Amphibia > Caudata > Ambystomatidae > Ambystoma > Ambystoma mexicanum. The sequence continues at coordinate 232,840,369 of NC_090940.1, read as the reverse complement.
ATGACAACATTCAAACAGTCATATTGGCAGCCCCCATCCCTGACCTCACGGGCTTCGTAGGCAAACGCGCCCAGTACAGTACCACGCAACTAAACTCCGAAGCTGGAACCCAATGCAGATCTCCTCACAATACATCGCTCCCCAAATAGGAATATGCCACATCACTTGCAAAGAAGAACGCTACACGGGCCAAATCAGAATAGAAATTTAATGCACAACAAAATCACCAAGCCCATACAGCCATCAGGCCATGAACTCCAAAACACATTTCACCATTGTGGGCTGCATCCGCAAGAAATGACCAGCCACTACTTGTGTGACGCCCTGTTCCATCATGGTACACAGAGCCACATTCACGTACGAAAAGGCAACATGGAAGCGCACAGAACCGCAGGGCCGTCCCAATGGGGAGGCACTAGTCCAGCTGAAAGGCCGAAATGTTGCTCCGAGCCACCAGTACTGCGTAAGAGCATGTGGCCCATTGGCGATCGTCCCATAAGATCGTAATGCTGCTCCACTGATTAACACGAAGCAGCAGGTGTCGGGAGTAAAACCCATCTGCAGGAGTGGCATACAGATGGCAGTGGCAAAAGGGGAGGAGATACCTGTCAACCAAAAGAAAAGAAAAAGAACAGAATGGCCATCAGAACTACATTCGAAAAACTCACTTCAATGATCACACTAAATCCACAGCCATATGCATGCTAGCCCACTCCAAAGGTTCATCATCACCCAAAAACCACATGCGACTCATAACTATCTATATCGAGGTGTAAACACCATCACAAACGAGTGTACCTGTGCATGCGTCTGTCAAAACAGAATCCATCAGATGGGATTGGTAACGTGCATGGACACAAGTGTCTGAGGGCGCGTAGAGACAGGGAGGGCTCAACAAGGCCAGATAGACGATGGTCCCACTATGGCAGCCCTGCATCACATAGCGTAGGGGAGGCGGATAGATTCCAAGAAGCCCTGTACATGGCAAACTCTGTATCAAATCACCTGCCCATGCATCCATTCATCATTCCCTCATCCCGGGATTAAAACGCCTGAATATTTACTCACATAACTTTAGAAATATCCATTGAGTCTGTGCGTTATGCAGCCTGCAAAATCCACAGTGCCCCAGCCCGTAATTCCAGTGTAGTGAAGTAACATGTATTTGGGAACATCCGGCCTCATCGCCCACGTCGCTATTGCGCATCCCAAACCATTCATATCAATCATTGCATCCTCGCCATGGCCCCTGTCTCAAGGACATTGAACAATAGAACGTTATATTTGCAGTCAGACCTGTGGGCATTTCCTCGCCGCTAGCTGAAAACCGAAAGCGCCGCCCTTCGAATTCCTCATTTGCAACATCACGTCGAAGAGGCATCTGTGGCCGTTTGAAATCACTAATTAATCCATCGAGTGTGGCTGTGTGTGAAAATGGCAACTGCCTTCACCCACAAATGGGACGCCCCGCCCGTCGTTGCAACTCGGTACAGTGATGCATGAGGGTCCACCGTTACTCGAGTACTACGTTCCACTGACCCTTCACAAGTCTGTTCGCGACTGCACAGATAGTATGGGAAACAATGGGACCACAGCAGAATGAACATATCAACCAATGTTACACGGCCATCGGGTACAAATACATGATTGCAATAGCAAGATGCCATTCCTCGAATTGCAGCGTTGTGTGCGGGACGTGCTCGGCCAAAGGGGAGAGCAGTTTGCACAGGTGGAATGAATCACCACAGGTGGAGGCCATACAGCCTGAAAACACATAAATTGCACAGCCAGTCTCCTCCCACAACCACACCGAAATGCTACCGGCAGGACTCGCGATGTTGGCCCTGGGGGACATGATAGCACTGCAAGTACTCCAACTGCAAGAAGAAGACGAACACCAACTACAACCGGCCGCACGGAGGAGACGCAGGAGGAGGAGGAGGGCAAGGCAGGGCCAGCAAGGGCCGCCAGCACAGCCACTACCACCACGCAGGCAGCCCGCAATCCCACGCCTCTGAGCACATCCGTTCAACCTCACTGATGAGCAGATCCACACCCTCTACCGTCTGGACCGGGACACCATAGCCGCCATTGTGGACATGACACAGGCTGACCTTGTCAGCATGATAGATAGCCCAACCGCCATCCCACCCCTACTGAAGGTGGTGTCTGTACTACACTTCCTGGCCACAGGCACCTACCAGCACACAGTCGGACAGTTGCATGGCATCTCACAGCCACTGTTCTCACGGACACTATTGCAAGTGCTCGATGTCCTCCTGAAGCACGCAGACGACTACATCTCCCTACCACGCTCGGAGCAGGAAATTACCAACACAAAAGTGGGATTCCATGCACTTGCCGGCATACGGGTTGCATTGGTGCCATCGACTGCACCCATGTGGAATTGGTCGTCCCACATGCCATGGAGGCCCAGTACCGCAACCGAAAACAATTTCATTCTCTGAATGTACAAATGGTGTGTGACTCCAACAGGATCATTACACATTGTTGTGCCCGATTCCCTGGATCAACCCATGATTCTATGGTCTTGAGGAACTCTACAATACCACGCTACATGGAGCGACACGCAGGGAACAGATCCTGGCTACTCGGTGAGTCTCATTACATGCATGATAATGTGGGGTATGTGATTCGGCAATGACCTGGCAGGAAGGGGGGTGGGGTGTGCGTACGTAGCAATGGCATTCCACATCATACGTTTATCGTCCACATACAGGTGATGCTGGATATCCACTGAAGAGATGGCTCCTCACACCAGTCCGGAACCCACGGGACCAGCATGAGGAGGACTACAACCATGCCCACTCACGTACCCGTGTAGTCATTGAACAGGCATTCGGCCTACTGAAGGGTCGTTTCCGCTGCATCAGCAGGTCTGGCGGGGCACTCCTGTACCGCCATGTGAAGGTTGCAAAGATGGTGATGGCATGTGTCATGCTCCACAACATGTGCGTACGTAGAAATGTGCCCATGCCCCCTGACGCAGAACTGCAAGCACCTGATGATGGTCATGATGAGGGTGGGGATGTGGCAGCACCTCAAGGAGTCTGCGAGGCACCGGAGGGCCGTGACATTCGTCAGCATCTCATTGATGTATGCTTCTAGCACTCACGCCTGGTGGCTGATACATGGACACGGGACTCGTGCGTGTGTGTCTGGGACATGCACAATATGGACTGTACGCCTATGATGGCCTAGTACACAAAGATCAATGTCCACACATCTCATTGGTTGATCGTGCACTGTTTATGGCATATGTGATATCATGTTGTACACCCTATCGACCCGCCACCCAAGTGAGCCCAACACACCCCCTCCACCCTCCTACCTCCCCCCGAACACCAGTGTCCACAGATGCTCATTGTCAGTGGGCAGTCGCTATTGCAAGCCCCCTCTGCGGGTATCAGGGGCACCCCTGCCTGTGGAGCGCAGGTTCCTCCCAGATCTACGTTGGGGGCTGCCCTGGACGGAACTTGCAACGGATGATGTCTCTGCCTGCTCACGTCCATGCATGTCCCTAAGGGTTTGCGAGAGCTCAGTGAGCACACGGCGCACTGCGGCAAGTTCGGCACATACGTCCTTGGACGTCGCATGCAGTTCCCCCCTCAGGCTCTCGGTGCTTCTCTCCATTTGGACTCCCAGGCTCTCGGTGCTTCTCTCCATTTGTGCCCTTAGTGTCTCTGTACCTCTCTCCATTTCTGCCCTGAGTGTCTCAGTTGATGTTTCTATGTCTGCCTTAGTGCCCCCACATTCATCGGCATGGTCCTTGAGGAGCGTGGCCAGTTGCTGCTGTTGCACGATTAACTGGTCGAGGGACTGTTGCCTCTGCTGGGCCATGGCCATTTGCGGGGGTGTCACAGAGGGGCTGTTGACCTCATGTTGCCTTGCCACAGGGCTTGTGGGGGATGGCCAGTCGTCGTCTTGTGGGTGCCCCTGCGTGGTATCCTCATGTTGTACGGGATGGGACAGACAGGGGGATTGGGACAGGTCATGGATGGATCTGACTTCGACATCCCCGTCTTCTGTGTCGGAGCATGCTGCCATCAATGGGGTGTCACCTATGGTGCTGCTGCCACCAGAGGCAGTGCCTTCTGTGGCATCCGTTGGGGGGACCTGTGGTGGTGGTGGTGTGGGCATGCTGGCTGCTGGGGTGCCTGTTGATGTTCCCTCCTCTGTGCTGCCACCTGATTTGTGCTGCTGCCGTGTCTTGATGCGTGCAGCTGAGGTGGAGGGTCTTTGGCCGTTGGTCTTGGCCCTCTTTGCAGGTGTGCTGGTAGGGGTGTCCTGAAGCTCGTCGTTTGGATCGGACCCTGTGGTGGAGTAAAGGAGGGCGAGGGTTATTGATGGGTCTGTGGGAATTGGAATGGCATTGTATCACATGCATTGGGGTGGTACATGAGGGTGATTTGGGTCGGGGCCTTGGAGGTGCTTTCATTTGTGTGTGGAGTGAGGGTGCAGTTGTTTGGCAGCCTGCAGTTAGGGTGTGCCTGCTGCACGTGTAGTGCGTGTTTTAGGGGTTTTTAATTATTTATGTATTTATTGTGCGTTTTAACGTGCGCTATCAGGCCGATGTGTGTGGACGTTCTCCTGGACATGTGTTTCTGTTGCACTATGTGGACACATGGTACTTCACATGGATGGACTTTGTGGATTTGGCATTGTTTTATCTGGCCCACCTACCTGAATCTTCGGATGTCTGCACTCCTTTCTCCATTCCTCCGACTCCCTCTATGCTCTCCATTCGGATGGTGGAGGCACAGATTTCTTCCCAGGGGGTCAACTTGATGGGTGATTCAGGACCTCCCCCAGTGGCTGTGGCAATGTTGCGGTTGGCAGAGAGTATGCTGCGGACGCGTATCCGCAGGTCGTCCCATCGCTTTCGGCATTGCTGTGGGGTGCGGGGTGCGGTCCCCACCGCACTTACCCGCTGTGCCACCAGAGCCCATATGGCCTTCTTGTTTGCAAGTGCCGTCCTGGTCATTTGTGTGCAGAAGACGACGGCAGCATTCTCCTGGAGGGTCTCTGTTAGCACGGTGAGTTCCTCACGGGAGAAGTGGACCTGCCGCTTGCGGTCGCACGCTTTCTTCGCTACTTTTCCCATTTTTCTTGGTTTCGCTAGGGTGGATGACGGGTTGGGGTGTGTCTCAGGGTAGTGTTTTTAGTGGTTGTGTGGTTTTAGTGGTTTTATAGGTGTACGGCGGGATGTTTCCCGTTCCGGGCCCATGTTTTTACTTCCGTTTCCGTATATTTCCGGTCACCGTACTTTCCGGTAGGCGCACACTGCGGTGTCCGCTGTGATGGGTGGCGGTATTGCACCTAGGGCGCCGTACGGCGGCGGTGTGGGCCGTTTTGGGGTCATTTCCGCCATCGCGGACTTTGCACTTCCGCCATGCCGTGGTGCTCGTGCCCGATGGGTCGGAATGGGCCGCACTTTGCTCCTTCGTGCAATGGCGGAAACGCTATTTACGCTGTGGCGGTCCGGTCAGTCACTTTCCGCCAGGGTCGTAATGAGGGCCAATGCATTCAACAGGACTTTGCCATTCATGTATCTGTTTGCCTAATTTAGCACCCGTACCATGAGGCCTGGCTCTAGTAGACTATGCATTCACCATGACTTTGCCATTCATGTATCTGTTTGCCTAATGTAGCCCCGTGGCCTGAGGTGTGGCTCTAGTAGACTATGCATTTACCCTGACTTTGCCATTCATGTATCTGTTTTCCTAATGTAGCCCCTGTACAATGAGGTGTGGCTCTAGTAGACTATGCATTTACCCTGACTTTGCCATTGATGTATCTGTTTTCCTAATGTAGCCCCTGTACAATGAGACGTGGCTCTAGTAGACTATGCATTTACTCTAACTTTGCCATTCATGTATCTGTTTGCCTAATGTAGCCCCCGTACCATGAGGAGTGGCTTTAGTGGACTATGCATTTACTCTGACTTTGCCATTCATGTATCTGTTTGCCTAATGTAGCCCCCATACCATGAGGCGTGGCTCTAGTAGAGTATGCATTTACTCTGACTTTACCATTCATGTATCTGTTTGCCTAATGTAGCCCCCCGTACCATGAGGTGTGGATCTACTGGACTATGCATTTACCCTGACTTTGCCATTCATGTATCTGTTTCCCTAATGTAGCCCCTGTACCATGAAGCGTGGCTCTAGTAGAGTATGCGTTTACTCTGACTTTGCCATTCATGTATTTGTTTGCCTAATATAGCCCCATACCATGAGGCGTGGCTCTAGTAGACTACGCATTTACCCTGACTTTGCCATTTGTCTATTTGTTTGCCTAATGTAGCCCCCCGTACCATGAGGCGTGGCCCTAGCAGACTAGGCATTCACCATGACTTTGCCATTCATGTATCTGTTTGCCTAATGTAGCCCCGTACCATGAGGCCTGGCTCTAGTAGACTATGCATTCACCATGACTTTGCCATTCATGTATCTGTTTGCCTAATTTAGCACCCGTACCATGAGGCATGGTTCTAGTAGAATATGCATTCACCCTGACTTTGCCATTCATGTATCTGTTTGCCTAATGTAGCCCCCCGTACCATGAGGTGTGGATCTACTGGACTATGCATTTACCCTGACTTTGCCATTCATGTATCTGTTTCCCTAATGTAGCCCCTGTACCATGAGGCGTGGCTCTAGTAGACTATGCATTTACTCTGACTTTGCCATTCATGTATTTGTTTGCCTAATATAGCCCCATACCATGAGGCGTGGCTCTAGTAGACTACGCATTTACCCTGACTTTGCCATTTGTCTATCTGTTTGCCTAATGTAGCCCCCCGTACCATGAGGCATGGCCCTAGCAGACTTTGCATTCACCATGACTTTGCCATTCATGTATCTGTTTGCCTAATGTAGACCCGTACCATGAGGCCTGTCTCTAGTAGACTATGCATTCAACAGGACTTTGCCATTCATGTATCTGTTTGCCTAATTTAGCACCCGTACCATGAGGCCTGGCTCTAGTAGACTATGCATTCACCATGACTTTGCCATTCATGTATCTGTTTGCCTAATGTAGCCCCCCTTGCCCGGAGGTGTGGCTCTAGTAGACTATGCATTTACCCTGACTTTGCCATTCATGTATCTGTTTTCCTAATGTAGCCCCTGTACAATGAGGTGTGGCTCTAGTAGACTATGCATTTACCCTGACTTTGCCATTGATGTATCTGTTTTCCTAATGTAGCCCCTGTACAATGAGGCGTGGCTCTAGTAGACTATGCATTTACTCTAACTTTGCCATTCATATATCTGTTTGCCTAATGTAGCCCCCGTACCATGAGGAGTGGCTTTAGTGGACTATGCATTTACTCTGACTTTGCCATTCATGTATCTGTTTGCCTAATGTAGCCCCCATACCATGAGGTGTGGCTCTAGTAGAGTATGCATTTACTCTGACTTTACCATTCATGTATCTGTTTGCCTAATGTAGCCAACCGTACCATGAGGTGTGGATCTACTGGACTATGCATTTACCCTGACTTTGCCATTCATGTATCTGTTTCCCTAATGTAGCCCCTGTACCATGAAGCGTGGCTCTAGTAGACTATGTGTTTACTCTGACTTTGCCATTCATGTATTTGTTCGCCTAATATAGCCCCATACCATGAGGCGTGGCTCTAGTAGACTACGCATTTACCCTGACTTTGCCATTTGTCTATCTGTTTGCCTAATGTAGCCCCCCGTACCATGAGGCGTGGCCCTAGCAGACTAGGCATTCACCATGACTTTGCCATTCATGTATCTGTTTGCCTAATGTAGCCCCGTACCAAGAGGCCTGGCTCTAGTAGACTATGCATTCACCATGACTTTGCCATTCATGTATCTGTTTGCCTAATTTAGCACCCGTACCATGAGGCATGGTTCTAGTAGAATATGCATTCACCCTGACTTTGCCATTCATGTATCTGTTTGCTTAATGTAGCCCCATACCATGAGGCCTGGCTCTAGTAGACTATGCATTCACCATGACTTTGACATTCATGTATCTGTTTGCCTAATGTAGCCCCGTACCATGAGGCATGGATCTAGCGGACTATGCATTTACCCTGATTTTGCTATTCATGTATATGTTTGCCTAATGTAGCCCCGTACCATGAGGTGTGGCTCTAGTAGTCTATGCATTTACCCTGACTTTGCCATTCATGTATCTGTTTTCCTAATGTAGCCCCTGTACAATGAGGCGTGGCTCTAGTAGACTATGCATTTACTCTGACTTTGCCATTCATGTATTTCTGTGCCTAATGTAACCCCATACCATGAGGCGAGGCTCTAGTGGATTATGCATTTACCCTGACTTTGCCATTCATGAATCTGTTTGCCTAATGTAGCCCCGTACCATGAGGCATGGCTCTATTAGACTATGCATTTAATCTGACTTTGTCATTCATGTATCTGTTTGCCTAATGTAACCTCGTACCATGAGGCTTAGCTCTAGTAGACTATGCATTTTCCCTGACGTTGCCATTCATGTATCTGTTTGACTAATGTAGCCCCTGTACCATGAGGCATGTCTTTATTAGACTATGCATTTACTCTGACTTTGCCATTCATTTATGTTTGCCTAATGTAGCCCCCTTACCATGAGGTGTGGATCTAGTGCACTATACTTTTACCCTGACTTTGCCATTCATCTATCTGTTTTGCTAATGTATCCCCCCGTACCATAAGGCGTGGCTCTAGTAGACTATGCATTTACTCTGACGTTGCCATTCATGTATCTTTTTGCCTAATGTAGCCGCCCTTACCATGAGGAGTGGATCTAGTGAACTATACATTTACCCTGACTTTTCCAGTCATCTATCTGTTTTCCTAATGTAGCCCCCCGTACCATGAGGTGTGGCTCTAGTGGATTATGCATTTACCCTGACTTTGCCATTCATGTATCTGTTTGCCTAATGTAGCCCCCGTACATGAGGCGTGACTTTAGTGGACTATGCATTTACTATAACTTTGCCATTTATGTATCTGTTTACCTAATGTAGCCCACGTACCATGAGGCATGGCTTTAGTGGACTATGCATTTACTCTGACTTTGCCATTCATGTATCTGTTTGCCTAATGTAGCCCCCGTACCATGAGGCGTGGCTCTAGTATACTGCACATTCACCCTGACTTTGCCATTCATGTATCTGTTTACCTAATTTAACCCCCGTACCAGGAGGCATGGTTCTAGTGGAATATGCATTCACCCTGACTTTGCCATTCATGTATCTGTTTGCCTAATGTAGCCCCCCGTACCATGAGGTGTGGATCTAGGGGACTATGCAATTACCCTGACTTTGCCATTCATCTATCTGTTTTCCTAATGTAGCCCCCATACCATGCGGCGTGGCTCTAGCAGACTGTGCATTCACCCTGACTTTGCCATTCATGTATCTGTTTGCCTAATGTAGCCCCGTACCATGAGGTGTGGCTCTAGCGGACCATGCATTCACCCTGACTTTGCCATTCATGTATCTGTTTGCCTAATGTAACCCCGGTACCATAAGAGGTGGCTCTAGCAGACTATGTATTTACCCTGACTTTGCCATTCATGTATCTGTTTGCCTAATGTAGCCCCCGTACCATGAGGCGTGGCTTTAGTGGACTATGCATTTACTCTAACTTTGCCATTAATGTATCTGTTTGCCTAATGTAGCCCCCGTACCATGAGGCACGGTTTTAGTGGACTATGCATTTACTCTGACTTTGCCATTCATGTATCTGTTTGCCTAATGTAGCCCCTGTACCATGAGGTGTGGCTTTAGTGGACTATGCATTTACTCTGACTTTGCCGTTCATGTATCTGTTTGCCTAATGTAACCTCGTACCATGAGGCGTGGCTCTTGTGGATTAGGCATTTGCCCTGACTTTGCCATTCATGTATCTGTTTGCCTAATGTAGACCCCGTACCATGAGGCATGGCTTTAGTGGACTATGGGCCTCATTACGACCCAGGCGTTAAGGGTTAACGCCGTCGTTAACCCTTAACGCCTATTCTGATTTTAACGGCTGCTTTTAGCAGCCGTTAAAATCCATGGCGCTAACCTGCCATGATGCTAATTTCGCCACCGTAATTTACGGTGGCGTAATTAGCGCCTTCCCCACTCCATTATGCCCTATGGGGCAAAAATGGGAATGGGGAAGGGAAAATGGGAAATGGGGATTTACCGCCCCACTCACCTTGGAATGGGGCGGTAAATCCGCCATCCACCATGGTGTAAACGGAGTTTACACCATGGTGGTAAAGTTGGCGCAATTAGCGCCTGGGTTGTAATGACCCCCTATGCATTTACTCTAACTTTGCCATTCATGTATCTGTTTGCCTAATGTAGCCCCGTACCATGAGGCGTGGCTTTAGTGGACTATGCATTTACTCTGACTTTGCCATTCATGTATCTGTTTGCCTAATGTAGCCCCCGTACCATGAGCCGTGGCTCTAGTAGACTATGCATTTACCCTGACTTTGCCATTCATGTATCTGTTTGCCTAATGTAGCCCCCGTACCATGAAGCGTGGCTCTAGTAGACTATGCATTTATTCTGACTTTACCATTCATGTATCTGTTTGCCTAATGTAGCTCCCCGTATCATGATGTGTGGATCTACTAGACTATGCATTTACCCTGACTTTGCCATTCATGTAAGTGTTTTCCTAATGTAGCCCCTGTACCATGAGGCGTGGCTCTAGTACACTATGCATTTACTCTGACTTTGCCATTCATGTATTTGTTTGCCTAATATAGCCCCGTACCATGAGGCGTGGCTCTAGTAGACTATGCATTTACCCTGACTTTGCCATTTGTCTATCTATTTGCCTAATGTAGCCCCCCGTACCATGAGGCGTGACCCTAGCAGACGATGCATTCACCATGACTTTGCCATTCATGTATCTGTTTGCCTAATGTAGCCCCGTAACATGAGGCCTGGCTCCAGTAGACTATGCATTCACACTGACTTTGCTATTCATGTATCTGTTTGCCTAATGTAACCCCCGTACCATGAGACGTGGTTCTAGTAGACTATACATTCACCCTGACTTTGCCATTTATGTATCTGTTTGCCTAATTTAGCGTTCGTACCATGAGGCATGGTTCTAGTAGAATATGCATTCACCCTGACTTTGCCATTCATGTATCTGTTTGCCTTATGTAGCCCCCTGTAACATGATGCGTGGTTCTGGTAGACTATGCATTCACCCTGACTTTGCCATTCATGTATTGGTTTGCCTTATATAGCCCCGTACCATGAGGCGTGGCTCTAGCAGACTATGCATTCACCCTGACTTTGCCATTCATGGATCTGTTTGCCTAATGTAGCCCTGAACCATGAGGTGTGGCTCTAGTAGACTATGCATTTACCCTGACTTTGCCATTCATGTGTCTGTTTTCCTAATGTAGCCCCCGTACCATGAGGCGAGGCTTTAGTGGATTATGCATTTACCCTGACTTTGCCATTCATGTATCTGTTTGCCTAATGTAGCCCTGTACCATGAGGCATGTCTGTATTAGACTATGCATTTAATCTGACGTTGCCATTCATGTATCTGTTTGCCTAATGTAGCCCGTGTACCATGAGGCATGGCTTTATTAGACTATGCATTTACTCTGACTTTGTCATTCATGTATCTGTTTGCCTAATGTAACCCCGTACCATGAGGCGTGGCTCTAGTAGACTATGCATTTACTCTGACTTTGCCATTCATGTATCTGTTTGCCTAATGTAGCCCCCCTTACCATGAGGTGTGGATCTAGTGGACTATACATTTACCCTGACTTTGTCATTCACCTATCTGTTTTCCTAATGTAGCCCCCGTACCATGAGGCACGGCTCTAGTAGACTATGCATTTACCCTGACGTTGCCATTCATGTATCTGTTTGCTAATGTAGCCCCCGTACCATGAGGAGTTGCTCTAGTAGACTATGCATTTACTCTGACTTTGTCATTCATGTATTTGTTTGCCTAATGTAACCCTGTAACATGAGGCGTAGCTCTAGTAGACTATGAATTTACCCTGACGTTGCCATTCATGTATCTGTTTTCCTAATGTAGCCCCTGTACCATGAGGCATGGCTTTATTAGACTCTGCATTTACTCTGACTTTGTCTTTCATGTATCTGTTTGCCTAATGTAACCCGTACCATGAGGCATTGCTCTAGTAGACTATGCATTTACCCTGATGTTGCCATTCATGTATCTGTTTGACTAATGTAGCCCCGTACCATGAGGCGTGGCTTTAGCGGACTATGCATTTACCCTGACTTTGACATTCATGTATGTTTGCCTAATGTAGCCCCTGTACCATGAGGCAATGCTTTATTAGACTATGCATTTACTCTGACTTTGTCATTCATGTATCTGTTTGCCTAATGTAACCCCGTACCATGAGGTGTGGCTCTAGTAGACTATGCATTTACTCTGACTTTGCCATTCATGTATCTGTTTGCCTAATGTAGCCCCCCTTACCATGAGGTGTGGTTCTAGTGGACTATACATTTACCCTGACTTTGTCATTCATCTATCTGTTTTCCTAATGTAGCCCCCGTACCTTGAGGCGCGGCTCTAGTAGACTATGCATTTACCCTGACGTTGCCATTCATGTATCTGTTTGCTAATGTAGCCCCCGTACCATGAGGAGTTGCTCTAGTAGACTATGCATTTACTCTGACTTTGTCATTCATGTATTTGTTTGCCTAATGTAACCCTGTAACATGAGGCGTAGCTCTAGTAGACTGTGCATTTACCCTGACGTTGCCATTCATGTATCTGTTTGCCTAATGTAGCCCCTGTACCATGAGGCATGGCTTTATTAGACTATGCATTTACTCTGACTTTGTCTTTCATGTATCTGTTTGCCTAGTGTAACCCCGTACCATGAGGCATTGCTCTAGTAGACTATGCATTTACCCTGATGTTGCCATTCATGTATCTGTTTGACTAATGTAGCCCCGTACCATGAGGCGTGGCTCTAGCGGACTATGCATTTACCCTGACTTTGACATTCATGTATGTTTGCCTAATGTATCCCCGTACCATGAGGCGTGGCTCTAGGGGACTATGTATTTACCGTGACTTTGCCATTCATGTATCTTTTACCAAATGTAGCCCCCGTACCATGATACGTTGCTCTAGTAGACTATGCATTTACCCTGACTTTGCCATTCATGTATCTGTTTTCCTAAAGTAGCCCCTGTACCATGAGGCGTGGCTCTAGTAGACTATGCATTTACTCTGACTTTGCCATTCATCCATCTGTTTTCCTAATGTAGCCCCCCGTACCATGAGGCGTGGCTCTAGCAGACTATGCATTCACCCTGACTTTGTCAGTCATGTATCTGTTTGCCTAATGTAGCCCCGTACCATGAGGCGTGGCTCTAGCAGACTATGCATTTACCCTGCTTTGCCATTCATGTATCTGTTTGCCTAATGTAGCCCCGTACCATGAGGCGTGGCTCTAGGGGACTATGCATTTACCATGACTTTGCCATTCATGTGTCTGTTTGCCTAATGTAGCCCCCGTACCATGAGACGTGGCTCTAGCAGACTATGTATTTACCCTGACTTTGCCATTCATGTATCCGTTTGCCAAATGTAGCCCCCTTACCATGGGGCGTTGCTCTAGTAGACTACGCATTTACCCTGACTTTGCCATTCATGTATCTGTTTTCCTAATGTAGCCCGTACACCATGAGGCGTTGCTCTAGTAGACTATGCATTTACTCTGACTTTGCCATTCATGTATTTGTTTGCCTAATGTAACCCTGTACCATGAGGCGAGTCTCTAGTGGATTATGCATTTACCCTGACTTTGCCATTCATGTATGTGTTTGCCTAATGTAGCCCCCGTACCATGAGGCATGGCTCTATTAGACCATGCATTTACTTTGACTTTGTCATTCATGTATCTCTTTGCCTAATGTAACCCTGTACCATGAGGCGTAGCTCCAGTAGACTATGCATTTACCCTGACGTTGCCAATTATGTATCTATTTGCCTAATAGGTGCCCCCGTGCCATGAGGCATGGCTCTATTAGACTATGCATTTACCCTGACTTTGCCATTCGTCTATCTGTTTGCCTAATGTAGCCCCGTACCATGAGGCGTGGCCCTAGCAGACTATGCATTCACCATGACTTTGCCATTCATGTGTCTGTTTGCCTAATGTAGCCCCGTACCATGAGGCCTGGCTTTAGTAGACTATGCATTCACCCTGACTTTGGCATTCATCTATCTGTTTGCCTAATGTAGCCCCGTACCATGAGACGTGGTTCTAGTAGACTGCTCATTCACCCTGACTTTGCCATTCATGTATCTGTTTGCCTAATTTAGCCCCCGTACCATGAGGCATGGTTCTAGTAGAATATGCATTCACCCTGACTTTGCCATTCATGTATCTGTTTTCCTAATGTAGCCCCCTGCAACATGATGCGTGGCTCTAGTAGACTATGCATTTTCCCTGACGTTGCCATTCATGTATCTGTTTGCCTAATGTAGCCCCCCTTACCATGAGGTGTGGATCTAGTGGACTATACATTTACCCTGACTTTGCCAGTCATCTATCTGTTTTCCTAATGTAGCCCCCCGTACCATGATGTGTGGCTCTAGTGGATTATGCATTTACCCTGACTTTGCCATTCATGTATCTGTTTGCCTAATGTAGCCCCCGTACATGAGGCGTGACTTTAGTGGACTATGCATTTACTATAACTTTGCCATTTATGTATCTGTTTGCCTAATGTAGCCCACGTACCATGAGGCATGGCTTTAGTGGACTATGCATTTACTCTGACTTTGCCATTCATGTATCTGTTTGCCTAATGTAGCCCCGTACCATGAGGCGTGGCTCTAGTAGACTACACATTCACCCTGACTTTGCCATTCATGTATCTGTTTGCCTAATGTAACCCCCGTACCATAATAGGTGGCTCTAGCAGACTATTCATTTACCCTGACTTTGCCATTCATGTATCTGTTTGCCTAATGTAGCCCCCGTACCATGAGGCGTGGCTCTAGTAGACTATGCATTTACTCTGACTTTACCACTTATGTATCTGTTTGCCTAATGTAGCTCCCCGTATCATGATGTGTGGATCTACTGGACTATGCATTTACCCTGACTTTGCCATTCATGTATCTGTTTTCCTAATGTAGCCCCTGTACCATGAGGCGTGGCTCTAGTAGACTATGCATTTACTGTGACTGTGCCATTCATGCATTTGTTTGCCTAATATAGCCCCGTACCATGAGGCGTGGCTCTAGTAGACTATGCATTTACCCTGACTTTGCCATTTGTCTATCTCTTTGCCTAATGTAGCCCCCCGTACCATGAGGCGTGACCCTAGCAGACTATGCATTCACCATGACTTTGCCATTCATGTATCTGTTTGCCTAATGTAGCCCCGTAACATAAGTCCTGGCTCCAGTAGACTATGCATTCACACTGACTTTGCTATTCATGTATCTGTTTGCCTAATGTAACCCCCCGTACCATGAGACGTGGTTCTAGTAGACTATACATTCACCCTGACTTTGCCATTCATGTATCTGTTTGCCTAATTTAGCGTTCGTACCATGAGGCATGGTTCTAGTAGAATATGCATTCACCCTGACTTTGCCATTCATGTATCTGTTTGCCTAATGTAGCCCCCTGTAACATGATGCGCGGTTCTGGTAGACTATGCATTCACCCTGACTTTGCCATTCATGTATCGGTTTGCCTTATATAGCCCCGTACCATGAGGCGTGGCTCTAGCAGACTATGCATTCACCCTGACTTTGCCATTTATGTATCTGTTTGCCTAATGTAGCCCTGTACCATGAGGTGTGGCTCTAGTAGACTATGCATTTACCCTGACTTTGCCATTCATGTATCTGTTTTCCTAATGTAGCCCCCGTAACATGAGGCGTGGCTCTAGTAGACTATGCATTTACTCTGACTTTACCATTCATGTATTTGTTTGCCTAATGTAACCCCATACCATGAGGCGAGGCTTTAGTGGATTATGCATTTACCCTGACTTTGCCATTCATGTATCTGTTTGCCTAATGTAGCCCCTGTACCATGAGGCATGGCTTTATTAGACTATGCATTTAATCTGACTTTGTCATTCATGTATCTGTTTGCCTAATGTAACCCCGTACTATGAGGCGTGTCTCTAGTAGACTATGCATTTACTCTGACTTTGCCATTCATGTATCTGTTTGCCTAATGTAACCCCATACCATGAGGCGAGGCTTTAGTGGATTATGCATTTACCCTGACGTTGCCATTCATGTATCTGTTTGCTAATGTAGCCCCCGTACCATGAGGATTTGCTCTAGTAGACTATGCATTTACTCTGACTTTGTCATTCATGTATTTGTTTGCCTAATGTAACCCTGTAACATGAGGCGTAGCTCTATTAGTCTATGCATTTACCCTGACGTTGCCATTCATGTATCTGTTTGCCTAATGTAGCCCCTGTACCATGAGGCATGGCTTTATTAGACTATGCATTTACTCTGACTTTGTCTTTCATGTATCTGTTTGCCTAATGTAACCCCGTACCATGAGGCATTGCTCTAGTAGACTATGCATTTACCCTGATGTTTCCATTCATGTATCTGTTTGACTAATGTAGCCCCGTACCATGAGGCGTGGCTTTAGCGGACTATGCATTAACCCTGACTTTGACATTCATGTATGTTTGCCTAATGTAGCCCCTGTACCATGAGGCATGGCTTTATTAGACTATGCATTTACTCTGACTTTGTCATTCATGTATCTGTTTGCCTAATGTAACCGGTATCATGAGGCGTGGCTCTAGTAGACTATGCATTTACTCTGACTTTACCATTCATGTATCTGTTTGCCTAATGTAGCCCCCCTTACCATGAGGTGTGGCTCTAGTGGACTATACATTTACCCTGACTTTGTCATTCATCTATCTGTTTTCCTAATGTAGCCCCCGTACCATGAGGCGCGGCTCTAGTAGACTATGCATTTACCCTGACGTTGCCATTCATGTATCTGTTTGCCTAATGTAGCCCCTGTACCATGAGGCATGGCGTTATTAGACTATGCATTTACTCTGACTTTGTCTTTCATGTATCTGTTTGCATAATGTAACCCTGTACCATGAGGCATAACTCTAGTAGACTATGCATTTACCCTGATGTTGCCATTCATGTATCTGTTTGACTAATGTAGCCCCATTCCATGAGGCGTGGCTCTAGCGGACTATGCATTTACCCTGACTTTGACATTCATGTATGTTTGCCTAATGTATCCCCGTACCATGAGGCGTGGCTCTAGGGGACTATGTATTTACCGTGACTTTGCCATTCATGTATCCGTTAGCCCCTGTACCATGAGACGTGGCTCTAGCAGACTATGTATTTACACTGACTTTGCCATTCATGTATCTGTTTACCAAATGTAGCCCCCGTACCATGAGGCGTTGCTCTAGTAGACTATGCATTTACCCTGACTTTGCCATTCATGTATCTGTTTTCCTAAAGTAGCCCCTGTACCATGAGGCATGGCTCTAGTAGACTATGCATTTACTCTGACTTTGCCATTCATGTATTTGTTTGCCTAATATAGCCCCGTACCATGAGGCGTGGCTCTAGCAGACTATGCATTTACCCTGACTTTGGCATTAGTCTATCGGTTTGCCTAATGTAGCCCCCCCGTACCATGAGGCGTGGCCCTAGCAGACTATGCATTCACCATGACTTTGCCATTCATGTATCTGTTTGCCTAATGTAGCCCCGTACCATGAGGCCTGGCTTTAGTAGACTATGCATTCACCCTGACTTTGGCATTCATGTATCTGTTTGCCTAATGTAGCCCCCGGACCATGAGACGTGGTTCTAGTAGACTGCACATTCACCCTGACTTTGCCATTCATGTATCTGTTTGCCTAATTTACCCCCCTTACCATGAGGCATGGTTCTAGTAGAATATGCATTCACCCTGACTTTGCCATTCATCTATTTGTTTCCCTAATGTAGCCCCTGTACCATGAGGCGTGGCTCTAGTAGACTATGCATTTACTTTGACTTAGCCATTCATGTATTTGTTTGCCTAATATAGCCCCATACCATGAGGCGTGGCTCTAGTAGACTACGCATTTACCCTGACTTTGCCATTTATCTATCTGTTTGCCTAATGTAGCACCCGTACCATGAGGCATGGTTCTAGTAGAATATGCATTCACCCTGACTTTGCCATTCATGTATCTGTTTGCCTAATGTAGCCCCGTACCATGAGGCCTGGCTCTAGTAGACTATGCATTCACCATGACTTTGCCATTCATGTATCTGTTTACCTAATGTAGCCCCGTACCATGAGGCATGGCTCTAGCGGACTATGCATTTACCCTGACTTTGCTATTCATGTATATGTTTGCCTAATGTAGCCCCGTACCATGAGGTGTGGCTCTCGTAGACTATGCATTTACCCTGACTTTGCCATTCATGTATCTGTTTTCCTAATGTAGCCCCTGTACAATGAGGCGTGGCTCTAGTAGACTATGCATTTACTCTGACTTTGCCATTCCTGTATTTGTGTGCCTAATGTAACCCCGTACCATGAGGCGAGGCTCTAGTGGATTATGCATTTACCCTGACTTTGCCATTCATGAATCTGTTTGCCTAAAGTAGCCCCTGTACCATGAGGCATGGCTCTATTAGACTATGCATTTAATCTGACTTTGTTATTCATGTATCTGTTTGCCTAATGTAGCCCCTGTACCATGAGGTGTGGCTTTAGTTGACTATGCATTTACTCTGACTTTGCCATTCATGTATCTGTTTGCCTAATGTAACCTCGTACCATGAGGCGTGGCTCTTGTGGATTAGGCATTTACCCTGACTTTGCCATTCCTGTATTTGTGTGCCTAATGTAACCCCGTACCATGAGGCGAGGCTCTAGTGGATTATGCATTTACCCTGACTTTGCCATTCATGTATCTGTTTGCCTAATGTAGCCCCCGTACCATGAGGAGTGGCTTTAGTGGACTATGCATTTACTCTGATTTTGCCATTCATGTATCGGTTTGCCTAATGTAGCCCCTGTACCATGAGGCGTGGCTCTAGTAGAGTATGCATTTACTCTGACTTTACCATTCATGTATCTGTTTGCCTAATGTAGCCCCCGTACCATGAGGTGTGGATCTACTGGACTATGCATTTACCCTGACTTTGCCATTCATGTATCTGTTTCCCTAATGTAGCCCCTGTACCATGAGGCATGGCTCTAGTAGACTATGCATTTACCCTGACTTTGCCATTCATGTATCTGTTTTCCTAATGTAGCCCCCGTAACATGAGGCGTGGCTCTAGTAGACTATGCATTTACTCTGACTTTACCATTCATGTATTTGTTTGCCTAATGTAACCCCATACCATGAGGCGAGGCTTTAGTGGATTATGCATTTACCCTGACTTTGCCATTCATGTATGTTTGCCTAATGTAGCCCCTGTACCATGAGGCATGGCTTTATTAGACTATGCATTTACTCTGACTTTGTCATTCATGTATCTGTTTGCCTAATGTAACCGGTATCATGAGGCGTGGCTCTAGTAGACTATGCATTTACTCTGACTTTACCATTCATGTATCTGTTTGCCTAATGTAGCCCCCCTTACCATGAGGTGTGGCTCTAGTGGACTATACATTTACCCTGACTTTGTCATTCATCTATCTGTTTTCCTAATGTAGCCCCCGTACCATGAGGCGCGGCTCTAGTAGACTATGCATTTACCCTGACGTTGCCATTCATGTATCTGTTTGCCTAATGTAGCCCCTGTACCATGAGGCATGGCGTTATTAGACTATGCATTTACTCTGACTTTGTCTTTCATGTATCTGTTTGCATAATGTAACCCTGTACCATGAGGCATAACTCTAGTAGACTATGCATTTACCCTGATGTTGCCATTCATGTATCTGTTTGACTAATGTAGCCCCATTCCATGAGGCGTGGCTCTAGCGGACTATGCATTTACCCTGACTTTGACATTCATGTATGTTTGCCTAATGTATCCCCGTACCATGAGGCGTGGCTCTAGGGGACTATGTATTTACCGTGACTTTGCCATTCATGTATCCGTTAGCCCCTGTACCATGAGACGTGGCTCTAGCAGACTATGTATTTACACTGACTTTGCCATTCATGTATCTGTTTACCAAATGTAGCCCCCGTACCATGAGGCGTTGCTCTAGTAGACTATGCATTTACCCTGACTTTGCCATTCATGTATCTGTTTTCCTAAAGTAGCCCCTGTACCATGAGGCATGGCTCTAGTAGACTATGCATTTACTCTGACTTTGCCATTCATGTATTTGTTTGCCTAATATAGCCCCGTACCATGAGGCGTGGCTCTAGCAGACTATGCATTTACCCTGACTTTGGCATTAGTCTATCGGTTTGCCTAATGTAGCCCCCCCGTACCATGAGGCGTGGCCCTAGCAGACTATGCATTCACCATGACTTTGCCATTCATGTATCTGTTTGCCTAATGTAGCCCCGTACCATGAGGCCTGGCTTTAGTAGACTATGCATTCACCCTGACTTTGGCATTCATGTATCTGTTTGCCTAATGTAGCCCCCGGACCATGAGACGTGGTTCTAGTAGACTGCACATTCACCCTGACTTTGCCATTCATGTATCTGTTTGCCTAATTTACCCCCCTTACCATGAGGCATGGTTCTAGTAGAATATGCATTCACCCTGACTTTGCCATTCATCTATTTGTTTCCCTAATGTAGCCCCTGTACCATGAGGCGTGGCTCTAGTAGACTATGCATTTACTTTGACTTAGCCATTCATGTATTTGTTTGCCTAATATAGCCCCATACCATGAGGCGTGGCTTTAGTTGACTATGCATTTACTCTGACTTTGCCATTCATGTATCTGTTTGCCTAATGTAACCTCGTACCATGAGGCGTGGCTCTTGTGGATTAGGCATTTACCCTGACTTTGCCATTCCTGTATTTGTGTGCCTAATGTAACCCCGTACCATGAGGCGAGGCTCTAGTGGATTATGCATTTACCCTGACTTTGCCATTCATGTATCTGTTTGCCTAATGTAGCCCCCGTACCATGAGGAGTGGCTTTAGTGGACTATGCATTTACTCTGATTTTGCCATTCATGTATCGGTTTGCCTAATGTAGCCCCTGTACCATGAGGCGTGGCTCTAGTAGAGTATGCATTTACTCTGACTTTACCATTCATGTATCTGTTTGCCTAATGTAGCCCCCGTACCATGAGGTGTGGATCTACTGGACTATGCATTTACCCTGACTTTGCCATTCATGTATCTGTTTCCCTAATGTAGCCCCTGTACCATGAGGCATGGCTCTAGTAGACTATGCATTTACTCTGACTTTGCCATATATGTATTTGTTTGCCTAATATAGCCCCATACCATGAGGCGTGGCTCTAGTAGACTACGCATTTACCATGACTTTGCCATTTGTCTATCTGTTTGCCTAATGTAGCCCCCCGTACCATGAGGCGTGGCCCTAGCAGACTATGCATTCACCATGACTTTGCCATTCATGTATCTGTTTGCCTAATGTAGCCCCGTACCATGAGGCCTGGCTCTAGTAGACTATGCATTCACCATGACTTTGCCATTCATGTATCTGTTTGCCTAATTTAGCACCCGTACCATGAGGCATGGTTCTAGTAGAATATGCATTCACCCTGACTTTGCCATTCATGTATCTGTTTGCCTAATGTAGCCCCGTACCATAAGGCCTGGCTGTAGTAGACTATGCATTCACCATGACTTTGCCATTCATGTATCTGTTTGCCTAATGTAGCCCCAAGTACCATGAGGTGTGGATCTACTGGACTATGCATTTACCCTGACTTTGCCATTCATGTATCTGTTTCCCTAATGTAGCCCCTGTACCATGAGGCGTGGCTCTAGTAGACTATGCATTTACTCTGACTTTGCCATTCATGTATTTGTTTGCCTAATATAGCCCCATACCATGAGGTGTGGCTCTAGTAGACTACGCATTTACCCTGACTTTGCCATTTGTCTATCTGTTTGCCTAATGTAGCCCCCCGTACCATGAGGCATGGCCCTAGCAGACTTTGCATTCACCATGACTTTGCCATTCATGTATCTGTTTGCCTAATGTAGACCCGTACCATGAGGCCTGGCTCTAGTAGACTATGCATTCAACAGGACTTTGCCATTCATGTATCTGTTTGCCTAATTTAGCACCCGTACCATGAGGCCTGGTTCTAGTAGACTATGCATTCACCATGACTTTGCCATTCATGTATCTGTTTGCCTAATGTAGCCCCGTACCCTGAGGTGTGGCTCTAGTAGACTATGCATTTACCCTGACTTTGCCATTCATGTATCTGTTTGCCTAATGTAGCCCCCGTACCATGAGGAGTGGCTTTAGTGGACTATGCATTTACTCTGACTTTGCCATTCATGTATCTGTTTGCCTAATGTAGCCCCATACCATGAGGCGTGGCTCTAGTAGAGTATGCATTTACTCTGACTTTACCATTCATGTATCTGTTTGCCTAATGTAGCCCCCCGTACCATGAGGTGTGGATCTACTGGACTATGATTTTACCCTGACTTTGCCATTCATGTATCTGTTTCCCTAATGTAGCCCCTGTACCATGAAGCGTGGCTCTAGTAGACTATGCGTTTACTCTGACTTTGCCATTCATGTAATTGTTCGCCTAATATAGCCCCATACCATGAGGCGTGGCTCTAGTAGACTACGCATTTACCCTGACTTTGCCATTTGTCTATCTGTTTGCCTAATGTAGCCCCCCGTACCATGAGGCGTGGCCCTAGCAGACTAGGCATTCACCATGACTTTGCCATTCATGTATCTGTTTGCCTAATGTAGCCCCGTACCATGAGGTGTGGCTCTAGCGGACCATGCATTCACCCTGACTTTGCCATTCATGTATCTGTTTTCCTAATGTAACCCCCGTACCATAAGAGGTGGCTCTAGCAGACTATGTATTTACCCTGTCTTTGCCATTCATGTATCTGTTTGCCTAATGTAGCCCCCGTACCATGAGGCGTGGCTTTAGTGGACTATGCATTTACTCTAACTTTGCCATTAATGTATCTGTTTGCCTAATGTAGCCCCCGTACCATGAGGCGCGGTTTTAGTGGACTATGCATTTACTCTGACTTTGCCATTCATGTATCTGTTTGCCTAATGTAGCCCTTGTGCCATGAGGTGTGGCTTTAGTGGACTATGCATTTACTCTGACTTTGCCGTTCATGTATCTGTTTGCCTAATGTAACCCCCGTACCATAAGAGGTGGCTCTAGCAGACTATGAATTTACCCTGACTTTGCCATTCATGTATCTGTTTGCCTAATGTAGCCCCCGTACCATGAGGCGTGGCTTTAGTGGACTATGCATTTACTCTAACTTTGCCATTAATGTATCTGTTTGCCTAATGTAGCCCCGTACCATGAGGCGCGGTTTTAGTGGACTATGCATTTACTCTGACTTTGCCATTCATGTATCTGTTTGCCTAATGTAGCCCCTGTACCATGAGGTGTGGCTTTAGTGGACTATGCATTTACTCTGACTTTGCCGTTCATGTATCTGTTTGCCTAATGTAACCTCGTAACATGAGGCGTGGCTCTTGTGGATTAGGCATTTGCCTTGACTTTGCCATTCATGTATCTGTTTGCCTAATGTAGACCCCGTACCATGAGGCATGGCTTTAGTGGACTATGCATTTACTCTAACTTTGCCATTCATGTATCTGTTTGCCTAATGTAGCCCCGTACCATGAGGCGTGGCTTTAGTAGAGTATGCATTTACTCTGACTTTGCCATTCATGTATCTGTTTGCCTAATGTAGCCCCCGTACCATGAGGCGTGGCTCTAGTAGACTATGCATTTACCCTGACTTTGCCATTCATGTATCTGTTACCTAATGTAGCCCCCGTACCATGAGGCGTGGCTCTAGTAGACTATGCATTTACTCTGACTTTACCATTCATGTATCTGTTTGCCTAATGTAGCTCCCCGTATCATGATGTGTGGATCTACTAGACTATGCATTTACCCTGACTTTGCCATTCATGTATGTGTTTTCCTAATGTAGCCCCTGTACCATGAGGCGTGGCTCTAGTAGACTATGCATTTACTCTGACTTTGCCATTCATGTATTTGTTTGCCTAATATAGCCCGTACCATGAGGCGTGGCTCTAGTAGACTATGCATTTACCCTGACTTTGCCATTTGTCTATCTATTTGCCTAATGTAGCCCCCGTACCATGAGGCGTGACCCTAGCACACTATGCATTCACCATGACTTTGCCATTCATGTATCTGTTTGCCTAATGTAGCCCCGTAACATGAGGCCTGGCTCCAGTAGACTATGCATTCACACTGACTTTGCTATTCATGTATCTGTTTGCCTAATGTAACCTCCGTACCATGAGACGTGGTTCTAGTAGACTATACATTCACCCTGACTTTGCCATTTATGTATCTGTTTGCCTAATTTAGCGTTCGTACCATGAGGCATGGTTCTAGTAGAATATGCATTCACCCTGACTTTGCCATTCATGTATCTGTTTGCCTTATGTAGCCCCCTGTAACATGATGCGTGGTTCTTGTAGACTATGCATTCACCCTGACTTTGCCATTCATGTATCGGTTTGCCTTATAAAGCCCCGTACCATGAGGCGTGGCTCTAGCAGACTATGCATTCACCCTGACTTTGCCATTCATGGATCTGTTTGCCTAATGTAGCCCTGAACCATGAGGTGTGGCTCTAGTGGACTATACATTTACCCTGACTTTGTCATTCACCTATCTGTTTTCCTAATGTAGCCCCCGTACCATGAGGCGCGGCTCTAGTAGACTATGCATTTACCCTGACGTTGCCATTCATGTATCTGTTTGCTAATGTAGCCCCCGTACCATGAGGAGTTGCTCTAGTAGACTATGCATTTACTCTGACTTTGTCATTCATGTATTTGTTTGCCTAATGTAACCCCGTAACATGACGCATAGCTCTAGTAGACTATGTATTACCCTGACGTTGCCATTCATGTATTTGTTTGCCTAATGTAGCCCCTGTACCATGAGGCATGGCTTCATTAGACTCTGCATTTACTCTGACTTTGTCTTTCATGTATCTGTTTGCCTAATGTAACCCCGTACCATGAGGCATTGCTCTAGTAGAATATGCATTTACCCTGATGTTGCCATTCATGTATCTGTTTGACTAATGTAGTCCCGTACCATGAGGCGTGGCTTTAGCGGACTATGCATTTACCCTGACTTTGACATTCATGTATGTTTACCTAATGTAGTCCCTGTACCATGAGGTAATGCTTTATTAGACTATGCATTTACTCTGACTTTGTCATTCATGTATCTGTTTGCCTAATGTAACCCCATACCATGAGGTGTGGCTCTAGTAGACTATGCATTTACTCTGACTTTGTCATTCATCTATCTGTTTTCCTAATGTAGCCCCCGTACCTTGAGGCGCGGCTCTAGTAGACTATGCATTTACCCTGACGTTGCCATTCATGTATCTGTTTGCTAATGTAGCCCCCCTTACCATGAGGTGTGGATCTAGTGGACTATACATTTACCCTGACTTTGTCATTCATCTATCTGTTTTCCTAATGTAGCCCCCGTACCTTGAGGCGCGGCTCTAGTAGACTATGCATTTACCCTGACGTTGCCATTCATGTATCTGTTTGCTAATGTAGCCCCCGTACCATGAGGAGTTGCTCTAGTAGACTATGCATTTACTCTGACTTTGTCATTCATGTATTTGTTTTCCTAATGTAACCCCGTAACATGAGGCGTAGCTCTAGTAGACTGTGCATTTACCCTGACGTTGCCATTCATGTATCTGTTTGCCTAATGTAGCCCCTGTACCATGAGGCATGGCTTTATTAGACTATGCATTTACTCTGACTTTGTCTTTCATGTATCTGTTTGCCTAGTGTAACCCCGTACCATGAGGCATTGCTCTAGTAGACTATGCATTTACCCTGATGTTGCCATTCATGTATCTGTTTTCCTAATGTAGCCCCCGTACCATGAGGCGAGGCTTTAGTGGATTATGCATTTACAATGACTTTGCCATTCATGTATTTGTTTGCCTAATGTAGCCCTGTAGCATGAGGCATGTCTGTAGTAGACTATGCATTTAATCTGACGTTGCCATTCATGTATCTGTTTGCCTAATGTAGCCCGTGTACCATGAGGCATGGCTTTATTAGACTATGGATTTACTCTGACTTTGTCATTCATGTATCTGTTTGCCTAATGTAAACCCGTACCATGAGGCGTGGCTCTAGTAGACTATGCATTTACTCTGACTTTGCCATTCATGTATCTGTTTGCCTAATGTAGCCCCCCTTACCATGAGGTGTGGATCTAGTGGACTATACATTTACCCTGACTTTGTCATTCACCTATCTGTTTTCCTAATGTAGCTCCCGTACCATGAGGCGCGGCTCTAGTAGACTATGCATTTACCTTGACGTTGCCATTCATGTATCTGTTTGCTAATGTAGCCCCCGTACCATGAGGAGTTGCTCTAGTAGACTATGCATTTACTCTGACTTTGTCATTCATGTATTTGTTTGCCTAATGTAACCCCGTAACATGAGGCATAGCTCTAGTAGACTATGTATTACCCTGACGTTGCCATTCATGTATCTGTTTGCCTAATGTAGCCCCTGTACCATGAGGCATGGCTTCATTAGACTCTGCATTTACTCTGACTTTGTCTTTCATGTATCTGTTTGCCTAATGTAACCCCGTACCATGAGGCATTGCTCTAGTAGACTATGCATTTACCCTGATGTTGCCATTCATGTATCTGTTTGACTAATGTAGTCCCGTACCATGAGGCGTGGCTTTAGCGGACTATGCATTTACCCTGACATTGACATTCATGTATGTTTACCTAATGTAGTCCCTGTACCATGAGGTAATGCTTTATTAGACTATGCATTTACTCTGACTTTGTCATTCATGTATCTGTTTGCCTAATGTAACCCCATACCATGAGGTGTGGCTCTAGTAGACTATGCATTTACTCTGACTTTGCCATTCATGTATCTGTTTGCCTAATGTAGCCCCCCTTACCATGAGGTGTGGATCTAGTGGACTATACATTTACCCTGACTTTGTCATTCATCTATCTGTTTTCCTAATGTAGCCCCCGTACCTTGAGGCGCGGCTCTAGTAGACTATGCATTTACCCTGACGTTGCCATTCATGTATCTGTTTGCTAATGTAGCCCCCGTACCATGAGGAGTTGCTCTAGTAGACTATGCATTTACTCTGACTTTGTCATTCATGTATTTGTTTTCCTAATGTAACCCCGTAACATGAGGCGTAGCTCTAGTAGACTGTGCATTTACCCTGACGTTGCCATTCATGTATCTGTTTGCCTAATGTAGCCCCTGTACCATGAGGCATGGCTTTATTAGACTATGCATTTACTCTGACTTTGTCTTTCATGTATCTGTTTGCCTAGTGTAACCCCGTACCATGAGGCATTGCTCTAGTAGACTATGCATTTACCCTGATGTTGCCATTCATGTATCTGTTTGACTAATGTAGCCCCGTACCATGAGGCGTGGCTCTAGCGGACTATGCATTTACCCTGACCTTGACATTCATGTATGTTTGCCTAATGTATCCCCGTACCAAGAGGCGTGGCTCTAGGGGTCTATGTATTTACCGTGACTTTGCCATTCATGTATCCGTTAGCCCCTGTACCATGAGAAGGGGCTCTAGCAGACTATGTATTTACACTGACTTTGCCATTCATGTATCTGTTTACCAAATGTAGCCCCCGTACCATGATACGTTGCTCTAGTAGACTATGCATTTACTCTGACTTTGTCATTCATGTATTTGTTTGCCTAATGTAACCCCGTAACATGAGGCATAGCTCTAGTAGACTATGTATTACCCTGACGTTGCCATTCATGTATCTGTTTGCCTAATGTAGCCCCTGTACCATGAGGCATGGCTTCATTAGACTCTGCATTTACTCTGACTTTGTCTTTCATGTATCTGTTTGCCTAATGTAACCCCGTACCATGAGGCATTGCTCTAGTAGACTATGCATTTACCCTGATGTTGCCATTCATGTATCTGTTTGACTAATGTAGTCCCGTACCATGAGGCGTGGCTTTAGCGGACTATGCATTTACCCTGACTTTGACATTCATGTATGTTTACCTAATGTAGTCCCTGTACCATGAGGTAATGCTTTATTAGACTATGCATTTACTCTGACTTTGTCATTCATGTATCTGTTTGCCTAATGTAACCCCATACCATGAGGTGTGGCTCTAGTAGACTATGCATTTACTCTGACTTTGCCATTCATGTATCTGTTTGCCTAATGTAGCCCCCCTTACCATGAGGTGTGGATCTAGTGGACTATACATTTACCCTGACTTTGTCATTCATCTATCTGTTTTCCTAATGTAGCCCCCGTACCTTGAGGCGCGGCTCTAGTAGACTATGCATTTACCCTGACGTTGCCATTCATGTATCTGTTTGCTAATGTAGCCCCCGTACCATGAGGAGTTGCTCTAGTAGACTATGCATTTACTCTGACTTTGTCATTCATGTATTTGTTTTCCTAATGTAACCCCGTAACATGAGGCGTAGCTCTAGTAGACTGTGCATTTACCCTGACGTTGCCATTCATGTATCTGTTTGCCTAATGTAGCCCCTGTACCATGAGGCATGGCTTTATTAGACTATGCATTTACTCTGACTTTGTCTTTCATGTATCTGTTTGCCTAGTGTAACCCCGTACCATGAGGCATTGCTCTAGTAGACTATGCATTTACCCTGATGTTGCCATTCATGTATCTGTTTGACTAATGTAGCCCCGTACCATGAGGCGTGGCTCTAGCGGACTATGCATTTACCCTGACCTTGACATTCATGTATGTTTGCCTAATGTATCCCCGTACCAAGAGGCGTGGCTCTAGGGGACTATGTATTTACCGTGACTTTGCCATTCATGTATCCGTTAGCCCCTGTACCATGAGAAGGGGCTCTAGCAGACTATGTATTTACACTGACTTTGCCATTCATGTATCTGTTTACCAAATGTAGCCCCCGTACCATGATACGTTGCTCTAGTAGACTATGCATTTACCCTGACTTCGCCATTCATGTATCTGTTTTCCTAAAGTAGCCCCTGTACCATGAGGCGTGGCTCTAGTAGACTATGCATTTACTCTGACTTTGCCATTCATCTATCTGTTTTCCTAATGTAGCCCCCCCGTACCATGAGGCGTGGCTCTAGTAGACTATGCATTCACCCTGACTTTGTCAGTCATGTATCTGTTTGCCTAATGTAGCCCCGTACCATGAGGCGTGGCTCTAGGGGACTATGCATTTACCGTGACTTTGCCATTCATGTGTCTGTTTGCCTAATGTAGCCCCCGTACCATGAGACGTGGCTCTAGCAGACTATGTATTTACCCTGACTTTGCCATTCATGTATCCGTTTGCCAAATGTAGCCCCCGTACCATGAGGTGTTGCTCTAGTAGACTACGCATTTACCCTGACTTTGCCATTCATGTATCTGTTTTCCTAATGTAGCCCGTACACCATGAGGCGTTGCTCTAGTAGACTATGCATTTACTCTGACTTTGCCATTCATGTATTTGTTTGCCTAATGTAACCCTGCACCATGAGGCGAGTCTCTAGTGGATTTTGCATTTACCCTGACTTTTTGCCATTCATGTATGTGTTTGCCTAATGTAGCCCCCGTACCATGAGGCTGGCTCTATTAGACTATGCATTTACTTTGACTTTGTCATTCATGTATCTCTTTGCCTAATGTAACCCTGTACCATGAGGCGTAGCTCTAGTAGACTAGGCATTTACCCTGACGTTGCCAATCATGTATCTATTTGCCTAATAGGTGCCCCCGTACCATGAGGCATGGCTCTATTAGACTATGCATTTACGCTGACTTTGCCATTCGTCTATCTGTTTGCCTAATGTAGCCCCCCGTACCATGAGGCGTGGCCCTAGCAGACTATGCATTCACCATGACTTTGCCATTCATGTATCTGTTTGCCTAATGTAGCCCCGTATCATGAGGCCTGGCTTTAGTAGACTATGCATTCACCCTGACTTTGGCATTCATGTATCTGTTTGCCTAATGTAGCCCCGTACCATGAGACGTGGTTCTAGTAGACTGCTCATTCACCCTGACTTTGCCATTCATGTATCTGTTTGCCTAATTTAGCCCCCGTACCATGAGGCATGGTTCTAGTAGAATATGCATTCACCCTGACTTTGCCATTCATGTATCTGTTTGCCTAATGTAGCTCCCTGTAACATAATGCGTGGTTCTAGTAGACTATGGGCCTCATTACACGGACAGCAGTGGACCAATTTGCTATTAGCACCTTGGTCCATGCCGGTAAAATACCGGCACCGACGTGGTGGAAAGGGGAATTACCGTCCTATTCCAAGGTTGGTGGGGCGGTAATTCCCCCTTCCCCCATTGCCCTTCCCCATTCCCATTTTTGCCCCATAGGGCATAATGGGAATGGGGAAGGTGCTAATTACGGCACCGCAAATTGCGGTACCGTAATTAGCTCCCTGGTCCCTTTGCGGGTTGGTTTTTAACGCCTGCAAAAAGCAGGCATTAAATTCTCCAACCCGCAAAGGGACCTCGTAGTAAGGCTATAAGGGTTAACGGTCATGTAGCCCCGTACCATGAGGCGTGGCTCTATTAGACTATGCATTTACTCTGACTTTGTCATTCATGTATCTGTTTGCCTTCTGTAACCCGGTACCATGAGGCGTGGCTCTAGTAGACTATGCATTTACTCTGTCTTTGCCATTCATGTATCTGTTTGCCTAATGTAGCCCCGTACCATGAGGCATGGCTCTAGCGGACTAATCATTTATCCTAATTTTGACATTCACGTATCTGTTTGCCTAATGTAGCACCGTACCATGAGGCATGGCTCTAGCAGATTATGCATTTACCCTGACTTTGCCATTCATTTATCTGTTTTCCTAATGTAGCCCCCTGTACCATGAGGCGTGGCTCTAGCAGACTATGCATTTACCCTGAATTTGCCATTCGTCTATCTGTTTGCCTAATGTAGCCCCCCGTACCATGAGGTGTGGCCCTAGCAGACCATGCATTCATCATGACTTTGCCATTCATGTATCTTTTTGCCTAATGTAGTCCCGTACCATGAGGCGTGGCTTTAGCGGACTATGCATTTACCCTGACTTTGACATTCATGTATGTTTACCTAATGTAGTCCCTGTACCATGAGGTAATGCTTTATTAGACTATGCATTTACTCTGACTTTGTCATTCATGTATCTGTTTGCCTAATGTAACCCCATACCATGAGGTGTGGCTCTAGTAGACTATGCATTTACTCTGACTTTGCCATTCATGTATCTGTTTGCCTAATGTAGCCCCCTTACCATGAGGTGTGGATCTAGTGGACTATACATTTACCCTGACTTTGTCATTCATCTATCTGTTTTCCTAATGTAGCCCCCGTACCTTGAGGCGCGGCTCTAGTAGACTATGCATTTACCCTGACGTTGCCATTCATGTATCTGTTTGCTAATGTAGCCCCCGTACCATGAGGAGTTGCTCTAGTAGACTATGCATTTACTCTGACTTTGTCATTCATGTATTTGTTTTCCTAATGTAACCCCGTAACATGAGGCGTAGCTCTAATAGACTGTGCATTTACCCTGACGTTGCCATTCATGTATCTGTTTGCCTAATGTAGCCCCTGTACCATGAGGCATGGCTTTATTAGACTATGCATTTACTCTGACTTTGTCTTTCATGTATCTGTTTGCCTAGTGTAACCCCGTACCATGAGGCATTGCTCTAGTAGACTATGCATTTACCCTGATGTTGCCATTCATGTATCTGTTTGACTAATGTAGCCCCGTACCATGAGGCGTGGCTCTAGCGGACTATGCATTTACCCTGACTTTGACATTCATGTATGTTTGCCTAATGTATCCCCGTACCATGAGGCGTGGCTCTAGGGGACTATGTATTTACCGTGACTTTGCCATTCATGTATCCGTTAGCCCCTGTACCATGAGAAGTGGCTCTAGCAGACTATGTATTTACACTGACTTTGCCATTCATGTATCTGTTTACCAAATGTAGCCCCCGTACCATGATACGTTGCTCTAGTAGACTATGCATTTACCCTGACTTTGCCATTCATGTATCTGTTTTCCTAAAGTAGCCCCTGTACCATGAGGCGTGGCTCTAGTAGACTATGCATTTACTCTGACTTTGCCATTCATCTATCTGTTTTCCTATTGTAGCCCCCCCGTACCATGAGGCGTGGCTCTAGTAGACTATGCATTCACCCTGACTTTGTCAGTCATGTATCTGTTTGCCTAATGTAGCCCCGTACCATGAGGCGTGGCTCTAGGGGACTATGCATTTACCGTGACTTTGCCATTCATGTGTCTGTTTGCCTAATGTAGCCCCCGTACCATGAGACGTGGCTCTAGCAGACTATGTATTTACCCTGACTTTGCCATTCATGTATCCGTTTGCCAAATGTAGCCCCCGTACCATGAGGTGTTGCTCTAGTAGACTACGCATTTACCCTGACTTTGCCATTCATGTATCTGTTTTCCTAATGTAGCCCGTACACCATGAGGCGTTGCTCTAGTAGACTATGCATTTACTCTGACTTTGCCATTCATGTATTTGTTTGCCTAATGTAACCCTGTACCATGAGGCAAGTCTCTAGTGGATTATGCATTTACCCTGACTTTGCCATTCATGTATGTGTTTGCCTAATGTAGCCCCCGTACCATGAGGCTGGCTCTATTAGACTATGCATTTACTTTGACTTTGTCATTCATGTATCTCTTTGCCTAATGTAACCCTGTACCATGAGGCGTAGCTCTAGTAGACTATGCATTTACCCTGACGTTGCCAATCATGTATCTATTTGCCTAATAGGTGCCCCCGTACCATGAGACATGGCTCTATTAGACTATGCATTTATGCTGATTTTGCCATTCGTCTATCTGTTTGCCTAATGTAGCCCCCCGTACCATGAGGCGTGGCCCTAGCAGACTATGCATTCACCATGACTTTGCCATTCATGTATCTGTTTGCCTAATGTAGCCCCGTATCATGAGGCCTGGCTTTAGTAGACTATGCATTCACCCTGACTTTGGCATTCATGTATCTGTTTGCCTAATGTAGCCCCGTACCATGAGACGTGGTTCTAGTAGACTGCTCATTCACCCTGACTTTGCCATTCATGTATCTGTTTGCCTAATTTAGCCCCCGTACCATGAGGCATGGTTCTAGTAGAATATGCATTCACCCTGACTTTGCCATTCATGTATCTGTTTGCCTAATGTAGCTCCCTGTAACATGATGCATGGTTCTAGTAGACTATGGGCCTCATTACACGGACGGCAGTGGACCAATTTGCTATTAGCACCTTGGTCCATGCCGGTAAAATACCGGCACCGACGTGGTGGAAAGGGGAATTACCGTCCTATTCCAAGGTTGGTGGGGCGGTAATTCCCCCTTCCCCCATTGCCCTTCCCCATTCCCATTTTTGCCCCATAGGGCATAATGGGAATGGGGAAGGTGCTAATTACGGCACCGCAAATTGCGGTACCGTAATTAGCTCCCTGGTCCCTTTGCGGGTTGGTTTTTAACGCCTGCAAAAAGCAGGCATTAAATTCTCCAACCCGCAAAGGGACCTCGTAGTAAGGCTATAAGGGTTAACGGTCATGTAGCCCCGTACCATGAGGCGTGGCTCTATTAGACTATGCATTTACTCTGACTTTGTCATTCATGTATCTGTTTGCCTTCTGTAACCCGGTACCATGAGGCGTGGCTCTAGTAGACTATGCATTTACTCTGTCTTTGCCATTCATGTATCTGTTTGCCTAATGTAGCCCCGTACCATGAGGCATGGCTCTAGCGGACTAATCATTTATCCTAATTTTGACATTCACGTATCTGTTTGCCTAATGTAGCACCGTACCATGAGGCGTGGCTCTAGCAGACTATGCATTTACCCTGAATTTGCCATTCGTCTATCTGTTTGCCTAATGTAGCCCCCCGTACCATGAGGTGTGGCCCTAGCAGACTATGCATTCATCATGACTTTGCCATTCATGTATCTTTTTGCCTAATGTAGCCCCCAGTACCATGAGACGTGGTTCTAGTAGACAACATATTCACCCTGACTTTGCCATTAATGTATCTGCCTAATTTAGCCCCCGTACCATGAGGCATGGTTCTAGTAGAATATGCATTCACCCTGACTTTGCCATTCATGTATCTGTTTGCTTAGTGTAGCCCCCGTAACATGATGCGTGGTTCTAGTAGACTATGCATTCACCCTGACTTTGCCATTCATGTATCTGTTTGCCTAATGTAGCCCCGTACCATGAGGAGTTGCTTTAGTAGACTATGCATTTACCCTGACGTTGCCATTCATGTATCTGTTTGCCTAATGTAGCCCCGTACCATGAGGCGTGGCTCTATTAGACTATGCATTTACTCTGACTTTGTCATTCATTTATCTGTTTGCCTTATGTAACCCCGTTCCATGAGGTGTGGCTCTAGTTGACTATGCATTTACTCTGACTTTGCCGTTCATGTGTCTGTTTGCCTAATGTAGCCCCGTACCATGTGGCATGGCTCTAGCTGACTAATCATTTACCCTGACTTTGACATTCACGTATCTGTTTGCCTAATATAGCCCCGTACCATGAGGCGTGGCTCTAGCAGACTATGCATTTACCCTGACTTTGCCATTCATGTATCTGTTTGCCTAATGTACCCCCCCGTACCATGAGACATGGCTCTAGTGGACTATGCATTTACCCTGACTTGCCATTCATGCATGTTTGCTTAATGTATCCTGTATTATGAGGCGTGGCTCTGCACCACTTTCCCTTCAAGAACATGTATTGTTTGCATGTGTTTGCCCTTCGAAATCTGCCAACTCGCCCTTACTGTAACTAGCGCCATGAAACCTGAGGATTTGGCACGCTGCTATAAATGCAAAAAAAAAGAAAATCTGGAAAGTAAGTAGATGGCTGTGCCGTCGGACATATGCTGTGATAGGTCATGCTGCTGGTGACGCGTAGATTTGAGGCGACTAACTCGGCCAGAGTGTGCCTCTTAAATTGCACGCTGTGTTTCACTATTTCCAAGACGGGCAGGCTGACAAGATGATGAAGTGCCTGGTAATATAGTGTTAGAAGTGTTGCCAGGACTAAAGTTAGAAACATATAGGACACATGAGCATGGAGCTTCAGTTTTCCAAAGGGGCAAGTACAATATCCAGGCCCACTTAATGGGATGGATGAGTCTCACCAACAGGCACCCAGTAGACCAGTGGTCTTGAAACTAGGGGCTGCCCCCCTCCACTTCTCCCCGGGGACCGTAAGGATGTCCGGGACAGGGTGGGCTCTTTAAAAGGGATTCAAATTCGTTTTTTAATTATTTCTTTTTAAAGTATTAAGGTGACTAAAAATATAAGCAGTAGAAAATCAGCTTATAGTTCAGAGAGACTACTACCCTAAACAATCCCTAGGTGGGTAGACCTAGAAACTACATTTTTAATCAAGGGGTGGGGACTTGGTAGGAACAGGTTTGAAGACCACTGCAGTAGACGATGGCAACCATAAACGACCTGGCTCTAAGGGAGAAACCACTCACACGTCTGGAGGATTCCAAGAAGTGCGTGATATGTCTGCCAATGCACAGTAGACACAGCACACATATCTTGCCGCATGTAGCTGCATCAAATGACCAGCCTGCAAATGAGCAATCGTCAGAACACAAAGCGATAGAAGTGTATGGGTTGGCACGTGCCATTACAGTATCCTGTCCCTCAAGAGTGCAGAAGTGACTCAGCCGGATGAATGAAGGTGACTGTCCGCATGATCCAAGCCTCGGATCCAGGCAGCGGGCAGTCGGCAAACTCAAGCTTCCTTCAGCACCTCATTACTCCCCCCCCCCCGCCCCTCCGACTTGAGGCAATAAAGTTTAATATTGAGGCGCGGGAGCAAATGAAGGGTAAACAGCGTGGTAAACAAGGCTATGCACACAGGCTTTTTTCACAAACAGGATTTTGGAATCTGCGGCACAGAGTTTCACTTCATGCATTTCACCCCCTCTTGGTTTTTCTTTCCACCGTTGACAGATTCCTACGGAAACTTAGTCCATATTTGTACACGTTTGCATAAGAGGACCCATGTATGTATAGAAAGGCAGACGGGGACAGTTCCAATCCCCAAATCATGAAGAGTCAATCCCCTGTGCGGTAGCAACACATAGGGCCTCATTACACGGTAGGCGATGAGCCATGGCGCATTACCGGTAAAATACCGGCACCGCCTTGGTGGAAAGGGTATTTACCGCCCCATTCCAAGGTTGGAGGGGCGGTAAATCCCCCTTCCACCATTGCCCTTCCCCATTCCCATTTCTGCCCCATAGGGCTCTATGAGAATGGGGAAGGCGCTAATTACGGCACCACAATTTTGCGGTGCCGTAATTAGCTCCAAGGTCCCTTTGCGGGTTGGATTTTAACGCCTGCAAAAAGCAGGCGTTAAATCCCCCAACCCGCAAAGGGACCTCGTAGTAAGGCGGTAAGGATTTACCGGTACCGGTATTTTACCGGTACCAGTAAATCCTTACCGCCATCGGTGTAATGAGGCCCATAGTTGGCTATTTCGTTCCCCGCTCCTTCATGGGCAGACCAAACCACCTTTTTCCTATATCCTCTACAAGGGCTTCAATTCCCTAAAGTTTCCCATAAGCTCTCCGGTGAAAATCTCTCTTCCTTTTACGATAGGCACCGACATGTTATGGATCGAAAGCTGTGAATTAATCATAACCACTGGCAAAGATGTGGGTCTTTTTCTTGCTGCACCACAAGAATAAAAAAAATGACCTATTCCGCTGTGCTCCTGTGTCAAGCGGGCTGGGCCTAACAGTTGAGACCTGACTGCTCCCATTGGCTGAAGTGGGGCTGAGCCTGGTAAGCAGGCTGGGCCTAACAGTTGAGACCTGACTGCTCCCATTGGCTGAAGTGGGGCTGAGACTGGTAAGCGAGCTGGGCCGAACAGTTGAGACCTGACTGCTCCCATTGGCTGAAGTGGGGCTGAGACTGGTAAGCGGGCTGGGCCGAACAGTTGAGACCTCACTCCTCTCACTGGCTGAAGTGGGGCTGAGACTGGTAAGCGGGCTGGGCCGAACAGTTGAGACCTGACTGCTCCCATTGGCTGAAGTGGGGCTGAGACTGGTAAGCGGGCTGGGCCGAACAGTTGAGACCTGACTCCTCCCATTGGCTGAAGTGGGGCTGAGACTGGTAAGCGGGCTGGGCCTAACAGTTGAGCCTGACTCCTCCCATTGGCTCAAGTGGGGCTGAGACTGGTTTGCATGAGGCCGAGCCCCTTCTATGAAGGGCTGAGAAACGAATTGGTGGGAAGCTGCTTCCAGGACCACAGTTTGATTTTCCTTCTTTGTTTTGCTTGCTCGGGTTGCAGAGAAGCACTGCTTTAGTATTTCCCCTGGGTTCCTTGAGTGTATGTTTATTTACAATATCACTACGGGCCTGAGTTACACAAATGTTTCCAATGGGACTTTTCCATGTTAAAGCATTTTTGTGAACCAGGCCCTATATGTGGAGAACTTGGTGTTGTAATTCGAAATTTCCTTTGCTAATCCTAATAGAACTAATAATTTCAGAAAGCAGTACCTTCATCACATGTGGATCCTGCAGCTTGCAGTTACTTTCTGGAATGCCCCATAGGAACAACCCAACAGGGCTGAAATTCTCGGCTGCAGACTAAGATATATGGAGCTCATTACGAGTTCCCCGGTATCCCGCTGGATAGTAGTTCCCCCGACGGGATACGGGGAACTACTGCGCTGCCTCTGCTGCCCGATATCCCAGTATTACCAGGATATTACTGGTGGCAGATATTCTGGTAAGAAATCCTCATTCCCATGGAGTGCCATGGGATGAGGATGCTGCAGTCACAGGCACTGGTGATACTGGTGCCAGTGACTGTGGCAGTTGTCTGCCGATAGGGGCCTGATCTACCGGCAGGTCCGGGTGAAAGCTGCGGCTATACATTATTACCGGCACCTTTTTTCCAGACTGGTAATGAGCCCCAAAAATGGCTGCAAATATGCAAACAATTTCCACTCAAAAGCATCATGGACACATTTTTCTGATAGAGCAGATGGGTCAGACTCTACCATGTGCCAGATTCTCCCATGGGCCAGACTCTCCTATGGGCCAGACTCTCCCATGTGCCAGACTCTCCCATGGTCCAGACTCTCCTATGGGCCAGACTCTCCCATGAGCCAGACTCTCCCCTGGGCCAGACTCTCCCATGGGCCAGACTCTCCCATGGGCCAGATTCTCCCATGGGCCAGACTCTCTCCTGGGCCAGACTCTCCCCTGGGCCAGACTCTCCCATGGGCCAGACTCTCCCATGTGCCAGATTCTCACCTGGGCCAAAGTCTCCTATGGGCCAGACTCTCCCATGAGCCAGACTCTCCATTGGGCCAGACTCTCCGATGGGCCAGACTCTCCCATGTGCTAGACTCCACCATGAGCCAGACTCTCCCATGGGCCAGACTCTCTTATGGGCTAGACTCTCCCATGAGCCAGACTCTCCGCTGGGGCAGACTTTCCCCTGGGCCAGACTCTTCCGTGGGCTAGACTCTCCAATGAGCCATACTCTCTCCTGGGCCAGACTCTCCCCTGGGCCAGACTCTCCCATGGGCCAGACTCTCCCATGTGCCAGACTCTTCCATTTTCTTTTTCTGTGAGTGTCGAGATGCCCTGGCACATCTCTTCACAAGTGGGATGCGCTTTTAAATGTCCTTAAATGAGTGTCATCGCCCTGTGCCTTTTTCTAAGAAATGCAGGGGGGAGGCGCAAATCATGACTCAGTCACTTCTGACCCAGTCATGATCTTATTTTTAAAGTGTGACAGCTGTGGGTTAAACTGCCACTATCACACTAGCATTTCATAGCATTTTTTTCTCTCAGGGTCTTCAACGAGACAGACCCTTTAATGTCCCATCTCAGCGAAATTCTCTCCCGGCTACCACTTGGTTGCTGGGAGACTGTCATACACACTACTGACACTAAAGCAGGATGATAGCGCCTCTTTGCACTACAGTCCAGACCCTCCAGGTCACCTTTGCGAATAAGATGACCTGAGCATTTCTCAAAGCAGTGCAACATTACACAAGCGCATTCTCTGCGCTCCTTTCATTTGTGATGGTTTTCAAGATTCTGGCCTTATGTGTTTATATCCTGGTGCTTTTTCTGAAGTTTATATTTTGTTGGATCACCATGCCCAGCCTATTTTCCAGGCAGTCCCAAACCCTGGGTCCGGTGATTTAGTCAGATGCACTTTTTTCTATAGTTTTCTAGCAAGGCAATGGGCCTCATAATAGGTTTGCTGGTCCGGTAAGAACGGTACCGGTAAGCTTGTTACAGTTGTTACCGGAATGGCAAACTACGAGTTAATCTTGCGGGTGCCTTCCCACCCGCCAGGACTGACCGACACCCGCGAGCAGAGCATGTCAAATGCACAGGCACCATTCTGAATGGTGACGGTGCATCCAACCTCCCCATTCCCATTGAGTCCCATAGGGCTCAATGGGAATGGGGAGCATTGCATTCCGGCGCCCGTGAATGGGCACTTACCGGGTCTGGCAGGGCCGGAATGACCTGGTAATTGCCCATTGGCGAGCATGAGAAACAAAATGATACCGGCTGCAGCCCATGTGTTTTAGCCAAAGGTATTTCTAAGCCAAACAGACCTTTCAAAGAATAGCTTAATGAGGATGAATTGTCAGTGCATGGTACCATGGATGCCAAGACGAGGGTCCTTGAGCTTTCCATGGCTAGAGACCCAGGCTGCACCGCACTGACAGGGCCCAAGTAGGCCAACACGTGTCTGTGGTTGCCTGAAGTCTCGTGCAGAAGGGATGCGTACTAGTAGTTTTGTCTGCCCTGCCCCTTTAGGGGTGGTATAAATCCTGGTTTGTGTATGGTTGTTTAGTAATAACGTGTCAGGATGCAGAAATTATATCCTGGGGGGTTACCTAGAGCTTTGTCAGTAGCGTTTGAGTCATCAGAACCCCCCGGTCATCACTCTTCAGTGTTGCCTATGATAACGGAATCTTAGCAGCAACAAGAAAAACAATGGGCCTCATTACGAGTCTGGCGGTAAAACCGCCTGCTTACCGCCGGACTCGTATTACCATTCCGCCTCCGTGACTCCCGGAATTACCAGGGCATTACAGCCCTGGGGTCCTGGGAATCCCGGAGGCGGAATGGTGTAAATCCCCATTCCCATTGAGTCCCATAGCACTCAATGGGAATGGGGGAGTGGAAACACCGGCACCATCTCGTGATGGTGCTGGTGTTTCCACGTCCGCCTGCAGGCGAGAGGTGTTCAACCCGCCAGGTCAGACCTGGCGGGAAGATCACCTCCCGCCTGCAGGACTCGGGATCGGGCGGTCCGGAATTAACAGTGGCGGCGGGTTTACCGCCACTGTTAATTCGGGACCGCCCGACCTGTAATGAGGCCCAATGTGTTTTCTCTCTTGGTTTAAACAACCCTCTGACTGGAACCTCAAGCAGCTAACAATGAATGTTTGAATGAATGAACCACTGATGTTTTCAGATCAGATAACAAACCAAATTCAAGCCCCTAACTATGATGTACATGGGTATTCTGACAAATACGCCCTTTAACTCTAGAAATGCAGTTCATGGTATCCTTTCTTGGCACAACACACTACAAAATGTTTGCTCTGAGACCATTAACCAATCACACAATCTATACCGAAGATGTATTCCTGCGCCGCCCGCTAATTCTCAGCTGGAAGCCTCACTCTTTGCAAAACCGCCTTCAGATGCTGGGGATATACCCTACACATCCCACCCATTGGCTTCCCTAAGTGGTCCTGATAAAGTAACCACTCCAGCACTCACTTAACGGTGAATTGCATTTTTAGGTCTACTGCTCTATTTCTGGGCATTCGTGTCAAGGCTCTGGTGATCATTTTTGATATACGAGGTGGATCACACCTCTGCTAAAATAAATCAACCCTCGACCCCTCAATCCCAACAAGCTACCGTCCCACCTACTTCCATCCCGTTCTTATGAAAAATCCTGGATCGTCAAACATATTGCAAGTCCAGCAATTCCAAGATAGTAATCACCTGCTAGGCATAAGACAATCTGGCTTCCGCCCTAAGCACAACACGAAAACCGCATTATTAGACCTAAAAATACAGATGGATACTATCAGGCACTCTGGAACCGTAGCCATCTTCCTACCACTTGATCTTTCCATGGCATTTGACCTGGTAGATCATAATTCCTCTGCCAGCACATTATCCAGCACTTCCAATTTTTCCATGAAGCCACACACTGAATCAAATCCTTTCTAAGTGGAAGGACCACTAGAGTGGCCATAGAGGACTCAGAGCTGGACCCAATCCCAGCATCACTAGGTGCACCTCAAGGGCCCTGCTTTTCACCCACCCTGTATAACACTTAGGCAAAATCCCTTTTCAATAAACAGGATGACAGTGGCATCATTTATACCAACTTCCCGGATGACACTCAAATTCTCTCTCGTCCCGCTCTCAGGTGATCACATTGCTGACACTACCATAATTAATGGAGTCTGTAGAACCATCCAAAATTGGATGGCCACCCATAATCTCTGCCTAAATGACGAGAAAACTGAGCTCCTCATTTTCAATGCACCTTCTTTCTAAATTTCCTTTTTCTGTTTTGGACACCATGAAAGGTGTAAGAAGCCATGTTTTATTGTCAGTTGAATGTTCCTCAAGTGCCTTTGAAGATCAGCCAATGCCACTTGTTCATTCATTCAGCTTTGACAGATGTTTCTCTCATGGCTATAGTTTGCTGCCGCTCCCGTAGCAAAGCTGCCCGAGTCACACTCAGTAAATACTATACATATATTGTGATGCAATAGGCATTTATACTTTGTCCATTGGAGGTAGAGATTCGATTGCTCGAGGAGAAACTGCCCGAATGCATTTTGTTTGTGTCTTGTTGTTGCTTCATTTATACCACCAACATGTAGATGGTGGGTCGGGGTCGGCAATATCGATGGGGATGAGGTGGGAGGGTGGAGAGGGGTTGTGGGCTGGCTGTCGTAGGTGTCACCCTGCATTCTGTGACAACGAATTGTAACAGCACAAAAAAACAGGCAAACAATATTTTAGCAGTTTCTTTTTGCAGTCCGGCTCTCTAGTCGTGGATGTTTATCCCAGTCTATAATGTGTTTTGTGCAACCCCTGTCCTATAAACCAATTATTAAATATTTTAAAAAGTGTCAAAGGCCTTGGTTTCCATTGATGGACTCGATGGATGTGGAAATAAAAGACGCTCAAAAAACGAAATGGAAAACTGTATGAAAAACTTCATGAAACCATGAATGAATTTCAGTTTAAAAAATAAAATATATTCACAAAGAGCAGGACGGTGATAGCGTAGATGTGGATATGTAAGAGACTAAAGGGGATGGGGACTGTGATGAAAAAGCCCTTATTTAAAAAAGTTCGAAAATTGCTTAAAAAGCAAATAATCTATTTTATTTGTTTTGTTTTCGGAGTAGGTATTTTGTACTTAACATGTAGAACCCATACACCCATTATGGTCCAAAGCCAACATTACAGCTTAACATTACTCCTGCGTCTACTCAACCGCTCAGAATGAAAAACACACTATCAATTATTCTGCATGGTAGCCGTATCACATAAAATAGGACAGCATATGTTTACCAACCAGAGGTAAAGCCAGGAATAGAGGAGGTCAAAAAGTAATCTCTCGCTGCCTAAGTGATAAAACCAAGTTGTAGTCTGTTTTTCAATTGGAGATTTCATTTGCCACCAGCACGGCTTTAATCACACCAGAAGAGATAAGTGACCTTGGTGCCATACCTCCACTACCTGTGTCCTATATCCACCCGCCCTTTGCCTACTGGCTGGGTCCCCTGGTAATCCAAGCACCTTGGGTAGTGTTGAGGAATCCTTGCGGTGCTTCACCTGAACATCACCCAGGATCAGACCGGCCTTTTGCTGCTCTAATCCTGGGTGGTGCTCACCCACGTATGTCCTATAGGATCTTGAATCCACAATCTCTGGTGTCCGAGATGGAAGTACATTCATATAAAAAGCACACTTCTGGATAGTAAACACTGTTATTGTCTAATCATACGCAAACAAAGTTTCCAGTGTAATTGTTTTCTTCCTGGTGTAAGATATCCTTGTGACTGTGCACTTGGGTTCAGGCCATTCTTCTAAAACAATGGAGATTATTTTATCGGCTGTATATTTACAGCCCGTACAGAATTCCAGAGTCTCTTGGACTAGAATAATCTTGGATTTCTGGGG
This sequence comes from Ambystoma mexicanum, assembly GCF_040938575.1. Lineage (NCBI taxonomy): Eukaryota > Metazoa > Chordata > Amphibia > Caudata > Ambystomatidae > Ambystoma > Ambystoma mexicanum. The sequence goes on along the minus strand of NC_090940.1, from coordinate 232,796,841 downwards.
GAGTTGTCAAGAGCACATTTCTTTGTACTTGCTGTGCCCATGGAGAGTGAGATTAGAGCATTTGTACAGATCGTTATCCCTTTCCACATAGTGTTCACAGACCGTGCTACTAGGTCACGGGCTGGCGGCCAGGGTGCTGCTACTCTTTGAAGTTAGATTCCCAGGTGTTTTATGATTTTTCTGGACTTTACTGCAGTTTCATTTATTTTACTTATGAGGATTCCTTACAGAGGGACCATTTTCTTCAATAGTAAATTTTGATGCATCACTAAATATTGACGTATCCCTGGAAACACAAAGTATGCCTATGTAAACACACACACAGACACGCTGTGTATGTACCGGGTTGTGTATGTTGCAAACAAGGCTGTACACAACTGGAATACATTAACAAGGTGCAATAATATCGGCACAATTAGATGGATAGACTATTAAAGATACGCTTGGCGCGACATGGAGAGAGAGGACGCAGAGAGTTTCTGGCAGGGATACAAGGTTACAGAATGAAATGTGGACACAGTCTTAATACTCCGGTGAGTTTCACACACTCTTCCTATTGTACCTTTGTGTCCTTCAGCCTACATCAGGGGTTCCATTCTTTGCTTTCTCCTACTCTGTTTACTAACACTCGCCATTTTAACATATTCAACTTTCTGCGCATATATGTGTAAACGCTCAAAAGATATTGTTTTTACAATACTCTCTTAATGTGCCTTGAAGTATCTCACTTCAGGCCTCATTGCAAGAGCGCAGAATGTCCTCTGGAAATACCACCAAACTCATGTACTATTACAGCATGCAGTATTATTTGTAGACATGCAAACCCTTGAGTTAGTCCTCATTATGGTGTCTCATAGGACTCAATTGGGTACTTGCGGTATTAGCGCGTGGGCTAACAGAGCATGGCCTATGAAGCATGTAGTAATGATTTTGTGTGGAGGTCATTTTTCTACACATAAGCAGGCACAATAAAAGAGTTTGGGAAACAAAATTCACAATATAGTGGAGCAGTAAAACCTGCAGTATGTACTAACACCACATGGATTAACTCTGCCGTCAAACATGTAGAATGATACCCAGACACTTCTGCCACTTGTGGGGATTAAGCCCTGAGTTTGCAGTGCTCTAACAGCTGATGGGTACGGTTTGAGAGAGTGGGGGACAGACCCAGTGGCAGTCTCCGTCACCCACCAAAGGCCTGCAAGCATCCTCAGTTGCTATGCGAAGCAGAACACTACAAGTCTGAGATTCTACCGCCCATCTTCCCGTGAAGGACCAAGGGGCGAGGAGCACGCCCGTGAGACTAAATGCAGCAGAGAATTGAGAACACAATCAGAAGGAGGTCGACAAAGGGAGACAGAAGCAAAATGGAGAGGAGCAGCAGTACAGCGAGTAACACTGAGGGGACAGAGACTAAGGGCCTCATTACACGGAAGGCGGTAATGGTTAACGGCCACCGTTAATGGTAACGGTGACCGTTAACCATTACCGCCTTACTACGAGGTCCCTTAGCGGGTTGGTGCTTTAACGCCTGCTTTTTGCAGGTGTTAAAAACCAACCCGCTAAGGGACCTCGGAGCTAATTACTGCACCGCAAAATTGCGGTGCCGTAATTAGCGCCTTCCCCATTCCCATAAAGCCCTATGGGGCAGAAATGGGAATGGGGAAGGACAATGGCGGAAGGGGGATTTACCGCCCCACCAACCTTGGAATGGGGCGGTAAATCCCCTTTCCGCCAAGGCGGAGCCGGTATTTTACTGGCATGAGCCATGGCGCTAATAGCGCCATGGCTCACCGCCTTCCGTGTAATGAGGCCCTAAATGCTTCAAGGGGTCTGAAAAGGAAGTGAAGCTGATTTATGGGTCTTGCAGGCCATGAGCATAGCAGGAGCGAGAAACAACACTGTCTATTGCAGTCTGTGTCCTAAGATTCCTGTGAGGGAGAGACTGAGTGGGGAATCATTGCATACTGGGAATGCAAGGCCAAAGTCACAGATTCATCTCAGAAAGCGAATCAGTGGACACTCATTTTGTATTGGGAATTTAAGCATGGGTTAGCCACTATAGCCAATGCTGAGACTGAAAGAGGTATGGCCTTCGACAAAGTAGAGTGGCACTGCCTACCTGGCACCCACTTTTCTAATAATACCTGTATACCTGGTCTGTCATCGAAGTAGGAAATTGCCCCTGGGATGCGGTTCATTGCTCTGAGGCATTGCTCAGTTAAGATTCTATCCAGGATGCGCCGCCACTTACAGGTGAATGGCTGTACCTGCCATGCAGCACTATATCACACTCATGTCTTCATACCAGGAGAGGATGTGCAGGTGACGGGGAGGGCAATATTCTAGTGTTATCCAGAAGAGGATCTGTCATTGCGAGTTTTGTGTGAGAATTATCTTTTAGATATCTGTGAGACTATTTGCCATCATCATCACCATCCCCAGGACTGGGGCGACATCTTACAGAACTGGAAATTGACTTTTAAAATGTGCATGGAAATTCAAACTTAGGAGTCCCTTCATGAGGAACCAAATTCTACAGCGCACACTGTCGTGGAATGGACGGATTTCAGAACTAATTACGAAAGAGATCAATGACCTCCCTACACTGCTGACACTTCACAATGAGAGTGATGACATCACCACAAAAATAATGTTGCAGTGGCATGTCATAGATACTTTTCAGCAAGCCATGATTAAAGACATTCACCATCTTAGTGATCAAATTCGAAATTATAATTCATAATAACCTTAACGGAAAAAAAAACAATGTAAGAAACAAAAAAATAACTATATCATACAAAAGGATGACATATCACAAAACCTTGTTCTAGTCACGAGATGATATGTTATGTTATAATGTGAGATTTTTGTAGGAAGTCTATCACCGCCGTGGTCGTTCTACAGAACCCAGGTTTGTTCGGGTAGTGGTGCATGTTGCCCCCTCCAGGGCTAATCCAACTGTGGCAATAGGAGAAAGGAAAGGGGCAAAGTGGTCAGAAGATGGGTGCAGTAGGGGTAAAATGAAAACAGACAATTAATTTAAAAGTGCAAGGGTCTTGAGAGGGGTGATCCTGGAGTGCATGTTGAATCATTGGAAATGGATCCAACTGAGTGCTGATCATGAAAGTTGGGAATAAAACCCACCCGTAATATTGAACATTTTCCATCAAGGCATTTTGACATTATTGGGTGGCACTAGAATTAGTCAGCCCATGTTTTCGTGATAGACGCAAGATGTGCTGAAGCGTGCCATTGAATTGTGGAGTTTTAGGCACCAGATCAAGTTTTAAGGGCCTCTCGAATCAGCAATGGCCTACTCTGGGAGCACTGAGGGACAGAAGTGTGAAAACCAGGATGTGGCTGTTTACAGGTAAATGTGGGGGAAACAAAAGGGAAAGACCATAAATCAAGCTTGAAGCAGAGGATAGAACAGGGGCAACGCGTTGAATCCTGGATCACGCTTAGAAGCCGAACCGAGTAAGCAAACCAATAAAGCAACTCAATAATGAATCAAAATATGAAACGCACACGCAGGATCCGACATCAGAACTAACAAACTTACCGTTGAATATAATAGTTGGTAAAGCCAAGACCATATGCAACACCAATGCATAGAGATACCTCTTTAATCAATTTCCTATCAATACGACACTGCACCTGTTACCAACAATCTACAAAGACCCACATGTAGCCCAATCTTTAAGTGGTATTAGACCAATAACAGAAAAAATATTTAAAAATCTATGAATCTATGCTATTCATTTGAGTGCATTTTATTTAAAAATGCATACATCTCACATTGAGGACATCATGCTGTCATTAGGCAACTTCAATACCTTTCTTGATCATGACATGACACAAGACTTGTAGAGGTTAGAACATATAAGTATCTAAGACTAATGTTTAATCATTTTCTTTCTTGATAGGATTGTGCCATGCATATAGGAATTCTAGTTAAACATTTCATTACACACAGGTAGCACTTCAATACTAAATATGGTGGATAAAGTATAAGACCACTAATCAAGGCAAATGAGTCTATGCTAGCTTTCATTATTTTGTACAGAAGTGAACTTTTTGCTCAGGGTCCATATACAAAATGTAGTTCTATAGAAGGTTAGTGATGGAAATCGACTGTGAGCTACTGCTCGGAACTCCTTGGCTAAGTAGCAAATTCTCAAATTCTATATTACGTTGATGGAAGCAGATTCCTTACATTTAAATTGTTGTATTATGAATGCACTTAACAAATGCATGTGTGTTGCAACCTGCAGTAAGATCATAAAAAATACGGCTACCCATAAAATGAGCTGGTAACCCTTATGGAGAATAATTTAGTTAGCACACTCGTTTCACGAACAAATCTAATCTAGGCCCACAGTTCTACAGGCTTGTAACTTACACACAAAAACATTGGGCCTCATTACACGGTAGGCGGTGGACCAAGGTGCTATTTGCACCTTGGTCCATGCCGGTAAAATACCGGCACCGCCTTGGAGGAAAGGGGAATTACCGCCCTATTCCAAGGTTGGCGGGGCGGTAATTCCCCCTTCCCCCATTGCCCTTCCCCATTCCCATTTTTGCCCCATAGGGCATAATGGGAATGGGGAAGGTGCTAATTACGGTACCGCAAATTGCGGTACCGTAATTAGCACCCTGGTCCCTTTGCGGGTTGGTTTTTAACACCTGCTAAAAAGCAGGCGTTAAAGTACCAACCCGCAAAGGGACCTCGTAGTAAGGCGGTAAGGGTTAACGGTCACCGGTACCATTACCGGTGACCGTTAACCCTTACCGCCTTCCATGTAATGAGGCACATTGGGCCTCATTACACGGACGGCGGTAAGGGTTAACGGTCACCGTTAATGGCAACGGTGACCGTTAACCCTTACCGCCGTACTACGAAGTCCCTTTGCGGGTTGGAGGAATTAACGCCTGCTTCTTGCAGGCGTTAAGTACCAACCCGCTAAGGGACCTCGGAGCTAATTACGGCACCGCAAAATTGCGGTGCCGTAATTAGCGCCTTCCCCATTCCCATAGAGCCCTATGGGGCAGAAATGGGAATGGGGAAGGGCAATGGTGGAAGGGGGATTTACCGCCCCTCCAACCTTGGAATGGGGCGGTAAATCCCCTTTCCGCCAAGGAGGTGCCGGTAATTTACCGGCATGGTCCAGGGTGCTAATAGCACCCTGGCCCTGGATTACCGCCTTCCGTGTAATGAGGCCCATTGTCCTTGTTTTTAGAGATCATAACCTTCTTATCTGACTTGCCTGCCCCTGAACCCCACTGACTTATATTGCAAATGGCATAATGATTCATAGAGATGCTGAGAATGCTTCACAGGTTTTGATTCTTTTGTAGACAGTTTACAGTAAGAGATTACCCGATGGTTCACTACAATCGTAGTTCTGTGAATTAAGAGGTGGTGGTGCTAGGGTCATCCCCCACCCTCTCGTCTCCCTGGTGATAACCGCCCTAGCCCAGGTGTCCATAGCCCCTGGTTTGTACTACAAATGGGTAACCCCCTACTGTCTAAGCTCTGGTCTTATGCTGATGTGGCCTCCCTGAATGCAGGCTTACTAACTCCCTCAGGGATTTTCTAGCTGTCGCTAATTTAGCCTAGCGTAATGTTTTACAGGGATTTAGGACTTGTGCAAGCAGTTACTCTGTTAGATCCATCTAAGAACAGCCATACTCACTTTTATCTTGCACTCCTGCTCCGCCTATTCCTCCTCGCCACAGCTCCTCCCCACCTACCTTTAGTCCCTAAAGTATTTCACTCTGTCTTTCTCTTGCCTCCAGCTTTTGGTGTTAACTCTTCTGCTTCTCCTACCAGTCTACCACTACCACTTCTACTCCCCTTCTACTACTCCTTCTTCTCTCACCACTACTAGAATTCTCCTGCCACTACAATAAAAATACTCTTTTCTCCTTCCACTACTATTCCCCTCCTCCCACTGTATTACATAAACACCCTCCTTTCACAGCCAGTATCAATCAATTCACAATCTGTCCTTACACTAACTCCTATCTACCTGCCACCCACACACATGCGCGCCCACTCTGCAGTACCCTTACACTCTCTAAGCCAATAGCTCACCTTTCATTAATACAAATCTCCACACTCTGCTGCTTCGTGCTTCCTCTTGCTGGTTTAGTGGTCCACCTCCACTCCACTGCTGACCTCACCTCGATAACCCACCCTTCATGTTGCCTCTTCCTTCCCTTACTGGGGTTTGGCTGGCTCTCTTTAGCCAGTCCAATGCTACTTTCCTTTCCCCAGCGTGCTTAAGTGCATGGGAAAGATGAATTGGGGCCTAAGCCCCAACTCCTTCTCAGGTAGCAATTACTGCAGATCCACCGTTGTGGCCCAGGCATGGGCAGTGTGAAGTTTGTGGATTGGGTTCTGGATTCCTTGGCTGGTCCCAACACCTTACCATTAGTGGTTTGGGGTTTTTCATTGGCATAAACGCCGGCATACTCGCTGGTGCCTCTGCATTCTATGGCACTGCACATTCTCCCCACCAGTACAGGATGGTGATGGCATGACTTGCAGGAGGGTTACTTTTGTCTTGGTGTGTCCAGGTTTCCGGTTCTTGACCAAGCATTCATGGGGCGCTGGCCAGTTCCCCAGAGGATTCTACCCTTGTGGATGCTCTGCTAAGGAAAAACAAAGACTGACGAACATCTTTGAGTTGAGGCCTGGCGTGAGAGGCAGATGTATTGCAGCACAACACTGTGGCACCAGGGTGGGGTTTGGGAATTGGGGCCCCTATTGTTGCTGCATTCTCTTCTAGGGTCAGAAGCGGCATTAGGAGGTCTTGTTTTGAGACTCCAACTCTGCCTCTTGACAAAGCCAGGAGACAGACCTTGTCACACTTATATAAGTTTGTAAAAAAAACGTTTGCAAACTAAAAAAAACAAACTAAAGAATAGCAATATGGAAACTCAAGTTATGTTATGTTACTTGCCATTTATATAGCCCTCTATATATCACTGGTATGCCCTCAAAGCGCTGGTAGGTTGAACACCCTTGAGAACCGCAGTTCAGGGTAGTAGAGATAGTGCGTTAGGGTGTCTGGGTGCACCAGTTATGTGTGCAGCTGGTGTAGTTGTCACATGGTAGCTGCATCCTAGCGTTATGTGTGGTGTTGTATGTGTTTGTAGTCTGGTGGTCGGACAACCAGACTGGGTTTGGCTGCGTTAGGCCTGAAGGCCACGCTTATGTGAGCAGCTAGGCCGGACTGTCATGGGATAACTGTGTTTTATTAGGGTGATGGGGTGTCCATGGGGTAGTGTTGTTCGTATGTGAACAGCTAGGCCGAATTAATCAGGAGTATAGCTGTGTTCTAGTTGTGTGATGGTGAATGGAAGAGAGTAGGCGTAGTGATGTGATAAGAGTGGTGGTTCATCTTTAAGGCGCCCAAGACCAGTCACGTGAACAGGATGGTGGGGAGTGCATCGACACACGGACGCACAGTGAGAGTGGGTTGGTCTTATGGTGACGCTGCTATATCCCCAAACGGCGATACGGATATATAGCAGCGTGGGGACAAGAAAGCAGAGTACAACAGTGACACATGGGCACAGTGGGCACATATGATGATGAGAGGGTTGGGTGCTACATTGGGATACATAGCGACATCACAGGAACAAGATGCAGGGAGCGCAGTGACAAATGGACACACAGTGACAAGGGGCTTGGGATAACAGCGATATAGTAGGATATAGGGATGTACAACACCCGCATGGAAGTAGGAAAGCAGGGTACACAGAGACTCGTGTGAGGGGCACACGGAGCTAGGATGGCTACAGATTACATTCAGGAAAGTAGGGTAGGGTAGTTTAAACATTCCATCCATTCAATCCATCCATCCATTGCATCACTGCATCCATCTATTTCTTCATCAGTTCATTCCAGCAACTATCCATTCCCTCAATGCATTAATCCATTTCTTCCAGTACTAACACTATTACACAACTCATCAATTGTCAAGTGAACTGACAGTGTATATAATTGAATATGCAACATATTGTTTTTGGAAGATTAGTGAGGCCCCTGTAGGTATAAACACAGGAACAATTCCCATTCATCAGTGGGACTTAACATACGGACGAGATCCTGGAAAAATGTAATGGATTATGTAATAGCGCCTCCCAGAGGAAGCAATCAAACCTTTGCACTAAGTCCCAAGGATGCAAATTGTAGCAGTCAATTAGGACCATTGAAATTCCAATAACCATGTCACAGAAATGCGTTTTTTGAAAAACATAATAATTGATTTACCTGTTCTTTTTTTACTATACAATATGTTTGGTTAAACAGAATGTTTCAACTGCGTACAATATGCACCCTCTGTTCTTTGTCTTGGGTTATCCTTTGTGTTGTCACTCTCACATGGACCGTTCTAAGTGCACACACAGTGATGTAGGCTCTGCAGCTCCATTGTTTTTCAAGACTGCAGTGAAACTTACAATCCAATAAATGGCCCCAGGGCTCTTCATTTGATCCACTTCTTTTTTCTCAATACACTATTCCTCTCTCGGGCCTTCAATCCTCTTTTAATCTATCTTGCCATTTTTATTTAGACAATTCTCAAGTTATCTGTTTTTTCTCCTCCTTTGATGACATCCTCAGTCTACTGTTTCTGCCTGCCTTTCAACTGTTCATACTTGTATGCTAACCCATGATCTCCATCTGATCCTAATAAAACTGGGGTCCTCTTTCTTCCTGATTCTTCTACTTCTCCATCTCCTTCTTCCCCTGACTTATCTTTTCCCACTCCCCTCTTCTTATTCTCCCCTTTAACATGTAATCTAGGTGTCATTATTTCTTTCTTTCTTTCTTTCTTTCTTTCTTTCTTTCTTTCTTTCTTTCTTTCTTTCTTTCTTTCTTTCTTTCTTTCTTTCTTTCTTTCTTCCTTTCTTTCTTCCTTTCTTCACATCTGTATCACTGCTCGCATTTGTCACTTTCATACCATTTGACACACTTATGCTTTCCTTTCCTTTCATGCCATTAAACTCTTAAAGGTCAGTGACTCAATATGTGATCTCTGATTCTGGCGCCAGGAAGCACACAAGTGATTATGGACTATTACAGGAGGATCAAGATCTGTGTGGTGCTGTTCTCATAAATAATCATGGTAACTGTTAGGTTATTGGTAGAGGATCTCTTTCTTCTTTTGCATATGCGCACGCTTTATCTAATATTTTTCTGGAGCAGCGATGAAATGATCCTTTCCTTTCTCTCGCTCCGTGGACAGTGATTCCTCTGCGTGTGCCCAACGACTGCGCGGGTGCATTCGATGAAAGGACCTTTGGCTGTGGGGAAAGGGCAAGGGAAGAGTCGGGTGATGACATTAACACTTCCACCTTTACAGGAAAAAGCCGATGAAGCACATATAAGGGCCTCATTACAAGTTTGGTGGTGCAGGAAAAAAATGGCAGCAATTTCTTTACCATCACTATTCCTGCATTGGCAGATTTACTGCCGGTGGAATTACCGTACAGTAAATCTGCAGATTTTCACAGGTAACGTGGCGGATTCATCTCCATCTTGTTGCTCGAGGTAAGTCCTCCACTTTACCTCCAGAAATCGACAGAATAACTGTGTGCCAAAAATGGGGAGTTACCACCACTTGGCAGTAATGGTATTTGAATTTGGTGGTAATTTGGCAGAATTACCTCTGAATTACTGCCAAATTCGTAATGGGGCCCATAGTCGTGGTAACATTCTGGGGTCTGATTCACTCTGCTTGCTCGAGAGCTGCTGAGGGCTGATTCCTCTCAGGTGCCTTCACTGTTAGTGCAACTGCAGACCAGCACTTACCCAGGTTTAATTTCTCACTGCAACGTAGGTCTCTGTGGTTTCTTCTTCACAATGGTCTGATTTATGGTTGTCATGCTAATTGCATGCTCTGAATCCCAAGGCTGTATGGAGGGTGATTGTCTGATTGTCTATAGGGGTAGTACTTCTCTCATACAATGCCACCCTCTCCATGTTCCACTTGTGTCCATCACCAAGTTCCACATGGTTTGCATGCCTTTGCTCTTTTGTTGGCATCTTTATTTTAACCATGTCACCTTGCTATATATTTGATACTCAAACCGCCTTTTGTTTATCACCCCAGCATTTGATGGCTTCTTTATGTTGGCGGATCTGACATCTCATGTCTCTAATATCAGAACTTGCTAAGATGCTCGGCATCCATGCAGAACACAGTTGAGATTTGGGTTTGCACCTATCATCAGTTCAAACAGGTGCAACCTTGTCATGGCATTCGATGTCAGCTGATGCATTGTGACAGTCCTTAGGGACAACTGCTTGCCATCAACCTTTGCAGATAGTTGAAGGCTTTCTTTGATCATCTGATTGCCTCTGTCCACCTGGCTGTTGACTTGTGGGTGTTAGAGTGCCATTCTCTTGTGACTCATCTCTTTGTTCTACTAATAGGCTGCCATTTTCAATATCGTGATCTGCATGCCATTGTCTGGGGTGATTCCTTTGAAGCGTCCTTCTCTTTGGACTACTTCTTTCATCACATGCACAGTAGTTGTGGTGGTCATGTTGGGAACACAGTGCAGTTCTGTCCACTTCGTAAAATATTCGACTGTGACATACTTGCTGTCATCTTCCATCCTGGCCTTCGGACCGATATAATCCAACCCTAGTTTCTCCCAAGGCTTGATGGAAGCCTCTACTATTTGGAGCGAGGCTTGCCTGGTGCTGAATCTCTTGTCACTGCTATGGCAGGTGGAGCAGTGAAGGACTGCTAATTGTACTTCTGAGTCCATTCCCCGCCACCAGTACATTTCTCTTAGGCTTTCCTTAGTGGTGGTAGATCCTAAAAGGATGGCAAGCACTTTGTCAAGGAGTAACTTTTGCAACGCATTTGGCAGAAGGAACGTGTGCCTTCTCATGATAATGGTGCTGACCACGTTTCTCTGCAACCTTCCTATATGGTTGCATTAATACAGGTCACATTCTCTCTGGAGGCCACTCTTGGCTCACGTATGGTTCTATCATTTCCATTGTTCAATCTCCCTTTGCATGTGCATGCAATCCATCTTCACTCACTGTGCATCCTTGTTCGGGTTCAGTGTCATTAGGCGTGGCCATTATGCATTCAGTGCCCAGGAAGTCAGTCTCCTTTCTTCTTTAATTGAAGCCTCAAAAGAAAGTCTGTCTGTCGGTTCTCTTACCCCGAAACATGCTTCACATTGAATGCAAATTCTTGGAGTTTTGAGGCAATTCTGGCTTACGCCGGCATGAATATTATTAGCTCGCTGGGGTATAATATTTGGATGGAGTGGTTTGTGCTCGGAATAACTCAAATGTTCTTCCCCACAGGAAAAAGGGGAAATGGGTGGCAGTCCATGCACACACCAGCATATCATTTACCAAAGTAGAATATTTGATTTCCGATAACTGGATTGCTTTCGACGCAAATGCTGTGAGTCTCTCAGTGTTCTTCACCTTGTGCCATTGTTGTGTCTAGACCATAGTCAATGGCATCTGTCATTATGGTGGTGTTTAGTTAGATAAAATGGTTTGAGGCACACAGCCTTTCTTCTGTTTATTCTGCATGGGTTCTGTTCCATAGGAAAAGTGTTGAATTTGGAGTAATCTTCTACTATAGCTGATCCTTGACTCCAGGTTTGGGAGCTTCAGTGATCACCTCTACAAGATCCTGTTTGGGATTTATGCCTTCCCTGGACACTGTGCATCCTAAGAATCCCACTTCATTTGCATTGATCTGGCCGTTCCCTTTCCTGAGTTTGAGGCCAGGCCTTGAAATGCGCTTCAAGACACTGTTAAGGACATTGTTGTCCTGGCGCTGTAATTCTCAAGAGATCAGTACATCACCTTGAAAGTGGACTATATTCTCAAGGTCATCTAACAGATGGTCCATCATTCTTTAGAAGACTGCTGCAGCTCATGATTGCCCAAAGATCCTGTCAGTAAACTGGAGCTGGAACGTGTCCATGTGTGTGATGAATGCAGAGAAATGCTTGGACGACTCATGAAGCTTGATTTGGTGGTAGGTGTCCTTCATTTTGAACTTCGATAAGGGATTTCTCTTGTCCAGCATCAGCACCAACTCAAATACATCAGGGAGTGGATAGCTGTTGGTGATCACTACTCTGCTGGTGCTATGCATGCCGACGTACATGCGTCATTCGCCCACATCTTTCTTCTTCATATGTACAACAGGGCTCACCTATTCTGTAGCTATTGTGGGTTCTATTTTATTCTTTTATTTTAACATATCTGTGAGAAGTTCTTTCAGCTGCTGCCTTGCTGTCAGTGGTACTGGCCTTTTACTGACTACTATGTCATTCTGTTTTAACTTGATCTGGTGGTAACAGCCGTGGACACACCCTAGGCAGTAACAAGAAAATGATAGGTCAACTACCCCCTCCTTAAGTCCCTGTGACACTTACAGGCTAAATCCAGGATAATCCTAATAAATCAAGGATTAGTCAGACCACAATTTGATCAATTAGAAAAGAACTATTTCATTTATTTACATGCATCTTAGACAAGAATGTAAAAAGGACTAACATAAGGTGCTATACAACAATTACTAAAATTATCAAGTCTGTGCTAACCACTTACATTCCAAATGGTGTGGTAACACCAAACCTTTCATGATGAATAAAAACAAAAGTGAACAGAAAAAAATTCATACACACGGGAAAGAAAATGAAAAAATGTTAATGACCAATTGGGAACAGATTCCCTCTTTTATACATGTATGTCTCTCAGTATTCCTGGACGGTAATGGATTATTAATTTTAATATACCTGTTTCACACCTCCTTGTTGTTTATTCAAAAGACCAATCAAAGGTATCGAAGGGTGTATTCTACACCATGCCCTTCGTTAATAGCTGATTGTAGAATTGAGAGATAGGAAAAGAAGTTACAGATTCCCTAATGTAAAGTCGACATATGTTTCGGCCTTTTAACTCATATAATGCACTCTTTCTGTGCTGTTGATTATGTTGGTACTGGCCGTCTTCAGGACAGAATAACACCGTTATTCACAAAATATCTCTGGGCCCTGATAAACTCCAGGTTTAGCATCTGAAGGTCCAAGTGGCAAAGATTCCGAATTCTAGCAGTTCTTGAGTACTTCGGTGGGGAGAATGGTAAAGTCTGATCCTGAGTCTGCGAAGACTCTGACTTCTGCATCATTAACTTCACTTAGCAGCATAGCAAGGATGTGTTCATCTTGGAAACAGCATTGATAGTGAGTACAGGTTATTTGTATGGACCTTGTAGTATTCTGAATCAAATGGAGTGTTCACTGACTTAACTGTCATTCTCGCGATGGTTCTACAAAGTGTGGAGTAGTGTCCTGCTCTTTTGCAGGCTGAGCACATGCTGTCTCCGGCAGGGCACTTTTGTTCATTTGTGTTGTGGTACTTACTCCACATATGCGCGACTTCGAATATCTGACGACAACTTTTACGTGGTTCTCTGTCTGCTTATTGTTGGTTTTTCCACATGCTTTACTTTCTGAGTGCTTCCTCTTCACTGCATTGACTTCAATCGTGTTACACCGGCATTGACTTCAATAGCATTACGCTTCTTTTTACTTTCCCTCCTGCATGCTGAAGCTTCTACGGCCGTTCAGACAATGTTGAGTGCTTCTTGAAAAGTGTGGTACTTTGCTGTGAACATCTTTTCCTATAACTTCAAATCTCACCATTTGACTATGAGCATGTCACGTATCATAGTATTGGTAGATTGGGCAAATACACACAACAATGCTGCATGTCATGGTCTTAGATATCAATAGTCACTCAAGCTTGCTGGGTTATTTTGTAGATTGTGAGTCTTTGTATCGTGACGTTGTCTCTAGCTCCAAATCTCGTCTATTCTCCTTGTTACTTCAGTATATACATCTCTATTAGCTCCAAATCTCTTGTCTATCCTCCTAGGGACTTCAGTAAATACATCTCGATTAGCTCCAAATCTCTTGTTTATCCTCCTAGGGACTTCAGTAAATACATCTCAATTAACTCCAAATCTCTTGTCTATCCTCTTTGGGACTTCAGTGAATACATCTCGATTAGCTCCAAATCTCTTGTCTATCCTCCTGGGGACTTCAGTGAATACATCTCAATTAGTTCCAAATCTCTTGTCTATCCTCCCTGGGACTTCAGTGAATACATCTTGATTAGCTCCAAATCTCTTGTCTATCCTCCCTGGGACTTCAGTGAATGCATCTCGATTAGCTCCAAATCTCTTGTCTATCCTTCTAGGGACATCAGTAAATACATCTCAATTAGCTCCAAATCTCTTGTCTGTCCTCCTGGGGACTAGTGAACATGATTGATTGATTGATATTTTATTTCTATCGCGCTCATACACAAGTGTTTCAGAGCGCGACCAGGCAGGGAAAGGGAACAGGGGAGAACAAAAACAACGATCTTACTAGGCCCAGTGACATTGAGAATGTGCAAGTGCAGGGTAGAGGGAGAAGGGGGAGAAGTGCATGGAAGGGGGAAGAAAAGGAGAGTGCGGAGCGAGAAGGAAAAAAAACAAAAATAATAATAAAATAATAAATAAAAAGGCAACAAACAATGGGAGTGCAGCCAGCAAGTGGCAAGTGCTGGGTTTATGGCAGCAGGCCGTGTAGGTCTGAAAGTGCAGGAAGAAAAGGGGAGGGCTGTATGGGTACAGATACAGACCCCAGTTCAGGGGGTGGCCCAGAGGCAGTGCGTGAGGGTGGCAAGATGAGCAGGTACCTGGGCCCAGAGGACAGAGGGTGGCCAGGTGCATGGTGCCGAGGGAGAGCAGAATCAACAGGGGAGAGGGGAGGAGAAGGCAGAAGCAAAGAGGAAGGTTTTGAGGTGCTTCCAGAACCGGAGATGGTTCTCCTCAAGTTTTAGAGTGGCAGGGAGGCTGTTCCAGAGGGAGGCCCCAGCCGAAGACAGAGATCTACCCCCAGCTTGTTTCTTTGAGAAACGACTGACCCTTAGGAAGATAGAGGTAGAGTTGGAGGGCTCAAGATGGGAGGTATTTGCGGAGGGATAGCTGAAGGTATGTTGGACCCAGGCCCCAGAAAGCCTTGTGGACAATGCAGAGGGTTTTGAATCTAATCCTTGCATCCACAGGGAGCCAATGGAGAGATTTCAGAGCTGGAGAGATACGATCCCAGGGCTTGAGGCCGAGGACAAGTCTTGCAGTCCTGTTCTGGATAAGTTGTAAAGGGCGGAGAGTAGAGGCAGGTAGATTAAGAAAGAGGCTGTTGCCATAGTCCAGTTTAGAGAGAACCAGAGCTTGGGAGACAGTGAGCTTCTGGGGGAATGAGAGGAAAGGAAGAATACCTCTGAGGAGGTGCAGTAGAAGGTTTGACTTTTTTGATACATCAGCGATGTGGGCAGAGAAGGAGAGTGTTGAATCAAAGGTGACACCAAGGTTCTTGGCCTCGCAATACATCTCGATTTGTTCCTAATCTCTTGTCTATCCTCCTAGGGACTTCAGTGAATACATCTCGATTAGCTCCAAATCTCCTGACTATCCTGTTGGGGACTTCAATGAATACATCTCGATTAGCTCCAAATCTCTTGACTATCCTCCTGGGGACTTCAATGAATACATCTCGATTAGCTCCAAATCTCTTGACTATCCTCCTGGGGACTTCACTGAATACATCTTGATTAGCTCCAAATCTCTTGTCTATCCTCCTGGGGACCAGTGAACACACCTCGATTAGCTCCAAATCTCTTGTCTATCCGCCTAGAGACTTCAGTGAATACATCTTTATTAGCGGCATCCTTTTGACCTTGGTACTGGGGCAGACTCCCGAAAGCTCTGTGAGCTTCTCCCAGGTTGTTGAGTAACGCAGTCTTTTTTCTTGCTCATGAGAATTCAATTCCATCCATTGCATCGATGCCTGTGTTTAAGATAATTTCCCACTGCCACCACAGTAAATGTGATTTACCTGGAAACAGCAGAAATGGTGGCAGAGCTGTTGTGCCTTGCAGGGTTTCTCAGGGTGGTGAAGAGTGTCAGAAGCTTCATGTTCGGGCGTAAGGGGAAATGTCTTGCTGTGTGAGGAGAGTCCTATTTGCTTTTATTGAACGTGTGATTAACAACGTCAGCAATCCCATTTCTTTGCCACTGTTCTGATGTGCTTCCCAGAAAGTCATAATAGCTGTCGCCTGGATGGCAGAGGATGTCTTTATTCTTTTACATGTTTTAGCTCTTTATCAAATGTCTTTCTAAAGCAGCGCTTTAACACTCCTTTAGTGACACTTGCTCTGCGTGCAGTGAGTCCTCTCTGCATGCCCGCTTACTGCACTGGTGCATTTGCCGAAAAGGACTTTGCAACATGTGCAAACAGAACAGGAAGAGTTGGGTTATAACCAGGGTTGCACTGGGGCATAAAATTGTCTCGGGCACCAATGAAAAAGTGGCCCACATTTGCAAATGGCAATTAATTCCTTTTGGTACAGACTGTTTGCGTAGTACCCAGGGTGGGGGGGTTTGATAAAATGTGATGCAAATTGTGCAATTTAAAGAATACGTATTCAGCAACAATGGTCAAAACTACTAGCCACATAGTGAAGTAACTTATCAAACTGGCCCACATTGGCCAAAAAAGTATCCCAATTTAACCTCAAAAACTGGCCCACATTAGCATTTTGCGTTTTTACTTCAGGCATTGCACTATTGCCCTACAGCGCAGTCTGAGTCTGGTTATAACAGTCTGCCTTTGAGGACCCAAATCTCATCGGATCATGTCTTCATGCCAATCATTCTGAAGAGAATGTGACATGGCCGTGTGTGATTCAGTAAAGGTCCTGGTTCAAAGCATCAGACCTTCACTGGAGTGTAGTCACCATACATCCATCTAACTTAATCCCTGATACTGGGAAGATGGCTTGTCCTCCCTTAACCTAAGTCATCTCCCCGGCCACCTGACAGACATGTAGTCGGAGCAGCCATGGAGACTGCAGAATTAACAAAGATTCTACTCAATGGCTTCAAGAGACAATTACTTCACAAACTTTTATTCATTTCACATGTGAAGCACAAACATGTTACTTCACGTCCACCTTAGAGAGTGTTAACCTAACAAAGAATCAACAATGTTGCAATCAAGCTTAACGAGGAACATGTTTATTTATATATTGAGTTTATTTTAGCGCACACAGCCCTGCGGCATCTAAGCGCTAGTTACAGTTAAGTGCATGTTACAGTTCATTGGTACAAAAACATGCAATAGGATTACAGCCTAATGGCGGTTGGTGAAATCCAACACTGACATGCCACACCTCATCTTACAGGGGGCTACATCAGGCATGCACACATCATCAGGACTAAATAGGTGCAAGTATACAAACTGGCAAAGCCTCACCTCATGTTACAAGGCACTACATCAGGCATACATCATAAGGACAAAATGGAGCATTGCAGCAGAGATGCTCAATGAGCTGGTTTAAAAGCACGCCTACATTCCACTTTTTAGGAGAGCGCACAGAGCTTAGTGCCCTTTAGTAACGTGCGTGCATTTGATGGGTTCACAGAATAACTCTGAGTCCAAATAACCGAACCAACTCAGGAAGATGGCAAAGTACTGTTTTATTATCAATTATCTAAAACAGGGAGTTACAACGGACATCAATGGACGTTCGCTCGATTTCTCTCAGGGATCTTTTCCCAAAACATAGACTTTATACTAAAAAATACACCAGATGTGACGTCATACTACGTGGCAAATAATGAAAAACCTACTAGGGATTGTAATAGTCTTAAGGGGAACATCTAAGTGTACATTACATAGGAACTGGGATTGTGATTGGCTGCTCACTGTCCGGTGGACAATGTATGCCTACCTCTAAAACATGTCCTCTTCAAAACCATAAAGTACACCGTTTTCATTTGGTCTTCAAACTATAAGGTCCTTCGTTATACGGACCTCTACAATTTGTTGGCATGCATGTGCCATGTCTGAAACATTTGGTTCACTTATCAGTACATAAGCCCAGACCCAGGTGCAAGGAGGTGGGCCTGACTCTATCTCCCCACCCAATTAGCCCAACATCTCTCATCGCCCATGCCTTCTGCCATGAAGATTGTCTTTGAACTTGGTCTTGCAAAGTATCCGTGTCTTTGGGAATACATGGGAGTGCAGGCACTCACTATCGTTGTTCTACGACTCCAAGTTCGACTCTATTTTCATCCTTGGCTCACGTGACAGGAGACCACGATTTAGTTCTTTTCGCAGGTTTTAAATATCTTAAATGAATAAAACTTGGCACTCTTGGTGTTCTTTGTCTGCACCTTAACAAGAGATGATTCACCCTTTGCACGTTCACTCCTTTCAAGGATAGCTAACCTTGGCTGCTTCAGTTTTGATACCAGGCCAGACAGCCTCGCCATGTAGCTCCACAATTTCAGCTTATTATTGCTGCAACACAATTCTCCCTTTCTTCTTCATGGGTCCTGGCTTACTAAAATTCATGATTCTGATGTCCAGCTTTTATACAGTGGCAACTTTGCCTGCATTCTATTCACTACATATAGCCAGCTTCTATGATGATTTAATCTACCTTGTGTTTTAGTGTCTGTACAATTATTGAACAGTTGATTCTCTGCAGCACTTCGTGCACATGTAATCTTCTTTTTTATATTTAAAAATTCACTTGACTCTTTACTACGTCATTAGTTTCTGTAGGATCCATGCATCCTCTTCAGCCAATATCTCCGGACGTCGCACATGTCTCGTGTGATGTCACTGGCTTCTCTCTTTGCTTCTTTTTCATATTGCTTCAGGGAGTTCTTCCATCAGATTGTCATCTCTTTGGGGATACATTTGATAGGGTTTTCTTAATGAGTATCTTCTTTCGAATATAGGCTGCAGTATTGGCACAATTGCTGGTGTCAAACACGGCACGATATCAGACGTACAACATATAGGAGGTAGGGGGTGGAATTTCCTGAAGAAGCATGCAACTGCTTCTCTACAGCACAGTACAATGGAAGACCATCAGTGCAGAGATTTAAAACTACACCTTTAAGCGAAATCCCAATAGAGCACTAAAATACAGCACAAAATGGGAAATGTACAGGTCTAAAAGTACACTTAAGACAAATTTTAAGTAAGGCACTAACGAGCAGCAGAAAGTGAGCAATGTTGAAGCAGGTACACGTGACAGAGGGTTTTAGTCCAAGACAAGGGCAGCCAGGGTGTATTGAAAATGATAGAACATTGTCTGCCCCAAGCGGTTGAGGCAGTTATACTGTAGCCACAAAGGGTGGGGTGTGGGGGGGCGGACCACACCCTCTGGTTGCATCTTCACAGTCGTTATATTAAAAAACATAGGCAGACTTTCTGTGGGCTATACTGCAGACATGGTAAGAAATATGTTGAGAGTTGAGGCCCCCATACAACACAGGTACCACCAGAAAGTATGCATACAGGTTTTGAGTGAGCAGAGAAACTGCCAGAGACAGTTATGTAGTGTAATGCAGAGATATTTGTAGAGCGCGAGCAGAGGCCAGAAGGCATCTAGGCTCTAATTAGAGGTAAAGTGAGGGCTGATCCGAAGCAGGATCAAAATAATTATGTTTTCAGGTTCTTAAGAAACTGAAGATACTCAACGTGTTACGGAGGTGCATCGACAGAGGGTTCCAAAGAGTGGTGGCTAGCACCGAAAAAGATCTTCTGCCTGCACAAAGCCTACGGAATCTTGGAATACATAGCAGGGTTTGAGAGGAGAAACAACGAGCTCTGGCAGGCTTATTAAGAGTCAGCTTTAAGCTCAGAAACTCAGTGCCAGAGTTGTGAATGGAGCGGTGCACTAGGCGCAGAGTCTTAAACTTGATCTGCCTCTTAATAGGGAGCCAGTGCAGGTGACAGAGCAGATCCTTAGAATGTGAGAGCTTAGTCTGGGGCTCAGAGAGAGGGTTTTGGAGAATCTGTAAGCGTTGTAACAGAACATCTGGTAGTCCAAGGTAGATGTGTTGCAATACTCAACGGTTCCCATAATAGACAAGGTAACCACCTTAGCCTTGGAATTAGGAGGAAGGATTGGTAAGATTTTGTTTTCAAAACTTTCAACTTAACAAAGCCGATCGACATACTGAAGAAATGTGGGCCTAAGGCTTTCACCCCTGCCATTCCCGTCATGCCTCATTTTCTTTCATGTGTATGGCTCCCTTCCTCTCTGCCATACAAATATCATAGCATTTGTGCCGTCATGGACTTTGATGCCAGTGCAAATGCTGTGGATTCCTATGGAGTTTGCCAGCTTTTTACATCAACAAAAAGTAGGCGGACTCCATTGTAAACGCTGCTTGCCATACATATTTGACAGCTGCTTTTTACTTTATTTGCATGGCTGAGTGCAAAAGGGCAGTGTACAAGTGTGCAAGGCATCTTTTTACCCTCCAGTTTTGCACTCCACCATGCAAATGCAGAAAGTTCGGCGGCGGCGACCCATTTACAGGAAAGTGTAACATACAGGTCCATGGCATCGAATTACAAAGGAACTCGAAAATGAGCTACAGTCTGTTTACCTCCGATAGTTTGTTCTTCCTGTGCACGAGAATAGTGGCATATGATTAGTGGTGACAAAACAATGAGGCTTCAAGAAGGTTTATTTGTTGTCATATTTCATTTTCTACAGATAATACGGTCAAAGATTTGTGTAATAATATGGCTTTCACCCTCGCAGTCGGAGGCGGTGATGGTCAGTAACGGCCCACCAATCCCAGCCAAAGTAGGCCTGAGGTATCTCCTGCTTGCGTAGCCAATATCCAGATTTTTAAAAAAAATTAAACAAAGATGTACGAGGACCATAGGGAAAAGGGAAAAAGTACCTTTTCTATTTCTATGGTGGCCACCGGGAGACCGGAGGAGCGCTGGGACCGGATCACAAATCTTCGGTCCAGCAGGTAAGTGGGGAGTGATGGAGGAGGTGAGGAAGGGGTCAGGGTTATTTTGTGGTGAGGGGCTTAGGAAGACAACAGGCAGAGGCTCCCTTTTGCTTCCCCACAGTAAAAACAAAAACAAAATGGCGCCCCCCGGGGGAGAGCCTTGGGTGGCTGTGACAGCGGGTCGCCCGCTGTTCCAGCCACCTGATTGGCTAAACTGTTTTCCCCCGGTTGCGAATAAGTCTTACTTTTTAAACGAAGGCTTGGAACTTTTGCCCTTAACACTTTGTGGCTATTCAACCATCAGATTATGTCAAGTGATTCATGCAAGGTTTAAACCCCCCAGAAAAAATAGAGAAGGCTCCTTTTGAGAATGGACCATTTTGTAAAAACGACTTACGGCGAGTGGCGGTAACTTAAAAGCTACTTCTCAGAAATAGAGATTCTTTTCTCTTCCATGCAGTTATCTCAAGCAACCCTCCTCTTCATCTCTCACCACTCCCACGCACGACTAAGCCCAGCACCAGTTACAAATGAGCGACCCAGCGTACATTTCTTTTCTAATTACAGAGACATTGCAACCTTTTATTTTGCTTCCTTTGCTACCAGTGGAGCCGGTCAGGACATCTCGGGGCTGCGGAGTACAGCTAGAAAGGATATGCATTTCATCTGTTGCGAAACTATGCTGAGGTCAGTGATGCGCTGAAAACATGTGATAAACAGGCAGCCGAGACTCAAGGCTGAGCCTCCACGTTTCCCAATAGATTTGCTGGGGCCCCGCCCGAGCTGCTGAGATCTGGCAAGGAACTCTCCCTTGGCCTGCGTACACGCTGTTTTGTTTAACACCACAAATCACAGAAAGGGGTTCTTGCAGACAACAGATGACACAGCTCATCTCCGTAATTGGATGCCTTTTCCGCCTAGTCCTGCTAACTAAATACTCCCGATTAATAGGTGATAGTTCATTTTTGCAGTAATTAATTTCAGAGGATACAGTCGCACGTGAGCACATACACATATTTCCAGCTGAATATCTGAACTCCATTAATGCAATTGTTGGAGCATAAACGAGAGTAAAGTAACATATTTACCATGCAGAGAAACTCGTGTTTGTAGCAGAGCTAAGTGTAATGTTTAGAAGCATCTGCAGCCTCTCTGCTCTCATCTGCTAAAAACCTATTACAAGGTTTGCAATATTCTATAGGGGGATGGGAGGATTTTCCGCAGTGGTACTCACACTGTTTGTATGGATACTGCCTTTAATATGTGACAGCCTTATTTACATGTACAATGCAATAGCACCTGTAGTCAAGGCCACCTGCCCTATTCAACCTGCACAATTTGTATACCGATCAGCTCTATTCGGCTAGCAGATTCGACCTCGGCGGTAACGTTAACGCTATTAGCGCGGGGGTTATTAGCGCGACCGCCATAGCCCCCGGCGCTAATAGCGCGGAATCACGACTTGGAAGTCCCCATTCCCAATTGAGCCCATTCGGGAATGCCCCATTCCCCATTGGACTCAATGGGGAAAATTTGCGCTGTTACCACCGGCGGATTTCCCGCCGGCAGTAATAGCGCAAATTTTTGGCGGATTTCCCCCCAGCCAAGAGCTGGGGCGAAATCCGCCGAAGCCCTGATTCGGCGGACCCTTAAATCCGGCGGTAATAGCGCTACCGCCAGATTTAAGGGTTACCGCCGAGGTCGTGATCATATCTGGTCATTCTCACCATTGACCGGATCAACAATTGCCACATACCCATCTTCAGTTGAAACATTTGGGCCTCATTACGAGTTCGTCGGTAACCTTCCGGTGCAACCGGCGGGTTGCCGCCGAACTCTTAACACTGTTCCACCGCCTGAGATCCCTGTGCCACCGGAACAAGTCCCGGCAGCCCGGGATATCAGGCGGCAGAAAGTGTAAGTCCCCTTTGCCATGGAGTCTGCTAGGTGTCTGTGCTTCCGTGACAACTCCGCCTATCGGGGGCCGTTGAACATGGCAGGACCGCCACACCTGGGAATGAGGCCATTGTGTGTACCCTAACACAGGGTCCTATTTTTTGCTCATGGTTACTTATTCAAATGCACAAATATGTTCTTATCCTGTGATTCATGTACAGCCTTGATAACGACCGGATAGGTCGAAACACGTGTCGGCTGTTCTGTGATCGGCTCTTCTGTGACCAATAAATTTGATTTGAAGCCAAATCATTGCGCTGTTCTATGGACCTTTAATGAGAACTTTGGGATCTGCGCATTGTGTTTACCTTCCTTATTCAATTTTCCAAAAAGAAAACAGCACACCAGAACCTGCAGAGGGGTACCAAGTACCAGCGCACCCCAACTAGCAGCACAACATCAAGAAACCACTGTAAAACACAGAAGTACTGACTTAACTGAAGTGTCGGCATGTGTGCAGAATACTTTCATCTACTCGTCAGAGCAACCACAGTCACCTGCAACAGAGCAGGGGAGCAGTTCTTTGACACAGACTGTAATACGCTTCAGACAGACCAATTGCTTACCTGCAACTTTGTAACAAAGACTGTCATACCAAGGTCTTAAACCCTCACAGGAACTGGAACTTGTATTAAAGGGGGCTGTCATTGATCAGCCACAGTGAAACTGCACAAGAGAAAGGGGTGGGGCTTAGACACCCTTCTTATGTGTTTTGATATCTGTAACAATTTGTGGGTGGGGAACACATGAAAAGATTGTCTTAGGGAACCAGAATGGAAGAAAGAATTGAGGCAGCATAGTGAGGATGTAAGGCACAACAGAAACTAGGAAAGTGTGGGTTGCTTGGGTGAGCTCAGAGGAGGGGGAGACGGTAGACAAAGAGACCAGAATCAGGAAGGACAGTGTAAAGTAGCATGGAGGTGGTTTATGGAAAAGGTGATGTATTAACTGGTGAAAGAAAGTGGTGCTTTGTTGTAGGCATGTCATGATATTGCGTTTGCAGTGGTATGATAACTTTCGGTCAAGGTGATGGTTTACTGTGATCAAGTATTTAAATTTCCTTTAAGGTAACAGCATGTTGGTAAAAACAGCTCTACAATGTCACAGATTCTATGAGAAACACAAATCACGAAGTTATTGTTTAGGCTTTATTATCTCTACGTTTAATTTTGTTTTGCTTTAACTATATTAGAAAAGGCCTACTAGACCCACAGTATGATCTTTCTGAGTCATACTGGGGCCAGGCCCTCTCGCGACTAGTCTCCCTCAGCACCCTCCCACTAGCACTTCCCTTCGGGCACCCTTCCTGACTAGACCACTGAGTCTGTTCCACCACCCCTTTGCACTATTGAGCCTCACCCCATAACCCCTGTGCACTTACTGGACTACTGAGTCTGATCCATCCCCTTACCCCTCCTCGCACTTGACCCTTATCCCTCCCCCAGTGCACTTGCCCTCCTGGCTCCCTTAGCATTTGCACTTCCTTTGGGACCTGTCTTGCCTCCTTACCTTCCCCCTCATCTCAACCTGCACCCTCCTGCACTTCACCTCTGCTGCTGCACTTGCACGATCCGAATGTCACAAGATCTGCTAGGACTGTTTATTGTTGTTACCCTCCTCTGTTCCTCTATTCCCCCTGCCCCCTGTCTTGTGGTGCCTGGAAACACTTTCTGCTGTATAGGCGCTATACTAATGTCCAATAAATATATAAATGTTTCCATATTGTGTGGTTCCAATTATAAAAACAGAGCATATGGTAAAATCTTTTATGTTGCATTTGATTCCTGCACTTAAACTGGTCAATTTTTAGACCTGCACCTTGTATATCAATATGAACTGTAGCAAGTATTTACCCAGTACAATACATTAATACGTGTCAATTAGAATGCCTCCTTACCAGCACTGATTGATCTATGACTCCACTGAAACATTATTATGGAAGTTAGCCTGAAGCTCTCTGTATTTAAAAATGTTGAATGCCATTGAGGGGGAACCTCTTTGGTGGGGCTGTTGTTGAAACATAAGAATAAGCAAGACATACGGCCTCATTACGAGTCCGGCGGTAAC
Source organism: Ambystoma mexicanum (assembly GCF_040938575.1). NCBI lineage: Eukaryota > Metazoa > Chordata > Amphibia > Caudata > Ambystomatidae > Ambystoma > Ambystoma mexicanum. Next base: position 232,771,918 of record NC_090940.1, on the reverse strand, counting down.
CTGCCGATTTTTCCGGCTCGGTTACCGACGGACTCGTATTACCATTCCGCCTCTGAAATTCCCGGAATTACTGGGGCATTACAACCCCGTTGACCCGGGAATTCTGGAGGCGGAATTCGGTAAATCCCCATTCTCATTGAGTCCCATAGGAACATGGAAACACCGGCACCATCTCGTCAGCCCTCCCTGAACTTGAATCACCCTCTTCAGGCCTCTCACTCAGTAGAAAAGCTGTGAGCGGTGGTACGTGGTGATACTGCTCCTGCGTGGAGATGTGTGAGTGCACCAATCTGTGAGTGTTGTACCTCTTGAACCCTTCACCCCAAAGTACGGTTTCTGTGAGCATACGCCGGCCCATAAAGCTCACCTGCGAATTATGGAAGATAAGCTCTCCGTCCTGCTACTTCTGGCAGGGGCGCGTCAAATGGGATCTAGTTCCTTCACTGATTCCTGATAAGGATTAGTCGAGTCCAGTTGTGACTATGCTTCTCCTTATGATTGGTAACTCTTTCTTGAGCTCTTGTGATGCTGTTAGTTCTGTTTAATGTGTTTATATGCCCCTCCTATTTATGCCCGCAATAATGTCTCTCTTCCATTTTCTTCCCTTAGATGGAAATGCAGCCTCAATGCAGCTGTGAGACACAAGACGTGGCCGATGGAAGATGGATGCTACCGCAATGTACGACAGCAGGTAAGTGATAGTTTAAGGAGAGCGCGAAGTTTGGCGTAGAGCAACCTTAAACTGACTGTTTTTCGATGTCTAACCTTGTCTTCTGTTATTCCTTGCAGGCACTGCTGTCTACGATGGAGCGCGTTGTGCTGCGGTGCCAATATGAAGAAATACGGCATTACAGAAAGTTTGAAGATGAATACTTGGTTCGCCAAAGAGATGTACAGGTAAGAACAGCTTCCTCCAGTTGGTAAGTAGGCTGGCAGGAAGCATGATGTCCAGGAAGCAGGATCTCAAAGGTAAGTCTGACCTCAGGCGACGGTGAGTGTTACGCTGCTTGCAAGTGCAGAAACATCTCCTTTAGAGGTAGAAAAAATCATACTCTCACTAAAACCGTCTAATTGTAAAGGCGACATCTGCCCAGCATAGTTAATAAAAGATGCGGCCAGAGACCTCTCACCATTCATTTCAAAATTGATTAATGCCTCCTTTGCATCAGGCACTATCCCAGCTAACCTAAAACACCCCTGGGTGCTCCCACTCCTCAAAAAACAGACCTTAGATCCGCTCATCCCGACCAACTACCTCCCTATTACCACGATACCATTCCTCCTCAAAATATTGGACAAAGCCGCCTACATCCAGATACAAAAACACCTTGATCTGTGTAACCTCCTAGGAGCTAGACAATCTGGCTTCCGCCCACTTCACGGAATGGAAACCACCCTAATCGATTTAAAGACCCAAATTGATGATGTGAGAGATAGTGGAAGGACAGCACTATTGCTTTTACTTGACCTCTCAGCTGCATTTGTTTTGGTCGACCACAAGGTCCTCTGCAGACACCTGGACTCTGCCGCTCACTTCTCTCCTGAGGCCATCAGATGGTTGGAATCATTCATGAGTGAGAGAACAATGAGAGTATTCTCCCCATCGACTGCAGCTGACCCCACCCCCATCCTGTGTGGTGTTCCCCAAGGCTCTTGCGTCTCGCCAACTTTATACAACATCTTCATCAAACCTTTGTTCGACGATCTGGACCTTCTGGGTATCACCTACACTAACTATGCAGATGATACACAGATTCTCCTCCCACTTTCTGGGGATCATACTAAGGACACAGAGTTGGTGAATAAAGTAGATCTTATTGTTCAAGCATGGATGGCCACCCATGGCTTGTTCTTGAACGACGACAAGACAGAGCTAATAATCTTGGGATCACATGCAAATATTAACAAATTAGGTCAGGAATTCTCCTCCTTCAACATTGACGGAAACATTATCAGGGTCTCCAAGGAAGTAAAAACCCTTGGCTTCTACCTAGACTCCACTCTGTCATTTGACAAGCAGGTAAAATCTCTGGCCTCCACCACTGCCTATACTTGCAAGCTGATAAGAGCTGGTAAGCCATTCCTTTCCAACGACAGTTGCATGATCCTGGCCAGAGCATTCATTCTCTCCAGGATCGATTACTGCAATGCCCTCTACAGTGGTGCTAATAAAACTACCATCCAGAAACTACAAACACTACAAAACAATGCCTTGCGAGCAGCGCTTGGTATAAATAAAAGAGTACACATCTCCGCCATCAGACGCCAAACATAAATGGCTATCTACAGAGAACAAAATACAGTTAAAAATGATCTCCTTGACACACAAAGCTTTAAACAATGCCACCCCTAGCTACCTCATGAACAAAATACACAAAAAACCTCTATCAGACCAACCAGAGCTGCCATACCCAACTGCCTAGTAGTACCCAGATTCAAGTTAACCACTATTGGTGGCAATAGCTTAGCAAGTGAAGGCTGCTAAAACCTGGAACTCACCACCAACAACCTGAGAGCAGATCAACCATACCCACTATTCAGAAGGAACGCCATCCAACACATCATCTCCAATGACCACTAGTCACCCTATTTCCCTAGCTGCACTTGCCCACTTTATCTCCAGGTCCTGACACCTGATACTGCTCCTATTCTCCTTGAATTATGACATGTTATCTGTACCATTTTTGTGTAATTTACCTTGTTATTCTGTGATTACTGTACATTACTGTAACTTGTATAATCTGCAACATTGTAAGCTTCGCATTATCTTTTGCTGCGCCCTGCTACCCACGGGTCTGGAGCGCATTTGAAATTAAGAAACAAACAAACAACAAACAATAACGTGAAGCGTCTGTCTTGAGGATTGGGGCAGCTTATATAGCTGAGATCGTGGACACGCCCACTAGGGCCAGTTTACCAGCCACACCGTGCCACTCCTAGAGAGTGAGCACATGCAAAGGCAATCCATTAGCAGCCACACCTAAGAATACACTTGGGGCTGCGTAATGGATGGAATGTTCACGGTTAATGCATCCTGCTTAATGGATGGAATTTTCAACGTTAATGCATCTGAAGTGCTATGTCCATAATAAAAGTTTTTTGGTGTTAAATGGTGGATGTGCTTGTTTACTATTGTTCATGAGCCTGGTGCCAAAGGTGCCAGGACAGTGTTTCCCCAGGTCTCCTGTGCATGCAACCCCTGCACGCCTGTGCGCCTGACTTCATGACCATGACAATAACAGATGATAAACCAGTATCAAGTAAACAAAGGTTGTTAGCATAACAAGACCTAATCAGCATACATACATCATATGTTATAGCTTTCAAAAGCTACTGTGTTGTGAGGGTGCATCTAAGTGGATGTGGTAGCAGCAGAGGGCAATTGAGGAGAAGCTGAGGTGAAGCAGTAGTGGTGTGGAGCTGAAAGAATGATAGAAAAGACGTGGTAGTAGTTTGGAGGTGGAGCAGTAGTGATGTGCAGGTTGGAGGATTGATAGTGTCGAAGTCGGAGTAGTCGGGGTGAGGGTGAGAGTAGTAGTGGTGTGGAGCTGAATGAATGATAGAAAAGACGTGGTAGTAGTTTGGAGGTGGAGCAGTAGTGATGTGCAGGTTGGAGGATTGATAGTGTCGAAGTCTGAGTAGTCGGGGTGAGGTTGAGAGTAGCAGTGGTGTGGAGCTGAAAGAATGATAGAAAAGACGTGGTAGTAGTTTAGAGGTGGAGCAGTGGTGATGTGCAGGTTGGAGGATTGATAGTGTCGAAGTCTGAGTAGTCGGGGTGAGGTTGAGAGTAGCAGTGGTGTGGAGCTGAAAGAATGATAGAAAAGACGTGGTAGTAGTTTGGAGGTGGAGCAGTAGTGATGTGCAGGTTGGAGGATTGATAGTGTCGAAGTCGGAGTAGTCGGGGTGAGGGTGAGAGTAGTAGTGGTGTGGAGCTGAATGAATGATAGAAAAGACGTGGTAGTAGTTTGGAGGTGGAGCAGTAGTGATGTGCAGGTTGGAGGATTGATAGTGTCGAAGTCTGAGTAGTCGGGGTGAGGTTGAGAGTAGCAGTGGTGTGGAGCTGAAAGAATGATAGAAAAGACGTGGTAGTAGTTTAGAGGTGGAGCAGTGGTGATGTGCAGGTTGGAGGATTGATAGTGTCGAAGTCGGAGTAGTCGGGGTGAGGGGGAGAGTAGTAGTGGTGTGGAGCTGAAAGAATGATAGAAAAGACGTGGTAGTAGTTTGGGGGTGGAGCAGTAGTGATGTGCATGTTGGAGGATTGATAGTGTCGAAGTTGGAGTAGTCGGGGTGAGGTTGAGAGTAGTAGTGGTGTGGAGCTGAAAGAATGATAGAAAAGATGTGGTAGTAGTTTGGAGGTGGAGCAGTAGTGATGTGTAGGTTGGAGGATTGATAGTGTCGAAGTCGGAGTAGTCGGGGTGAGGGTGAGAGTAGTAGTGGTGTGGAGCTGAAAGAATGATAGAAAAGACGTGGTAGTAGTTTGGAGGTGGAGCAGTAGTGATGTGCAGGTTGGAGGATTGATAGTGTCGAAGTCTGAGTAGTCGGGGTGAGGTTGAGAGTAGTAGTGGTGTGGAGCTGAAAGAATGATAGAAAAGAGATGGTAGTAGTTTGGAGGTAGAGCAGTAGTGATGTGCAGGTTGGAGGATTGATAGTGTCGAAGTCTGAGTAGTCGGGGTGAGGTTGAGAGTAGTAGTGGTGTGGAGCTGAAAGAATGATAGAAAAGACGTGGTAGTAGTTTAGAGGTGGAGCAGTGGTGATGTGCAGGTTGGAGGATTGATAGTGTCGAAGTCGGAGTAGTCGGGGTGAGGGGGAGAGTAGTAGTGGTGTGGAGCTAAAAGAATGATAGAAAAGACGTGGTAGTAGTTTGAGGTGGAGCAGTAGTGATGTGCATGTTGGAGGATTGATAGTGTCGAAGTCGGAGTAGTCGGGGTGAGGTTGAGAGTAGTAGTGGTGTGGAGCTGAAAGAATGATAGAAAAGATGTGGTAGTAGTTTGGAGGTGGAGCAGTAGTGATGTGTAGGTTGGAGCATTGATAGTGTCGAAGTCGGAGTAGTCGTGGTGAGGGTGAGAGTAGTAGTGGTGTGGAGCTGAAAGAATGATAGAAAAGATGTGGTAGTAGTTTGGAGGTGGAGCAGTAGTGATGTGCAGGTTGGAGGATTGATAGTGTCGAAGTCGGAGTAGTCGGGGTGTGGGTGAGAGCAGTAGTGGTGTGGAGCTGAAAGAATGATAGAAAAGATGTGGTAGTAGTTTGGAGGTGGAGCAGTAGTGATGTGCAGGTTGGAGGATTGATAATGTCAAAGTCGGAGTAGTCGGGGGTGAGGGTGAGAGTAGTAGTGGTGTACAGATGGGGGAGTACTTAGTAGTTTTGGAAGGGAGATTAGTAGGATGGTGGGTGAACATTGGGAGGAGGGGATGGGGAGAGTAGCAAGGCAGTGAGCGAGAGAGAAAGAGAGCAAGTAGAACATCCAGGAAAGGAGTAGAAGGGCTTAGACGACCAGGTGAGTTCCCAGGGCTCTTGGAATTCACTATCCTATTGGAGAGAAAAAACATATAGACAGTGTGGGTTACCAACCACTAGGAGCAGTCTGAGGTCAAGAGACTCCTGGTTTTTAGTGTGACTGGCCCTCCGCAGCCTAGATTGATGGACTGCCATTAGGCACATTTCTGATTTGAAAATAAAATCTCTTGAACCTCATCTGAGAGCTGGCGTAGTCATGTGTCACAGTCCCAGTAGCCTTCCTTGTGGAGACACCAATGGTTCTGAAATGTTGACTTGACACCTGATAACATCCTAAGATCTTCACTTGGAATAAAGAGAAGACCGCCTTCTGTATGCGTGTTAGCCCTTCACTACACTGTTGTTCGTATCCACATACTGGCCTTTAATGATTTGGCCAGAATTGTCTGCTCTTTTCTCATGGCAAGGGCTTGGTACCAGGAAGTACTGTACACACAATGTTATGTGAGTACCAACTACATAGTCTGTGGGATCATGTTAGATTGTCAGTACACATCATTTTCAAGTAGTGAAACTAGAAGCCCCCGAAGTATCATATGCAAGATTGCCTGGCTATAGTCTCCGGCTGCTTTGCTACTCCACTATACATGATCCTCCTCAGCCTCGCAGGTCCTCTTCAGCATCTTGGGCTTCTGCTTGGGTTCCTATGTGCATGAGTGGTGTGGAGATCTGTGGGCTAGCCTACCTGCGTGGGGAGAGGGAGAGAGAGAGAGAGAGAGAGAGAGAGAGAGAGAGAGAGAGAGAGAGAGGATAAATGTGGGGAGGTGAATCCACACTGTATTAACCTATTTTATGAAACAGGGACTCTGACTTCTATTGGAGCTATGCATGGGAACCATGGTTTGCTCAGACTTCATTGGCCAAATGAGATTGTCTTCCATTAAAACAACTGATAAATACATGTGTAATGTTCCCATTTCTGTTTTTAATAACTATAGGTTCAATGATAGATGTTTCAGGTATTTTGTTGATTTATGCAGAAAGTCTCATAGATTATACCATAAGTATTTAATACTTAATGCATACGGAAATTAAATGAAAACTTTGAAATGTAAAACTAAAAATGAAAATATATTGTCTGATCAATGATGGGAATTCTTGTACAGAAATGGATGGATCGAAAGCAGTCCTCATGATTAAAGAATCTGTTATTTATTAATATATTTATTTATTTATTGTGCATTTGTTAGGCGCTTACACAACAAGTAAATTGTGTTTCCTTGCGCCCACAGGGCAACCGGGAGGGAACAGGGGATTGAAACAATGAATACACTGGCGGATAAAGACAGACCTACTAGGCCTTGTGAGCATTCAGAACGTACAAGTGCAGAGAGAGGGGAGGGGGACAAGGGGTGCTAGGAGAGCCCATGCTCGTGAGTGAGCAGTAGAGGAAAGTGCCCAGTGGAGGAAGTGCTAGGGAGAGGACAGCTGCAATAAATAGTTAAGTGCAGGCCTACAGTGGACATAAGCCAGTGGGTGCCAAGGCAAGTGCTTAGGGCGGGTGGAGGCTGAAGGCGATTGGGTGTGGGAGGCAGGGCCCCTGAAGGACACATAAGGGCCCTGATCACCAATATCAGAGACCGTGGGATTAGCAGGGGAGGGAGGGAAGGAAGGAGGTGAGAAGGAAAGTATTGAGGAGCTTCTGGAATTTGAGAAGATCCTGCTCAAGACAAATAGGAAGAGGGAGCCAGCGGAGGAAAGACATCGGCCACCGGCTCTCTGTTTAGCAAAGTGCTTGACACACAGAGAGTTGGTTCCGGAAGAACGTAGAGATCTAGACGGGGAGTATTCAGTAAAAGCAAGTTGCAGATAGCGTGGTCCCTGGCCCCAGACAGACTTATGGATGATGCAGAGGGATTTGAATTTGATCCTTGCAGCAACCGGGAGCCAGTGGAGAGATTTTAGGGCTGGAGAGATGTGGTCCCTGGGCTTGAGGACAAGGATAAGTCTTGCTGCCCTATTCTGGATTAGCTGGAGGAGTCGTAGAGAGGAAGAGGGAAGATTCAGGAGAAGGTTATTGCAATAGTCTAGCCTAGAAAGAACCAGAGCTCTGATAACCGTGAGCTTCTGGGGGAAAGTGAGGAAAGGAAGGAAGAGTTGAAAGTGGGACTTCCTGGCAAAGTCCAAGGTTTCTGGCTCCAGATGACGGAGAAGAGGGAGAGCCCATAGAGGATGGCCAGAGTGAGGGGAAGAAAGAGGGAGCAGGAGTCCCAATAGGAAGTATCTCATTCTTGCTGTCATTGAAGCAGAGATCGTTGGAAGTGCACCAAGACTGGATGACAGAAAGGCAGTCTGGGATGATGGAAGAAGTAAGAGAGGCAGCAGGAATTTTGAAGAAGAGTTGTTTGCCATCTGCGAAACACTGGAATTTAAGGAAGAAGGTGGAAATGAGAGAAGAGTAAGGTTAGTGTTAAAGAGCCAGGGAGAGACGGTGTAGCCCTGGGGGACACCACAGGTGGAGAAAGAGGTAGGGGAGGATTAAGTGCCAAGAATAACCTGAGACGGACAGTCACTTAGGAAAGAGGCCAGCCAGTCCAGTGCCCACTTTGAGATACCCAGGATTTCATGGAGCCTTTTTTTGAGGATGGAGTGGTTGACCATGGCAAAGGCAGAGGAGAGATCGAGTAGAATGAGGACAGCAGGAGAGTTGTAATCAAGAGATGCAAGTAGTTCTTCACAGGTGTTCAGAAGAGCAGTTTCCATGCCTCTGGATGCTCAGAGTTCAAATTGATCATCGTGGAGACCACCAACAAGTTCAGTGTGTGAAGTAAGTTGGGGGAAAGCCAGCTTCTCTAGGAGTTTCCCAAGGAAGGGGGTGATAGAAATAGGGCTGTAGTTGGCTGGACAAGTGTGGTGTGCTTAAGGTGTTTTCAGGAGGGGGTGCACAAGGGAGTGCTTGATGGAGGAGGGTAAAGATTCAGTGTCAAAGGAGTGGTCGCAGAAATCAGCAATTGGAGGGCCAAGGGAGACAACATTATCCTTAATGGTTCTGGAGGAGCAGGGAGAAACCATTTTGGAGGAGACCTTCATGGATCGGACAACTCTGGTGACCTCATCAGGTGTGACAGGGGAGAAGGAGAGAGAGGAGGAAGGAGGGAGGGAAGCCATAGGAGGCAAGGGAGATGAGGAGGGTGGGGGGGTGCAAGGGTGCTAGGGATGTCCTGAAGTTTTGTAGTAAAGTGTGTGGACAATGCAATGCAGAGGGCTTGGGAGGGGTGAGTAGGAGACTGTGGAAGGCTTGGCTATTTCCCTGCTGATTTTAGAGTTCAGCCATGTTGTTGTATGCACCAGAGAACCGTGCCTGGATGTGGGCCCTTTTCTTGGCACGGATGGAAAGTCTGTATTGTATTTGGAGATGGCAACAGGCCAGTTTGTCAGAGGGTGAGCCAAGGTCTGCCACTTCCCTTCTGCAGCTCTGCACTTGCATTTCAGGGCTGCCAGTTCAAAGTCGTACCATGTGTTACTCTTGGAGGCATGCTTCAGGGGGATCCTCATGACTGGGGCAAGAATGTCCAGAGTGTTAGTGATGGCTAGATGGAGGTTGCTGAGAGCAGAATCAGAGGTAGAGTTTGCTGTGGGGGCAGCAGTTGACACTTGTTTCAAAGGACGGACGTTCGTTAACGAGTTTGACAGGGCTGGGGATGGTGCAGTCAGAGGGCAGAAGGGACCCATGGAGAAAGAAGAGGAGGGAGTGGTCTGACCATGAGAGAGAGGTGATAAGTGGGGAGGAGAGTGAAAGACCAGAGTGGATGATGGTGTCAGGATGTGTCCAGCTGAGTGGGTTGGACCAGAAGGGAAATGAGAGGGAGAGCAAGGTGCAGAGGTCGTGAAAGTGAGTCGATGCAGTGATAGGGGAGTCCAGATGGATGTTGAAATCACCCAGGAGAAGTAGTTTAGAGGTGGTTCAGAGGAGAGAGGAGCAGAAATCAGCCCATTCGGAGAGGAACAGGGTGGTAGAGCCAGGTGGCCTGTAGATATTGGCAATGGTCAGAGAGGAGGAGGGAGAGATGACAAACTTGCAAAGCAGGCTCTCAAATGAAGAGAAAGGCTGGTGGGTATGAGGGTGGAAGGAACCCACTCTGGGAAAATCAAAGCAACCCACCACCAGCATGGATAGTGGGAGGCTTGGAGATGATCTTGTAGCCGTCAGGGAGAAGGGAGTCAAAAGCATTGACTGATCTGCCATTGAACCACGTCTCAGTAAGAGCGAGGATGTCAACGTCAATATCTTCAAGAAGCAGGCAGATGTCAGTGGAGCATTTGTTGGCTGAGCAAGCAATAAGTGTGGCTAGATGAAGTAGGTCTCCACCTTTACAGGTTTTCCGAGGATCGGTACAGGGGCATGGTACACCAGGGGGAGGGACAGAGAGAGTGGACGAGGGAGAGGAAGGTGTGGGAAGGAAGTTAATGAGGGACAGCAGGTGCCAGTCAAAGAGAAGGAGGTTGGGTTGAGGACCCTGAACCAAGATAGTGCCAGTGTGATAAACATTAATGATACACCTGGATGATGCGAAGCCCACCAAGAGGACTTCCCACTTGGTGCCACCATTAATAGGAGAGAATACAAAAGGGGAGAGAGTAGCGATGAGATGAGGTGTCCAGAGATCTGGAGAGGGGCCAGAAAAGAAGATATCGGTGAAGACCTGTCTGGAAGATTCACTGACATGGGTGTCTGAGATGGATAGGCCAGGGTCAGTGTTCAGGATGTCTTTTTTGCACTTTCTTCTTCCAGACTTTGTGAGAGGGTGGGGGTAGGTGATTGTGTAACAGTTAGAGAAGATAGAGGAGATGTTGAGTGCCATCAGGGTGGCAGAGTATAGTTGAAGATAAGAAGAGTGGCTGCACAGCACAGTCCTAGCACAAACCCACTAGGTGGCATAGTAGTTAAAGGAAACAAAGGACACAAATTGCAATGCAAAATCGAGTGGTAGATGTTAAAAACACACACCTAGATTCGAAATCAAAACAGGTCACACAATGCAATGCAAAATTGGGTGCAAGATGTTAAAACACACACCTAGATTTGAATATCAAACTAGGGCACAAAATGCAGTGATGAAGAGGTAGAATAGGTGAGTCAAGGGAGGCAGTGTGACATGGAGTGTTCACAACTTCACTTAAGCAGTCCCTTGTGCACCCTCTGTCCAAGAAACCCCCTGCCGACCCCTCCATTCTGGAATACTACCACCCTATCTCTAACACCCCATCCCTGGAGAACTTCTGGAGAAGCTGGCCATCTCTCAGCTCACCCTCCACACTGAATCTGCTGGCTGCTTCCCCTACCATCACTCTGGGTTTAGAGCATCCGGACGCACTGAAACTGCTCTTCTGAACACCCATGAAGACCTGCTCTCAAACATCTGCCTTTGACACGGTAAACAACAACATCCTGATTGCACGTCTCTGTGACACCCTGGGAATCACAGGTCTGGCTCTGACGTAGTTAACCTGCTTCCTTTGTGACTGCCCATCCCAGGTGGAACTTGGGTCCTTTCTCTCTAATATCACTCTTTCAACCTGTGGCATTTCCCAGGGTTCTAACCTATCCCCCTGGTTCTTCAATGTCTACCTGACTGCCCTGGCACATGTGATTGCCACTTTTATCTCTAACTACCAGTGTTATGCGGATGACAGGTAACTCTCCTTCAGGCTACCATCAGCCACCTCCTCTACCTTGCTCATATCTGACTGTCTGTCTGCAATTCAGTCATGGTATGATGCAAACGACCTCTGCCTCAACGCCAGTAAGATTGAGATTGTTCACATTGGGACACCTTCTCCTGCTTTCCCACTCTCACTCTGGCTGGCGTGCCTTGGCCCTGTGCCGGCACCCACCTGCTAGGCAAAAAACCTTGGGGTCATCTTCGACTCCACTCTCTCCTTCTCCTCTCACATCTCGTACATCTCTAAAAAGTCCAACTACCAACTGCACCCCTTCAGAGGTACTCTTCCTTCTCTCACTTTCTACCAGTGGCTCACTGTCTCCAGAGCCCTGGTTCTCTCGAGGCGGGACTATTGCAATAGCCTCTATCTCAACCTCCCTGCCTCTGCTCTGCGTCCTCTGCATCTCATCCAGAGCAGAACCGCAAGACTTATCCTTGGCCTCAAGCCCAGGGACTGCATTTCTCCGGCACTGTCAGCCCTCCACTGGCTCCCAGTGGCTGCAAGGATCAAGATCAAGACACCCTGCTTTGTCCACAAAGCTTTCTGGGGCCTGGGACCTACCTATCTGCAATGATACCTACCTAAACACTGTCCTTCCCGAGCCCTCCGCTCATCTACCTCCAACCTTCTGCGAGTGAGCCGTTTCTCCAAGCAGAGATTTGGAGGGAGATCGTTATCCTCTGCAGGTGTCTCCCTCTGGAATAGCCTCCCTGCCACACTCTGTCTTGTGCCTGATCTCCTTAAGTTCTGGAAACTCCTTAAGACATTCCTCTTCTCCTCCTCCTTCTCTCTCCCTCTACCCTGCTTACCTTTCTCTTAGCTCTATCCTCTCTCTCTCCTTCTGCTTCAGCTTGCTGATTGGCTGCCTGGTGTACCTCAGGGTCACACAGGTCCCAGGCACCCTCGCCAGTCTCCTGCACTTGCCTCCAGTCCTTGCACTCACATCCACGTTCTGCCCTCGGTCAATGACCCATGAGAGTGTTATCTCTCAGCACTTACCCCAGCTTCTGACTGACTGGGTGCAACAGCCCCCCCCGCTCACCCTCCCACTCCCTTCCCCTCTCCTGCACCTATCTGTGCACTTGCACATTCTGAATGTACCATGCCTTGAAGATCATCTATCTGTTTTCCCCTTCCTCCCCTTCTTTCATGGTACACCTCAATGCTCTTGGAAAAACTGCAGAATCGTCGTTAGACCTATTTGCTGTTATCTACACTGTTAATTGTATTATATGCACTTGCTGCATGCACTCTGCCTGTGCCGACTTGTATCAGTCAGAAATTCAGGGGCTCTGAATGACTGTTGTTTTCTCCCCTTGTTCCCCGCCCTCCTTCAGCACTTTGAAACGCTTGCTTTGTATATAGGTGCCTTACAAATGAACAATACCACAATACCATAGACACAGTTTTGTTTCTGGTTCAGAGTTTGATAGTGGAGGAGGCAGTGGAAAGTTCAGCTATCACTCACTTGTCGATCTATAGAGAGCATGGAGGTGCAGGGGCTCAAGCTCCTGTGGATGCCGGCTACATCTGGAGGCTGCTTCATAGTTTTTGAGACGGGAACAAAGGTGAGGGCCCTCCTACCCCTCCTCGGCCTGGACAGGCACAGACAGGAGTCTTAGAAAATGGATCCTGAATATGAAATGTTGGCAGCAATCTGATAGTTCATGGAGAGTTATATATCAAGAGAATCCCTTAAATTTCTTGGATGTTTATGATTTTTGAGGAAAGGGTCCTGGATCCCCAGATCCTCCCAGATCCCCCCAGTAAGTGTGTGTGTCTATGTGTGAGAGACAGAATGCGTGTGTGTGTGAGTGCGCATTAGTGTGCCTACGCCCTACAAACAGGACCTACCATCTGTGATATCAGGTTAGCTTGGCATAGATGACATTCATCGGGTGCTGGGTTGCAGTTGCACACCTATCATTCTCCTAGCCACCCCCTATGCTTCTCAGAATCTCTGCTTCAGGTCTGCCATGGGCGTGGAGATGCAGGGGAATTTGCACACGCTCCCCTGTTGCAGGGAACAGAAAGAGATGGACGGGCTGGCATTCCTTAACACACGGAACAATGGCTGGGGCCGCATTTAGGGATGCCCACAGTCTGCGGCTGGAACATCTGTCTGTGCACTGCTGACACTTCTGACAGCGTTATGCCAGCATCCACTGAATGTTCAAGTTATTTATTTATTTTTGTATTGCAATCTGGCAATTCAACAAGCCTTAAGCGTATATCAAATAAACAATGATAAAGAAGGAAATACATTTAGACATAACTTATACAACAATGTAAAAGTACAATTAATACTGATACAATCATTCCTAAATATAATTATTGCACAGTTTGGTATACTGGTTGTAATCACTTAAAATATTACACATGCTTGTCTTGCTCGACATCTCAAGGTGCACCGTAGTTCCTCATTATATACAATTTAAAACTATTTTCAAATAGAATGTGCGCAGAGGTCATTAGCGCCGATGATTCAGCAGCGTATCAGCTCGGGTCTGTTCAATGCGATTTACTAAAGTGCTGTTGCCTCGAGTACGATATGAGGACAGAGAATGGCAATGCGTTAGGATATGGCGGCTTGCTTCAATGTCAACCCTGCAAACACGGCAGAGGCGCTGATCTAAAGGTGGTGCACACCGTTTAATTTATTTCACTTGCACAGTGAGGCCAACATTAAGAGATTGGAGAAAGTTGGCTTGCAAAAAAAAAAAAAGACAGGTAATCAAGGTCAAGAAGCAAAAAGGCACAGGTCCCAAAGAAGTCAGGAGAGCAATACTTGAGCAAGGAAGCATTGCATGGAAGACTGGAGGATATCACGTTGGCGCAGTCTTGCAAACAAAATGAAGACTGTTTGGGCCTTACAGGCCGACCCATCTACTTAAATCCTCCGGATTAACCACAGTGCATGTGCTGCACAGGGTACAATGCCCAAGCAATGCCTCAGTGTTGTACTCACTCCCACAGTTTCAATAGAGCGCCTACGCTCACCTAGAAAGTATGACGTCCCCTCAGGGCTTCCAGTGTTGTTTGCTTCCCAGATGTGTTTCTTTTCCTTCACTTTTTCTGTGTAGATGTCTAGATTTTGGTCTAAATGCATTTTGGCAATGCTCTTACTTTTCATTTGTTTTGATGTCTCTATGAGAGCATAGGCTGCATTGTATTCTTATATTTTCATAGTACAAATTGTGAAACTAATTACACACATTACGTTGGAATGCACCAAATATGCTCTGGCCAAATTAGATGCAAGATGTTGAAAGTCTAGTTCACGAGTTAGGCCCCCGCCTCTGTCACGAGACAGCTTGCACAACACAAGTTCTACTTCCGGCATGATCCACTCAGCCCACGATCCTTCCCAGCTTGATGGATTGGGTAATGAGGACAGCACATGGTGCATTGCTTAGAAGTGGTGTGAACAGGGCATGCAAGCACTATATCAAAGTTGATTTTGTACTTGTTTTTATATCATACCATCACCATAACAGGAGCGTCAATCATTGCACAAACGAATCTTCAAGCAATAGGTTAAGCTCTTCATATGACTGGAAGCCAATCACAAATTGAATACAAACTATCCAAAAAAATATCAGAAACACCACTTTCCAAATAAATGTAAACAACATTTCTCCTTCTGCTTTGGAGCGCCTGGCTTCCTGTGCATGAGAATGTTAATGGCAGACTTTTTGTTCTGTGGATTTCATGAGAGTTTTTTCTGTTTCCAGCAATTACAGGTGTGGATTTTGGCAAGGCAAACATACATCTGCGTAAAGTTTTAGAAACCATGGTCATTCTGAAATGTGGTGAAAGGGAGAGTGGCCAATGTGTGCCTATGATATATCTCCCTGCTCTCTGTTTTCCCCTCAACCAGCCCCTATTGGTGCCTGTAAGGCCATGTGACCCGGAACATGCTTGGAGGGCCAAACATTGATCCACCGCAGATCAACATTTCAGTTTGCGTTCGGGCTGTGTGCAGACCAGCAGTGATGAACAGGCCTCGTGGGTGAGCTTTTTAACAAACTCTCCCACCTGCTTAGTATTGAATTATTTTTGTTCTTCTCCCTTTGCCTCCATCTCTCCCCACACTCTGCCTCCTGCCCCATTGACTTCAAGACCACCCTGGCCCGGTGCTATGTTGGCTAATGAGGGTCACATGACCTGGAACCAACTACATAACTGCGCCTCCCAAGACATCCTTGTCCGTGCGGCCGGAGAAGGACTGAGGCTACGGTTGCCTCCTGTTGGCCTATTCGCCTCCTGCCTAAGCTCTGCTTTCATTTCAGGCCCGGAATCTACTACCATTGGTAAGAATTATGTGCCCGTTATTACAGGCTCCAGCTGCTCAAGACTCCACAGTCTGTACCCCTACAAAGATCCGTCCGAGGCCTACGAAGGCAAGGCATCGTTTTTTCTTTCGACATTGTGCTATACCTGGTTCTCATATCTAGGCACTCAAACATATTGCTCCATATATAGATTCCCCATAGAAATGCCATTACATTGTCCCATACAGTGCTCAATTATTGAGATATACCTAAGAAAGTGCATTGGCCTATACTGTACTGTATTGTGCTCACATCTAGGGTACCCGAATGGAGCACACTGCATTCTCTATATGGAGCTCTACTGTGTTCACATCTAGCTGTCTCTGAGAAGGTGCAGTGCTCTGTATTTGCCTCTCTTGTGCTCATATCTGGATAGCCATTGCAAAGCACTTGAATTATGCCATATTGTGCACCATTCTGTTCACATCTAGCTAACCCTTAATACGTGCATTGCATTGTTCATATTGTGCTCCTTTGTTATGTTTCCCATCTAGGTATCTCTAAGACAATGCTCTACATTTTCTATGCAGTGATGTATTGTTTTCACACGTGGATGTCCTTAAATAATGGGCATTGCTGCATATTGGGCACTACTGTGCTCACATGTTGTAAATTCATTATTCCAGATTGTGATTTATTGCGTTCACATTTACACAACCCTTACACAGTGCACTGCAATATTCCATATCATTATATTCACATCTAGAAAGCCCTACGAAAGTGCATTGCAGTGATCTGTATTGTGTTCTATTGCACTCTCATCTAGGTGCCCTTGACAAAGTTCATGGCTCTGTGTTGTGCTCGATTGTGCTCACATCCCGATATCCATATGAAAGCACATTGCATTGTTCTACATAGTGCCTCTAAGCTACATATACCTAACAAGGTGCATGTCATTGTTTCTATGTTTTATTCCATTGAGTTCAGTTCAGTATTCATGAGAAAACCACTAACAACCTCATAGTCATCCACCCTTACTCACTTCAAGCTTCACCAACCAGCTAGCACAAAGAGCTGGATAGTACCCTCTACCAAAACACTCAAAATACTATTTGTCTTCAATCACCTTGCTAACCTCACCAACTGGCCAAAGCACTCTGACAAGTGCAACACTTGAGGTCTCCGATCAGGAAACAAAGCATCTCAGGTGTGACAGTTAAGACCCACCAAGAAAACATAGCTGTACAGATGCCAGTTGTTCCTGGTTCCACACTCGCCAACAGTTAAACACAACTCCTTGGGCCTCATTATACGTTTGCCGGTTCGGATACAACGTTGCCGGTAAGCGGCCACGGTAGGCAGACTTGTCACGGGAGCCGGTGCCGATGCTCCCATGTCCCCATTCCCATAGAGTGCCAGAGGGCTCTATGGGAAGGTGGATTAACGGAATTGCCAGCTCCTGACTTCCCAGCCGCGGGACTTGGAATAGGCTGGTGTCACTGGGAAGTCAGGCACCGGTAATTCATTCTGAGTGTAGCGGCAACCTGCCGGTAGCACCAGCAGGGTTACCGCCAGACTCTGAATGAGGCCCCTTATCTTTTGCCTCTCTTCCCCTAACCAACGCCATCTATCCCCGCTCAATCCCTCTCAGATTCACAAGAGCACCAGGCGACAATGCAACTTGCATCGGTGTACAGCATAGATCCCAAGAGCAGAACCCCACTTACAAGTTAGAAGGTGTAAGGATATGAATACCAGCAGCGGGGTACGTGGGTTTTAAATCCAACCATTAGAGAAATTGAAATATTCAAACAAATTCAAACTTTATTGAATTGTTGGGTGCCAGGGCAGCAAAGATATAAACATCCACCTGCTGGAGAAAGATGAACACTCAAACTCAGTGTGTCCTCCACTCTTTTCTGTTTATATGTTATATGTACATTGTATATCTCTGTGTATGTATGGTCACTCACATGAAAATGCACTCTCCTCAAAACGAAATAGCCGTACCAATATTCCCACAAATCAAGAGTAAATAGATTCAGTAACTAAACTGAGTAGTTCGATTTCATTTTCAGAAGAAAGTATTTTCATGTGCGTCACACTCATCATATTCACAGAAACGAGTGCAGGGGACAGGGAGTTTGAGTGTTCACTTTTCTTCCCCATGTGGATATTCGGGAATGTACCCATTAAGAACAGCATACACGGTGCACGGAAAACAAAATCCTTTCCCTTGAAATAGTACAAAAGAAAGTCACTTCATTCACATGTAGTGTCTACAGTGAGAACATCTGAAAATCAACGTTTTCCAGTCGAATGCAAGCACTCACAGCACTGATGTACAAAGAGACGAGAAGCCACAAGAAACGAACACACATATTCTGATGTAATTTGCACACATTATACAGGTTGACACAACAATAGGAATTACTGAATCAAGTAGGTTTGCCAGAGAGAGAGCCTCTACAAGGCCACAAACAAAAGGACTCGTCACTGCACAGGCACATAGATATTATGACATCAGGTGTGACCTCTTCTGTTTGTTTAAAGTTCCATATGTTCACATGCATACTGAGTACTAGGGTAGAGTTTCTATGAACCATAACATGTAATACCTTATCTAATGAATGGCTGCCTGCAATATCAGTTTAAAAGCCTGCAAATAATGCCCTTATTGCAGTCTAGCAGTGACCTCACTACTCACATGTAATAAGAAATGAGATCGCTACTGCAACTATTCTAACTTATTACTCTTGAGTAGTGAAGTCACAATGTCAGCACAGAGTGGAATTCCAGCTCATTGCGGAACTTAATCAAAGATGTTATTTGATTTTCAGGTATCTTTCTGTGACACTTCATAGCCATTTATTTACAGGAAACATTACAGTAGTATGTTTGGTTTGTGCACCTGTATGTTATCATTCATTTTAAACCACAAAACAGCTTTTAAATGTATTGCACTACAATTCTTAAAATAGGTTTTGTGGCACATTACAATGTGCATACTAGTGTTTTCTTGTTCAGCTGGACAGATTCTGCGTCGTTAATATGTTTCAGCAACTGCTAGTTCTCTTGCATTAGAGTAAGCAACAGGGCATTATGGTGTGTTCATGTGTTATAAGGAATATAGTACCCCAATAATGCTTAAAAAAATATTGCAAGACACCATGTAGTTCTGTGACCATACGAAGTAGCTTCAGCCTTGCTCCTTGTCTCGGGCAGATAGCTCAGTGGCAAAGCGCTTGCCTTATTATCAAGACGACGTGGGGCAACACAGGTTTGATTCCCGGGTCCAGAGAAACCTCTGTGTATTAAGCACGTTATAAATAACCAATTACAATTTAAAAATAGAGCTTTGTGTATTGGTAGTAAATATTCATGGAAAAGTGCGCATTTATCCTGCAAAGGCTCGGCAAGGACAATGCACGAAGCGCTCGCTCGAAAGTAACTGTATACCACGACACACCCCATGCAAAGAAAAACCATTACCTTTGCGTGCTCCGCACGCATATACACTATCCCTTCAATTAAAAAAGTGTGTGGGGTACCCTGCTAGCATGTCCCGTAACTGTTACCGGCACCACGACAAAATGCATATGATAAAACTCTGCTTGTGAACCCCCGTAAACGTGCCTGTGCTACACTGCGTACCTGCACCCCTAAATCCGACACCCAATGTCTTACTCCTGCGCAGTGAATCCTATGCTCAAATGGGTGGCGGATAGTATGAGGGCTTTGCGTGGCCATTTCCCCGCCATGAGAGGTTGTGCGCTTCGATCCATTACGTATCGTTCCACGCAATAGTGGGCGTGCAATGGAATCCCTCGTTATGCTCACTTCTTGCCTTGTTCTTCCTCATTTTTGAGTTCCGCCGCCTTCCCTTCCCTCAGCGCAAGTCACGCCCACGCTCTGCGTGGTGTCTCGCGCAAGGCACTCAGCTCGAAGTCATGTGCAGAGACTGCACGAAGTCCTCAGAAAGTACGTATAAGTGCTGTGCAGTCGATACCATGAATTGACAAACGGGATTTTGCAGGCAGTTTTGCAAGTCACGATGTTTCGCGCAGATAATTTAATGAATCGGCCCTAAAGGTGTACACGTTAAAACAGTACATACAATACATCTTTGTAAAATGCTCCCGGACCATCTAGGTAGGACCAGCACTGTACAAGTTTAAATAAATAAATACAAGTAAACGTCATGAAATTACAACAACGGAATATTCAAATAAAATCAGAAAACAATGTTGGCATGTCCTAGAAAACGTTCTTTTGGCGTTGCTTTCATGTGCACTTCTCTAATGTATAACTGAACAAAGATTCTTTCTTGTGCAACACTCAAGTGATTGAATACAGCTGAGAAGGTAACTGCGTGGGTTGGCTTGTATAGCACACAGTTGTGCTTTGTGGAAGTCTCATCACTTTGTGTGCACACATTTTGTAAGTTAAAGCTTCGATTTATGATGTCTGGATATGTGTTTTGTTGTTAATTTTTCTATGTGATTTATCTGTACTGTCAACGTGTGTTTGTTAGTTGTTTTTAGCGCCTTGGTCTGGATTACTAGCAATGCTATGCTCAATGCAAGCTGACTACTAATACTGCAACTACTTGTGCATTCTCGGGGTCCAACTGAAAGCAAATTGCACTGTGCATTCCCCTCTTGCTCCCTTTTTCTATCACTCTCTTTCTCGCTCGCTCTCTGTTTCCCCCTCTGTCTTTCTCACCCACCCTCTCGTTCTCTCTATGTGTTCTCTGTCCCACTCCCTCTCTTTCTTAATCCCCTCTCATTTCTCTTTCTCTCTCTCAGTCCCTCTCTCTGTATTCAGATGTCCGGGCATTTCCCTACTTTGCTTGGTTACAAGGCGATGACTTTCTATTCCCACCCAAGCTCACTCTTTCTCTGCCTTCCTTCTGTCCTTCTTACCCCTGCCAATTCTCTATTGTCGAGACCCTGTTCTCTCTTTCACGCCATAGGGTGGCGCGCCTTTGCTGGCGCCGTCTTCTCTTTGTGTCCTTTCAGAACATGTGCATTGCAAGTTGCCGGGCTACCTTGTGTCTTTTTCTGCTGAGCATCTGTTTGGCTCCCATTTCCCTCCCAGCTGTGGGACCGGCCTGCATTGTGCGCTCATACCTCTCCAGGAGCAGACTGGCAAGCGGGGCCTAGCCGGGTGACCTCACTCGCTGCTGCCCAGACAGCCAGGAGACCGGTTTGGCAGTTGCGCGTCCATGGATGAATGTGGATTCTTGGCCGAGACCCATCTATCCAGCATGTCTTTTTTTATTTGGGTCATGGATTTTCAACTCATTCTCCAGACTCCTTGTTCCAAATTAGTAACACGTTGAGACCCGCTTGCGAACCTCTGAAATCTGTTCATTTTCACAGATGTCTCCAACTTCCATCCAAAAGCCATTTGTGCATTCCCAATGATGCACCGCGTGATTTACTCGAGCACAATATGCATGTGGTTTGTTGCAAACAAGTTCCTTGTTTTTTTAAAGCACTCATTACGTTTGGTACCGAACACCCAGCTTGGATTCATTAAGAACAAAAAATTACTTTCCATTGATCTGTGTTTCTGAGCCAAAATTGAAGATCACTCCGCCTTGAAGTGAATGAGTTCATGGTCTTGTGAGTTCTATGAAAGCGTATCACTTCTGTGGCTACGACTCATACAAACAACCCTCTCTTGTTTTGGGTCTTCCCGGCCCTTCTGCTCTCAATACTCTGATGCGCGTTACATAAGACATCCTCATGTTCCCAAATCTGAGTCTGCCCGGGTAACCGTCTTCTGATAGGTCACAATGCAGTCTGGAGAGATGACAGTCTTTCCAAACTTTATTGAAACAACTTGAAGATTTCTATTGATCTTGACCCTTCACCATCTTCCCAATGTCTTGCTTACTGTGTTCTGTGAGGCATGTACTTCGATGGGTTATTTCTTATGCTTTGGTCCATTCAGTTTAGCCATTCCGTTAATCAGCTTGCGGCTTCTGATACGTGTGCATGTGGCCTGATCTTTCCTGCCTAGAAATCAATACTTTATGGTTGATCAGCTTGAATCCCTACTCTCTGTCTACTTCTTGATTGTCCTTCATGAGCAACCAGCCTATGTCCATGAAAATGCCCTGGAACTAATCTTCTTATTATCCCCCAGTCACCTCTTCCATCCTCTCAATTGATTCCTCTGCATCTGACCTCTCGCTCTCATGCTTCAATGTCGTGCTCCCCCTTCACCTTCTCCACACAAGTTCCCATTTTGTAAACAGAACTTCATCCTGACACTCTGACTCCTCATCTAGCCAATATCAGATCAGTTCTGCCCACCTAGCTCTATATACCTAAGGCCCCCCTCTATCAAGGCAGTCTTCCCAAACTTCAAATCAACACTAAGCTCTCACTCTGAGCAGCACTATCAGACTTTACCCCTCATAGGCCTTGGCCATAACACTCTTTCTACCCATTGACTTGCCATCTCGAGACCGCCATGTTACTACAACTAAGACTTTGGCACAAAGGCTTTTCCACCCCTAACACCCTACTAGGTGGCCTTCTCCATTCTGTGTAGCTCCATGTCAGAAGCTATGTCCTGCAATATCAAGCTGTCCACTGTAATCCCTGCAAACTCTCCAGTGCCTTTCAGGTCATGCTGCCAGCCTGTTCATATTATAGCTCCTCCACACCGTCTGTTAACAGATTCACCATCTAATTCTCATTTAATGCCCCTAAGACCTATGACACCCTAACTGTCTTCCTCTATCTTGCACCTCTTACCTCTGTCACAGTGGGGCAGAACAGAACACACAATAAGCATAAGATGTTGGGTTTGACAGATTAAGAAATGTCTATGTGAGTATGACAGGTATGCAACATAAAAGTATAGCCATATTGGCTGTACTTTGGAAACTGTGTACAGGCAGGGAGAATGGATCTGGCCTACCTTGTTGCCTACCTATTATGCTGCATTTTAGCAGTGTTTTACTATGGAGGCAAGCTCCATACCACCTTCCAACACATCCTCACCTCTCATCCACAAGCCACCACTCCAAAAATCATTACAACATATCCCCTTAACACGCCCTCTCCTAAAACAACGTAGCGGAAAATACGGCAAAATGTCTGTTTCACAAAATGCAGTGACATAGCTGAGACGAGATGGCCAGGAACCGGGAGAGCGGCTTCCTAGATTGCTGGAATCTTCCCTTCCAAAGTCCTTAAAGTCTCCCTTGAGGTTTACATCACTTCCAAGATTTGCATTACAATATATGGCTTGAGAAACTCCTGCCGGATGTATGGGCAACAGGTCTAATACAGAAGAGAGAGGGGGATCTATGGCTAACAATGTCAGGATGGAGGTTAAAAAACTCACATTTAAGGTCCTGCACTATAGAGACCCTAGAATTGCAGTCCAAGTGTGTTTCCCCAGTCTAAATCATGAAACGACAACTGAGCTACACTACTCGGCAAACTCTTTTAACCCCCTCTCTCTTCAGCACTCTATCTCTCCCTCTCTTACTTTCCCTCTCTCCCCCTCCTCATTGAACACATTGGGCTTCATTACAAGTTCGCCGGTCTGGAAATAAGGGTGCTGGTAAACTCACTGGCATCCTTGTTTCTGGATGGGTAAAGTACAGGTCTGCCTGTGGGAGCCGCTGTGCTCAACAGCTCTGACCCTGCCGAATCACAGCGGTCATGGTATGCAAAGCTGTCACGGAAGCACCAACCCTGTTAACAATGGTGCCGGTGCTTCTGTGTCCCCACTCCCATAGAGTCCTTTAGGACTCTATGGTATTGGGGATTAACAAAGATACCTGCACCTGACTTCCCGGCCACCGGACTTGTAATAGCCTGGTGGCACCGGGAAGTCAGGCGCTGGTCATTTCTTACGGGTTCGGTGGTAACCCACCGGTAGTACCGGCAGGGTTACCGCCAGACCCGTAATGAGGCCCACTGTCTCATTTAGGGAAATGTGCATGTAGAAACGAGATGCTACACAAGGCCAAGTACAAAGGGTTTGCCCAGTCTCATGGCTGAGAATGATGGATGGTAACTTTTCATTAAAAGAAGAACATTCCATGGGCCTCTACCCCTACTCTATGTCTGGCTCATTTTCTGATGACCTGCCAAGTGTCTAAGGTTGGTAAGGAATGTGTCATCCTATCAAAATCCTTAGAGACATGCCGCCCATCAAGTAGTATGCCAACCAAACCCTTGCCGTGAAGATGATGGAGTTTGACCTTTATCAATATAGGGGTGGTTCCAGGTGGAGCTGTAAGATATTTGTAACCCAATTTACTGTTCAACCTGTATGGAATCTATATGTAGTCAAACCCACTAACCTATCCCCATTCCCTGTAGGTTTTGTGAACTAAGATTATGTTATGGCATCATTGTTAATGAATTTGCAGTACTTAAACAATTGTTTTTTATAAGTATGTCAAGAGCAACAAGACTTGAATGCTTGTATGCTGTCCTGTTTTTTTTCAAATTGAATAAAGTTGGGTTTTGCCGTGCACTTTGACTAATCCGTCATTGAGTCTGGTTTGGATTTATTATGCTTCCTCTGGTTTTACCTGGGACATGGATGAACATCTAAATTACTGGCTCTTGACCCCTTTAATATTTTATTTGGGATTAATCCTATACTTCAAGTGTAGGATGGGTTTTGGCACAGACGAATACTTGGTGAAACTTGTAGCAGACTTCCAGGTCTCGTGATGATGCGTCATCCATTCAGGAGTTAGAATCTCATGCGTATTCGTTGTATTTGTTCAGCCAATCAGTGTACCTTTGGGAAGATTTGTCGAATTGACTACCCATCAGAGCCCTTGAATTTCCTAAACAAAGTTCAGCCATCTATATTAAGTCCACCTCATGCCTTTATCCTTTGTGAGTTTTGCTCGACTGTGAGGGAAAGTGGCACTGCAGGACAGGTTCACATATTTGTGTGAGGCATTTGTATAATGCCTCATTTCATCGCAGGCCAGTTTTATCACATCCCATTCCACCGTAAGTATTTTACTGCACTTTACTCCAAATTTGTAGATTGGGGGTGGGTTTGATAATATAGAAGTGTGGGGGAGAGGGGAAGTGCGGGTGTCTCCACCATTGGTAAAAAGCGGTAAAAGAAAATCAGCGAAATGGCATTTGATGAAATCCCTGCATTGAAATCACATAGAACTGGCATTTTGATCATGTTAGCAGGGATTTGAGGAGTTTTATGGAGCTGTAGAAGTGTGGTATTGATTTTTGTGTAGGTTGCTAGAGTGATTCTGTGCACAATTTTTTTGCTCATTTGTTTTAGTGTTTTTTCAATATTTTGATAAAGTGTTGTTAGTTTCCCTCATATAAAAAATAAAAACAAAATGCTGTCCTTTCTTCTGTGTCTTTTCCCTTTTGTTTCTGCTGGTCAAATTAAAAAAAAAAGCCAGTAAAGGTTCTTGTCACTAATCCTATCACTAAATAAATACAACAGAAGAAACAAATTGTGCAGCCTTTGCTGTTTTTCCCTGCGTGTTTATTGTTCCCATCTTCCCACTTGCTGTTCTGTTGCCTGTGTTGATTTGCTCTCTAGTATTTTTTTTTTGTAGGAATTTAGCTTTGCCTTGTTCTCAACTTCTGACATCCTTGGTTCTATTAAGGCTTGCCTGTGATGCTGGGACGGGAAGTGGAATGCAGTGGATGGAGATGAGGAGGAGCTGCATTTCTCGTTGCAACAGAAGGAGGATACCCCAAGATAGATAAGGGGGCTGATTCTCAGGCTGTTTTTGACAATAGTTTGCAGTTCCGGGTCATGCAGCTTTGTCAAGCCACTGATTTGGTGGGGAAGCCTGAGTTATTGGGGGATATCTCGTGAGAAGGAATGGGAGAGGAGGTAAGGCCCCTAGAGGAGGCCCTTACTGCTAGTGCAGATATGGGGAGGCAGGACTTCCTGTGGACACTCCCATAGGGGCAGTGGATGATTGGCCCATTGTGGATGCCCTCGGGGAGGCAGGGCTTCCGTGGGTAGAGGGGGAAACTGAAACAAGCACCCTAGAGTAAACCTATCGGACGGCCCTTGTCTGTGTGGGGGGCATTAAGGAGTATGTGGTATCTACCCAGCTCTGCTAGAGTGCTGAGAATGAGGGGAGGCCCATCAGGAAGAGGCTGAGATAGATTACCAGCCTGTGGCGTTGCTGCGGAAGGTGGTCGAACTGGCTAAGAGTGAGGCGAGGTGGTAGAGGTGGGCGGGGGGGTGAAGAGTTGGTGGTAAAGGAGTTTCTTCTTGCACCTGCCATAGCAGAGGGTGCAAAGGTTTCAAACTAAACAGAGGAGGGCCCCCAGGGCAAGGTTACCCCTACCCAGCTTACACAGCCCACATAGTCGTCTGAGTGAAACTTGTTCCCTACCACTATAGAAGATCATCTGGGGGGGAGGAGACAGAGGTGTTCTGCACTGTTGAGGGATGTGCGAATAGGGTGAAATGTGATGAGGAACCACTTTCACTGGTGGCACACAGAAATATTTACCTGGAAAACAAGTGCCTTCCCTCCACCAAGCCTGCTAGGAACCGAACTGAAACCACCACCCACTCCAGCAATGACGAGGAGAGAGTGGGTCCTAGTTCTTCAGATTGCTAAGGAACTACATCGCTTTGACATTGTGCATGCCGGGTCAAAATCCCCTTATCCACTCACCCTGCAAAATAAGTACCAGTGATACTGACAACAGTGGCTTGCAGCTTGCCCCTTTTGCTGGTGCACCCCAACAAGTGGTTCAGGGTGCCCTGGCAGTGCCCATCTTTGAGCAGGACCCCCGGGCTATGCCATGATACGTGCAATGGCATATTGCCTTTATTGCTAGCAGTCTGTTAGCTGGAGGGAGTAGGAGCAAACAGTGGTGGTGGCCAAAATGGGGCGGCACGAAGAGCTATCCTTCTTTCCCTCCTGCAGACTGCTGAGCAAATAGAAGGAATTAGGCAGTCCTGTGGGGGAGGACTGGTCTTGCAGGGAAACTCTCTACCGGCAAGAGTGGTGACAATCTGTGAGAGTTTGAGAACTTTGCCTAACACTTTGTGGAAGAACTCGAGAACTTTAATGAGTGGATGCACAGTGTGAAAGAGCCAGAGAGCCATAGAACAGTCTCTGTTCCTTGACGGAGAACCTGAGAACCTTTATGGGTGACTGAGCCTTTAGAGGGAACCAAATAACTTAGGTCAGTGGCTGTGCATTGTGTGAGAACCTACGAACTGTAGTGGTTGGATGCAAACTCTGAGAGAACCTCAGAAATGTGGTGGGTGACAGCAACCTACAATGGAACTCGAGAACTTAAGTGGGTGGCTGCACACTGTGTGAAATCCTGAGAAGTTTGGTGGGCACCTGCATCCTGTAAGACAACCCAATACATGTAATGGTAAGCTGCATCCGTTGGGAGAGCCAGAGAACATTTGTAAAGTCCTGCTTGATATTGTGAAACAATATAATGATTCAAAAACATTACTTACACAATTGGCAATGGCATGTGTGAGTCTGCAACACGCAAGGGCCTCTCAATCACTACTACAGCAATCTGCTTCCTAAATCACATGCAACACAAAACCACTGTGCCCCCCTTTTCGGTGTCTGACATGTTCCGGATAATATATATCGTCATCATCATCTGAGCTGGTGTGTTGACTATGGGTGATATAATTCCATAGTCATCCACAATGAAGTGACTTATTTTTTTATAAATGTCAATTGTTCAACATACAGCACTGTGAGGCTTCTCTTAGCCCAGTCACACTAAAACCTCTTCCAGACTGCACACTGGTTTGGGGCAGCTTAGTGTTTAAATAGCAACCTGAAGAAGTCCCATTGACCACATGGGAGCACTTTCTGTACCTGTACTGTACTGGGTGATCATCCCTTCCGATGGGTGAAGTGTCTGATTAATAGGACTTGTGCTTTGTGCATCTGATTGTCCACTGTTTATTCCTGTTGATGGCCTGTCTGTATTCATTATGCCTGAGTTATAGAGGACGGTCTTCCACAGAATCTCCTGTCCATAGGCTGCACCCACACTGCCCCTAAAGCTTTGTGCAGGTGTGTGTGTGTGTGCTGGACATTATTGTCGTCAATCTTCTTGAACCTAATATTCCTTAGTGATGTTGGCAAAATCGGATTAGTTAGAGTTGTTCCTACTGCTTGTGTTCTTTCTTCAGTTGATGTTTCAGATGCTGCTGCAAAGCATATTTGCACATTTGCACCGTGCCTCCTCCTTTTGATGTTTGATGCGGGTCCCCCCTCTTCAGACATAGGCAATGGAAATGTGGCCACTTTTACTTTGAAATATGGGATCATGAATGAAGTCAGCAAGTTCTCAATGTGACACTTAAGTCCAGCTAACTGTGGATCACAATGCAAAGTTGAATGCAGGTTTCTCACCACTGTAATGCATCCACATTACCTGCCAAGGCACATGCCCTCACCATGTTGATCGGGTTGAGCTGAACCAGAAACACTCAGAGGGAACCTCCATCAGAGATGCATTGTTTGAATGACAGTTAGTGGCATCCTCAAAATGTTGCTGCACAAAGCAGACGTTAGAAACCAGCAGCAACCGACACTGTTAAAAATGCTACTTCTAGAGCTCTGCTGTGAGTTTTACAGTAATATGGTGATGACATTGAACTTTTCACGTACCCTGTCTCACATGTGGAAAGTGTAATCCCATTCGGTGGTATTGAGCTCTTTAGTTTGTTCCGCAACTACTTGTGTTGCACATGCAGTTGGCGCACTGCATATTTCACATGCTAAGCCAAGCTAAATTGAGGTGGGCCACAACAATCATTTCATTCATAGTCTGACATTTGCTGGTAAAATGTGTAATTATGAGGTGAAGGACATGCATTGTCTTGCCAATGCAAAAGACAGCAAGGACATGTGATCTATTGTCTGCAGCAACACATCCCATAAGCAAAGTACGAGTGCTTGGCACTTCACCTCCAACTTCTTCACCATGTCCCAGATGTCAAATTCGCTTTGCTTCTGCCTGCAAATTCGTGCATGCACCACATTTCCTGGTGCCACATTACATGCACCTTTTCCCCCTGAATTTACTCTGGGGTCTCCCTGGGCTGTTAGAGGAAGGAAATACCACCAAAGTGCTGTGATGAACATGTAGTCAATGGTCTGACCAGAAGACCACAAGTCCATGGTGAAGTAGACTTTTTTGATCCATGGGCTGCTATAGTACACACCCCACTATAACCTCATATTACAATTCTGCTACCTCCTTGTAGAGGAGGTCCCAGACATGGCCTGCATCCCTTCCCCTCATTCCGAAGTACCAGGAGAGTACTCGCCAAGGTATGTGACGTATGAGAAGCAAATGAACCAACAAAGAGGTGCACTGGGACTCTGCCCAGTATACATCAGAAGATCCATACCTGTTGAAGTGCCCATAACCAGACAACCCTGGGCAGCACCATACCCTATCATACAACCGTACCAGCCGCTGATACGAAAAGAAGAGTACCTACAGACAGTCCATGAAGAGACCCAAAGAGCCCTAATGGAAGGCCAGTGGAAATGACTCAAGGGCCGGAACAGACTCGTGAATGAGCAAAAGCAGCTATCGAAGATAGCATTGCCAGTGCTAGTAACTACGAAAATAGATGTAATGGACACAGAGAAGAGACAATGTTAAAACGTGAGGAAACGTTGCTACGAGACAAGATGGAAGGAACCGACCTGTTAAACGTGTATAAATAGGCTTGGAACGCAAGAGGCAAAAGAAACGATACTGCTTGCAATGCTTAGTAGAAGATTAGAGCGGCAAGCGCCAACCATATATCTACCTCAATAAGACAAATTATACAAGTGCGACTCCATTTTGTAAAAGCAGAAATGTACCCAGGCTGCCAGAGGCCTGACAGGCCAAGTTTTGTAATCAGCCAAAGGCAAGAGAAGGAGCGGAATCGAAACTCAACAAAGAGCGGCTCATGCCTAGGAAATTGAGGTCAACCAGAGAAAGGCAGGAGAGTGTCAGCTAACAAGACTCAAACTTCAGAGCATACCAGCCTGCCTCATGAAGGTCAAGATAACGGGGGCCCATGCAGGTGGCGAGGCTGAAACAGAATTAAATGCATTAAAAGCTGGAAACTGAAGCAGATTCATGGTGAACTAACACATGACCAGCCAGGCGCGAAGAAGTACCACCGCCTGATGTCATACAGGACCTGAGGATGCCATAACTTTTCCTGATAAGAGGCTACAGTTTCGAGGCCTTACCCAGCCAACTAATTGACACATAGCCCTAAGATACTGATTGATGGAAGGGAGGCAGGGTGAAACTTGGGACACAAGGCACATGGGTGTCCATTCTGCATGCCACAAATTAAAATGGGGATTTATGTCTAAGGGTGTAAACTGCCCAATAACAATGGACCAAGTTATCTGGAGTCCTATAGATAGTAGAACCAATAAGACGTCGTACTTGTAGTGACGTGAATCACGTGTGGTGTAGTGGGATGGGCGTAGACGCCCACCCGATAAGTGTTATCCAATCCGCATGCCCTATTATCATATACAGATATAGCACCTATACTTAAGTTACCTTTCCTAACCAATTATATTGCATGTCGAGTTTTTGTAGAGTTAGACGTCAATGATGACGAAAATTGCCTATAAGAATTGCTGTTCAACTGAAGTTCGAGGAAGTCGGAGCGAGACAGGTGATCGCAATGCTGCAGATTTCCATTTGTTTCTCAGTTTGATGTACTTTTCATTAAACGGACTTCCCTTTGCCAACTTACTGAGTCCTCATTATTGAGTCGTGTTGGAGTAAATGAATCCTGAACCCCCTGTCCTCACATGGTGCAGCTATCTTGTCTTACAAGTTCTAGAGGGTGAGCGCTGACCTATGGGCCCGTCAGTGAATTCCTCTCCTCCTGAACATCCCTATTAGAGATAACCCAGTGGGCAGGAAATTCCCAGCAGTGACCACCTTTTCCAATAAGCCACTAGAATCCAGTGTTTTCAACAAAAGATTTTTGGGGAAAGGTGTATTACTAACATTATAGCCAGATTAGCATCAATATGGGACGGCCTGTCGTGTGACTTGTGATATTTTGTTCAGCCTGAAATGATTCCACAATGCTGACCTGAAACAATTCACTGCTTAGAATCACAGCTATGCATGTCTGAAGTTCAGGGGGTAGAGCTTTGTTTCCCACGTCTAAGCTTTGCCACCACTGCATTACTTGGGTAATTATGCAGAATGGTGAAGGTATGCTACTTGTCCGATGTTATGCGGACTGATGCACTTGGATGCGGTACCCGGATTGGTCCCTCATATACCTCTGCCCACCGTTTTCTGGAATAATGTTGAAGTGCTCAGTTTCAGAAGCTGATTAGTCACTTTGAAGTCAGGCCCATCTTCAGCATTTTTGGGGCCCTGGGCACAGGCATCTTTGGGGCCCCCCTCCACCAAACCAAAGGAATTTAGGAATCAAGAATACTGGTCGCGCCCCCCGCACCTGACCCATCGCGCTCACAAACTATAGGTTCATATGCTGTCCTGCAGCATAGTAAGCATGTTTACTCCCTTTAGGGCCCCTTACCCTCTTCATTCTTGCTCTAATCAGAATGATAAACAAGTAGCATTTGAAGACCAACAGTCTACGAAGAGGTTACTGTTCTAGTACATGCAGGATACCTTTTATCAATAGCATCCAGGAAGGTATGCAGCCTGTAGTATTAATGCAGGACCGTATGTAAAAGGTACATGTAACCCATAATAGACAGAGAACTCACATTAGCTGCCTCACATAAGGCAAAAGTGCTCTAGCATGGATAGAGGAGACCAATCGAAAGAAAGGAGAAAGCTACACATACTGTAGCATGGATAGTGGATGCAGATTAGAAGCTACCAGGAAGGTGTCTTTATCCAGACAGACTAAGATTAGAAGTGGGATATGTTTTTCAAATAGTGTTGCCATTAGATATCAAAGGAACAAATGCTTGTGATGTGCGATATAAATATGCTCACTATTGAAGTTGAAGCAACCCTATAGCCAGTGAAACCATGAATAAGGCTTTTATGAAGATCAGCCCATGAGAAGGAAATCACTCTGAAGGGCTGACAATTTTGAAAGGTTTAGGGACTGGCAATATTGAGAGGTTAGTCAATACAAGATTAAATTAGATGCCCAGGATCACACATTGTTTAAGGGGCGAAGGGGTTAAGCAGGGATTTTTGCCATTTCTGCATTTGAACACTTTCTTTTCCAGTTCTTACCATGAACTAAACAATCTAATTTTATGAAAACGGACTTGGAAAGTACACACATCACATTACCAAACATGACCATGTTCAAACAAAATATTATAGAAGGGCGTTATGTAAAATGGGAATGATTCTAGCTTCATTCTCTCCATCATCAAGGGAAGTATATAAGTACCAGCAAACCAATCGATGTGATTTAACAAATTTAATCTGGGTTTGTCTTTTGTATTTTAAAGCTTTAAATACTTCCAAAACAATGGCTTGTGACATTTTCATTTATAAACGGGCATAAAAACCTTTGACTTTTACCAAGAAGCAAACAGTTTTTTGTGTCAAACAAGCAGACCTTAAAATATGCTTGCCTGAGGCCAGGACATCTGGTCCACTCTCTACTGTCTACCAACTCTATCCACCCAAGTGGCCTACATGAGAAGACAGATCAAGTAATGGGCTAAACGATACCAGCAGCATGCAAGAAGGTAAACCTCACAGAAGACAGCACGGTGTAATGTAAGATGTATTAGATGATTTGACCAGGATCACTGTATCGTCTGCTGGCAAATCCAGGATACAACCATGAATGCTTTTGTTTCATAAATTTGGATACTTATTCACCTCTTGGACTAAGAGTTTATGCCATTGTGGGAGGCGATTGTCTAGGTTTTACAACACCCCATCTGAACAAACCAGTTTCTAGACCTTTCCATATGGATATGTTCGTTTTTATAGCAAACCCTATTTGGTGCAGGAACTTTGCTGATAATAGCAGATGTTGTTCTGCAAAACCAAGTACATATGCATGTAGGTTATTAACCTACAGGCCGCCCGACTTGCTGGAATGTGATATTCAAATTTTGCATATGGACACATATCTCTGCAACGGGTGCATCACACACTGAGCTAACTTCTGAACCATTGTGGCACTCAATTTATCAATATGCATTTCACTGTTGCCTATTCCACATGATCAACAGAATTCCCACAGGAAGGAAAGAATGCTACAGAGTTGTGCTCTAAGGAACACACAAACTAGGTATTACACAGGAAGCAATACATGATTAATTGATCAAGGCAGAATGTACTTGTCAAAACAGAAAAGCAATGGGTTTAGAGCCTCAGCAGCACCCCATAAAATATTCTGATGTGTGCTATTTAAGACTGTTAAACAATGGAATCTTCTTCAGATCAGGCAGCCCTGTAGGGCCCCCTCCAAGGTGGGGGCTCTGGGCAAGTGCCCCTTTTGCCCTCCCATAAAATCGTCTCTGTGTGAAGTACTGCCAAACACATGATGTTTGCTGTGGGCTAACCACACGCAGGCTGAAGTAATCTGGGTTTGATGGTACTTTTGATGGTGAGGCTGGTAGTATTCTGGTTACTAAGCAATGATGTCATGTGCTTTCTGATCTGAGACAGGAAAGCTATTTCTCGAGGAGTCTGTTTGTATCTATGGTCCATGTTCATCTCTGTTTTCCAGCAGTAACACATATTTCTATGGAGACTCTGGTGGATTTTAATTATTGTCTTGAGCATCATCCATTTATTCATTATTATTAATGACTGTCTTATCATAGGATTGGGCGCTGGAAGATAGACACCTTGGATTTGCAACCTCCTATTTCTTTTTCAATTACACTGTGTTTTGTTCTTCCTAATTTTTTATGAATAATATCATCACGCCACCCTTTATGCCCCTGAGATAGTGAAAGGAATTGAAAAAAAACCTTGTCTGTTGGTTTTTATTACTGTTCATGGTTCATTACGCATATATTTCAATTGATCATGTGCAATTCTGGCATCCTCAGTATACAGCAAGTGCTACTACACCATGAGCAGCACATCATCCCTTGTCCATAGCTCATTTGAGTGCTGACATGTTGTTCCAAGTGTTTCACCCATTCCCCCAAATCACTAGTGCTCCTTCCAACCAAATTGTAGACTATACGATTCTCCCACGAGCAGCTATGAAGGAGTTCCTGTACCTCTGGTTCCTCCTCTCGGGTGTCAGACAATGGCAAATGTCTCATACACTCATTTCAAGAGGTGAACACTGATTGCTTTGACATGCTCACCACTGAATATTTGGCACTACCTCCCATCAAAACCAGGTAAGCATGACTCTCCCACAGACAACCCTCAGCAATTCTGTGCTCCTCCTAACCCTCCTGCCAGGTGATCCCTGGTTGCAAATTTCTCAATCAATCACTACAAAAGGCAGCCACTGACTGGTATGTCAGTTGCCTCCCCAAACCTCTGTGACTCCCATCACCAAAATGAGACAAGGATGGCTCTGCATCAAGCTGCCTTGAGGGTCCCCCGCTCCTCTTGCTAATCCTCCAAGCTGTGCCCTCATGACATGCATCTTGTTCATTCACTTCAAGAGACAAACACTGCCTGATGTGTCACCCACCACCCCAAATCGCATGGGCCCCTTCCCACCAACATCAGGGACATGTGACTCTCCCACGAATATCTCTGATGGATTCTCTGCACCTCCTGCTTCTCCTTCCCGGTGTCAGTCACCTAATGTCACATGTCTTGCCCAATCATGGAAACTATCTCACCCACCTTCCCGAATCTCTGGTGCTCTCTAAAAGAAATGTCTAGCACGCATGCCTCTCCCACAAGCTGCCACAAGGAATTCTTAGCTCCTCCTGCTCCTCCTCTGAAATGTCATCTGATAGAACATCGTCTGCTCACTTCAAAAGATGGACACTGATTGGTGTGTCACTTACCTCCACAGATCTCTGGTGCTCCCTGCAACCAAAATCAAGCATGTGAGACTCGAACACAAGCACCCCTCTGGGATTCCCTGCTTCATATGGTTCTCCTTCCAGGTGTCACCTCGTGGCCCTTGTCACATACACTGATTTTGAAAGACCGGCACTGGCTGATGTGTCACCTGGCTCCCACATCCAGGAAGTGTGCTTTACCCACAAGCTACCAGTGCAATTATCACTTTCTGAATTTATGACTTTAAGAATGAACGGGTGTATTAATACCATAGATATTACCATGAATTGATTTGACAGGTTGGGATTTAACCCGAGACTTTAATTTTCAATTCTTTTGCTGAAAAGCAGCGTTCCACATTTGTATACAATACCATTAGGTAAGCCTTGGTTTTTTAGATGCTAAAGATTTTTTCTTCTTACATGTTTTTTCAAGAGATAAATGAACTCATTATGTTTTTCTGTTTTTTTTCTCTCCCTTTCCCACTACCTTGTGCTTTTGTTTTTTCATTATTATAAATGTTTAAATTTCGTTATGATTATGGATACTGTTTGATTCGCTTCGATGCTAATAATTTCTTTTACCTTAAAATCCTCCCCTTTCCCCCCTCCTTTTATGTCTGTGTTACATTGGATACTATTCTTATGTGTGTCATAATAATTATAACGTTTGTGCTACAATTGTTGTATACAACACTATTAGCCCTGATTTGAGAAAGACAGCGAATCCGTCGAAACACGTGTTATCACAAAGGGCACTCATCTTAATCAATTATTAAACCTGAATCAGTGTATTCCAATTGAGTGGAGTTTCTTTTTCAATATTATAATTTGGCACATGAAGTAATAAGCACAACCACACATTTTTTCATTTTTTTGCAAAACGGAGTGGAGGAACCATTGTCTCTGTTGTTGCGCAACGCATGCGACAATTATATATAAAAAAAACCTTCCTCCTTTTAGGGCGCTGAGGTCCGCATTGCCAAGTGTCCACAAGGGTCCTCATTAAGTTGATTTTGATGATATGATATGATATGTTATTTATAACGCACTTAATACCCAGAGGTTTCTAAGCGCGGACCTGAGGATCGAACCTGTGTTGCTCCGTGTCATCTTGCTTCCAAGTCAAGTACGTTGCTTTTAAGCTATCCTCCCGAGACTAATATAAGACCATATTAAAATACTGTACATATGTACGTTCGGAAAGAAACAACACATTGTTGGTGGAGAGGTGTAACATTCAAGCTGGCTAGTGATAACATTTCAACTATTTTAGTTAAAGTTGTGATTTAAAAACAGGCTTCCACGAGGAAACCACTAAGCTAGTAGCTTTAAGGAAAATGTCTGAAGGCTTCGATGTTAAAGACAACCACATAGTGCTCCTAAACACAAACTACTAGCCTAAAGCAGGCCCGGTCACTCGGAGCTCCAGATATCATTTTCAAGTGGAAATTATTCCCTCTTTTTTTTTAAACTAAGGAGTAAAAAGACGGAATTGCCATTCCAAATGAGGGTATATTTTAAGCAAGTAAAATATATTTTTGTATTCCATACTGATTTAACTAATTAATTTGTCTTGTATAACACACTTAATACAGGAGAACAAACTCTAAGAACGGGACCAGTATTTGTACCTGTGTTGGTTGATCTGTGGTTTCTTGCTTCCTAGACAAAGACGTTGCCCACCGAATAGTTCATGTAAATTAAAAGATGCATTTTTACCTTCAATTTCCTATTCAGAACAGGCAGTAATAATATCATAGCTTTTTGTTTGGCATTTGGCATTGCTCTGCGGCTGACACAGATCCAAACGTATCCGCAGGGCTGTGTGGGCGGAAGCAGTAGACGGTCTTCTACTTTATGGGTCTTTTGTTTCCTTTTTTTTTATTGGGAATACTTTGCTGTTTTTATGGAGTAAAGGTATCTGGGAGATGCTTATCTGCAGGGTTGGCGTCCCCACTGACTAGGAATGGAAATTGGCCAACACAGAGAAAGCTGGATACACATTGACACCAACGTGGGAGAAGTAGAGACTGACAGATATTTTCCCTTACAATGGGCAGCTTACAAAGCCATGCAGAATATTGTATGGCCCGCGATAGTGGCTGTGTAGTTATGGTTAAGTTGCTAAACCCATAGGAAGACCACTTTTTCGGCAGCTTAAAACTTTGCTAAACCTGGAGGAATGCTCACCAAACTTTGAAAAACAAGTATATGGCCCGCTCTGAATTTTTTCAGCAATTTTGGTGAAGTTTTGTGCAGGGGGAGGGAGTTATAGGGCGGTCCCACTTTTTTTTTTCTTCCATAGACTGAATGGGTGAAAACTTTGCACACGGCTATAGGTGAAACGGCTGGATGGATTTGCACCAAATGTGCGGTAGGAGGGGGGATTGGGTCAGAAAGCATGCCTTTGTGGTGGAAATCTGACCAGAACTTTTGTTACAAAGAACTGAAATGTACATTTCAAACAATTAGTGATATCTGGCTCCGCTGACCCATTTCCCTGTTTGCTGGGGCGAACTTTGGACGCAGCCGGTGGTTGGCTGGAGGGAAGCGTTCTGTGCGTCAAAGTTTTTGGGAAACGCCGCCATGGTGTATCGGAGGACAGTGCGACACTGAAAGGGACTAACAAACATAATGTACGGCATGTGGTAGTGGTAAGAGGGGATGGATAGGGTGGGGGAGAGAGAAGTGGTTCATCAGAGATATGTGATTATTAGATGGACGAAGACGGTGGTGTGCCTGCAGTATCCTTGCATACTGCACCAATTCGCTGGTACCTGCACAGGCGACTACCATGTGTGGTGAATGCAGGCACGGTTTGTTACTGCACGATAGCTTGTGCCGCAACCTCTTACCGTGCTGACTGGTGGTACCTGAATAGCAGACAGGATGGAAAGTGTGTGGGAGTGATATGTGAATCATCTGAGATATGTCAATAGGTGGACAAAGACTTTGATGCGCCTGCAGTGTCCTTGCGTACAGCGCTAATTTGCAGGTCTCTGCACAGCCAACTCTCATGTGTGCTGCATGCAGGCAGGCTTTGTTACAGCATGATAGCTGGTGCAGAGACCTCTTTCCGTGGTGACTGTTGGGAGCTCAATTGCAGAAGGGGAGTGCATTGCACATGACATGCACATTGTAAGATAACGTGTACTCTGGTGTGTTGCATGGATGGAGGCCTTGCAGCGACAACTATGTGCCGTGGTTGGAATTAGGTTTCACATTATTCCCTTCTGTGTGTGGTTCATCAGCATTCCATAGATGGTTAATTGCATGGGTGCAGTGCTTCTTATTACATCCTACAGTATTTACTCCATGGCTGCAGCCACTGGAATGAACAATTGTGCAGTGAGTCCACTGAGTACAGTGTTGTAATACTGACAGTATCGAGGAGGGTAGGGTTGAAGTGCACCTTCTATGTGCATGGATACTGCAGTGTGTAAGGTGGGTGCAATTCTTCAATAGTGTGTGCATAGAAGTGGATACGGGCTACACTGAATATCGCGTAGGAGTGCGTAGTGTCCATTGCGGGGAGTTTTGACTACTGTACTGCAGTATGATGTATTGATTTTCTGTACTGAATAGAGAGCTGGGAGATGTACTATGTGAAATAAAGTGGGTATGGGTGCTAGAGGCTGTGTTATGTTTCCATACATAGCTGAATTACAGTGTGGAGGTTGGGTAGTAGTGGCGGTGGCTGGGGTATGTGTGTGCAGTGTGGGACTTGAGCATACGATGCCATGCATGTCTGCATTACATTGCGGTGGGTGTGGGCAAGGCTGAGACTTTTGGGTGCATGGCCAAAGGCCATAGGCCATAGGCCATACACCCAATAGTCTAGGCGTTGCCCACACCCACCGCAGCAATGCAGTTTAGGCTGCATCTGTCACAGACTCCTCACCTTTACAGAATGGTTTTGGAGCACATTGTAGACTTGATAGAGCACCAGAAGTCAGGTGACATGCATATATTGTTGGTTGATTCAGTTGGCAGTAACACAATCGTATGTGAATGAAAGCGGGTAGGGGTGCCGGAGGCTGTGTTAAGTTTGTAGATTCTGGTAGAACGTGAATCTTTCTATGCATAGCCGTAGAACGGTGCAGAACTTGGGTAGGAGTGCTTGCGGCTGTGGTATGTGTGTGGATTGTGATACTTGGTGACATGTTGCCATGCATGGCAGGATTATGTTGCAGTGGGTGTGGCCAAGGCCTAGACTATTGGGTGCATGGTCAAAAGCTGTAGGCCATAGACCATGCGCCCGAAAGCCAAGGCCTTCACCAAACACACCACAGCAATGCAGTTTTGACTGCATCTTTTAGAGGGTGGTCACCTTCACAGAATCGCTGTGCAGTGCATTTTACACTTCATAGAGCACCAGAAGTGCGCTGGCATGCATACATTGTTGGGTCCATGTGTGCGGTCATTGTTAGAACATCCTACGGTTTTGTGTTGGAACACTGTCAGTATAGAAGAGGGTAGGGTTGAAGTGAATCTTCTATGTGCTTGGACATTCTGGTTTGTGTAGCTTCCTGAGAGTAGGCCCAATGTTGTGAAGATTGTGCGGGTTGGTTGCAGGTGACATAATACTTTGTGAGTGGAAGTGGGTAGGGGTGGCGGAGGCAGTGGTATGTTTGTGGAATCTGCTAACTGTTACATGTTTCCATGCATCACTGTGTTATGGTGCTGGGTTTGGGTAGAAGTGTTGCTGGGTAAGTTACGGTTGTGGATTGTGGTTGGCCACATGTTGTCATTCATGGCTCCATTATGATGTGATGGGTGTTGGCAAGCAGTAGACTCTTGTGTGCATGGTCAAAGGCATGATAGGTGCCACTCTGTTTGATTTTGGATGCTGAAAACGTGTTTTTTCTCTCACCTTTGTACGGAAGGTGCATTGGAAACACACGCGACGTGTGCTCAGAGTGTTGAACAGTAAATATGGAGTGCTGTACAGAAATGATAGTGTTGGATGCAGACTTCTTGGCTGTGATTGCTGCATGCATGCATGAATATTTCACATTCCTCAATGAGGGAGTGCTGGAAGGAGAAGGACTGTCCATGCTTTATTGGGGTGTAGTCCTCGCTGTAGCTGTGAAAGTGCATGCACCACAACCTGCCATTCTCAGCATGGTAGGCATGCGAATGGAACTGTGGGCATTATGGAATCAGGTGTCAAAGGTGTGGTTCACTGCAAGGGGCAGTACCACTTTCTCCCAATACTCTCTGTGTGTAATGAGGTTGGTGGACATGGAGAGACACACAGCGCTGATCGTGGGTGATACATTTGTACAAGATCTGCACATGTATGCCATGCAAAGAGACGTTGATGCTAATTTCTGGTTGGAAGGAGTGGAGGCTTTGTTGGCCAGTCTCGATGCGTGCAGTTTTGGCGGGATGGTTCGCCTTTGCAGATATGTGGCCTCTATCGTTACTGGTGAAGTTGTCTTGGTGCATTATGGAGGTCTACATTTGGGTTATATGTCATGTGAACGTTTGCCCCGTCATCTGAAGAAGTTGATGAAAGCAGTAATGCAGATTTTTCCCACTGCCAAAGTCATTTTCTCACCCATTCCCCCAAGAGGACCATTGGACCATGCCGCTGTAATTTGCCCCCAGCCACAGCTCGGAAGGTGTCTTATGAACAGAGGCATGTCTGCATTCATGTGCACTGATGGGATGTTCTCCACCCACTACGAGAGTATGAATTTCCAAAACATGCACTGCTTCCATGCAAATGGCATTTCTTTGAATGCCATTGGCAATACCATTTTCTTGTACACTGTGCTCAAAGCGTTTCCCATAATTTGGTAAAAATTGAAGGAGAACAAACAGAAAGAGAAGAAAACAAAAAGGTGGTTTGCAAGCACTTAAAAAGAAAAAAAATACCTTTTCAGAGGGACCACTAAAGACCCAATCGCCTACCCTGTTTCCCACTACCTCCCCCCTTTCCTAGCACAAAAACTCAGCGGATTATGCTGTAGTTTCAGGATTACACATACCACATCGAGCCATTTTCAGGATCAGACTGTGGAGCGAAAGACACTGCTTAATAAGGTTTGTGGTTGTGGTGTATACACAAAAACTGTGGCAGAAGGTCTCTTTATACAAAGAAGTGGAGAAGGCTATGGTGGAAGTGTGCAAGGTAATGGGCAGGCATCCTGGGTGTATGCATGAACTGTATGTACTTGTTAGAAGTTCTTAACATGCATGCAGAGCGGTACTGCGGAAAAAAAATCTGTGCAGTGTACAAGGTAAGTGTCCGGCATCCTACTGTTATGAATGCATTCTGTGTATGCTATCATATGATGGGCATTTGTATGCTATGGCATGCGTAATGCACCTATACACACATTTAGCAAAATGCAACAAGGCAAGGGAGGGGGAACAGAGGGGAGACAGAGACAGCACACCCACTAGGCCAGGTGTGCCTTAGATTACCCAAGTGCATAGTTGGGAGATGGGATGGTGCAGTACATGGGAAGAAGAAGAAATGACAATAAGTAAAAATACGGACCGGTTGTGCCAAACGCAAGGATAAGTGCACACATCTGGTGGTGGAGCAATTATTAGGGATACTGAAAACAGTCCCCAATTGCAGGGTTTATTAGAAAGGCAGTGCAGGGGTTCACCTGGCAGGGGGAGGTGGCATGGGCCCGACATCACAGAGTCGCCAGGTAACCAGTGCAGAATCAGTTTACGCCAGGCAGTTAGCCAGGGAGAGGAGGAGAAAAAGCAGACGCAAAGAGAAAGGCTTTGAGTTGCTTCCAGCACCAGCGATGGTTCTCAAGTTTCAGGGAGGGAAGGAGGCTGTTGCAGAGGGAGGCCCCAGCCGAAAAACAAACCTCTACCACCAACTGGTTACTTGCAGAAGAAACTGAGCCTGAGGGAGTTGGTGGCGGATGAGGGAAGAGCTTGAGCACAGAGATATATAGGAAGTGAGAGTTGAAGCTATTGAGGTCCCAGGGCCCAGAAGGCCCTGTGCATAATGCAGAAGTTTTTCACCTTATTCCTCGCAGCCAATGGGAGCTACTGCAGACATTTCAGTTCAGGAGAGATACCATCTCAAGTTGCGCAGTCCTCTTCTGGATGCGTTGAAGAGGGAGGAGAGTCGAAGCTGGCAGATTTAAAAAGAGCCTGTTGCAATAGTGCAGCCTAGACAGAGGCACAGCTGTGCAGACAGTGACCTTTTGGAAGCTTGCTTTAGGTTGGTAAGATACATGCAGTGCTGCTTTTGGTGGCATATTTTTACAATTTATGTATGAGATGGGTTAGTGGGGTAAACATTTCGTAGCATTGTCCAAAGGAAAGCCTAGAATTCCTGTTTCAATATTACAATGTATGATAGAGGTAAATGAAAATGTTGCAAGCACATACCACTGAAGTGCCACTTTGTGGTAAGGGATGGGAAAAAACCAGTATGCTTTTAAAGAACATAATGGACTCTCAGTGGCAGATACTGTGTGCAGAGGCACGTATAACACATTGGTAAACAGAAGTGCAGAAAAAAGTTTTCATACCTTCATTTTGTGGTGAT
The DNA here is from genome assembly GCF_040938575.1 of Ambystoma mexicanum. Taxonomy (NCBI): domain Eukaryota; kingdom Metazoa; phylum Chordata; class Amphibia; order Caudata; family Ambystomatidae; genus Ambystoma; species Ambystoma mexicanum. The sequence continues at coordinate 232,729,956 of NC_090940.1, read as the reverse complement.
GGGTGCTCATGTGGATGCACAAATCTTACAATCTTTTACTGAACTTTCTCTGGAAGTGCTTTCGAGTGACAGGACACTTGCAGGCTGAATTTGTAACGATACCTATGAAGTGAAGTGCAGAACTGACAGTGTTAGATGCTAACATCTTAGATGGCATTGGTGGAATCGTATGTGCCTTTTTACCCGTTCCCAATGAGGTAGTGTTGGACAAAGGAAAGTGGAAAGGGAAGAAGGACTGCTCCTGCTTTACTGGGATGGGGCCCTCGTGGTACTTTGGGAAGCGCATGTGCCACAATCTGCGTTTCTCACCATGCTGGCCAATGGACATGGGACTGTGGGGATTATCCAATCAGGTACTGTGGGTGTGGTTCACAGGAAGGGGCGGTCATACTGTTGTACATTACTCTGCATAGTGATGCTGGCTGACATGATGAAATGCATTGTGTTGACTTTGGGTGATGCCTTTCTGATAGATCTGCACAAGTATGTCCTGGAAAGACACTTTGATGGCAATTTCGTTTTGGAAGGAGTGGACACATTGTGGAACGCTGTCTACGAGCACAGTTTTGCCGACATGCATGCACTTTGCAAAGACCTGGCCACTTTTGCTACTGCCGATGTTATCGTCATACACTACAGCAGCATGCATATGGGTTACGTGTCTTGTTTAGGTTTGTTCCGTCGACTGAAGAGGTGGCTAAAGGTAGTGAAGAGGCTTTTACCCACTGCTAAGGTGCTTTTCTCATCCATAACACCACAAAGAGTATGGGACAATGCTCCTGGATGTTGTTCCGAGCCAGACACAGGAAGGTGTCTCATCAACAGAAGCATGTATACTTTTTTGTCCGCTGGTGGGATGTTCTTCTGCAACAATGACCTCATTAGTTGTGGAAATGCCTAGTTTTTCCAAGCAAGTGCCATTTCGTTGTCGCCAATTGTCGACATGGTTCCTATTAGTTGCAAACGCAATGTAGCACAGCAGATTTGGTCCACCATCACTTACAAGGCAAACCTATGTGGCCTGCTACTCCGTTCTGAAAAGCTGTAAACAGATTGCGGAGCAGCTCTGGGGTGCGGCCTTTGGTAGGGTTCCTGTGGAGAACTTGCACCCGGAAATCAGGCCTACATTGTTCAAAAACATGCATACATGTGCAACATCTTTTCAGTTTTACTTGTAACCATAATATGGATAGGTTGTTGTTAGTGCAAAGCAACAATAATGTCCCTTTCAAATGGTTGTTGTACTGAATTTCATAGGTTTTTGTTAGGGCAACTGAGTCATAACATCCCTTTAACAATGTTTTTTGTCAATGAATTACGTAGGTTTTAAGTAGGGCACTTTATCCATAACATTCCTTTAGCATAGTTTTTTCAGTAAAAGTGATAGGTTTTTAGTAGCGCAACTTAACCATAACCTCCCTTTAACAAACTTTGTTGAAGGGATGTTTATGTAATGGTAAACATGCAATAACTATCTAACAATGCAAGACTTTGTATACACTTGTGGTACTAGAAACAATACAAGACCCACAATGCATATTCCTTCGGGGATCCCTTCCAAGAGATTGTCATCTCTACGAGGATACATCAGATACGGTTTTCTCGAAGGCTCTCCGCGGAATAGACATACTCACTGATGTCATGTTTCGCACAATTTCTGTCTTTCAGCATATAGGAAGGATGGGGGCGGAAATTCCTGCAGTGGCCTTCAGCAGCCCCTCTACACCTGCTTTGAAACAGTTACACATATATCCACCAATTACTTCAAAAAAGTCTACAGATAATCTTATAAGCATATTAAACTTCCATACACGGACTGCCACTTAAAAATGTTTTACCGATCTTTTGCATATGCATTTCCCTTGATTATCCAAGAACATTGTACATACTGCTGCTATAAATGCACACATGCATTGTGCAGTAAAAGAAGTACATAAATGAAAAGAGGAGTAGGGATTACCAAGTGCTAATACAAGACGAGGGTGTGCAGTGAAAAAGTCGAAAACATTATGTCAAAAGTCATAATGTCAAAAAAGAAAATGTAGAAAAATAATTTTTCGAATGTTACATTTTTTTATTTACATGTTTTTTTTGGGTTCCGCAAGTAAAAAGAGGGGTAAAACAAAAAAAAACATTTCAAAAAAGGGTGGTTGGGGGGGAACCCCCCATTTCGAACAAAAAACAAACAAAAATAGACATTCACATTTTTTTTGGGAAAGTTCCAAAACATGCCAAAGTGGGAGACCACTAACTACCTTCTGGGGCAAAGCAGTCTCAAGGGTGTGGTACACATCCACCAGGCGGTATACCCACAAAGGCAGTGCTGAATGGTGGAGGATGTACTGGTGTCGACTAGATGAAGGGCCTAGAACCTTTGTGGCTTAGGAGTGACCAAGCCACTAGTGTCATTGGCAGTGCTATGAGTTAGCCAGGAAGGGATTAAGTAAAACAGCAACTCAAAAGCACAGTTTTCAGAAGTTTCCAGAATTTAAGGACGTACAGCGCAAGTATAAAAGGAGCAGGAAGGCTGTTCCAAAGTGAGGCCCTTGCCGAAGACATAGACATGCCTCCCACTCTTTGTTTCAAAAAGCATTTCACAAGCAAAGTATTGGAGTTACAGTAGCAGAGCGCTGTAGCAGGGCAGTATTTAAAAAGCAAATTTGGATATATTATAGTCCTTGCAATTAGCAGGACCCAATGAGCACATTTTCAGGCTGCAGCTATACCATCCCTGGTCTACACACTAAGGATAAATCTAGCAGGCCTATTCTAGATTAGCAAAAGTGGGTATAGAAAATAAATGGGGACGTTAAAGAAGAGGCTGTTGCAGTAGTCGAGTCTACACAGTGCCAGGGCTCTACAGACATTGAGCTTCTAGGGGAAGATAAAGGATGGTACAATGCCTGTAAAGAGGTCAAGCTCAAACCATGGGCTTCCTTTACAAGCTCCAAAATTTAAGGAGGAGAAGAGAGAGAAGATTTAAAGATAACCCCAAGATTTTTGGCCTCACAGAATAGTAATAGTAAACAGCCCAAAGCCAGGAGCCACAGGGTAAGCGAGAAACAGGGTCCAGGTGTCATAATAAGAAACATCTCTGTCTTACTGCATTGAGACAGAGATTGTTAGCCGCACACAATGCCTCAATGGTAGTCAGACAATCAGGGATAAAAAACTAGGAGAACAAATGAGTTCAGGTAAGTTTAAAGAAAGCTGTGTGTCATTAACATAACACTGGAAATGAGAAAAGAACAAAGACATCAGGTGAGCCAGAGGGAGGAAATACATATGTAAATGCCACAATGATAGGATAAAATCCTGGGGTACTATGCAGGTACACAGTGAGGTGGTGGAGTACAAATAGCCCAGTTGCAGCTGGGAAGGGCGGTTAGTCAGGAAAAAAGATGAGCCAGTCCAGGGCCCGGTCCATGATGCTAAAGATATAATGTAACCGTTAAATAACAATACAATGGTTCACCATGTGAAATGGTGGACGAGACATCAAGGAGCACTATCCTCAATTGTACTAGAATCATAAATACCATATAGACTATTCAGACAAACATTGTTAGCCGCACACAATGCCTCATTGTTGGTCAGACAATAAGGGATGAAAAACGAAGAGAACAAATGAGTTCAGGAAAGTTTAAGGAAAACTGTGCGTCTTTAACATAACACTGGAAATGAGAAAACAATGAACACATCAGGTGAGCCAGAGGGAGGAAATAGAGATTTAATTGCCACAATGATAGAATAAAACCCTGTGGTACTCTGCAAGTACACAGTGAGGTGGTGGAGTACAAGCAGTCCAGTTGCACCTGGGAAGGGCGATTAGTGAGGAAAACAGATCAGGCAGTCCAGTACCCGGTCCATGATGCTAAAGGTATCATGTAACCGTTTAATAATGATACAATGGTTGAGCGTATGAAAGGTGCACAAGACATCAAGGAGCACTATCCTCAATTGTAGTACAATCATAAAAACTATATACACTTTAGTTATATCATTTTACCATATTACAAATACGGTATACTCTCCCTGCATTACCTATAATTACTATACACATATTACTATACTATATGTGTTGTCAGTGCCTAGGTTTTTGGGGGCATGGCCTGTGGCCATGCCCCCAAGAATCTGGCCACTGGCCGCAACCACCGCAATAGGGTTCAACGTACAATACACCTTCAAATAAGAAAAGTGACCCAGAACCCCTTGTCATCCATATAATGTACAAGGACAGTAAGAGGTTCCGAATACTCAGCATCACCTGCACACCCTGTTTCCACCTATAAAAACAGACACATATTATCTTTATTCCACCCCTCACCCTTTCCAGCCCGTCTTTTGACCACCAAATAACCCCAAATGTGTTTTCCAGACTTGTTCCCCAACGCGCTATCCACGGACACCTGCAGCTGTCCGCGGATCCAACATGGCGAACGTTCAGAAAATTATGACGCACCTCAAGCTTTTCACCATCCAATCAGTGGGCGCGTCTGAATGCCTGCAGACATCACGCTGCCCACTGATTGGTCCACTGGTGTGTCCACGGACCATATAAGGAAGTGAGTTTGCGGATCAGACCCACGTTCACCTACATTTTGCCTGTTTTTGAAAAAACTACTCAGTGGATTTACACCAAATTTACAAAAGCACACTTTTTCGGGACTAAGCCACCACTCCTGGTGCAAATTTGGTGAAAATACCTTGAGCAATTTGGGCTGTAGGCGTGAGAAAATCTTTTTTTCCATTGTGTCTATGAGGATTTCTGCACATTTTTGGACCCACCCATAACTTTGCCCCCTCTTGATGAAAGTGCACCAAACTTCACAGAATAATTTCAAGGGGTCCAAGGTTGGTGAGGATTATAGGCCGCCCAAAAACTGCTCTTCCTAAGGGTTAAGCATAAGCAACTTAACCATTTATTTAATTGGTTTGTTGTAACACACTTAATATCTGAGTTCGGTTTCTAAGCACAGATCCGGGATTTGAACCTATGTTGCTCTGCATGGTCCTGCTTACAAGATCAGCACGTTGCCCCTGTGCTATCCTCCGTTCACAACTCTTGCAGGCCCTGTAATATATATGTGTTTCTCTGCAGTTGAGTGTCTGAGATACAGCAAATGAAAGAAATCTTTGGCCTTGAAAATGCTTGCAGTTTAATGTATCTGCTGGTGTGTATTTACCTGCGGCTTGCCCTCCCAATAATGTACTTTTTGTTCTACTGTATTATTGTATTAAATTTGAAGGTATCTTATAGTAATCTTAGAGCAACATTGCTTAATTTCCCTTTGCAAATAAAGCTATCTGTTATTGCTCATAGTCGACACTGCTTTTCCTTGTGTTGTTGTTGAGAGCGGTGTGTGAAAGTGGTTTATCGTAGAAACTCGTATGAGTTCCAAAGTCCTCAGTACTTATCCTTCCTTTAAGAAAACCGAACAGGAAGTCCCGTGAAGACAAAGGAGTTATTGTGACCATAACTGCTGTGTGTCAAAGTGTGCTCTGAGAGTGACTATGAAAGGGAGCCTGGTAACTGAAGCACTGCACATCCATTTCACATCGGCTCGTCCACAAATTACTGAACTAAAAGCTTCTGGTCAGCAAATCCATGAGGCTGAACGTGGGGCCATTGGCTGTTGTAAAGCATACCATCATGCCAACACATAATAACTGATGACAGTGTTGAGTAAAGGCTCTCAAAGGTGAATACCTCAACTTGGCAGCAAATATCTGGGTAAAGCACCAAAGAGTAAGGTGTATTGGATTGTCTCTAGGGTGGGATGCACTTTAATGTCCTCCGGGGGGCAGCGGAGCAGGTTGCCTCTGTTGCTGTTCCTATTGGACACTGATTCAATGCTGATATTAATAGATAATTAGATTTCGATTGCACTAAGACACACAACCATTGCTTCAAGGCACTGCTATTATATAGAAATGTAAGTAGCCGTGCACAAAGATGACACAATGGGCCTCATTACGACCCTGGCGCTAATGGTTTAACGGCGCCGTAAAGAGCGTCGGCGCCGTTAAACCATTAGCGCCTGATTACAAGGTCCCTTAGCGGGTTGGAGGCTTTAACGCCTGCTTTTTGCAGGCGTTAAAATTCAACCCGCAAAGGGACCTTGGAGCTAATTACGGCAACCGTAATTTACGGTGCCGTAATTAGCGCCTTCCCCATCCCCATTATGCCCTATGGGGTAAAATGGGAATGGGGAAGGGCAAATGGTGAATGGGGAATTACCGCCCCCGCCAACCTTGTGATGGGGGTGGTAATTCCGCCATCCACCATGCCGGAGACCGGCATGGACCATGGTGCTAGTAGCACCATGGTCCAGAGCCTGGGTCGTAATAAGGCCCAATGTGCCTCATTACGGTTCCGGCTGTAACCGTGCCGGTTCTACCGGCAAGTTGCTGCCGGACCCATAAATATTTAAAGGCCCCTGACTTCCCGGTGCCTTCAGGAGATTACAACCCCGGAAACCCAGAAATTCAGGTGCCGGTAAAATGTAAGTCCACATTCCCAAAGGACTCTATGGGAGTGGGGACATGGAAGCACCAGGAAACAGTTGCTAATGGTGCCGGTGCTTCCGTGACCGGTCTGCCTAACGTGGCTCCTGTGCCCAGCAGGGTACGACCTGTCAAGCACAGCAGCTGCGGCAGGCAGACCTTTAATATGCCAGTCCGGAAACAACAGTGCCAACAAGCTTACCCGCACCCTTGTTTCTGGACCGGCAGGGTTGTAATGAGGCCCAATGCATGTGTGTACCTCTCTACATAAAGTTCCATGAAGAACAAAGTTGTCTGCGAATCAACAGAATGTTGTACAAAAGAGGGAGGAGGTGTATGATAGTGTAGAGGAGCAGGTGGGGGGAGGAGATGGATGGTGTCTGCCATGGTCTGCGATTGGTTGTTGAGACGTTCTTTAAGGGGTGTGGTCTGCAAGAACATGAGGAATAGAGCCGTCACCAATTATGTTGGAATGGTACGCCAGACTCTGTGAGCATAGTAGGCTTACATTTGTTTTGTATTTTTCTTTTGTCACTTGTTTTTCAGCCTTGCACATTGAGTTGTTTTGTTACAAAGAGGTTCAAGTTTGCTCTATGCCATTTAAGTCCCTGAGCTGGACCTTGCACTCTGGATCCCAAAGCAGGTACCTTTATTACTAAGGAGCTACACCACCTTTTAGGTTAGTGACTAATAATAAACAGTGACAACATAATATTTTGGGCCTTCAGAAAAATTGGGCATGGATGAAATCAGAAAATTGCTGAACCTGTTAATGAATATACATGGATGTGCTATCTCTTTGACCCGGGCTCGATCTGGGTCTAGAAAGGGAGATTAACATTGAAAAGTGTTTATATAAAGCTAGGTTTGCCATGTCTCTTGATTTATAATTGTAATAAATATAATTGGTTATTTATAACGCACTTAATACCGAAGAGGTTTCTAAGCGCGGACTCTGTGATGAGCTATGAGAGGACACTACATTAGCAAAAGCAGCAAAAGCAGGCCAGGGCCTGGCGTCGGCTATCAGTTATGGAATATCCGAGTTTATTGGAGCTCTGTGTAACCTCTCCAACATAACATCACTCAAAAGTCCTATAAAGTAGTGTCCACCCTACACCACAGGGATTGGCAGAGTCAGCTTTCCTTTCAGGCCGCGGTTCGATACATTCTGGCGTTTAGGGAATGGACTGCTCTTTGCCCTGTGGCCTCCTCGATTATAAGGGTTGCTTTGTTTTCGATATCCAAATAATATGTCAGCCAGTCTCGTCCAGTCTATGGTGGTAGGAATTCAACATTTCATTTAATTGATACATTTCAGCTTTTTCTGCAACCATTTGTGTAGAAAATGCAACAGCGGAGACAGGAAATTACATCTAAAAGATGGCCTGAGTACAATGCATGCAACAGAAGGGCAGTGAAGGTAACACAGTATTTGTTAAAGATTGATTTTGGGACATTGCTCTATACTCATAAGGGTGATGGAAAGTGGAAGGGGCGTGGAGGGCCAGCTCATGCCATGAAGCACCTTTACAGTGCTTAACTTTCTTCAAGGCTTTCCTTAAACTTTCCGTTTAATGTTCCGTGTTGCACCACCACAAGCCCCACAAAAGCCAATCTAATGGTCAAGGAGCCAAAAGGGTGCAAGGCATGCAAGTCAGGTAGCAATAATATGAAGTCATTTCACTATCACAGAGTAACAGATCTGGTGTGTTGAATCTGGCAACACCCTGCACAGGAAACACAACAATATGTAGAAGTAGAAGACATTACCTAATTTAATGTAATGTGCACTGGCATGAGTACCTGGATGCCACTCGGTTGGAGGTGAAGGGGTTGAATGGCAAGCGGGGGAGTAAGACTTATTTTTTAATTCTGAGGAAGTACCCCTGCTGCCCTTTGCATCCTGTAACCCTGGATCTTGGTGTGGTGCTCGGCCCATGAGCATGCTGATGAGATGGGAGATGCACAGGTTTGCGATCATCAAGATGAAAGCATCAGTGATGCAACACATGCAATGGGACCACCCCCATCCCCCTGCTTCCAATGTGTTCTTGCCTCCTGGTGAGGGGTCTGGCAACATTCTGGGAAGCAGCTGGACTGCCCTTCAATCAGTCTACATCATGGCAAAGAAGGGGATGAGAAAGCAATGGTTCCCTTTCCAGACAAAATTCCATGACAGCCATAAATAGACTCCCTTCATGACAGCCATGAATTCAGTCACCCGCAAGGGTGTTGCTAGGTCTGGAAAAGTTCCAGGGCTACACTAATGTCGGAACTGCCATGACTCAGGGCTAGCTAGCCTTTTGGTTGCAGCCCTGATCTTCTATCCAGGGCTATGACCAAAAGACCCCAGGCTATAGCTCCCTTATACTCCCTCTAGCAACCCGGTCCCGTTTTGTATCATTGTCATGGCAGGCGACTATTCTCCATTATTCCATTAGCGCCTTCCCTGCATGTGGAGCCGCTCTAATTGCAATGAAGTTAAGCCTAAGCTACTCACCTGTTTTTCCAGCGTGAATGTTACGGCTTATTGTTACACTGTAGTGAAAGGGGTGCATTCAAGGGTACTCTGTGTGCTTGAGGTCTCCGAGCGGGGCTTGAACTCAAGATCCCAAAGCAGGTACCCTTATTACCCTGCCCCCGCCCCCATTACGGTGAAAGGAAAACTCACTCTGTAAATCCCTGAGTTTCAGGCTAGTCAGTGGGTCTGGTGATTTGTTTCTTTGGAAGTATGTTAACATTTCCTTGGAATTAGTCTATGCGAGCAAATGTAGCGAGGGAGGCTGTACTCATCTTGAGGATTCACAGAGGTTCTTCCCAAAAAAAAATGGAACATCTGGGATACTAATTATGCAATTTACAGCGTAGCTTTTGAGAGCCAATGGGTAAGAAACCATACAATTTGGAGTTGATTATTTTGGACAAGAAATGAAAATAAATAGTAATTCCGATATCTGTTTAAAGGCCATTGCGCCAGCCTCCTCCCCTGGTCTCGGCCTAGTTGGGGTTCTTTTCTGTTCACAACGCCTTCTTCCACCCTTAAACTCTGAAGCCAGAGGTTTTATGAAAAGGTGAGTTTGTAGAGACCACCCACATTATGTCCTGGTGGGGGTACATCAATGGCTTCCTGCGTGGGTCCACCAAGATCAGACTGCCCATACATAGCTCAGAAGGAGTATCCTTTCTCTTATGGACATTATTAGAATTGCTTTCTTTCCACAACATTGATTTATTTGTTCATGGTTCTGGCCTCAAAATGCGGTGCTGATATGATGATATGATGACGATTGCTGTAGTTGCCTAAATGTAGCCCTTAGTCTTGAAGCACAATTATAAACACTCCATTTTATTTGACATAAAAGGTTTAGGCGTGATAGTGGATTTGAAGCTATGTTACTGTATAGGAAAAACAGAGCGACAAGGGCAAGAGGCGAGGAAAAAGCTATGACCTAGTTATTTGCCGCAGTCATCTTGGAAAGGTTCTGATGGAGTAGATCACCAAGACTAGGCCAATAGCCTTCCCAAACATCTGACGATCACTGAGTTTTTGGACACAAAGACGACATTCTGGTGAATTGGCAGGCCGTCCGCAAGCAATGAGGGCAATGTTGCTTAAATTCAAGTGATGTGCAGCCTCATTACGACTGAATGATAATAATGTGTTGTGCTCCTAACCAGCACTTCATGACAGATTCTTCCCACTTCTTAGTTATGCAAAAATTCTATTATTATTACCCAACTTAATAATACTCAATTTATCGACCTCAGAAGAATGAAGTACTGAGTCACTGCAACAGATGGCTTCAGACTTGGGAAGTGCAGGCAGACCCAATGGCCGAGGCAACGAGTTAATTCATGAGATATCCACCTGGACGATGCTAAGCACCGTCAGCTGTGTATCAAAATTCAACTGGCCACTTGTAGAAATATATTTAGTGTAGATTCAATTAGTTCTCCACAGCATAGCCCTTAACGTGTATCACTTGTATACATCTAGCTATTTTCAGGGAGTCGATAGTGGGGCTTACTGTTGTGATGTCTAAAGTATTTGTGTTTGTATATTGCATGGTTAGATGTGGAACACTCATTCGTGTGTTGGTTGGGTGGAATGGATCAGAGGGTGGACATAAAAAGTATTCCTGAAATCTGAAAATACAGATATGATGTTATGATATGATATGGCATTGATAACGTGCCTAATCACAAGTGTTTCAAGGGGTGACGAGGCAAGGGAAGGGGAACAGAGGGAAGACAGAAAACAATCCTACTAGGCCAGGTGTCATTCAGATCGGGCAAGTGCATGCAAAGGGGGAAGTGACAGTGCAGTACATGGGATAATAGAATAAATAAGAAAGTAAAGTACTACCAGCTAGTGGCAAATGCAAGGGTAGGTGCAGACAGCAGGTGTCAAGTGCTAGTAGTGGGACTGTAGGTATACATAAAACAGTCCCCAAGTGCGGGGTTTGCCAGGAAGGCCGTGCAGGTGTGCGACTGGTGGGGGAGGGTACATGGGCCAGAGAACAGAGGATGGCCAAGTAACTAGTGCAGATTCATGTTCAGCCAGGAAGTCAACAGGGGAGAGGAGGAGAAAAAGCAGAAGCAAAGAGAAAGGTTTTGAGGTGCTTCCAGAACTGGAGATGATTCTCATCAAGTTTCAGGGAGGCAGGGAGGATGTTTCAGAGGGAGGCCCCAGCTGAAGAGAGAGATCTACCACCAACATGTTGCCTGGAGAAGCGACTGACCTTGAGGGAGTTGGAGGCGGATGAGCGAAGAGATCGATAAGGAAAATATTTAGGAAGAGAGAGTTGAAGGTATTGAGGACCCAGACCTCAGAAGGCCTTGTGGACAATGCAGGGGGTTTTGAACATTATCCTTGCAGCCACTGGGAGTCAGTGCAGAGATTTCAGTCCTGGAGAGATACGATCCCTGGGCTTGAGGCCAAGGACAAGTCTCGTAGTGCTGTTCTGGATGAGTTGCAGAGTGCGGAGATTAGAGGCAGGCAGATTTAGAAAGAGGCTGTTGCAATAGTCCAGCCTAGAGAGAACCAGAGCTCTGGAGACAGTGAGCTTCTGGGGGAAGGAGAGGAAAGGAAGAATACCTCTGAAGAGGTGCAGCTGGTAGTGTGACTTCTTAGAGAAGTCATAGATGTGAGGAGAGCCAATCTCTGTTATCTGTTTTCCACAGGACATTTCCCCTGCTAAATTGTACTAAGGTTTTTTGCACGAATTAAGAGGATTTATGATTTAGAAAAAAGAGGATATGTTCATATTCTGTCCTGTACTTGATCCTGACATCTTACAATATTGATGTGTCTTACAAATACGCTTAAATGCGGGAATATACCTGGAGGTCATCTGGGTACACCTAAAACATAATGTCACTTTCCTTAATAACAGGTAACAGATGACGCATACATTGAAATATACCAGCGAGAGATAGAAACCTCATCCTCTGTTTACCCATTCTCCTACAAGCTAGCTCGGGGGCTAACCAGGGCCTCTTTAGGGGTCTGGCGGTGGTCGTAAAAGAGGTGGTATTTGGAAATGCTGGTTGATTTGCAGCTCTGCATAATTTACAGTTTTCTTGCCCACATGCCATTAATCAGCCAGGTAGTGGAGGTATTTCCCACACTTGCAATATCAGTATTCACATGTGTAAAATTACCACACAGGTCTAATGAGACCCCAGAAACACTGAATAATGCAGAAAATTATAATTAATGCATACTGTAAAGGTATCTCAATTTGGCAGTATTACCTGCGGCAACACTGCCAAACTCATAATGAGGCCAATGACATCATTAAGATCTAAACTATTTCAAGTAAGAAAGAGCCTTTCTGAGAAGATCTCCCACTCTAGTAGCCTCATAGTTCCAGAGGCTGCAGGTGATATTTCAGAACTTGTTGTGAATTATTCGATTGAAAGTTGCTTATACAAATGCATGGTACAAATCAAGCAAAATGTTCACAGGCTTTTAAAATAGGAAGAAAATATAGTCCAGCATGGATTTGAAACATCTCATTTGTAGGCCTGAATGTCTCTCATATCAAAACTTAAATCCTCCATTTGCAGAATGATGTGCCTTCATAAGGGTATATAATGCTTTTGTTCTTCTTGCCACACCAGTAGAGCAGGCTCATGCATTCATGTCTGCAAGCCTCCACTAGTGAAACGTTGCTATCTTGGCCCAACCTAAGACATCATCTGAAAATGTTAGCTAATTCTCAGTGTCCATTTCACTACTGGGTACGCAGGGATTCCATATTGCCTTCCAGCACTCTCTCAGGGGAATTCTGGAGCAGAACCCCAAGGCACTATACATATTGTCCGGGGATTTACATCACAGCAAATAGGTTGTACTTTCTTGGCAGATAGAGTTATAAATAATGCTCTTGCTTTCCAATTTTGCTTTGTCTTCAGAATGTTCTTTTCATATCTCTCAGTCCTTTCGAGGTAGTGGCAGTAGCTACGATCTTTAATGCTCTGCCAATTCTTCTTAGGATTGCGGATTGTCACCACTTTGTGAAGATCAAAAAGTTTCATAATACGCCTGTGCTCCTCTCCCTAACTCAGCACATCCCTATCTAGATACTTTAGCCCCTCCACTGCTTATGTTACCACCGCCATGACTGTAGATGTAGGATGGTGGAAGGAATTCAGAGGGACAAAAGTATCTTAACTGATTAGAATATAAATATTTGTGTCTAAACATTTCTCTTTTCCCTTATGTTTTTTAGTTATTTATAACTTGACTATGTAAGAGGATTCAATTCAACACTACAGCTAAGTCAATGCCTAGTCTGGGATACTGAATGGAAACCCTTATTGATATATCTTTATGTCCAGTTCATGCATTCTGGATGACTACCCCTATATAACACCCCTCTCTAGGAATCCCCCTGACCCCACTGAGCCAAGAAGTAGTTCTGTTTGCAATTTAAAAGGTTTATTTGAGAATTTAAACAATAAAGATATATATCACACTTTATAATAAATTAATAATTGGATATCACACTTAATCTGATCAGTAATCAATAATGGATAGTCTGGCACTAGCACACTTGTGAATAGGAACAGAAGAATAAGGTGGTAGAGAATGCTTTATATAAGTTCAGATGGATGTAATGTTGAATGAAAAATGCAATACAGAAAATACTCAATATGATTTCAACAAAACAATGTAATCACTTTTCTCTGGCAATCCCCTCCCCCCTTTTATGCAATGCAAGGAAATGGAAGGAAAGCACACCGTTCTCAGAAATGCAATCAAATGTAATTCAGTTCACCCCAGCAAGCTTAGACCACAGAAGTTGGAACACAGGTCCAACATGCTTTTACATGTGCTGGCAATGAAGTGAAAAATATGCTAAAATGATTTTAATTCCCTCTTGAGGTTCAGGGTGAGTGGTATCAAGTTAATATTAGTCCAGGCTCACTCTAGCAATGATTCAGGGATGGTTCTTCAGAGGCAAACAAATTTTTAGCAAGGAAACTAAGGAAGCTTCTGTTTTCACACGTGGAGAAATTTGCAAATCACGGCAAATTCGCGAGTGCGTTTTCCGCGATTGCGGCAAAACTATAGGGATGCGGTTCTAGGTTCGTTGGAAAGCTGAGATTCTAAGCTTTCAGAGGAAAGTTACTGCAAGTCTCTAGGACAAACGGTCACGGAGATATGAGCGATATGGTAAAGGTCGTTTTTCAGATTTGAAATTTTAAAGTTCAAAAAGACAAGTGACAGCTTTGCAAATGACAGGTGACAGTTAGGAGGCAGTTCTACTTAGATTAAAATAGATTGAATTATATTATTTTAACTAAGAGATTGGTTCTGCACAGTCTGCTAGGTACTCACAATATATTTTTGAAATAAATGGGCCTCGCCACGGATCTGGTCAGGTTTTCTTCACTCGCCACGGACGGTCTCTGCGCACAGCGTCTGGGTCAGCTCTACTCTGCTGGTCTGGTCTGGGTCTCTGGTTCTGATCAGGTCTGTGGGTCCGGATACAGCGGTCTGGGTCAGCTCTCTGGTTCTGCTAACAGTGGTCTGGGTCAGCTCTGCTCTGCCTCTGGTTTTGGATACTGCTCTGCTTTCTCTGGACCCAGCGCTGATCTGCACGCTGTTAGGTTTGCTGGATGCTGAGGCCCACTGAAAAGAGTTCTTAGTTTGTGGGTTTAGGCCCTTGCTTTGAGTTCTGAATCAAGTTCTTTGGAGTTTTAAAGTCTAAGTGTTGAATCTAGTATCTTCTGGATGTTGTGTGGTCCGGCAGAGCGCGTTGTAGCAAATGGAATTGAATGTCCCTATCTGTCCTGTCTGTCTGCTTTTATGTGTTTTGAAAATGGGTGTGTGTGCAGCATCACTAGGCTCTACCCCTCTCCATTTGTCATTGGCCACTTCATCCTCTTCCCCTTGATTGGGGGAATGAAATGAAGTGTCATCATGATGAGGTCTGTTTATGGTACAGAGAACCCACCCCTGTCAAATTACACACAATCTATATTTTGACCCAAAAGACATATTTGCACAGGTACACATTTGTTTAAAATTACATGCACCCATCACATATCACAGGAGGTATACCCTGTCCAAATCTGCTCTTCCTGGGAGCTTGCATTCAGAAATGGCAACATATTTCACTTTTTGGTCAGGTTACCAATATCAGATTCTTACTCAAATTTATACACATGTGTGCAAGGCATGCAGGCATTAATTGATGAAGTATCAGACTTTTCACATGCATACATTTTAAGTAATACCCTCTTAACTGCTAGCTTGCCCCCAGATCATGCCACCGGTTCTAAAAACCTCTTAAAATGTGGGCAGAAAAATCACAAGAATTATGGTATCATTTAAATAATTATGACAAGTCCGTACTATGAGTTATACTACTTTATTGCTTTTTACATGTTTCGAAAATTATTATATCGTTTTAAATTATTGCATTCTTTTGTTTGTTATGTCATGTATGTAGACATGGAGATGTCTGACCAAAACATGTTTCAATGTTTCAATGAAAAGAATGTGTTTTGCTATTGGATCCACCAAATAAATAATGTATCCTTCTGACCAATAGGTTCACACAGCTTTTTCTTTTTTCAATTATTGTTGATCGATTTGTGAAGTCAACTTTTATGCAGGATGCTATATTGATTTATCTCAATGATCTGATTAGGGTTATTTGTAACTGCTATGCACTGTTAGAGGTTGACCTTAGCACATTTTTAAAGTAAAATAGGTTTGGGTACATATGTGACATATTACCACATCATGCAATCATGTTAACTATGAAACTTTACTATTGCATATTCAAGGAATCAAGTTTAGCACTTCCCTCACAGAAATTGAAGAGTTTTTTTCATCTTTTTTGTCCTATCCGTAGTGGTCAATAGTGGTAAAATAGCAGTAAATACTAAATGAAGACTAAAAGACTAGAAACAAGCATTTTTTTAGTATTCTATCAGTAATCGACTAGTATTCAGCACACTGTATAGTTTTCATATAGTATGCTGCTTAAAACGAATACTAAAAAAGACTAGCTATAGTGTTCGAATACTATGAAAAGACAAGTTAAATACTAAATTTAGGATTCAACTCTGGTAAGGGTTGTAACACATGCAAACCAATAATTAGGTTGTTGTGGGTCTCCACTGATTCCTTACACTTGAAAGTGTATCATTGATTAGTTGTACAGATTATTTGTCATCTTATTTCTGAATGTGTATCATTGGCTAATCAATTGCACAAGTGCTCTTTGACTCCTAGCATTGGAAATATAACAGTAACTATTGTAAATGAAGGGGCTTGAGCATTAATTAGCTAACAGGTTCTACTACTATTTCCTAATAGTGTAGATGTTCCATTATCCAGCACCAAAGGAAAGAAAAAGTCTTCCTTTGGCAAGATGGCTACTTGCCAGAAATTCCAGACTGGCAAGAGGTCCTAATCTCAGGATTTTTGCCTAACCTAGGATTCAAAATCCCAAACAAATAGAATCAGAAAGCACAGATCCTGTCTTGCAGTTAAAGACCTGTTACGTGGGAGTGGGTGGAGCCTACTTTTATTCTTATGGGAATTCAGGATGAACATAAATGCCCTTAGCACTTAGCACCTTTGCCACACGACAACAAAACAGCCACATAAACTTCTCACTAATGCACTGAATACCATCTTGAGAGAGCCGTGTCACGAGATTAGAAGAAACATACACATCGTAGCAGAAGAAGTAAAGAAAAGGCAGTCCAGAAAGCCAAAAACAAATGGTTCAAGCGAGATCTTGCTAACCTCAATTCAGAAATTAAAAAACAGAAGAACACATGGAGGATATTTCTATCAGACAGCAACAAACTAGCTTGGAAGATTCACACCAGAGTATGATCAAAGACATTCTACCATCACAGAATTACTACATTGGGATAATTTACAATGCAATGGGCAGTCCAGAACTAATAAACACCACCATTTCTTTAAAAAAACAATTATTATGTGATTTGGTTTATTAAAACCTTTAACATCAAGAACCTGCATGCCATTCCACTGTATTTCAATTCATTTCAACTCATAACATAAAATGCATGCATTATGGTAAAGAACAATGAATTCATCATAATTAATGAATCATAATACATATCTTAATGTAAAACCACTTATTTTGAAAACATTTTCATTAAAAACGTTTTGCACACAAGGTAATTATTCTTAAACATTATCAGTGCTGATACCGATTTCTTTCAAAAACGTGAATACTGTTAACGACAAAGATGTGGTATTGCCAGCTCAAACTCTACACCAAAAGTCATTTGTTTGTAGACCTTACTCAGAATGTACAAATATCCTCAATCTTGTTGTTCTTCCCATAACTAACTCATTACATTCTATTATCAAATGTTTCAAAGTCTCTGTCAACATGTTACAAAAGTGTCACAACCGATCCTCATTTACAATCTTTTGTATTGCAAAAACAAATTAAATTTTAACCGAACAAAATTATTTCTAAAACCGAGTGAGGGATAACAAACTAAATAAAGAGGAATTCTATTATAAGGTTTTACGTCCACCCTTGCGTGATAAAACAAGCGCGATGTTAAAAGAGACTCTCTGTTGGCAAACCAATCGGCATGTTCCAATTTTCTCTTTGTTTTTGCTGGAGTCGTCAACAGTTAATTTACAGAAGAATCAGCCCTAAGAATTATCTGTCACATTCCCAGTGGGTTAACACTTCAGAGGAGCCATTTGAAAACCGAGTTTTGTAAATCCACAAATAAGGTATTCACTGGAGGATTCAAAATGTTGCTTAAAAACTGTAGTTGTTTTCAATCAATCAAGTTTTGAATAGAGAGGAGATAAAGTTCATGATGAATAGCACTTATTGGGACCCGAATCGGAAACCTTAATACGCTTCTCCAAATTAGTCCCTCTATTTTGCCCCACTCTATAACGTCCGGTAATAATTCTGCACCATAAATTAATTTGGATAAAACGTTTGATTTATAAAAGAACTGGCAGAAAAGAGAATGTTTATCCACCATTTTCATTTGAACACTCAGGGCCCTATCCAAACTTTTCATTTTAAGATTTCTTTCTGCCTTACTATGATTTTTCGTCAGCAGATCACACCCCAAATATTTGAAACTCTCAGCAGTTTCAATTCTGAATTGACCTAAACACCAGCTGAACTTATTCACTTTTCTCAAAAGGTTAGATTTCATAATTATTATCTCTTTTCATCATTACTATATTTGTTTTTTGCACATTAATTTCTAAGTCCACACCTCCAGTTAACCTGCTCAAATGATGGGCAACAACCTCTAAGTCTGCTTTCTCTGAAAGTCAGCTAAGTGGACACAATCCACCATCAGAAAGTTTGCATCTCCCTTATACAATTCTGGACGTCTACTGGTTACCTGAAGCTAAACCACACAAAGGCCACGCCAATTCTACTAGGAAGATTATCTAAGCACAGAAAAGTTCCAAACTGACTGACATAAATGAAGTGTAATGGATCTTCCCTCTGTTTGTTCATCACCATCAATGTCAACCTCTCCTTCAAGACTCCAAGAAACGTCAACCCGCCTGCACAGAGCAGAAAGGTTGTCCATGCTCTCATTCTATCCCACGTGGACCTTGACAATACTTGCCTTTCTGAGTGCATGCATACTTCCTTGCCCTGTTAACAGTTATCTATTATGTCACAGTCTGTCATCACACAGGAGTGAAGAACTGCACCCCCTTCACTCTGTCATCATCAAGGAGTAGTCTTCTGTGCTTGGACGATGAGTGAAAAGCATTTTTACTGCTATTCGTGCATCTTTCAAGGAATCTTCATCTGAATCTTGTTGCACCATGAGGGCAAAAGTACTATATTTGGGCTTAAGCACATCAGAAACTAACTTTTGAATGTAGACGTCCTGACTTGAATGTGATCACAAGTCTATCTGAGAATAGTTCTGTTCAACCACTCTCTCTTTCAGTCTCACACCCACTCACAAACTATTGTAAATTGCACAGTCTTGTCTAAACTGTTGTTTCAATCATCTTCCAGAACCCATTTTTCATAATGGTAGTTCTGAAAATGCTCTCATGATACCGAAAGGAATTTGGCACTTACTTTGCTGTCCTTTCTTCTAACTGTACTATATTCTACTGTGTCAATTGCCTAAACGGTGCAGTCTGTTGGTGGTTGGGTCCGAATGAGTGCTATAGTTGTAGTTCTTACTGGAGGAACTACAAAATCCCCAACTGTTCTTTGCTGTTTTGCATGCTGTAACATGGATCCACAACCTTCCTAGACTTTAACTATGTAGAACCCATCTTGGAATACTCTTTACATAGTATTCAGTCGAGGCTATTAGATGGAGTCTCACTTTACGATTGACATGCAGTGGGTGATTGTATGATTCCTTATTCAATGGTTGTTCACATGAAACTCATTGGTCTGGGTTTGCAGGGACCTGTGTAAAAGAATGCTTCTAGTGAATCTTTCTCTGTTCAAACCACTTTGTCAACTTTTCCTTGTTTAGTTGACACGTACCCATGGCCAGGGTTCCCATAGGCTGCCATGAACTCCTTTCAAACACGTATTTCTTTTTCTTATAACCAGCCAGTCTCTGTTGCCTGTTGTGTGTAACATGTACTGTGTGTCCACTAGCAAGCTCAGCTTACTCAGTAGAAGATGTTTGCTCCTGCCTCAAGATGGCAGTTCATCCTCACTGAAAGCAGGAGTGTTCAAACAAACCTGAATATAGTTGTTTATAATTAATTATTTTTCTCCAAGACGAGCATGTTGCCACCGAGTTATACTACCTGTGCCGTTTACATGGGGTCTACTTCACTGAGCAGGTGGTGGTCACATGCTCTCTTCAGTACATACTCTAACTTGAGACAGTGGACTTCATTAGAGAGTTGAGAATCTTTTTTTTCTGAACAATAGGTAACTCAGGCACAAACAAAGAACGTGTTGGGGAGTTTCTTTGGTAGCTGAGGAAGAGCTCCACTTCTCAATGTTCTCTGCCGACCATCTCATTTGGATTTGGATTTCTTTCCTTCTCAGGAGGCAGTTACAGTGAGACAAGACGAAAAGATGTCTCTTTGATACGTTTCAGGGTTGATTTAAATAGTTTGTATGACTCCGCTCACACGTCCACTTCCATTGAAGAGGGTCAATTAGCTTCACATTTGTCTGGCCCTTTGTGCCTCTCATCTTCTCTCTTCCAAGCGAAGTTAGGAAATGATTACACTAGTCACCTTCTTACAGGCCCCTTGTGACAGCCCCGCTGGGCAAAGCGTTATCTGCCATCATTGCAACATTGAATGGTCCATTTCAGGACCTCTCCATCAGCGAATGCCGTTTCCACTCCCCAAATTCCTCACTTCAAGATGGCCGCCGGGCCTCCCATTCCAAGATTGCCACTGGGGAAGCATCGCCCGTCTAAGTACGTCATGTACGTCATTGGATTTCCAGATAAATAGGAACATCTCTGGGATTAAAACAAATGTTGCTCAATCCAGGGTTTTGCGTTTTACAGACCCTTGGCTGACCAGGCCCATGGAGCATATTTGCTCAACCACAGACTTTTCCAGGATACAGATTTTACAGTTTCTCTTTTCTTTTTCTTATTGGATTATGGAAAACTGAATAGCAACTGCACTGGACTGCCTCAGTGCACCGTGTTTTTAGTATGAATGGCTGAGCCATCCGGTGGTGAACAGGAGACTTTCTTTTTGCAACTTGGCTTTCCCATTAACAGATAAATATATGGGTTACATTAGATTACTCTCAAGACACATAGAACTCGTAATGACATCTGATTAATTGTCTCCCTGCAGTTTCGTTCTGCTATCAACAGTGGCCCCAGTCTGCTTCTGTCCGTCATTCCAGCGGCCCCCAATCAGTGGAGTAACTTTGCTGAAAATGTAGGGGGGGACATGACATCTGAAGAAAAGGTGCCCCAGCCAAATGAATGGGTACAAAATGGTGTGCCACGAAAGTTGGGGGGGGACAAACACCCCTATCCCCCCTAAAATTTCACCCATGCCCCCAATCCAGAAAGACCCTTGGGGAAGCTGAGAAACCCCAAGCTCCTGTAACCACCTTTTGTGGGGCTCCGTGCACTTCCCATTTCCTAAAGGGTATTAGCCGCATGGTTCCTGAGAGTTCACGTTAGTGGTGTTCTTGATCTGATAACTAACAGCATTGCTTGATAAAGCAGGGGGAGAACCGCCGACGCGCGTTGCTACCACGCTTTGGAACCTGCTGGCGATGCTTCAGAACTCTTGTGGTTTTAGTTGCTTTTTGGGGTACACTACGAAGGGTTTCGTGTTTTAGTCAGTGCTAATTTGAACTCTGATGCAGAGGAATTAATGTTATTGGGCGTCCCCGCCTTTTCCTCCAGAACTACTTCTTATCGCTTCCCAAATACACCAGCATCCATTGGGTGTACCCAGGGAGAGCAGTCAATACCCTGCATTTCTGCTTGCCGCCCCTATATACTCCAGAATTTACCCAAGTTGACTATTGATCTGTTAACACAGATGTGCGTGACTATTTTACAAATATTGGCACTCGGTTGATAGTTCATTTTAACAGAGTGCTTATGTATATCTTAAAGGGCTGCTATTTCAATAGATTATTTTAAAGAAACATAGAATTGCCGGCCTACTGAGTTGAAGAAAATGTTGTGCAGCATCACTGGGGTAGGATGACCCGATTTCGAAAATAAAAACTGGGAAAGGCCAATGACATTGAAGTAGGACTACAGCTTGAGCTGTGAAACTGTAGTCTTACTTCTATGTGGGTGGCCTGTCCCGTGTCATGTTGCAGCAGCCGGGGAAACGTTTTTGCCAAACCGATGGAAAAATCATGATATCCAGCCAAAAACCGATATTGGTATCCACTAGATCTCCAAATACCGGCACAGTGTTTTTAAACTTAAAAAAGCCTCTGGATCCTGGGACGGAGGTGGAAATACCTGGACAGTCCCAGCAATACCGGGACGCCTGGTCACCCTACAGTGGGGCAAGGAATCCTCGAGGGGAGCAAGGAATAAGAACAATGATGGCTCACACTAACTTCCGGTTTGGTGAAATGAAGCAACTGCCTAAATGTTAGTTCCATAAACAAGAAAACGACTCAGTTTAGCCCAAAAGCGTGCAGGGAGAACTGGGGTCTCCCTGCACCACTCGTCTTGCCAACAATCTCCTTAATGAACTCTCAATAAGTGGCTTATGTGCCTCCGCACTCGGAACCGGAAATATCCCTTTGGCAAGAAATCACAGAAGATGCATTGGATGATTTGTGAAAGGGCTGGAACCCCATCTGCAGAACCCGGAAGCAGTGGTCAGCCCCAAATGGGAAAATATCTTATATGCGAGGAAGGTTCGGCAATCGGCACGCTGGAAATTAAGAGTGGTTTGAGCAAAACCTTATTTTATTACACGCCTGTGAAAACAGAGAGAGGCTTTTAAATATATCGTCTCAAAAGTGGAATGTTTTGGTAAAATAATGTCTTAATATGCCATGCACTATGAGGGCGGCAGCTTCCTTTGGTACATATGCTTAGCTGTGGAAATACACTTTGGGGTTGGAGGGGAAGAAATATGAACTTTAAAGAAATATTCCTTCAAGTGCTGAGTTACCGCGGCTCCTGATATGCCGAGGGTTCTCAAACGGGACTCTTATAAATGGAATGCATTGTGCGCGCCTCTTGAAAAGCATGTGATGGCCTCGATCCTCTGCATTAATCCAGCTGAAACTTTATTTTGGTGGTGGGTGGGGCCTAGGAGCAAAAGGGCAGGGAGCACAGCAGGTCTGGAGTGTTTTGAAGTTAAAAGGAGCGCAGGGCACTTTGATTCGGAACTGAGCACCATGTTTGAAAAGACTTCTGTAAAGCAAAGCGCACAGAAAGCTTTTTCTGACCTGCATCACATCTGCGCTGTTTGGACAGCAGCCTGCTCCACAGTGTGGAACTTGTCTTTTTTTCTTATGACGCAGCAGCAACATGTCTGAAATACCTGATTGTTAAAATAGTTTTGTTCATTTCATGGCTGCAATTAAAACTGTGTAGCCGAACAGTTGTGTTGACCAGTCTCGTGTTTGTTTCTTAGTACAGCTCTTGTCTTTCCATAAAAGAACACAGCGTCCTGCTGGAGAGACCATGATATCCGGGGCTTTGTCCTGCTCCCGCCGACCCCTTTACAAATTGAAAAACGAAGTGGGTCCATTTTAGACCTTAGTACCAGTAACTCGCAGAGTAGGCAGGTGCAACAATGCTAGCTTATTAATAGTTCTAAGTCGGTCCTTGTGGATTTGTAAGTAACATACGAACAAAGAATGCCTTATTGATGACCGTAGGCCACCATTTGGGCTCATACGTCTCAAAGGAACAGAAGTTACAATCTGGAAGAACCTGGGCAGCTCCAGGTAGAAAATTAGGAACTGGGCCGGATTTCCATGGAACCAGAACCCGGCAAAAATTCTCCATCTTGGTTTTAGGGAACCCAAAAGCCCATCCCCGGAGGGCTATTGAACGCTGCACGTGCTCTTATGTCATAAAGAGCGAGGTATCGGGGCAGCTGTCTTGGACACTGGTGCTTTAAGGGTGCAGAATAACCTGATTCTAGCTCTTCAAGGCTAACTGCCGAGCTCATACTAGAAGAGCGTTGCTCTTGTTGGTCTTTTTCAATTAAGCTAAATAAACAGGGCACGGGTGGTTCACTCACACTGTGGTCAGTAAAATGTGTATACATCTCTGTTTCGGCCAAGTATTTATAACTGGATGTGGTTAGTGTTAGATGGGTCAAACACAGCAGTGAGTGGAAAAAAGAGTGACTATTGTCCTTTAAGAAGTTGGAATGTAGGGTGATTAGAAATGTCAGGGGTGCATTACAAGCAGCATGCTGTGTGAAAGGATGACTACAAGCAGGTGACCTTATAATTCATTTTATTTTACTGTTTCCATTGCTAGCAGGTGAGATTTGAGCAGTGTTTAAAAGAATTCCACTGAAGAGATGGCTTTGATGGTTAGGAGAAGAGCATTCCAGTGGAGTGGGGCAAGTAAGGAAAAGGAGTAAAGATGGGAGCAGGCACGTGGGCTTCAGGGGACTGATAGGGTGGGAACTGTTAAGAAGCTGAGAGTTCTAAGAGGAAAAGTACACTAAAGTGCATTCAATGAGTTAGTGTGGTCCACGAAAACTGCTGTATTTGTAGACAAGTTGCAGTAATTCAAAAAGAGAGCTATTTTGAATGGTGGTCCACCCAGATTAGTGACTGTAGGTTGTGGGGATTCTGAATAGATTTGAAAGAATGTGAATCACAAAGTTGTGGGCTTTGTTGGGTGAGCAAATAAGTAAAGAGGTAGACCAAGAATTAGGTTTATTTATTTATGCATTTATAAAGCACACTAAACTCTCAGGCACCAAGACGCTGTAATAAACATGTTACGCACAGTACTTATCGTTAGACAGGAAAAACATTCACAGCACAGGGCTGGAGAAGTCAATTCAGGTGAGTTTCAGGCATGAGTTATACACAGCATAGGGCTGAAATAGACAATCCAGGTGAGTTGCAGGCATAGGTGATACACAGCACCAGGGTGGAAGCTTTGCAGAGTAGTCCAGTTTGAGGAATACAGGAGTAGACATACATGTTTTAGATGAGCGGTGTGCGGTTGTGGGCAGAGTTATGAGGTTGAGTCTAGCTGCAGGGGCAGTGGCCACAATGAACTGGTAGTCTTCCAGGTCAATGTCAAAGAGACCCCCAAGGATGTGAGCCTTTGGTGAGGGGATGTGCACATCAGGGCAAAAGCGATGGGAGAGGACAGAGTGGGGCTGACTTTGGAGTTAGCCAGAAATATGACTTCCGACTTTGAAGAGTTTTTATTATGAGCCAGCCAGTAGGGGGTGGTAGTTAGGCATTTGTTTATGCTTTTGGAGATTGCAGAGATGCCGAAGGGGGAAACGAATATCTGAGTATCGTTAGCGAAAAGGCGATAGTTAAAGCCAAAGGAGCAGGTAAATAGGGTGAAGATGAGTGGGCCCAGTGTGCATCCTTGATGGACACCCATGGGAAGGGGTGTTGTGAAGGAGATGCTGAAGTTCCAAGACATTGAAAAGGAGTGGTCAGACAGATAGGAGAACACTGAGTAGAGCACAGTGTCATTGGAGCCATGGTGAGAAAGAGTTTGAACGAGGGAGAATCAACATTGTCAAATGCAGCTGAAAGGTCTAGAAGAATGAAAATGGAGGCAAGGTGAGTGTGGTGGGTATTGGTAAGAGAATTGTCAAGATTGATGAGCACATTCTCAGTTGAGTGTTGGGACCAGAATCCAGATGGGAGAGGTTCAGCCAGTGGGTTTACCTTGAGATCTCCAGCCTAAGGATACTTCGACAACATCTCCTGGCATATCCTCTGCCACCTGTCTCACCACTTGTACATCCTGGCCATTCCGCCACAGGCTCATACCTCTACCTCTACCTATCTCAATCTCTTCTTTGCCTCCCTCCTGGGCATTCGCTCCAACTTTGATGTTTCTCCTAAACTCCTCTTGTATTTTCTTCCAAGCCTCTTTCTTCTACAGGAATCTACTCTAACATCCTCCAGATGCCCCCATACAATCACATCTCTCTAGCCAGTAGCCTCTACAAAATCTTTATCTTTGCAACCCCCTCCTTTTATCCCACTCTGTCCTCCTGATTGCCCTTTATAATGTTTCCACAACCCACTCTCCATATCTCCTTCGCTCCTCTCTTTCTCCATGCTCTCTTTTCTCCTGAATGTCTAGCCTCCTTTCTCCCTCTCTTTCCCACGTTGCTCCTGATGTTGGTTTCTCTGGCCTTCTTGCCTCCTTTGTCTGCCCCTACTTTGATGTCCCCTCAGTTATCCACCTCTGCTTCTTCAACTCACTTGCTGATGTCTCTCTCACCTCTTCTTCTTTCGCGGTCTCCTCCTTCTACCTCATCTCAGTCACCTCCATCCTCCCCATCTCCCTAGGTTCTCTTCTCCCACTCCTCCTCACTTCAAACTACTCTTGTCCCTTCACCTCCACCTCTTCTCACTTCCTGCAGCTGGCTTCTGCCCCGTCTTCCTCCTTAATCGCTTACCTCTTCTCCCAGCCATTTTGGACACTTGCCTGCAAACTTGGGAAGGTAATGGGATTGGAGCATCAGATTTGGAAAACACAAGCACCTGATAGTAATACTGCTCTGCTGCAATGCTCAGTAAGGTGGATAAAGCTTTTTTCAGGCCCATCCTGCATCTTTGTTTCTATGCACGCACACAGGATGCTGGCAAGTGGAGGGCCCTCATATATTCTCATCTTTGTTATCTGCATGCAAGGCATCTCTCCAAAGGCAGCAGGCTTGTCTTCACCACTCCTCTCAGTTATAATAAGGCTTTCATGCTGCCTGCTGCCTGTATAGTGCCTCAATCGGGAGTATGCCCAAAAGACTGCTGGGGCTCAGACATGGATTACACCCTTGTACTTCTCTTAAAGGGACAATGTCCGAGTCGGCATAGACCCAGTGACCGGTATAGTGAACGTTGGGGTGGTCTGGTGAATCCCCTGTGTCCCGGACCAGCATCACACCAGGGACGGTGGCGTCCAGCCCCCCATGTCACCCCATCGACAATCCCCAGGTACAGACAGGAGGAGTTGTCACAGTCCACCAAAAGTAATGGCAACATTTGGCTTTATAGCTTATAAAGGTAAGGTAGATTTGCAGGTTACTGACAAGTAATGCAATTCAGATAGTCTCTTGGAGCATTATTTAGAACTGGACCCTAGTGGTTAGAGTCAAACATGAGGTCAAAGAACAACCAGGATAGAAAGTTGCATTAGGAACTGCAATTGCCATAAAGAATGTCTCTCAAGGAAAACAATGGGAGAGATATAATGGTTTCTTATTGCCTGAGAAGGATTGATAAGAGCAGGTTGCTATTGCAGGTCTACCTTGTGTGTGCCCTTTGAGGCAGGAGGGAGGGGGAAGCCAGTTCCCAAACCAACTTGGCAATGCCTGGTTGGAGATTGGCATTTCCCAAGAGGTATCATGGATTGAACACAGGTTCTGTCTCAGGAAAAACCCAGTGGTCAAAACATCCTTGGAGTGTAGTTGCTACTGGGTGTGTGCCTGAGGTTTAAATTATACACGGCTGTACTGTACGTTGGATGAAGCGTTGCTGCAGACGTTGATCTGAAGTGATTGAAGATTTTGGACCTGAAGTGAACACACTCAGTGTTGAGAAATGGACTAGTAGGATATTATGATTTGAGAAGGTCAAATTGAACAGTGTGAACACCCTCAGAAGATCCTGGGTACCAGACTTTGAAAACAGAAGACAAGACTTGAGGACGAGAGTGAGAAAGGCTCAAACAAAACAATTGTGCAAAAGATCAATCAAGAAGAATTGCAACACATCGGATGTTTAACCACTTATCTTTTTATAAAACAAAAGGAACTGGAAACTCCCCTGACATTCTTCAAGTCTAGCAGAAAAAACCCATGCGGGCAGGTCGGGCAGCCATCTTTGAATGGACATGTCGAGCACACTGAAGAACTAATGCAAGGGAGCTCAGCTGTGTCCCATGCCCCAAACATGTCAGCCGTCAACCACCGAGCTGACCTCACACAGTGCATCACAGCCACTAGGTACTCAGGCGTGAGACACAGCACAATGCTGACGGATGCTCTAGCCAACCCATTGAAGCACGGATCTCGGGCAGGTGCCTTGACAAATTCAGTTTCTCATGATGAACAATCCCCAGTGGAATGTATGAGGCCTGTTGATATAAAAAGGATTTCAATTCAGGATCAGCTGTCACCTTTCCAAAGGGAATGAGGAACTGGAGTTCTGGTATCTTTAGCTGTGTATGAGACTAACTGATAACACTCTAATCCTCACACGATGTGAATGACCCTGAAGACTCAGGCTACACATAACAGACTCAACCCAATAAGGTCCAACCATGTCTTGGGTGACCACTGTCTCATGCCTAGGGGACAGGCCCTGAGAGTTTTGTGAATGTTGCTCTTTTTGTGGTAAGCCTATGCACATTTGTATAATGCATGGACACATACAAGTGATGTATGTGCCCTTGCCTTACATAAATGGGCAATTCCCAATGTTAAAATAAAAAGAAACACAATTTAATTAATATCCCGGACGCTTGCCCCAGTTGCTAATATCATAGGACTTATATAATGAAGACTTCTTCGAATAATCGAAGAAATACAGAGGCACTCCTTTGGGAAACTCCCCTCCCAAAAATAATTATGTGGAAGTTCTGAATTTCTTGTCGATGAAAAAAGGGTTTATTATACCAACAGTGAAACCGATGCTTATAAAGTGTGGTATCAAAACAAATATCAATGTATCTTCAATATATTAATGGAAACAGAATATTATTTACATTCCATTATTTTCTTGTGTAACTGTACACAATCTGACAATCAATGACAAAATAATAGCATATTGTAGCTTAGATGTTTTGACAACTGGACTGCGCATGTGATACAAGAGTAATGAGCTGGTCCTCTGGTTGGTGAATCTTCTAATGCTCGTCATGTAACTACTACACGTTTCGGAAAATGTCCATCCCTTCTTCAGGTAAATGCGTACTGTCGTCCTGTCCTAACAAATATGAAATAACCAATATGGTCTCCAACCTACTTATGAATGTAATCATTCTCAAGAAAACGATAGTCAGAAATATTCACTAACCTCCAGTATCAGAGGACTCCTCAGCCTAGGGCGGACATTGGAACAGATTCGCTCTGACCTACAACGGCTTGGGATGCTGGGCTGCTCCCATCAGGGTCTGCCCCAGACCTCAGTGGTTAAAGCTACAACATTCTTCCCACTTCCAACAGAAAATTGTCATCTGAGGAACCATTCTCAGATGGATATCCTCTTTTTCTTTAGATCAATTTGTTTGTTTAAGGCTAGACATTTTCTGTTCTTCCTGGTTAAAGCAGACCTGTGGGGTCCTGCAAGTCTTATCCCTGTTTGCACTGCTTTTTAATGCATACATAATACTCTTATTATGCCTGTTGGAGGGCCTATATCTCCCTTTCCACCCACATGCTGTCCATAAACAGCAGATGTTTTGACTTGGAGGAAATTGAACCATAAAATAACAGGTGAATTTATATAGAGTGCACGTTCAACCCAAGAGGGGTGCACAGATGCTGAGAACAGATGTGCATTGTTAACCAGCCTAATGATACTCATTTCACCATACTGAGGAGGTTGAAGGACTGAGTGGGCCTGCCGGGATTCTCACCTGTTGCCAGAGTTCAAACAGAGATCCCTATAGTGGATGCATTAGAACGCTGATCCAAAGACCTGGCTCAAAATGGATAGGGTGCCCACATAGATCTAATCATTGATGAATGCCAGTAGCCTTTTCCTTCAATGGGTCTAAGATAAAGGTTCTGCTATTTGGTACCCCTCCCTTTCCGTCCAGGGCTCCCTGGCCAAAATTACAAACCTCAAGATAGTACTTAATTCCAGCCTCTCATTCAGCCCACTAATCAGTGCACTGACCAGCAAATGCTGACAACTATTCCACATTTTGAAAAACAAATCTGTATTGGGCCTGCAGGCCATTTTTCTTGTGCTGCACACAAACAAGACTACACATGAAATGACTCCCATAGAAGGCAGCCAACACAGAAGAGGGCGCAGCAGGGGTTCGGCGGGAGAAGGGGCGGGAATGAGAGGAGCAGGAAAAAAGGATTGGGGTTTGGCTGGGAAGGGAGGTGAATATGTCATGATAGAGGTAGAGATACCAGTGCACAAGAAGGTGAAGCCGAGGTGGGGGCGGGGGGGGTGCATGGTATTTGGATTTTGAAACCCCAGTGAAGTAAGGGTTGTATAGTTATTTGTGGCCAGTTTGAGGCCGCTCCACAGTGGCCAAAAATACTGCTCTTTTAATGAAGCATCCTCAAATGGGTGACAAATACACATAGGTCTGAAAAGTCTAACTTTTCTGGTCCTCTACCACGAGTGTTAACTAGTGAACTTCCCATGCCTCTCAAAAATGAACTACCGCAGCAGCATCTCTATAGGAAACCTCAAATTGAGACAACAATAGATCTATGTTTATCCCTGTACTTTTGCAAACTGGGCCATACTTTCAAGGCACTACACTAGTTCCCAGCCCAACAACGCATATCCTTCAAACTCTTAAGAAAGATCTGCAGAGCCGTCTCTTTTACAGGCCCATATACACCAGCAACCGAGTTGAATCCTATATTACCACAACAAATTCCCACCCACCTATTATCAAGACACTTACCTAACCACTCCCACGCTGGCCACAGGAATCATGGGAAGAATGTTCACTCTCTAGGACCCAGACCTTTCTGAAAACTCTCTCCTAAACTAGGACAGGAGCTTGACAGCCTCATGGTTGGGAGGGCACTAAAAACACTTCTCTTCCACATGGCCACCCCAGCCACCTCTCCATGATGATATACCCTCATTGAAAGTAACGTTTATTTCTCCTTTTTTGGGACCTGGAAGAAAACTTAATTGTTCTGTCCCGAAAGATATCCATCTATTTCACTGCACTGTTTCACCTTCCCCCGCCTGGCTCTCCACACAAAAGTAACCCTCCTGTCGCCGGTGCCCTGAAACTAACTACTCTGTATAGAAGCAGCTAATACAGAAAAGAAAATATCAGCTCATTACCCCCTGGCTTGCCAATGTCATTGCTGCCATCTTGAGCTGCGATTGAGTAGACACATAACAATACAATAATCTCTGATGTCCTTACAAGTGACTGCCTACTTGCATTTTACAAAAGAGAAAATCCAACCACATGGGCATGCACACAAAGAAGCAGAGAGCTGTATGTGGTGAATATTTCAATGGTAAAGATGTATCTCTGCTGTACTCAGTGAGTATATATGGTTCATGGTGTCAAATACTTTAATGTTGGTGTGAGTGTTGTGAAAAGTGAAATGAGCACCAAATGCAATGTGCATTATGTATCTAGTGATTCAAGCAGGCAACCCCTGTAACACAAACACATTTGTAAAATCTAAAGATGTGGTCATTCTAATGTTCCCATGATGTGCTTTGATCTTATGCAAAGCAGCCAGGAAACTTCATGGGTGCTATTTATACCCTTCCTCTTTCTCTTAGGGCCATTTCAAAAGAGGACAAAAAGAGTGCACAATGCTGCCCTATTAGAATAGTAACCTTCTATCTGAAAATAATGTATATGGTTATTCTAAGTTTTGATAATGTGTTTTCCTCAGTAAGTTCATTTTGTACTATGGCTACAATATATACAGAAAGTGGCCATTAGAAAAGCACATTTTAAAATGATTTTTTAAAAAGGTCCAGTTTAGAAAGTTAGTACAATTAAATAATTTAATTTCCTCTCTCAAAATGTCGTTTCTCCTTGGAACGGGTCACACTCAGATTAAAACCAATGTTCTTGTTTCTTTTGTGGGCACCAGGCCTGTGTTTAATTGTGTTTGCTGCCCCCTGTTAGTTTGGTAGTTCTGCAAACCTGGCAATTATTTTTACAGTACACATAAAAACGAATAATTTAAAATATAAAATACCAACTGCAGTTCTAGACCCTACAGTGAAGTTCTAGACCCTAGGGCATGGTCCTCTGGCGCAAGTTACGCCGCAGTCAATGGCTATCTACTCCCTGCTTACTTCCCCTATAATGACAGTGTTCCCTCAGTGTGATGGCAATATTCATGCAAGGCAGAAGTGATGTGAATATACGTCTCCAAAGATGAGGTCAATCCCCAGGGATGCCTCTGTCGGGGGGCGCTGTTAGTCTACTTTTAGGCTTAAAAAACCTGGTACCCCCACCTTCAAGATATCTGTGTTTTAAAACAGGATAAATCTATATAGACAGGTTGTTTAGAGTGGGTATCAAGGAGTAAAGTCCCTGCTGGTTATGTGTCTCACCAGTTGCAAATGTACTACATATGATGGGGACTTGCAAAAGGCACAGGATTTCTGGATGGGTGCATGGAAGTAGGGTGGGCTGGGGCTGGGCAATAATTTAGAGGCAGATGCCGGACTCGACACATTGGGCTTAACACACCCCATGACAGATCTGGGAAATGAAAACGTTTTGATGGGTCTTTAGAGTGATGACATGTGCTAAGTGGGCTATGTTGAGGAAGTGCAAGTTGAGGAGATGGCTCTGTGTGGAGTCTTGGCTATCGGCTTTCTGAAAATTGACTCTCTAGAGAAAAGTTCAGCCCTGACAGAGAACCAGCTTGAGAGACATAACAATATTTGGTTGAATATCTCAGAACTGACTGCTAAATGGGCAAGAGATGATTGAAAATGTCTCCCTTCAACAGGTATTTCCATCCACTCCCTCATCCCGTGTTTTGCCTCTTCCTCCCTGTCTTTAGTCTGTCTTTTTCTTGACCCTATCCCGCGTGGTGGCCTTGTCCGTTACATGGGATTTTTGCTGCATCAGCAAAATATTGCACAGGAGTACGATATTATTTCTCTCCAGCTTCCTGCACTTTGCCCTCATATTCCAGGTCTGGATGTTGTTCATGTATTTAAACTGGTCCTTGAAAATGTTGGGAAGGATGTTTGGTGTGAGAGAAAGAACATCGTTCACCCAAACAATGTTTTTCGACAGCAGTGAAAATACATGGGACCGTCTTGCTAGTGTAGACCATGCCGTGTCAAGTGGAGTCTTCCACATTTGTTCAATGCTGTCGTTACAAAATAAAATTATATTACATTTTTTTTTTAATAAACTGAATGCCCTTCCTCCTTCTAGATATGTTTGTGGTTCCTTGGTTGAACTGCTGTCAGCAATGGCAGGGGTGCCTCTAGCAAACACGTACCTGACAACATGTTTCTCACCCAAAAATAGGCAACCGAAATCTCTAACGCAGGCTACAGCTAGTGTATGAAACATCTATAGTTCAACGGACACAGAGCTACTCTTTATCTGCCGACCTGCTGTGTTAACAAGCCAAAAAAGCACTGACATAGAGAAGTGCGCGCTGCTGTTTACCCAGGAGCAAAATGCTGCATGAGCAAGGCCTGAAAATTAAATAATAGGCCAGGATTTAGTATCAACAAAAATGTCCTGGTTATAAATGCATTTATGAGTCAGCTACCACTACGATAGAAGAAATTAGACTGGTCTGCGTGCACACAGGGTTGTACGCCTGATAATGTTATCTTTGCTGGAGTATAATACCTGGGAAAGGTTCTTTCAATATATCTAAGACCCCCCATAGCTTTTATTATCTAAATGTAATGCTGGGTGCCAGAGGACTTAAAAAAAAATGTTTAATGTAATATCATTGCTGCACACATAAATCCATGGCACCACGCAGTTATTTCAAATTGAAAACACCCCCTGTTTGCTTCTCACCCAGGGACTCACTGGCAGACTTCAAGGCGCGCACTGCACACTACCCCTGTGTCGGACAATGACATAGCACATCATTTTGGGGCCGCCCTGCCAGCCATGCTGTGGGGGCTCCCCCAAGCTCCTTAATAAAGCACAGAGCAGGTCACACCCCTGGATAACCCGGATCACCATGTGTGCACAATGTCCATGATGATTATGCCGTTGTTGGGGCATACACTACTGCAAGTTAAAGAAGTAAATATGTGTTTTAACCAAAGCTTAAATATTTCACGTATCCTAAAGAAGGGGGTGGTGCCTGGTCCACAAATCTACCAGCCACCAGTGATGGCTGGTGAGTTGTCTTTTTTGGAGTGTGTAAATATTTGGCACAAGTATGTGATTGCGACGGAGACGGAGCGTAGCGAGGGAGCCCGAACTAACGAAAATGGATTTGGGGGGATTCTTCCCTCTCCCCTGAGAAAATATTTTGAATAATGGGTTAAAGTGGTGCATTACACAGCACATGTTCTGTGAAAATGTGGGTAAACAGTCAACAATTTGGGTAAAAAGCCAACAATCGGTTTTGTAGACAATACAATAGATGCAAGTCACCAAAGGTGCACAGGACATTTCCCAATGCATTATCATGCCCGTCCCTGCAATATATGCCAGTATAAAAAACATTTTCATGCTGGCTGTGCCCATACATTTCCATACTGGCTTCACCAACATATGCTAGTGCTAGTATTCCCATATGAGACCATACTCATGTTTGCTTTAAGATTTTTTTGATAGTATCATTACTGGCACTGGGCACAAAACTGGCGCTGCCTATGGCAGTACTCCGATGTAAAAACATACTCCCATTGATTTGGCCGTTAAAAGTGACATGTCACAATATGAAAACCTGTCCAAACTGGTTCCAATGTAAGCCAGTCCAGACCCATAAGTACACTTAACATGCTTGATTCATCATAGATGGTCAGTTAATGAAACGTCATGCTACAGTAATAAATATACAGGCCGCTACACCAAAACATTAGTCTAGCAAGGTATCACTACTTATCATGCTTGCTTGTTTAAAGATGCCGAGTAATAAATGTCATGCCACAGTAAGCAATGGCTAGACTGACTGCACCAAAATGCCAGTTTAGCCAGGTAATGACACACATGAACATGGCTTTGCCCGAAAACACCAGTAAAACATGCAAAGTCAATAAAGGATGTGTCAAAAGTGCTCTAGTGATCCCCAGTCTCCCTGGGCCTTAGACACATATGCACACATGCATCCCCTTTCACCCACTGGTCACTCTCACCCATACATCCCCGCTCACATTCATTCACACTGCATTCACCACACAGGCACACACCTACCCATAACATTCAAACACACACTACCACATTCATACTAAATCACCCACCAGTCACTCACTCACTCACTCCCTCACTCCCTCACTCACTCACTCACTCACTCACTCACTCACTCACTCACTCACTCACTCACTCACTCACTCACTCACTCACACCTTCTCTTACATCTACTCATTGTATTCTCTACACAGGCACACACCCACTCACCAGAACATTCAAAAACACACCATCACTTTCATACTCATTCACCCACCAGTCACTCACTCATACACCTTCTCTTACATCCACTCATTGCATTCTCTACCCAGGCACATACCCACCCACCCACCCACCCAGAACATTCAACGACACATAATTACATTCATACTCATTCACCCACCAGTCACTAACACCTTCTCTTACATCCACTCATTGCATTCTCTACACAGGAACACACCCACCCGCAGCATTCAAAAACACACCAACACATTCATACTCATTCACCCACCAGTCACTCACTCACACCTTCTCTTACATCCATTCATTGCATTCTCTACACAGACACACAAACACCCACCCAGAACATTCAAAACCACACATAACATCACATTACTTCTTATTCACCTCACTCACAAACATACAGCTGACATCTGACACACACTTCACACATGCATTGCAGCTCCTTTCCTTTTTCTTGCAGCTTCGGTCTGTCCTTCCAGGCCACCTTTGGCTCCTGTGTGCTGCACACAAACAGGAACCAGGAAGCTGCGAGAGCTTCCTGGTTCATGTATGTGAGCTGCGAGGAAGTCGAGGGAGAAGGGGTTGGAGCTGAACGTGGCATGTGACATGTACCACATGTCACGGTTAGCTCCAATGCCAACCCCTACAGAGCGCCCGGCCCAGCCTTCATCCTCATGGGTGTGGACAGACCCAGGGAACCCCCAAACCTGGTGCGGTGTGTGCCCCCACACTGGGGGGGCTGCAGGGGCTCCGCTGCACACTACACCAGGAGCATCCTTTTTTATTTTTAAATTTAGTTTTCTCTTGTTTTAAATAATTGAGGTTGCAAGGGAGTCCCCAGAAGTTGCAAACTGTGACCTCGGCGTTGCAGTTGCTCCCCCTGGTGACCTCCAAATTACGTGCCTGTCTCAGAACAGGCCAAGGTGGGAAGCATGTGCTGTGAGGCATGGTAGAAGAGAAAAACATAGTGTGCCATTGGGTTCCCCTGTCTATGCTGCATCTGATCCCATAAGATGACCTTAGGGTGCAAGCTGGGGACACCTATTTGCTGAGTCACAAAATACATACACGGTAGCCTGATAACCCACCAAAGCCAAGAAAGGTGCAGAGACAAGAAGGAAGTGCTTGGCAACACTTTAAATACCCCAAAGACTATGATTGTTCATTTGAACCTTAGGATGGCAGCCTTTAGCCTAAGGAAGCGAGGCAAGAACGGAGGGCCATGCTTCTAAAGGAAGTCAGGACTATGGGGAGGGGACAAAGGGTTTGCTGCATAATTCTTAAGTCTATCACTGTTGGATAAGTCAAACTTAACACCTTTTGATGTAGGACTTCTATATAAATAAGACAAATCCAAGTTGGTTTAGAGATTACTTGTGATCACTTGGCTGTAACAAACCATAGAGTGGATGCACTGTTTTGTTGCACCATAAGAGAAGAGCCAGTAGTTGGCTTTAGATCGCCAGATCTCTGAAACGGACGCACGCGCACGCACATACAATGTAGGTCAGTACACAAGTGACTCGAATAGGATGGCACACAAACCAATGTCAATGTTATTTTCCACTTGAAGGAAGTGGTGCCTAGAAGACTAACTAATCCTTTGTTTTCTTCACACTAGCATAAGCAGGGGTGGGCACAGGGCAATCAATTGAATATTTGTGCACAGGATGACATTTTATTTGCCTGCAGAGACTCAGCAAAACAGTGCATCACAAGCCTTTATTGGCAGTTAAGACAGCCAGCATCCAACAGCATTATGACTTGGGGCTCCAGAGAGGGGAAGTAGTCACAAGTTCTTTTTGGGGATCAGCAAAATGTGTTCTATTTCTTCCTGACAGGGGGCGACGAGGATTATGGGGGATTATGGTGGTGCGCATCAACTCTGCAGAGGTGAAAGGAGACATTGGGTCTAATTCACAGAACCTTTAGCACGGAGCAAAGTGACTTTACACTTCAAAAATACACTTTGCACTGGGGCTAATTCACAGAGCACTGCAAAAGTACTCTGTGCACCGTGCTAAATAGGCCTAATTCACAAAAAGGCAATAAGTAGTGCAGACTCAGGGCCTAATTCATGGAACGTTTGGCGTGGTACAAACATGTTGAACAGGGCCAAATTCACAGTGCAGGGCAAAGTGTATTTTTGAGGAAAAAAGTGACTTTGCACTGCAAAAGTACTCTTTGCACCTGGCTAAATGGGTCAAATAAAAAAAAAAACCCACTAATTCGGATTTAGTGCTTTTTTGTGAATTAGGGCCATTAGCACTTTGCAAAGAGCACTTTGAAGTGTAACGTCACTTTGCACCACTCTGTGAATTAGTCCCGGTGCAAAGTGTATTTTTGCAGTGCAAAGTCACTTTGCTCCATGCTAAATATTCTTTGAATTAGGACCATTGTGTGCTTTGCTGGGGGTGAACCAACGCGAGAGGGACACCTTTGAAACATGGTGGGGTTAACGAACCACTAGGTAAACGGCTTCTTGCGTCACCACATTGGGGTTAAAGAACACCCAGGCAAACTGCCTCTTTTGTGCAAAGCTAAGCACCAATCGCGGCCATTTCCTCCCAGCAGAGAAATGAGTAACCCGACCTCTCAGTGCCTGGCCGCACCGTGCAGCTGAGAAGCCTTTGCAGCGGAGACGGGGTTTGGCAGCGGCATGCTCGGGGATATCTGACGGATGTTCAGAGCCGAGCCGCCAACAAAGGCGCCCTTTGTCTGCACAGGCCTCGAAAGCCTGACTCAGGGCCAGCACGGAGGGCGTGTGTGCTAATGTATACAGTAGAGTGCATTCCTCTAATGGGATTACATGACAGTTTCTTGCAGCAGGTACACGCAGCGCTTTCTCGTTAACCTTTAAGCCGAGGCATTTGTGCGTCTGAACTTGAACTTTCCCTCAAGCAGGAAGGTGGGGAATGCTACACACCCTGCTTTGGTTCATTTTCTTTTTCTTTTTTTTTTCTTTTCGGGCTGAAAGACGGCAGCAGAATGGCGCGCTCGTGCAAGCAAAGGGCGGGAACGCAAGCTGGGGTGCAGAACTTGCCTGGGTTTCTGAGAAGCAGGGACGTGAGTCAAATATCTGCCAAGTGGTGGCTTTGATTTGGAAAAATCGAACCTATGGGCCAGGGGCGTTTGCGGGGGAGGGGCGGGGGGGGGGGGCTAAAGTGTCTATCTATAGCCCCTGATCTTTTGGTTGTATAGCCCCAGATAGTATCTCAGGAGCGACAGCCAAAAGACTTGCTAGCCCCCAGTCCCAACAGTTCCGACATCAGCTTAGCCCCGGGTCTTTTCCAGACCTAGCAACTCCCCTGGGCCTGATTCTCAGATGGGTTTTTTAATGGCACAATTCCATAGGAAAACGCTCAGTGGATCAGGCCTAGTCCTGTTTTCGTAGCTTCTTAGGTGTCCCAACCCTCAGCGTGTGCACCAACTCACTGCATTAAATAAAACCCCAAACATCCCAAAGTGTATTTGTGATTATAAGGCAAAATGCATTGCTAGACAAATAAAACGCGATGGGATGTCCAGAGCTTACTTTTGCCTAGGGGTCTCCACATTAGCAAGGGTGCTGATAGGTTGCTTTTGTCAAGAGAGACCTTACACACACCTTTACATTTCAAGTTACCAAATCAATCCCAGAAACCTGTGCTACACCTGTGCACAACCCTCAACCCCCTGGGTGCAATCTCTGTACTGCGCTGGACAGCTACCCTGCTAGGTTTGAACTTTGCAAATCACATGCAAACATACATACACATATCAATCCAGTGTCGAAAGGGCACGGATCAGGCAAGCCTTGAGGGAGGTGCACGCAAGCACCAACACATACCCGGTCCAGTTGCTTCAATGCTATTTCGTTACGCTATTCTCTATTTCACCCCCCACGCCACTGTTACAATACTGTTTCAATGTTGTTGTGTGGAATGTTATGTGGGTTGAGGTCTGCATTGCTGTGGTGGTGTGATAGGTCCTTAGATAGTGGTTGGGACACTGCTATATGTTGTGTTGGTTGATGAACGCAGTCGTTTAAAACTGCTTCAACCAGTGGTTGAAGTGTACGAAAAGAAGTAGTGGAACTATGTTCTCTGCTGGTCTGCCCCATTCCTCACAAACGCCATCACTGCGTACCCTCCCACACACCATCCAAACCCCCCAAAGAAACACACCTGCTATTTATGGGAATGTGCAGTGCAGTACACTGAAGTGCAAGCTTCAGCTTCTTCCTACCCCTTTATTTTAAAACAAAACCATTCCAGGTTTCTTTTTAAAATAAAAGTATAGGAACAGTGAAACTTAAAAATAAAAAGTATGGGAGCACCGCTTCCGACCGCTCCCGCCCACTTCGACCTCTGCCCTCAACACTGCCTCAAAGTCATGGCAAGTAGTCCCAGGCAAAACTAATTGAATAAAAGCCAAACCACAGATTCAGGCAGGCCCAACTTTTCTTGAACTTCCTTCCAGGGTTGGGCAGGAGGTTTGAGGTGAGCTCTGCCACACAGGTTAAAGAACGCATGCAGAGATTGCGATTAGTCTTGGAGGAAGAGGCAAGAGTTTACTGCAGGCTGGTTAGTGTTGGTAGATAGAGAAGGAGTTGTAGTTTTAGTTGCGTTAGGGTACAAATGGAGATGTAGAAATAAAATAGGTTGAATTTTTTAAATCCTAGAGTTGGTTGGATGCGGTAGATTAAATTATGTTTTAGTAACTGAGTGTGCATGTTGTGTTTGTAGAGAAGACAGAGCCATCTTGAGAATCCACATGTCCGGAGTACCCAAGCGTGCCAAGCAGACTGGGATGCAAGCAGCAAGATGACGTTGAACAATGGCAACAACATCTGCTATGTGCACCGGTCATGGCCGAACTGTATGCAGTAAATTCAAAGCACCAAGAACAAGGTCAGTACCTCTCAAGATAGATCATCAATAGAAGTGAGACACAGAAGCAGGTACTAAACAAAGGCCTACTTTGCGCACCACATGTCCTGGCTGACTTTGCTAGAAAAAGTGGATTTTTTTTCAAATACATCAGAAAATTGAAATTTTTACAGAAAATCTTGAAGGCACATCTACACAGTAAACATGTAGAATTTGCACAACAACCCATATCTGAATTTGCCATCCAAGATATTGAGAATATATATATTTTTTTGTTATGTCTGTCATACAGGAAAAGACTCAGTATTGAAGTGAGTCTCATTATTGACATACAAGGTAGAAGTGGCAAACAAAACCAATGCTTTGGTTCATTCCTTCAACTTCTTTTTTTTTTTTTTTCTCATTTTAATAATTTTTTATTAAGGTATGTAGTATACAATCATAAAGTCATAACTTCATAAACATAATGCAGTGAAACTTTTACATGAGAATAGATTAAACAATGGTAAAATGGAAGTGTTCCAATAGAGCAATTAATTAATTACACTGTGTACAATGTGAAGTTGAGCATATAAGGAACAAATTGTCAATATAGTTGAAAACTTACGCAAAAGAACTATAGCACAGTGTTGTGCACAACTTAGTATGGAAAGACAACATAATTGATGCTTTGATAGCTGCACTCCTCAAAGATCTGGGAAAACTGGAAGACCAGTTCTACAAAGAAAACAATTACAACCATCATTATGACAAATTGAGCTACCTTGAACGCGATGGAATCCAAGAACTGAGAACCAATTACCCCACCTATCATACAAAATCAGCTAATAAGGTGAGAAACATAGAACTCATGGACAAGAAAGACTGCATAGGTTGGGCCAATAGGTTACTTACATCAAGATGTGATCTGCTACATCCAATAACAGATAGATCTCAAACAACATCTACAGTTCAATGTTGTGGAGCAATTGCCAACCAAGGTGATTGGGCATGATGAGAAGTGATATCTAGGGTATACTCACAGAACACTGGTAATGATTAGCTCCTTATCCAGAGGCCACAAGAAAAGACACCACTTCCCTCCAAGCAACCTTATCATGTGGACACAGCGTGCCTGGCAGAGCATCTCTCAAAGTACATTGGTAAGCACATAGCACGAGTTGTGCCATCCTTACCCTCATGCATTAATGATGCCAATGGTGTTTCATTATTATTATTTACATTATTATTGTATTTACTGAGCACGGTCCTGGCTTCAAGAAGCAACGGAGCACTTTACAGAGGTATACACCAATTCAGATACATAACAGAACGCTTTTCAGAGGTGTACAACATTACAGATGCATTTATTTAGTTATTTTATTTATTTAGCATTTGTAGCACGCGTCAAACCCGTAGGTATCTGGGCGCTGGAGAGCAGGTAATAAACATTACAGGGTTACCATAGGCAACAATGGAAAACAGTGGTTTGACATAAATCATAATAAGAATATTTACAGACATAATATATTTATATATAAAGTAATCACGTTGGTACATAATCAGTAGTATTTACATGTGCAACCTTATTAACATGGGTAATTTCCAAATTACGTAGAGCAGATGTATTTTCAGAAGCGTATTGTATAGGGATGAAACTGTAAGCATTAAGGCACAGAGGCTCCGCCTTGGAGGTGAAGAACCAGGCTTTGGGCCTCATTAGGACTCCGGCGCTAAACCATGGTGCTATTAGCACCATGGTCCATGCCGGAGTCCGCCATGGCGGAATGGGGAATTACCACCCCATTCCGAGGTTGGTGGGGCGGTAATTCCCCATGCCGCCATGGCCCTTCCCCATTCCCATTTTTGCCCCATAGGGCTCAATGGGAATGGGGAAGGCGCTAATTACGGTACCGCAAATTGCGGTACCGTAATTAGCACCAAGGTCCCTTTGCGGGTCCCTACTTTAACGGCTGGTAAAACCAGCCATTAAGGTCGGGTCCCGCAAAGGGACCTCGTAATTAGGCGCTAGGTGTTTAACGGCACCGCAGCCTTTTACGGCGCTGTTAAACACTTAGCGCCTGGGTCATAATGAGGCCCTTTGAGTTTTCTGTGGAATGGGGTGTGGGAGGGGTCAGATCTAATGTCTAGAGGTAGGGTTTTCCAACCTTTGGCTGCCACAACTGGGAAGCTACGTCCCCCAGCCTTTGTTCTTTTGAATTTCAGAACAGAGAGAAGGAAAGCTGTAGCAGAGCATGTAGTCTTGGCATGATAGCGCTTATCAGTGATAACAACAGAACCGATATACAGCAGGGTTTAGGATACAGAGAGGGACAGGGGAGAGATACGGCTTTACCGGGTGGCGGTGAGGAGAGGGGCAACGTGATGGTCTAGGTGTTCAGTAGGAGAGACTCCTTGAAGAAGTGGGTCTTGAGTTCTTTTCTGAATTGTAGGAGCATATGGGCGAGTCTGATGCCGACGGGGAGGAGGTTCCATAGTCTTGGGGCATACGCAGATAAGACTTGTGTTCTGATCCTTTCCTTTTTGCAGCAGCAGATTTCAAGTCTGCACGTGTCCTGGCTTCTGGCGGGGAGCTGTCTGCTTGAGATGCAGAGTCTAGAAATAAAGTGTGTCTTGTTAAATGGCAGGGGTCCTGGATTCTTCTGGGTCCTCTGCTTCTGTAGGGGTACTTTCGGGTTTGGCAGATTCTCAATATTCATCTGACCCTTTTGACAGTACTTCTAGGCTGAGAAAATCTAGTTCATTACCCAGTTTGCAGATATCTTTATTCAAAGGCTCAGTGGCTGCTGTGTCCCAGTACTCTCCCAGCCTCTGACTGGTTGCTCGGTTTATGCTTGTGGGAGGCCTCCGATTCAGAGTCTGAATAATGCCACTCCTGACACCACTTATCACAGATGGCCTCAAAAATCCACAGACAAAACTAGTATTTTATAGTGCTTTATTACAATTTTAAATGAATAGTTTGGGAAGGCTTGGAAGGTTCAAACTAAGGGGAAAGCTTTTTAAACCACCCCATGGGCATCCCACCACTATAGCCCAAGCATCTCTAACCCCCTGAATATCCCAAACATGTTCTAAAGTACAGTAACCCCTACTGTCTAAGTCTCCCTAATATGGGATGGAAAACTAAAGGCGGTGGCATTCTGTGTCTAACTCGTTCAGGGAATTTCTAAGTCATCCTCTCCCTTTGTTCAGCAGAATAATTTCACCAGGGTTTCTCCAACAGTCTTTCTCCTTCACACTCCCACTCTCTGCCTCTATTTCTCCCTCTATATCAATCTCTGCACTCCTCTCTACGAGAGATTCCTACTCTCCCCTCTCTGTTTAGCTTGACTCCTCCCCTCTTCTTTACCTGCCTTTGTTCTTCTCCCAATCTCTTCTCCTTTCTCTCTGAGCTCATCATTTTTCTCATCATCTCCCCTCTATATCCCACTACTTTCAATCTCCTAGCTATGTCTCTGTGTCCTGATCTTATCACACTCTCTCCACCTACCACTTCCATCTACACCCTCAGTCCACTACGCCCTCACCACTACTCCCACTGCCGCTTTACACTCTCTCCACTCTC
This sequence comes from Ambystoma mexicanum, assembly GCF_040938575.1. NCBI lineage: Eukaryota > Metazoa > Chordata > Amphibia > Caudata > Ambystomatidae > Ambystoma > Ambystoma mexicanum. The sequence goes on along the minus strand of NC_090940.1, from coordinate 232,686,567 downwards.
TTCTACCAGGCACTCTATGTCTCACTATCTCTAATTCCCAATTTCTGTCCCCCTCTCTCTTTATCTTTCACTCTCCTTTTTACACACCCCACCTCATTATATTACACACAACTAGTTACATTCTCTCACACACACAATACATTACCTTCTCAGAAAACACTGCCACAGTCTCCTCAGCACTCCACTCCACTGTCTTTCCTCTGCCTGGTCTGTTCAGCAATCTACACTCCTCATCTCACAGAACATCTTTTAATCTCCTCTGTGACTGCTGGGCTTTTATACCCCAGCCTACTCCCTTCCAACACTGTGGTATAAAACCAAATCCATGCATACACAGAAGTTCAAAGTAGCTTATGATCCCTGTGGCAAATAATGGGGTTTAATGCATTTCGGTCTGTAGACCATTTCCAGGGATGCTGAAGCATCCTGCAAATACACGCTCTGTCTTCAGGATTGAGGATCCTATACCCTACACTTGATGAGAGGTCATTACACTCAAGGCTGAGTCTGCAGGAAATACACAGATATGGAAGAATTGTGTTAGTAGAAAATTGACAGGCAGATGTTGGTCCCTGAATATGGTCTATGTACCATTATGTGCCACTGTCTCTGGAACAAATTGCTTTTAAGGATATCATCTCATTGAATTTACTTGAACTTACTTCACTTGAACGTTGACCCAATAAATAAAAGTAGAATAACAATGTTCTGCAAAGTAGTGTTTTTGTACACACCTTCCATTTTTCCCGTTTGTCTAATTAGGGATCATAAGTTACTTAGAAAATCCACTATGCCATGGACTATGTATCAGGGGACAGAGCACTGACAACCTGCCTGACACTGTGCACTGGATGAACTCTCCTTAGCCTGTCAGTCTTTTGGGGTCTGTAAGTAATCTGTACGAGAACCAGGTGTATGCAGTTTGGCACAAACCACTGTGTGTATACAGGGCTTTGGTTTTAGACCACAGTGGAGGTGAAATCTTGGAGAAGGTGGAGGAGGTGAAGCCACAATGGCTATCCCCCAAATAGCTACAGCTGGGCTTTTTGGGGCCTGACAATGGGTCCAGTATCAGTGTTGCCCTACAAATGATATGATATGATATATGATATGATAATTCATTCATAATGTGCCTTTACACAAGCGTTTCTGGGCGCGACAAGACAAGGGAGGGAAGACAGAGGGAGGAGAAGACAAACTATTTTATGAGGCCTTGTGTCATTCAGATCATGCAAGTGTGAGAACGTGAAGTGCAAGGGGAAAAAGGGAGGGTAGTGCCAGGGAGAGGGAAGGGGAAAACAGGTCAGCATTGCTCTGAGTAAGTGCAGCCAGGGTAGCGAAGCTCTGGCTAAGTCCAAGGAGGCAAGTGACTGAAGGGGCAGTTACAGCCCTTAAATGCCTGGTAGGCCTGTAGGCAGTGCAGGGGTGACTGATCAGGAAAGAGCCTGGTAACCTGGGAGACTCTGAGAGTAGCCAATCAACCAGTCAGTGCAGCAGATAGGTAAGTCATCAGGGGAGGGAGAATGAGAAAGGAGAGGAGAAGAGAAACACTTTTAGGTTCTTCTGGAACATCAGGCTGTCCGGCTCAAGTTTGAGAGGGGCAGGGAGGCCATTCCAAAGGGAGGCACCTGCAGAGGAGAGAGATTTACCCCCCACATTCTGCCTGGAGTAGCATCTGACACTTAGAGAGTTGGAGGTAGCTAAGCGAAGGGCTCGAGAAGGAAGGTATTTTGGAAGAGAGCGTTGGATGTAGTGCAGGCCCTGGCCCCAGAAAACCTTGTGGACAATGCAAAGGGTCTTGAACTTGATCTTTGCAGCCACCGGGAGCCAGTGGAGAGATTTCAGGGCTAGAGAGATAGGCCATGGATAAATCTTGCTGTCCTGTTCTGGATTAGTGGCAGAGGGCGGAGTGTAGAGGAAGGCAGATTGAGAAAGAGGCTGTTGCAGCGGTCCAGCTTAGAGAGAACCAGAGCTCTGGAGACAGTGAGCTTCTGGGGCAAGGTGAGAAAGAGAAGAGTACCTTTGAGGAGGTACAGCTGGTAGTGGTACTTCTTGGGGATGTTCGAGATGTGAGGAGAGAAAGAGAGAGTGGACTCAAAGATGACACCCAGGTTTTTAGCCTCACAGGAAGGTGAAGGAAGAGGGCCCAAGGAGGGCTTCCAGAGTATGAGAGGGAAAGCGGGAGCAGGAGTCCCAATGAGAAGGATCTCCATCTTACTGGAATTAAGGCAGAGATCATTGGAGGCACACCAATCCTGAATTGCGGATAGACAGTCAGGAATGAGTGAGCGAGGAGAGGAAGCTGAGGGGAGCCCGAAAGAAAGCTGAGTGTCATCTGCATAAAACTGAAAGTTAGAGGAGAAGGTAGAGATCAGGTGGGCCAAGGAGGCCAGGCAAAGGTTGAAAAACCAGGGTGAGAGGATAGAGTCCTGGGGAATGCCACAGGTGGAGAGAGAGGTGGCATAGAGAAAGAAACCAAGCTGGACCTGGGATGGGCGGTCAAAGCAGAAGGAGGCCAGCCACTCCAGGGCCTGATCCGTGATGCCCAGGTTCTTACAGAGTCGATTGACCATGATGGCATGGTTGACAATGTCAAAAGCAAAGGAAAGATCAAGGAGGATGAGGACAGAAGGAATGCTGAAATCAAGGTTAGAGAGCAGATCTTCATGGGTGTGCAGGAGAGCAGTTTCGGGGCCTCTGGCAGCTCTAAAACCAGATTTATGGTCATGGAGACAACCAACAGATTAATTGTGGAGAGTAAGCTGGGAGATGGCCAGCTTTTCCAGGAGTTTGCCCAGGTAAGGGGTGATAGAGATCGGGTGATAGTTTGCCGGACAGGTAGGATCGGCAGATGGCTTCTTGAGGAGGGGGTGCACAAGGGAGTGCTCAAGGAGAGAGGGAAAAGTTCCAGTGGCGAAAGAGTGATTACAGAAATCAAGCCTGCAGTGTGGGTGTCAATATGGTCCGTGATGGTTCTGGGGGAGTAGGGGAGCACCTGTTTGGACGACACTTTTATGGATCGGACTTGTCTAGAAACCTTGTCAGGTGTTGTCAGAGAGAAAGAGGAGAAATGAGGAATGTCAACGCCACAGATGTCCCTTGCTTTGCACTTGTCCGTTACGTTGCAGTGATATCGTTGACATGGCCCAAATCAGCCACATAGAAATACAATCAGGGTTACATGAACACTGAAACACACTCAAGTAAGTATGCTCTAACAAAGCACAGGCCAACGTTTCAATTTTTTATTCAATAAAGTGTTTTAAACATTTCAAATGTGTCTTTGTCTTTATTTCACATTGCAATTAACAAAATGTGTCCTTGAAATACCTGTATTATTACAATTACCATAATTCTGAATGGGGATACATCTGGTCATGGTGTCTCGTCCTGGTTAGAAAAAAATGTAAATAACGTTAGCTTGGTCAGTGAGGAATTGTGCAGTTTTCATCAAGAAATGAAGTAAGCATTAGGACTCGAATTTAAAAAATTGGCCTGAGTCCTGAGGTGAGCGGATGAAACTCCCCATCCTTTCATATTGGATGAGCAGAGCTGTACGAGACACAAATGGTCTGGCCGATTCATGATGTGCCTCCAAGAAGGTGTCAGGAGTGGGATTCCCTGGGATGCACAGTCTCAGGGATGCAGCATTCCATTATTGCAATAGGAGTAATCTTTATTTGTAAAGGTGATCAGGACCACATGGTCCAGCATGCCCCAGAAGAGTCAGCCTGTAACAGTGGAAAACACTGACATTGTTATTGCTCCTTAAATCATTATAGCAAGTCAACATTGAAATCCAAGAAAGAAGCTAACCATTGTCATGCAGGTAAACTCTCTGGTTTTACTTTAATCTTTTTGCCAACCAATGAAGAGCCAAATCGTAACAGTTGCGATACGCTGAGCATGGTGGAAAACCAAACATTGAGAAACCACATTAAATACTGTACAGTCACAGTGAGTGCCAGGAAGCTTGTCGTCCACTGAAGCCAGAAGATTTGCCCTTTGCAGGGAATACAACACTGCGGCGGTGCATCTACTTTCTCTAGTCAATCCCAAATGCTAGCTAGACCCGCAGCCAGCTCCAAAGACATGGCACCAACCATTTAAGGCATTAATTACAACTGACCAATGCCCACAGAAAAGTAGTAAAATGACCCAAATTCAAACAGGGGCAGGAATATAAAAGCTTATGGAATCAATCATTAAGGGAGGAAGACTCAGAGGAAGCAGATGAGATTTCATCTGCTCGGTGTATACATGGGGAGAGCACTAATTGAGAAGAGGAAGTATATGTTTTATTAGCTGTATAACAGTTGCTCTGATGATGCCTGAGGTCCCACCAGTAGAGCTGGTGCTGTGTGTTGTTCAAAGCCTTGTGAAAGGTACCAATTACAAACCTTAGGATAAGAAGCAAAGCCTGAAGGTGAGGACCGTCCCTGAATAATCTGAAGAAGAAGAAACCTTACAGGAGTGTGAGAATATCCTCCGTCTAAATGGACCCTGGATGAGGGTATGGGGATACCAATTACTGTCATGAGTGCTGTGTTGTGATATGTCTTCGAAATATCCAGGCTGTGGAGAAACCTAATGGAAATGTGCAAGAAACCCAAGTCAGGAGAGCCCTTAGTGGAACTGGAGAGGATTCCAGGTAGGGGAAAAAGCTCAAGAGACACAGCTGGGAGATTCCAGTCGGGGAGAAATATGGGTGTGATCTGGGAGATGCTAATGTTATGGGCAACACTGAGAAAGATTATGCATTCAGGGAACCAGAGGCCATGGGGAGGATTTATAAATGTGTACTGTTCAGAATTCCTACCGAAGGAGGAACCGTGTCTAAATTCTCATCAGTGGACTTCCCAGCAACATTCAAGATATGTTTGGTTAAATGAATAGGGATAGATTTGAGAGGAATATGTTACAAACATGTTTTGTTGATCAATCTTGGAGCACGCTTTGGGTTATAGCTTAGGGTTAGCCATCAGGTTGAAGGATCAATAATGATTAGGTTTGGATTTTGTGTTGGTTATTGTTAGAACCGTTGTTCTTAGAACATAGCATCCCGGGAGACTCGTGAGAATAGGTTCAAGGCTTTCATGTTAAGCCAGTGAATCACAGTGAGGTTCAGGGTAGTTGTAATTGTTTATTTGTAAAGGGCTTATACACAAGTGAAGTTCTTCAAGGCTCTTCAAGGCAGGAAGGAAACAAGGGGATATCGTCTTCATTCTTATGCCTTGAAGAATCTGAATGATCTAACAGCAATAGCTAGCATAGGGGCGGTGGAAGGAAACATACAAGACAAAAAGTATTGGTCGACAGAGAGATAGAGGAGGACATAACAGACAAACATGCTAAGCCTAGTACATACGAGGTTGTGCAAGTGCGCAGACAGAAGTGCGAGGGAGGGGGCGGGGACAAGTGCACCCAGTCCAAAGGTCCTGGGATTAAGTGCAGAGTGCGTGCCACTCTCATGGAACGTATTCTGAGTGCAGTAGTGTATGGCAAAGTGCAGAGGCCCGGAGGCAAGTGCAAGACTGGTGGGGAACCTGGGACTTGTAAGGCTCTGAAGCAGCACCAGGTGACCAGTCAGCTGACTGAATAGGTTGGGGATGAGAACAAAGGAGGGAAATACGATAGACGAGGGAGGAAGGTTAGCAAGAGAGAGGGAGAGAGAAAGAGGAAGATTAGAGGACTGTCTTGAGGAGTTTCCAGAACTTAAGGAGGTCCGGCTCAAGGCAGAGAGGGACAGGTAGGCTATTGCAGAGGGAGGCTGAGCAGAGAGCTCTGGAAGGAGAGTATTTAGGAAGAGAGCACTGTAGATAGTAGGGGCCCCAGCCCCAAGTACACCTAGATACCTTCAATTAAGTTTTTCCATTAATGACACTTGTTTTTAAAAGATGTCAATATTAGTTCTACAATTATGTCCCCAGCGTTCACCCAACCAAAACCCAGATGTTGGAAATCAGTTCCATAGGATCATCATTTCTTGACATTACCACAGTCCCCATGAAAGCACTCTGGAACAAAAGTGTTTATGCCTTATTTGTTGTGACTGGAATTCTGCCGTTATCCAGAGGCAATTGCCAGTTTTGATTTTAATCCACCCGAGACCATCCCAGGAGACTCTCCATCCTGTTTTCTGCAGCTTCCACAGTGCTGAGGGTGGTTGTGTTCTGCTGGTGGGTAGTTGCGATTTACACCTTTACCATGGCATACTGTGTTAGCTGGCTGCCAAAGGGTGGCGTTCAAATCCATTGCTTCTGATGTGAGTGATCGCCTTGAAAAATGTCATGGATCCAACTTTCAGAGCTTCATACGCGATCTGATACAGTGATAGCACCGACCCTGCAACAAACACCACCTTCCACGGGACAGAGACCAGTGAAGAAAACAGGTGGGCAGGACCCAACAATGAAGAAGGTCCATGTGTAGGTGAAAACACGGTGTAGTTCTTGCGGCAGGAGGACAGCTGATGCAGCAGTTGAGGGGCTTTAAGGGAAACAAAATGGAAAGTAAGTGTCTACAATCCAGCTTTTCTGTAGGGGACAGGAAATTGTTCCTCCGTGGGAACCTGAAAGATAAGAATGAGAGCCAGAGGGAATAAGATTAGTAGGGCACAGGATTTTGGAGCTTTAGTAAGACAAAAAGACTGCAACACCGAGCTCTCCTTAAGAAGGTAGCAACAGCAGGGCAAAGTCTAGAGTCGGGAGAGACAGCAGATACTATTGGAACTGTCGCAGCAGGAGAGAAGGAGTAGTCTGAGAGGGGCAGGAGGAGGAAAATGGAATGTCTGTTAAGAACGCAAGTGAGGGAGCTAAGGGAGATGAGAACATCCATGCAGTACCTGTGGACAAAGGAGATATTAACAATAGCTAATAGAAGCGCATTGTGTCCTGCCGTTGAAGTGTGGAAACCAGAGCTATAATGCAGATGCTGCAGAGAGCCATGACGTGGCCGGAAGACTCTTGGATGAGGGGCAGTGAGACACAGTATTGAAAGGAAAGCATTGCAAGTCCTGCCTTTTACTGCAACTGCCCTAATATACTCTGCATGCAGATGAGGGGAATTAGGCCAGAATTATGCTATTCAACCCTTCTGTTGCACTGTGCTTGCTAGACAACTGGGTTCCCTGACAGAAAAATCCTGCATATTGGAGTTGCATGCATCGGGACATCAGAAACATCATATAAAATCGTATATCTTCTCTTGTATTAATGATAGGTATAACATGCAAACCACACACACTAATTGGCCTCAGGGGGCCTTGACCAAGCATCAACATCACACAGAAGAGGCAATAGCGGCTTCTAGGAAAAGAACCATGTTATTTTCTAACTTTCTGAATTGTGAAAGAACTTCAGACTAGAAAATGACACGGGAATAGTGTTTCAGAGGGAGAGTACCATGTCAGAAAATGACTGATACCCTTCCCTTGATGAGTACAACGGAGGCACTTAGAGCACAGGAGAGCCGGTAGAGTGAAGGAACATGAGAGAGTAACAAACTGTCCTATACACGAATGATTGGTCTTGCCCACTGACCACCTTGTGTCAATGACACAAGCTTTGTGCTTTACTCTTTTTGATATGGGTATCCAGTTTAGCACTCTCAAAGAAGAGGTGATGTCATCAAATTTGTGGAGGAAGGGGTCATAGCTATCAGGGTGGAAAACCTAAGTAGAGGTTGCTTCATGAACTTGTGTCATCTGCAATGACATCCCCCTACGATGAGTAGACAGACAGCTTCATCCGCTTCCAATTTATGGTATGTTGTATTATGTTAGCTAGAAGAGTGAAAAAGCTTCTCGCTGCAGCATGAAGTGTACACAGCACTGGTAATGAAAATGCAATCTAACTGAGGGACCAGTTAGGGACCAGATATTTCCTAAACACTAATGCATCTTACAGACCCTGGAGAGGGAAGGGCAGTGCTTTCCTAGGCAGTGGGCTTGGATGGAGAAACATCTACCCAATACTTGTTGCTTCTTCTACATGGACATTTCTTCAAAAAGACTCATAGTGGAGTAAAGACCCTATCAGGCTTGTAGTAGGGAAATGCAATCCTAAGAAAGAAACATACCTGTGGCATAACAAGCCCTATGGACAACACTTAGTGATTATAAGATTATGAATTCTCAGCACCGTTGTAAAGAAGCCAAGGCTGGTATCATGTGTTTTCCCTGCCTAAAAATCAGCAGCAAACGGGCCACAGAGTTTTCCAGCCTCTACAAGTGGACCAGCTGACAGCTTGGGGCACTTCCACACTATTGTCATAGCCCATATGGCACACAATCTGTGCCCATGTTTCTTGGATTTTAGGTGGCAAAGCCGGCAATGGAAAGAAACTTTTTTCATAGCCAAAGAAAAATAAGACAGCTTAACAGCCACAGCAATCAGAAGACTGAGGGTCCGCTCAGTCAATCAATACTCTCAAATTCGTTACGAAGTGCCCAGGTGTTGGACAAACATCCAAAATCTACAGCCAAATTTCCATAGGCCAAGAACGCAGGGAGGATGGTGGACCCCACCACCACAATTGGTCTCAAGTTTATTTAATTGATTTATCGATGCTTCCAAAACATTTGTAGGAATGTGGTTTGGGTTTTCACCCACACATGTGTGTCATCAGCATGGTTGTGAAACTGCATACCCTATGCATTCAGCAAACCCATCAGTGGACCCAGACAGACTGTAAAGGATGAGAGTGTCTGTTCCAAGCCCTGGGGGACCTCAGAGTCTCCTTAGGTTGGAAAAGTCAGATGCTTACCGGGGAGTGGGAATTGCCTCCTCCACATCTTTAGGGAATGAGCCAAGGCACGGATGGGCCACCCCACACACCCCCATCTTGCTTAACCTGGTCAGTATGCTCTCATGGTGGATGGTGTCAAATAACCTCAGAAATCAGGATTCTGACACCGGCTTTCAATAATACGTTTAAAAAAGCAAGGTTTCTCTCATTTCTTCACCTCTCTCTCTTTGGAATTGTTATTAATGGGCAGAGCAGATCTGATCACCGAAGAAAAAGCAGCTAGGAATTTCGCTGAAAGTTCAAAGTCACTAAATGGTTTTGGGACAATATGCGTCTCCGAACGTTCTGGTGGTTGGTTTGGATCCAAACAAACAGACGTGCCACAACAGCCAACAATCAGCCCGGAAAGCGATAGTCCTCTCTGTTCCCCTTCCTGCTGATAACAGGCTGTGAGGCAAGGCCTAATTGCTGTTATAAACCTGTGCCGTTCAGTTAAACGGAAACAATGATTTGAAAACTTCAGAAGAGCCGAGGGGTGGTGTGTTTACACAAACCCTTTTCCAATGAGATAACAGTCCCTACCTCCACACCCTTAAACTTAAACCTTTTTTTTTTTTACTGAAGTATGGTTATTACAATATGCATACTCAGGGTTCGCCCAACAGAGACTGCACTCACACCATTGGCCTCCTTACGATTACTGCGGCAATGATAAAAACATGGTATTTTAAACACATCCTATTTTTAAAACACTACCCAATTATGAGTTGGGATGGCATGGGACCTATAAAGACGGTCTGGATAGAAAGTATTTTATGTGGTAAATCACCCTGATTTACATAATGCAGTACTTTCTATGCACCGCACACGGTAGGTATCGTATGCAAAGCCGACTCATAATTAGGTGCTCTCTTAAAAGCAGGAGTTGTTTGAAAACCACATGTTTCCACTATCTTCATAATGAGCTCTTTGCTAAGTGTTGTCAGTGCTACTGTTGCACAGGGAATCATTCTTGATGTTGAGACGAAGACCCCTGCCCAATAATGGGTGCTTCTAGTGAGGTGACCAAGGGGGGCAGGGTGATTCCCAGAGCCAGAGGATGACAGGCACAAGGTAGCATGGGGGGATCTCCTGGTCATCCCCATCTGCCCCCACCCACCCCCCATAGGGCAGGATAAAGTCAGAGGAGCAGTAACAACCACTCTGCTGTCTTAAAATTCACCCAAAACACCCAGTACCTGAAGAGATGACCCTGCATCACTCTCCTCGGTAGCCCCTGCTACTTTAATACCAATCATTCCCACTGGAGTAGGGAGCACCATTAGGGGCAGACTGTCTTAAGACTTTTGGGCAGTGAGCAATCCCAGGCAAACAATGATTAATTGGCATGAAAATTGCTATATCACAGCCTGCGCAAGCACCAGAGGTCTTCGAAAGGTTCTTGTGCATTTGATGTTGATGGTCTTGCATTAACACCTCAGGTCTGTGGACACGTCCAGGAAGTTTGTGGAACAACTTTGCAGATGCTCACACACCACGAGGTTAGGCCGGACAGTTCATGTTTGCAGAGCAGAATAAACAGAAGGCATGGGGAGAACCTTTCCCCGCGCATTATCAGCAAATTCACTCAGGGGCCTCAGTGAAGCAGTAGACTACATTGCCTACGGCTCCCTGCGTGCCCTGACAAAGACACCTATGAATTACAAGATGGCAGGCCAGCCAGCTAAATCTCAGTCCATCTTCGTAGTTCATTGTGTGGGCCAGCTGGACCTTTGAAACCCAGCCAATCTCAGACACTCACGAATTTCAAAACACAGCTGTAGATCCTCAGAGAGAGTCTGAGCCAAAGAGAGGGCAATAAAAAACAGAGCTGTCAGTCAGGCTGTGCCGGTTTTTGGAGAAGGGGCTACTGCTGGGATTTTGGATAAGGTTGGAGAGAAGAAGTATACTTAAAGGAGAGTGAATTCTGGAGAGGAGTAGAAGGTGTTTTGAGAGAAAGAGGAGTTTGGGGCAGAATAAAAGTTGTAGATGGTGTTGGCAGTGAAAGAACTTAGAGGTGGTTGCTGGAGAAGGTAGGAAGGAGGTGGGAGAGCATATGGAAGATGTTGGTCAACCACAGAAGAAAGTGGAAGAAGAAAAGAAGTAGGAGGTGGGAACAAAGAAGTAGGCTGGTGAACAGCAGAAAGCAATGGAAGGAGAGGAGAAAATAAGGAGGAGGTAGACCATCAAGTGGAGGTTGTCGAATATCAGGAGGAGTCCGATGACGACCATGAGGAGATGATAAGAGAAATAAGAGGTGGAAAGCTGAGGAACATCAGAAGAATGTGGCAAGGAGGAGAAAACCAGTGGCAATGATGTCATGATGCCTACCCCTTGGAGCACCAGGCCAGGCCCAGCACCCCCGGGAGCAGGCATCATGCCCCCGGGTAAAAGCCCAGCGGCCCTTTATAGGGGCTCTTTGGACTCTGCCCTGACACCGTTGGCGCCAGGCTCATGTTGGACATCAGTCCTGGTGCCATAGGCGCCAGGCTCATAAGGGGAAGTGTTTGGTGCACTTACCTGAAGCAGACCATGTTGCACACTCACCTGATGCAGACCATGCTGCATGAAGAACCAAGCCAAATGAGGCTTAGGAGGGACTATTTTTCTGAAGGAACTATTTTGTTACCCGGGTGGGGCTGTGGAAGAATACTCACCTGGAACTTCTTCCAAAGCTATTTAAGCCACGCCCGGACAGCCACACGTGCTTCGCGTTGTTCTGCATCCCAGCAGCTGAACGCTCACCGTGTCTGCTCCTGCACCTGGACTCCAGCCACGCCCGCCTCGAACCTGGAACACCTGTAAGGGAATAAGAGAAGAGAAAGGTGAAAACCAAGAACTTATTCAACCTTCTTACCTGCATCCGGAATCTTCACGCCAGCATTCCTGAAAGAAGACTTCCATTTAAAAGAACCGTGTTGCTCGCTGCAGCGCCGCGCTTCACTCACCTCTTCCCGAGACGCCGCCCGGCTCCATCGCGGCTCTCAGCACCGGTCGCCACATCTCTGCACCTAGGGGAGAGAAGAAGAGACAAAAGGTGAGCAAGGGAACACAAGAGGAAAGCCGAATTTTCAGCCATATTACTTACCCTCTTTTCTTGGTGAACCATTCCACATCTCGGGTCGGCGCCGCATCTTTGGCAGGTGCCGCACCCCGGCCCCTATGGGGAAAGGACAAAAGACATTACTGGGAAATTATAAAGACATTTAGAGGGGTCGCCCTCATCACTAACTCACCTGATTTTACCACCGGCAATTTAACCCCTCAACGCATCGCCTTTGTTCTGCACCTGAAATAATGGACAGAAAAAACAACATAAAAGGAGGCTCACACTTGAACTTTTGCATCTTCATACTTACGGCGTATCGCTCAGAAAAGTCAAGTGGATGTGCCAGCGCCATTCTGAAAACCACTGAAGTAACTGGACGAACGCGCGCCCCTGCACCAGAAGCAAGATGGAGAGTTCATCCTTCCAAACCATAAGGTGAGCTTAAACCAGGGGTTTTGGAGGAAGTCAGAGAAGAACGAAGGGGGGAACGGGGGAGCAAGCACACTATTCAGCAGACAGTTAATCCCCTTTCTCATCTGCAGAAGGATATTCCTACGGGCCAGACAAGCAAGATTTGGGGGTCCTGTTCAATCGGTGGTCCGAATTCTGCGCATCACGCTTGAAGAGGCCACAGCAACCCAGACCAGACCAGCGCCTCTGTGGGAGCCAGGTGAGCGTTACAATGATGTGGAGTTTGGAGAGAATGAAGAAAAGCAAACTGCCTTAGTAAATCAGCAGTGATTGGGGGAAATACCCCAATTTAAAGTGGCTGAACCCTCAGTGTGGAAGAGTATGCAATCATGGCCAGAACCAGCACAGAGATAAATCTAATAAGGCAGACGCTCAGGCTCCAAGAAATCAGAGACCATTAATTGATTTGCTTGAAAGGGTGAGAATTATCCAAGCTCCGAAATGCACCTTGACACTCCTGGAGAAGGTATATCAGAGATACAGACTCTAAAGGCCACACCTCATCATGTGCGAGAATAATTATTTCCCCAAGGCCGATCCAGTCACTTTCCCAGGAAGATTGGTCGAGAGAGAGAGAACAAAGTGTGGGGAACCCTGAAGCGATAGAGACCAAAAGTAAGAGAGACCAGGGTGTGTGAGACCCGTAAGACTGAGAGACTGGCACAGAGAAAATCAGGTGCAGGAGGCACTTAAGCTCAAGAGAAGGGCATGGACAGAGAAAGAGGGTATTGGAAATCCCTTGAACACTGAAAGACATCAAGGGAGAAAAGACTGTCAGACAACCTCAAACACCACCTACGACTGCCAAATGGGCACATAATGAATGCCAAAGACAAGAATCCCCTTCTTATCCTGAGATCAGAGATTACTTGGGCTGCATTGGGAACTAAAACCTTCAGTTAACCATCCAGAACTTATTTCCTGATTTTGTCGTTTTTCTACCCTGTGAGAGAACCCAGAAAAGCAATTAACTTTTTTTCTAAGGATTAAGCTTGATCTAATTTCTGACACCTGGTGCCCTAGTGACAATGCACATGTTTCAAACGCAGCATGAATGTATCCTCATGGCTAAAGGCTGCTATTGTTGGTTTGATATTTTGTCTGAAAATATAGAAGCGACCTTACCTACCCTATTGTAGATTAGGGTAGAGAAAGAATCACGATTGGGAGGGAGAGAAACAACCCAGGGTATTTTAAGCGAGTTGATTCGGTGACAGAGCTAGACTGGGTGTTGAGGGGCAAATGTCCCCTACCCTCCCAGGTCTCTGTTTAGCCTCATATGCACCCACCACCCGCAAAGTAGGAAAATCTTATTGCCCTCTGTTCCACATGAAGCCCTTGGCCCCTTCTGCAACAAAACTGCATCCACCACTTCCCTTAAGGGGACACATAAAGCATAATTGCCTGTAAGGGCTACAGCTACGCATTCTGATAACTACTATACAAAAACAAATTGATTACTCTTGGTATATTGGGAAATAATTTTACCTTCACTGAGCGATATAACAGAAAATATGGTCACAATTTAAATTGCAAATCAGTCGCAGAATGATCCAGAGCTTACAAAATAGTAAGCAGGGCAGAACAGACAAGCAAATGAGGGCGGTGCAAACACTTGTACATTTTCAACAAAAGTTCCCCCTCATGTTTAAAGTGAATGTGATCTATATTTAATTTGGTGATAACATACTTAGTCATTTATTTTAGTTTATTGCATGCACTGGAAGTAATCAAATGAGTGGTCCACATCAAGGGGGCTTTACGTGGAAAATGTGGGTTTTTGAGCGTTAACACTTGAGCAATTTGCCCTTTAATCAACTGTTAGGAATGTGTATGGTATTTGGAGCCTTGCGAGAGCAAAGATTGTTTTTGTGTTCAACACTTTATGGGTTATTTTAGAAGGTAGGGCATACAATCATACAGACACATTAACTAGAAACAGTGATGTTTGTTAGTAGCTGGATGCCACGCTGCTACCTTATGGATAGCACAAGGCAGACACCCACTCTAAAACAAAAAAAGGCCATGCACAAAAAAAAAGAAGAATGCTAGAGGTTTTATAATTTGTCACCATGCGTTGTGTCACTGCTCCAGGCAATCTCATGATTTATATATGCATTTGTTTATTTGAATTTATAGAGCACTTTCACAAAAGCATTGAACACATAGATACATGTCAGATGGCTGAGGTATCACACACTGACACCAATATAGGTTTAAAGGGTTTTCTATCCAAAATTAAAACATACAACAATTGCATGGACATTGGATTGGTTCAGTATGGCTGTAACATAAAGATTCTTGGAAAACCTAGTCCTCAAACTCTGGATTATAAACGAAGGACAGCAAACAAAGTGGCATTCAGAAAGTTCCACACAGAAGGGTCTCCACTTTAATTCACTCTAGTATTAGATCTTTAACAGTTATTCTGCTGACCACAGGACCACTTTGCCTCTCTTGGCATTTCGGGCTTCCTCCCTGTGTCAAGTGTACCAAAAGTCCCCCCTTTACTGGGGCTCTCCTTCTCTTTGGTACTTAGTCCCCCTTTCCAGGGCGCAGGCCCCCCCCCCTGTTATTTTACTCAGGGCGGTGACCTGCTCACCTTCCATACCCACTCCCTCTCTCTCTTACTCATTTTCACCCCTCTGTTCTCTTGGGTCCAGGGTGTCTTTCATTTGGTGTCAAGGGGCTCTCCTCTTCTCACTGGAGCGCACCCCTCTTCTAGGGTTCAGAGGGCTCCTCTCTCCCTCACTGGAGCAGACTCCACTTTTGGGTTTGGGGGGTTTCTCCCACTTGCCAGAGCATGCCCTTTATCTGGAGTTCAGGGGCCCCTCTTTGCCTCACTGGAGCACACCCCTCTATGGGACTAAGCAGAGTCTTCTATAATCTCACTGGAGCATACTACACTTTTGGGATTCAAGAGAGACACTTCCCCCCAAACTGGAGCATACCCCCCCTTCTGGGGTTTAGAGGGCTCCTTCTCTCCTTCACAGGAGCTGGCTCACTTTTGAGACTTCGGGGGCGTATTCCCTCCCTCACCAGTTGTTGACTGTGACGAGGGAGAGGGAGGTGGAGTTTGTGGGGGACTGTGATGAGGAAAAGTGAAGTGGGTTAGTGGGGGACTGTTACAACAAAGAGTAAGGTGGAGTTAGTGGGAGGCTGTGATGAAGAAACTATCAGGGTAGTTCAATGTTTCACTTTAACACAAGGTTTTAGACATTAGTTTAGACCCATAAGGTTCAGGTCCGACATCAGCCTACTGGGTTGGGGTTTAATGGGGCTGTACCTCCCAATTGAGTCCTTCATGAGATCCTCTCACATATTACCACCACTAGGGAGACTATGGGATAGAGGCCTCACCTTCCTAGCCTCATGGAGAGGGGTCTTCCCCTGGGGAGAAGTGACACCATATGAAGGTTTGTCACAGTATGATGTGTGTGGTCACGATAATGGGGTGAGTTTTTATGTCGTGTGTGGTCATGATAATGGGGCAAGTGCCACCATGTTAATGGGATGAGTGTGTATGTTGTGTGTGGTCATGATAATGGGGTGGGTGTGTGTGGTCAGGATAATGGGAAGAGTGTGTGTGTTATGGAGTGGGTGTGTGTTGTTTGTGGTCATGATAATGTTGGCTGCATATTGTTGCTTGAATTATGTATTTCCTTTCATGGGTGTATGGTTGTACTATGTACACATTGAGGATGAGAGGACATGTGTGTGGTTATGATAATGGGGTGAGTGTGTATGTCGTTTGTGGTCATGATAAAGGGGTGAATACGGTCACATTAATGGGGTGGGTGTGTATGTTTTGTGTGCTCAGGATAATGGGGCGAGTGTGTGTGTTATGCGATGAGTGTGTCTGTTGTTTGTGGTCATGATAATGTTGGCTGCATATTGTTGCTTGAATTATGTACTTCCTTTCATGAGCGTATGTTTGTAATGTGTACACAGTGGGGATGAGTATACATGTGTCTGGTTATGATAATGGGGTGAGTGTTCATAAGGTGAGTGTGTATGTTGTGTGTGGTCATAATAATGGGGCGGGTGTGTATATGATGAGGTGAGTGTGTATATTGTGTGTGGTCATGATAAAGGGGTGAGTGTGTATGTTGAGCGTGGTCATGATAATGGTACTAGTGTCTGTGTTGCGTATGATCGTGATAGTGGGGTGAGTGTGTATGTTATGTAGGGCGTGTGGACACAGTGGGGGTGTTTGTGTATGTTGCATGTGTCCATGATAATGGGGCGAAAGTGTACGTTGTGTGTAGTCATGATAATGGTGCAAGTGTGTATGTTGTTTGTGGTCACGATAATGGGGTGCGTGAGAATGTTATGAGGTGGGTGTGCACACAGTGGGGGTGAGTGTGTATGTTGTGTGTGGTCATGATAATAGAGTGAGTGTGTATGTTGTGTGTGATCATGATAATGGGATCAGTGCATATGTTATTGAGTAAGTTTGTATGTGTGTGTGTGGCCGTGATAATGGCGGGAGTTTGTATGTTGTGTATGGTCATAATATAGGGTGAGTGTGTATGATATGGGGTGAGTGTGTCTCATGATAATGGGATTTGTTTGTATGTTAAGAGGTGAGTGTGTAGACAGTGAGAGTGAGTGTGTATGTTGTGTGTGGTCATGATGATGCGATGAGTGTGTATGTTATGGGGTGAGTTTGTATGTTGTGTGAAAAGGCTGGCTGAATATTGTCGCTTGAGTTATGTATTTCCTTGTTTTGGTGTTTATGTTGTGTGTGGTTATGATAATGGGGTGAGTGTGTATGGGGTGAGTGTGTATGGGGTGAGTGTGTATGTGTGTTTGGTCATGACAATGGGGAGAGTGTTTATATTATGGGCTGAGTGTGTATGTTGTGTGTGGTGATGGTAATGGGGTGAGTGTGTATAGTATGTGTGATCATTATAATGGGATGAATGTGCATGTTATGGGGTGAGTGTGTATGTTTTTTGAGGTCATAATAATGGTACAGTGTGTGTATTATGGGGTGAGTGTGTATGTTGTGTGTGGTCATGATAATGGTGCGAGTGTTTATGTTGTGTATGGTCATGATCGTGGGGTGAGTGTGTATGTTAGGCAATGTTACCGCTTGTCAGAAGCGGCTGCTGATCGTTGCTGTTGTCCTAACACAGTGTGCCGTGTGGCTTGAAATTGTAGCTTGACACGTATGAGAGATGTGTGAGAGACGTTCGAGGTTCCTTTCCTCTCATTTTTCAACATTCGCTTTGCCTTTTGTCCCGCTGCTGGCTGCCGGCTGAAGCTGCGGTTGCTGAGAAGATCAGGCAAAAAAGGCAGACGGAGACCGGGGGAATGAAGTGTGCGCCCTGCAGCCCAAAACATCTTTTGGCCGCAGGGGGTGGGGGGAGGACAGGCGGTCCATTGTGCAATCTAAGGTGAGGCGAGTCTGAGATGACAGAGTATGAAGGCTTGAGTGCCGGGTTGTAAGGAGGTGAGTGAAGACTGCACCCAGCTCTGCACCCAATGACTGCAGGCCCAGCTCTGCACAACGTGAGTTACTCCATCTGTAACTGATACATGGCATATGGCCTACTGGTCTCTGGACTCTCGATACTTTGTCTTGCTGTGGCTGGTTTGCCACTCTTTTCTCCCTCTGTGTGTGATAGGCCAGGGTGCTTAATGAGTTACGTACCATTGGCTCTGTTGCTCAGAGTGCTTTTCCCTTTGACATCATCGCTAGAGGATTGGTGACCTTTCTGCGTGGTCAGCTGGGAGAAGCCGGTGAGAGGTTGGTAGCTGTGTTTGGGCAAGAGAGGTATCATTCTTGATAATACTGATGAGTTTTGTTGTTTAGAACCGTCAGAGTTCCAGGCCTGCCATTCTACCCTCCATTTGAGAATCGATTTACTAGAGTGAAGCCACAGGCTGTAACAATAATTACAGGCATGAAATCCACAAAAATTTCAGAACCGTGCAGATATTGTTTGTGCATTAATATAACTAACGCATCTAGCTCAAGAAGCCTTTCTAAATCATCACTGTCAAGCAAAAGTCATACAAAAATGATAAAAGGGCAGAAAAATACTTTGAACAGAGTTAGCACTAAAAAGTATCAAAAAAGGGCCTCAACCATCAATGGACGTGGTACGGAACACAACCTACAGTACGTCAGTCATAAGAAACGTACCAAATCCGCCCCAATTAAAGGAAGTACCATCTTCCATTGGAAATAACCCTTAGCACAACTGCCCCACAACACTCCTTTACAATTGATAACGGCGGATCACTGTTGAATATGTGCCTAGACTTTAGGAGAACATCACTGGGCCTGGAATCTGAGGTTTTAAATAACATAATTGGTACCAATTTGTCCCCAATCCCCAATCTCGAGGCACTCAATTCTACCTCAGAGATCTCCAGAGAATCGGTTTCCTTTGGTGACGACCCTCCGGACATAAACAGCGTAGTTCAGGCCTCTGCATTAGCCCCCATAAGTGCATCGATAGAAGTGATTTTAGTGAAAATGGAGGCGCTATTCGCACTGTGCTCTAATCTTGAGAGATGAAAGTCATAATAACTAAAGTGGTAGATGTGATTCTAGAAAATAGTGCCAAAGTAAGTGTCGGGCTGGAAGCTACAATGGGTGACCAGACTACATCGGCTATATCTATTGATGATGAGGAGGAAGGTTGATATTTAGGAGACATAACAGCTAACAGAAGTGTGCCGGCCGAAGTCACTACTGTCCTCCAACAAGATGTTGCTTTGAGTTGTACATTACCCCCCTCAAAGTGACTCACTGTCTGCAGCGGGGTAGTCCTCTGCAATGAGGTGTTCAGTCATAATATCGAGAAAAAAAATGTCAAAAGACAATAATTTCGAAAAAATAATGGCGAAAAAACCCCCCAAATTCTTTATTTTTTTATTTATATATTTTTTGGGGGGTTCGCGAGAAAAAAAAAAGGTAAAAACAAAAAAAAAACAAAAAAGGGCGTTTCGGCGGGAACCCCCCCTTTTTGAAAAAAAAACGTAGTGAAAAAGAAATTCGATTTTTTTTTTCGACATTATTTTTTCGAAATTATGTATTCGATATTATCACTATAAACCCTGCAATGAGATCTCAATGATGAGAGCCCCGCCAAGAAAATCAAAACCGACTAAGAGCAAGACTACTAAGCCTCGCTCTCGATGCCTTGAGCAAGCAGCATTTCCAACAAATTCCCCGGCAATAAGGTCATTTGGATAAAAGGACAGAAGAACTTGGCTTCTCTAGTTCACTATGTTGTAAATGAAGATGGAGGAGATGGAATCAGCAAACAAGTGGAATTGAGAGGCCGTCTAGACAAATAGCTTGGCACAAAATTGAAAGACTCAGATATGGCTTTGGCGAATAATGAGGCCCCCAGTGGACCCAGATTGGTGCATTGCAGTGCGGATAATAGTAATTGTCTGAAGCCACAATATAGAAATACATCAGTCACAGCCTTGCCCTATCGACGAAGGATTAAATGCATGGTCTAATAATACCTATCCCACACTTATTTTGATTCCAATTCTTATGCCGTTATGAATAATCTAGTAAAAATAGAAGAATTATTACCAAGGAACGAAAGTCAATTTCTCAACAACTCTTATTTGTTGGACATGTGGAAGAGAACTCCTTGGCTCCCTGCAATTGGGAATACTAATTTAGTTCGAGTGGAATTGCCGAAATGGCAGAGTGCCACAAACTGGTCTTTGATTGAGCTGTCCTCCCCTGCAGTTACCTCACCGCTATGCACTCGTGCTGAAGCACTATTTGATCTAGGGTTTAAACTAACTGTGTGTCATACCAACCCCACAGTTGTGAGCAGTTGTCAGAAGCAAGGGGGCACAGTGTACCCTCCCCAATTTCCATTGGGAAGTAGAGCTACGACTTTGAGGGGAGATCGAAACAAGACTCTAACATCACCTACCCAAGTGGAGAATATACGACTTTTGAGCTGGAACACTCATGGCTTTAACAGTTTTATGGGTACAGAGGATAGAAGGGCCATCTTTAAAAGCTATAACATTCTAATTCTACGAGAGACTTGGCCGTGTGACCCGCTAATTGTGGATGGTTTTATAGTGTTCCAGCAAATGGCTAATAAAGGACCCATGGGAAGACCCTCGGGTGGTTTAGCATTATTGATAAGAAATACTGAGTTGCTGGAATTTGAAGTTCTTAGCGATCAATGTTATGGGGTTCTGGCGGTGAGGGTGGAAGTAAAAGGCCTCTGCCAACAGCAACCTATTATATTGGTAAATTTGTATTGTAACCCGCTACAAGTAGAGGGGGATTCGTTTCGCGAAAAATGTTGGTCAATATGTGGGACCTTTCTTTGTGTACATGAAGGATGTAACATTGTAATAGCTGGTGATTTTAATATTGATTGTATGACTGATTTGGGCAGGGAGGAAGATTATGTTTGTGTTAAGCATAAATCCCCTGTGGCAGGGAATGTATGGAGGGTGGTTTTCCAGTTGTAATCTTAGACTACTAAATGGAGTGATAGTGCATGATATCCCACCAAGGCCAACCTGGAGGTCCAAGCAGTCCTCTGCATTCTTAGATTATGTAGCTATGTCACCCACCTTATTTAATCTATGTGAAGAAATGAAGGTGTTAGAAAATGATGTGAGTGACCATAGGAAACTTGTAGCTTGTATTTAAGGTGTGTACTTAGATGGTAAGTAACCATAGTATGAGTGGATTCACAGTAAGCTCTGCCGGAAACAGAATATCTAAATATATAGGCAACTTGAACGGTTTTATTGATCCAGTGTATCAGTTCTTTGATGATCTACTAAAACGTGAAAGAGCAGCCTATTTGTCCCTGTGTACTTTTGATGCCTTCCTTGATAAGTGCAAGACGGTGACAAGTAGCAACAAGTACAGTGTTTGTAGAAGCATGCATCCCTTTGACACAGTGATACAATTAAAAAAGAAATTGCTGAGAAAGGAAAAAAGGGTAGGCGAGAATGTGTAGCTCAATTTAGCCTGTGAGAAACGCCTCAAGCAACGCTTTAAAAACTGGCTTAGATGTTATAAAGCATACATAGCCCAGAAAGAGTGCTGGCAGATGCTTGAAATATTAACCAAAAAAGACTCCAGAAATGTTTGGGAACTGATAAATTCAATACAAAAGACGCAGAGTTGTCTGCAGTCTAACCCGATTACTGAAAGTGAATGGATTAATCATTTTGAAGAAGTATATAAGCAACCAGAGACTGATACAAAGAGTGTTAGGAATGATCATGAGTGGAATCTCACTATGACAGCGGACGACATTGAGAGCCTGATTGAGAAAGCCTCCAATTCCATAGCAGCAGGACCAAATGGCCTATCAAACAGGCTTTTCAAACCCGCCCCGGAGATGTGGGCTAATATTTTATTCAATCTGTTTGAATCTGTATTATTGGCTAGGAAGATACCACCTTCATGGCTTTCGGCAACTATCATACCGATCTATAAGAGGGGCGATAGATCAAGTCCTCTCAATTATCGCCCAATCTCTCTCATTAATAGTGATTGTAAGATATTTGTGGGGTTGGTCCTAAAAGATTTGTAGCAATGGGCAGCCTACTCTGGGCATCTGCAGAAATATCAATCAGGCTTCCGCTGTCAGATGGGCACTGACAAGAATTTCCTAGTAGTAGGTTGGTTGCGAGAAGCGGCTCTCACCCTGGGCAATCTGCCCCTGTATTTTGCTGCATTTGATTATGTTAATCACAATTTATTGTGGTGGAAGGTAAAGGAGTGGGAAATCCTGAATCACTTACTAATGATTCTGATACATCTTCATGATCACACTACCCTACGAGTGAGGTTGAATGGGTTGCGAGAAACTACAAAGGATTTCGTCAGGGCTGTGTGCTGACAGCCTTTCTATTTAATTTGTATTTATCTGACTTGGGTACCTCCTTGGCGAGTTTCCTATTTGCTCCTCCAAAATGTTGAAACCTGACAATACCGTATTTAGCATATGCTGATGATGTTGTATTAATGGATAGGGCTCAAATCGGCCTGCAGAAACACCTAGATGCTATTTTGGAGTATGCGTGGGTGAATGATCTATGTATTAATACACAAAAACCTATGATCATGAGACTTACCCATAATAAGAATACGAAAATCGTATTTAAATGGCATATAGGTGCCCAAGACTTAACACCTTCCATATCCATGACATATTTGGGATTCACTCTAAGTTCAGAAGATAAGAGTCCGAAGTTGATGAAGAATCTTTTCTGCAGCCTTTATTATTCTTTCATAAAATGAAGGTGATACCTGGTCTTTTATATGGAATTGAGCTTGATGATAAACTATGTTCACTTCCTTTTGTTAAGATTGAGTCCTGAGTATGGAAACAAGCACTGGGACTACCTGATTGTGTACCCATGGTCTCATTAAGGTTTGCGCTAGGTTTAACCTCACTGAGATGCTTGGTAGAGCTAAGAATTGTAGCACTATACAGAAAGTCTTTGGTTCCCTTCCTCTCTGTATGCTGATTTGGCACATAACGTGAAATCAGGGAGATAGGAAGCTGCTGCTAAGCTAAGGCAAAGAGTAGAAGCGATCCTAACCGCTGTGTTTTTAACAACTGAGGACGTTATAAGATATCCTCATGAAGTCAAGAAGGCCATGATAAGATTAGATTGGATAGCCACAATGACAAGAATGAGGCAATACACTCTGTACTACAGTTTGTCACCATTGGATAAGAGCATGGGGAGATTACCAAACTACTTGATGAAGTTCCCAAATTCATACTGGGCAACCCAATTCTTATGTATTGACTTAATCTTCTCCCGACTAGAGAGATTTGTCAGGTCAGAGGGCAGGAAAATAAAACTGATGCTAGATGTACTCTTTGTAATGATTTAACAGCAATCCAAAATAGGAAGCATATCATACTGTATTGTACTGAATTGACATGAGTGAGAACCCAATACTTGAGTCATGTTATACAGAACTCTGCAGTTTTAGATGTCGATTTTTTTACAGAATTTCTAGCGGGGAGGAAATCCTAGCTATGATTGCTGTGCTAAAATTCTTACATGAAGCAAATTTGATGAATTAAAGATAACGTTAGTCTAAGTGTGATGGTGCTATATGTCTTTTAGATAGTTTTCTATTTTATTGTTGACAATTTTTTTGTGCTTATACAATGTTTTGAAATGTTGTATTTTTATAATGAAAGTATATTTAATGCTGTGTAAGGTTGTCCTAGTGCAACCAGGAACACAAATAAAAATAACAATAACCAAAGAAATAAGTATGTTATGAGGTGAGTGTGCACAAAGTGGAGTGAGTGCATAAGGTGTGTATGGTCATGATAATGGAGTGAGTGTTTATGTTGTATGTGGCCATGATAATGGGGTATCTGTGTATGCTGTGTGTGATCATAATAAAGGGGTGAGTGTGTATATTGTGTATGGCCATGATAATAGGGTGAGTGTGTATGGTATGGGTTGAGTGTGTCTCATGATAATGGGTTGTGTGTGTATGTTATGAGGTGAGTGTTTGCACAATGGGAGTGAGTGTGTATGTTGTTATGATAATGAGATGAGTGTTTATGGGGTGAGCGTGTACGCTGCCTGTGGTCATGATAATGGAGTGAGTGTGTATGTTGTATGTGGTCATGATAATGGGTTAAGTGTATATGTTGTGTGTTGTCATGATAATGGGGCATCTGTGTATGTTATGAGTGATCATAATAAAGGGGTGACTGTGTATTATGTGTATGGTCATGATAATAAGGCGAGTGTGTATGTTATGGGGTGAGTGTGTCTCATGATAATGGGTTGTGTGTATGTTTATGTAGTGAATGTGTATGTTGTATGTGGTTATGATAATGAGATGAGTGTGTATGAGGTGAGTGTGTATGTTGTCTGTGGTCATTATAATGGAGTGAGTGTGTATGTTGTGTGTGGTCATGATAATGGGGTGAGTCTATATGTTCTGGGTTGAGTGTGTCTGTTTTGTGCTCATAATAATGGGCTGAGTGTATGTTTGTAATGTGTACAAAGCGGGTGTGAGTTCTTATTTTGTTTGTGGTCATGAAAATACTGGCTGAATATTGTTGCTGATAATGGATTGAGTGTGTATGTTGTGTGTGGTCATGATAATGGGGGTGTGTGTATGTTGTCATTGGTCATGATAATGGGGTGAGTGTGTATGTTGTGAGTGGTCATGATAATCGGTTAAGTGTATGTTGTGTGTTCATGATAATTGGGGTGAATGTGTACATCGTGTGTTTTCATGATAATGGGGTGAGTGTGTGTGGTGTATGTGGTCATGATAATCAATTGAGTGTATGTTGTGTGGGTTCATAATAATGGGGAGATTGTGTATGCCATGTGTTGTCATGATAATGGGGTGAGCGTGGTCATGTCAATGGGGTGAGTGTGAATGCTGTGTATGGTCAGGATAATGCGGTGAGAGTGTCTGTTGTTTGTGGTCATGATAATGTTGGCTGCATATTGTTGCTTGAATTATGTATTTCCTTTGATGAGTGTATGTTTGTAATGTGTACTCAGTGAAGGTGAGTGCATATGTTGTGCGTGGTTATGATAATGGTGGAGTGCCTATGAGGTGAGTGTGTATGTTGTGCGTGGTCATTATAATATGGTGAGTGTGTATGTTATGGGGCAATTGTGTATGTTGTGTGTGGTCATGATAATTGGGTGAGTGTGTATGTTTCATGGTCATGATAATGGGGTGAGTGTTTATGCTATGGGGTGAGTGTGTATGTTGTGTGTCGCCATGATGATTGGGTGAGTGTGTATGTTTCATGGTCATAATAATGGAGTGAGTGTGTACGTTATAGGGTGAGAGTGTTTGTTTCGTGGTCATGTTAATTGGGTGAGTGTGTATGTTATGTGTGGTCATGATAATGTGGTGAGCGTGTATATTGTGTGTGGTCATTATAGTGTTGACTGCATATCTAAGAGAACATTATCCTTCAAATTGCTTCAGCCGGCACACAGCTTCTCCTGCCTTTTAGATGTAACCACCATTGGCTTTTCCTTATGAAGATTACGTTTCTCCACTCCTGCTCCATACTTTCCAGCTACTTAGGCCAGGCTCCCAGATAAACCTAATACAGTTGCACACATTTAACTGCAGGGGAAAATGCAGACAGTCTTTTGGAAGACTGTCAAAGTATTGAAACTCAAGGAAACGTATTGAAACCTGTGGCCAGATCATGTGCGATACTTTGATGGAATAAGGCAATTCACTGAAAGCAATTTCCCACACCTCAACTTGACTATCGGGAAGTTTTAACTGATGCACGCCTCCCTCTGTGGGTAGTTTGATAAGCTGTGTGCTTGTTGCAGTGGCTCTGCCTTCGGCAAGTGCTGATGAGTAGTCTGTGTTTTATTTTCAACATGTGGCCCCAAGTTGCTTGGGGCTTTGTTGTTTTGTTATTTTTTCGTTTGTTGGGACTAGCTAAGCCCAGTTGTTGGCATGTGTCGTGTTGTGCTGTATGACAGTGGATGATTGAGGATAGTCTCTTGGAACGTTAATTGTGTCAGCAGACGTGGACTGGGAACCAAAAGAGGCCCTGGAAATCATTATCCAAGTGGCCCCATATTACACGTTTTGAGCATTTTTCTATGAGAACATTTGAAAATAAAATAGGCAATGACACAAAAGAGGCCCACAGTGCATATGCCCCCCGGAAAATCTCCAGAGTTCCCTGTAGGCCAGTCCAATCATGGGAGTCAGCGAACCCAACAAGTGCAAGAGTGTTGTGGATTATCTTAATGGAATGCGGGCGGATGTGGACTTCCTGCAGCAGACTTTCTAGACAGACATCAATGTGTGGGCACTGAGGAGGGGATGGGTTCATCTGTCTACTATTCTTCTTATTCTTTCAACTCGAGAGAGATCTGCATTTTGGTTGGAAAGGTCTCCCTCTGTCAGTCCTCTCTACAAAGAAAAGACGATGAAGGTTGGATTGTCTATGCCAAAATTAAGTTGCCAGACTCAGTGATAACAACATATTTCTGGGTGGTGATTCTAATGCAACTATTGAAACCTCCTGGCCCGGAGCAGTGGTTCCACTAGGTTTGGGGACAACCATAGGTCTCTGCATGCTTTGCACAAGGAATTTTGATTTGTTGATCCGTGGAGACTTACTCACCCATCCGATAAATGTTATACATTCCACTCAGGACGTCATGATGTTTACTCTTGCATTGATATGCTTCTGGTGTCCAGTCAATGCACCCAGAGGTTACTTCATGCTGACATTGATGCAATAATACTTGTATCTGACCACGCTCCTGTTTCTGTCAAGATCTCATTGTCCTTTTCAATGTCCAAGACAAACTGTAGGAAAATGAATACTGTGCTGCTGGAGGATGACGAAACTCTAGACAAATTGGTGAAAAATGCAGACTTTTTAATAACCACAAACAGAACACCTGAGGTGAGCATTGAGTCTGTGTGGGAAGCTTTTAAATGCTACATGCGTGGCCTGCTGATAGGGCTCTCCGTAAAAGAAACTTGACTAAAGATCTGGAGATGAGGTGGATGAAGGAGGAGATCCAACAGCTAGAGTGTGGTTATTTGGCGTCTCCAACTGATAAGAAAAGGGTGATGCTTCTGAGAAAGAAATATCAGTTGAACAAGTTATTGAACAAGAGGGTAGATGGGCTCCTTTTTGGGATGAAATGCAATTATCACAAAGGAGGGGAAATGTCTGACAGACTGCTGGCTTACCGTCTAAGTGTTCAGGAGAACGACAGAACCATCAAAGCCATCATGGGTGCCTCTGGGGTGCTGACATACAAACCATTCAAAATGAATGTTGAGTTCCGTGATTTTTATGAGAAGCTGTATATGTCATAGTTAAAACCTGAATTTGAGGACCAGAAGAGATATATTAATAACTGGTCTGCAGTGTCTGCCGGATTTGGTAAGGGTCAGCCTTTATTTGGCTCTCACATTGGATGAACTGAAAAGGGTGGCAAATCACCGGAATGGGACAAAGTGTCCTGGACCACAATGTCTCCCAGCAGAGTTCTATAAGGTCATACCGAGTCCATTTTTTGAACTGTTGTTCCTCAATCGACTCGGCATTCATCCATTTTGTTGCTGCTGAAGAAAGGCAAACCTCCTACGAACATGTCGAGCTACAGACCTATAAGTCTAATCAGTACCAACAATAACACATTTGCAAAAGCGATATCATTGAGGATTGAGGCGAGTTTGCAGCATCTTGTGGATGAGAATCAGTCAGGTTTTGTTAAAGCGAGGATTGCGTCCACCAACCTTTGGAAACTGAAATAAACGTTACAGGAGAGTCCGAAGCAATCGTCAGCTACTTCTGCTCTGTCACTTGACACTGAAAAGGCATTTGACAGGATATAGTGGAGCTTCATCTTTGCTGGAGTGCTTAGGATGTGGACAAGAGATAAGAGACTGGATGTCGTTGCTATACACGTTTCTGTAAATTGAAAGGAAACGAGATGCTAAATTAAAGTAACAGGGCTTGAGCGGTTGTTCCTGTTCTGTGGAGCGCTATTAGCAACCCATAACGAAGTTCTGGTGTTCTTAGGACGTCAAGAATGATGGCGCGATAATGGTCTTGTAGACTTCCCGGATGGAGTAGCTTCAAGCTTTTCTGGGCAACCTACAAAATGGATGCAATCTGGATTTAACAGAGATTGGGATGCACCCCTGATTGAATTTGTTTGGTCCTGATGATGGCTGGACTATGTAATTCAGGCAGACCATAAAGCCAAAACTCGAGTTGACGATATAGAAATATCGCATTCAAGTTCACTGTTTGACAGCATTTTCAAATTGCAAAGCCTACATTGTTTCAAAACTACATGTGAGGTAGACACTTGAGAAAGGAATGGTGCAATGTATTTCTTTTTTATTGTATTTTTGCACTTGAGGTGGATACTTTGACCCTCTATTTTCATTTTCACTGAATATTGTATGAATGGATGTAGTCGGAATATTTGATGTGGGATGATTGGTTGATGAAAGGTTGACATTTTTCTATTGGAGAATTATACACTGTAGAGATGAGTAAAAAATGTATGAACAATATTTAATCAATCTCTTATGAAATACATTTGGACAAATTGCCTCTTCATAAAATTAGCTGTTTGTTGAAATATGTGTTTAAAGTGAAGAACGTTCTATTTTTGTGTGTTGCTATATACTGAGCCAACGGCGGTGGTCAACACGAATGGCATGTATTCAGATATGTCTGAACTGATGAGGAGCACTAGGCAAGGTTGCCCTCTGTCACCTTTGCTTTTGGTGTTGGCGATGGAGCCCTTTGCAGCGAGGATCAGGTCGGATGAGAGAATAAAGGGTATACGGTACAGGGAAGCATTACAGAATGTATGGCTCTAAGCTGATGACATGCTGCTTGTGGCAATGAATCTGGATTCTTCCTTGCCGACCCTGATTGAACAGATAGAGGAGTTCACTTCATTCTCAGGTTACAAAATGAACTGGTCTGAGGCTATGCCAGTGTCTTTGTCATGCAATCTTACCAGGTTCAGTTACAGTTGGTGTCCGGAGAGGATGAGATACCTTGGAGTGAGGCTGATGAAAGAGGTGAGATCTATGATGAACGAAAACATGAGGCACTTGATGGTGAACCTGAAATTGGATCTGGCAAGGTGAACACAGTTTAATATGTCCCTTTGAGGGAAAGTCAACGCTATCATTATGACTTTGTCGCCTCACATCTATTATGTTCTGAGTATGCTGCCCCTCCATGTGAATAAATCAAGCTTTTTGGGGATTGTGAGACAGTTGCAGAGCTTTTTAAGGGAGCAGAAATAGACACTCCTGAAACTGTGAAAGCTACAGCTGCCTAGGATTGGTGAGGAGCCAGCATTGTTCCCTAGAACTTTGATCTGGCTGAATATCAAGGAGAACATAATTTTCTGTCTGCACTGGTCTCTGAATGCTGTGCTATGGTTTGGGGACCTATTCAAGGACAATGATTGAATGCCCTTTGGAGGGCTTTCGAGGATGATGGGCCTTCACGACTGTACCTATGGGTAATACAGAAAATTGAGGGTGGCAATAGGAAATGTTGTGGTAAATTAACGAGACACTCTCAAGGAAGAGATAATGAACTTTGGTGGGAAAACACATTTTGCTTCAAACATGTACAAGCTTCTGATGAGCAGGAAGAAGTCAAATGAACAGTTACTCAGGGCGAGGCAGGGGCAATTGGTGCAGGAATGTCAGAGAGCAGGTGAGAGAACCTATGAAGAAATGTATCCTTGACCTCATTGAATCTGGGTGCCACAGTGCAGCAAATAAAGATCCTAAAAAGTCTTACTGGATGTCAACCAAGTTGAGTGTGCGAGTGGTATGATTGACTCTGACGCTTTTGGGGGTGTGGTCAAACGTCGGGCTCATTTTAGCACATGATGTGGGAATGTTGTCGAGTGTGTGTGTTCTAGTATGAAGTCATGTAGACAATGAACAAGGTCCTGAGAACAGAACTAGATTTTCATTTTGTGACCATTATCCTGTGGGAGGCGGAGCTCTTGGAAGACTTGACTTACCCACAAATGTGCTGGTTTTTTAAGAAGTCACTATCTGCGAAGAAGATTGTATTGCGGGATTGGAAGGGTACAACCTTTCCAACGTTGGCAGCATGGGTTGAGGACCTGTGGAAGATGTTGTTTGTGGGTGGTCTTCTATGAGGAGATTTGGGGTAGATGTCTGGATCTGACATAGACACATGTTAATGTTAGTTTGTCTGGTCTTTTTATCTATGTTGAATTGTAATGCTAAATGTTTCAATACACATGTGAATACAAAAAAACCATAAATGTTGTGCTTTATATTCCTGGTAAAGGGCAAATTTGAACAATTAGCACATTTCTTTTGATAACACAAACATGCAAGATCAGTGGTCATTAGCATCCAGAGAATATTATTTAATTGATCCTTTCAAGATCAAATATACTACAATTGTATATTTCCGTGGGGCACAGGGGAATCTTATTGACTTGTATGTGCAGCCTGGCATTTCCTTGAGTCTTGTTAGGGTTATTCTTTGAAGTTATGGGACTGTATTTTTTAAGCAGTTTGACATGTTGTAACCAGAGATACTCCACAGACTATAAAGAACCTAGATAGGGTGGGGCATTGCGCATGTCAGGAACCAGGAAGCTCTCCATGTTTCCTGGTTCCTCTCTATGTGGAGTGCGGGAGCCGGAGGCCAGGATAAGAGCATCGAGTCCGGAGATGGTGAGGAAACAGGCAAGGAAAAGAAAAAATGTGCACATGCAAGTATCTAAGATATATATATACGTATGTTTGCATGCAAACATTTATCTATTTAAGTGCGTGTATGAATGAGAATGTAGTTTAAATGTCCTGGATGCACATGTAAATGATTGAGGGAGAAACTCTATGGGTGAGTGACTGGTGGCTTATTTTGTATGAATTTGTGTGCATGCAAGACGGGGGAAAAGGGGATAAGTAGGTGCACACCAAGTGTTTCAATTATAAAGTAAACTTTCTAAATGTGTAACAATGTAGATATTCTTTCCAGGTGCGGGGGAGGAAAAGTGATCCTGGCACAGAATCACTATAACTTGTAAGAGAGGAAAAAAACGAGGATCCAAAGGTAGGAGCCCTCCCGTCCACTGCACTCTTTTCAAAATCCATCAATTGATGGTTCATCAATGTCAAATAAATTCAACTTAATCATTCCATTGTATTTAGAGTTACATAAATAATGAGAAAAAGCACTTGTACATTTTTGTAAAAAGAAACCAAACATGTTTTTAATTTGCAATTAACAATCAGTTCACACTTAGATTCTGAACCGAAAAAGAGCTAAGATAACTGTCAACAAAGTGATAAGTAATGGTAGTCCATGTATACAATTTAGTGATGGCTGACGCGTTTCGGGAACAATATCCCTTCTTCTTGAGCCAAGCAGGTTTAAACTATAATGTTTTCCCCAACAGCAAATGTGTCTTCAATGATGTCTTGCTCTTTTGCCCATCCGACTCCTCGACGTAATCACTCTGCTCCAATTACTGGTTGTATTTCTGATACATTTTGTCTGTAGTTGAACGGGTAGGTTGCACAATTATTAAGGGTTAAATCCCACCTCAAAAGTCCATCTGAAGTCTCTGAGCATCGGCAACCGATTCAGGTCACGCAGGGGTAAAAATGTAACCCCCTTGGAGGGAGGGCAAGTTGCGCCGTTGCCCCAAGGTCCGGCGATCCAGGGTTACACGACATCACTATATCGACATCATGTTTTTTTGGCACTTTGCAGCTATGTATTTTCTTTGCCTTGATCGGTTAAGGGGTCCGGTGCAGGATCAGGGGAGGTGCCAGGCATGGGCTTGGCAGTGCTAAAGCTCCCCCACTTTGATGCAGCAGGCATCACTCTGCTGTTACGCCCAGTCCGGGGTTCAGACCACTAGAATCTGTGACATTTCTCACCTCATAGAGCAGTGTATTTACTTAAGCAAAACAGACATTGAAGTGAAGGTAGAGGCGGAGGACAAACGCCTGCCATGGTGATATCAGTTGACACCCCCCGCCCCCCATGTTGCAGCTAAAGGCTTAACTGCTAGCCCAGCTTTTGCCTGGCCCATGCTTTCAATAATTGCCATTAACTAAAAAATAGTGTATTTGTGTGCATGCAGCGATTGTATCTATGCATGCATGTATGAATGTATGCGTGCATGTATGCGAGGAAGTGTGTAAATGGATGTATGCTTGTATGGTAGGAGGTGTCTGCAAGTGCACACCTATGAATGAATGCAGTGTGAATGGTGTACACTGTTCGTGTTAATGAGCGCACAGTCTAAATGTTATAGGTGCACCTGTGAATGACAGATCAGCTGTATGGGTGTGTGACTGGTGGGTGAATGTGTCTGAATGTGTCTATATCTCTGTGTGTATCTGTGTGCATGCACGCTGGGACCTGGGGAGGGGCATTGGAGCATGACATTTTTTTTACTGGAGTATGGCATGTTTTACTGTCGTTTTTGGGCAAAGGCAAAAAGCAAAAGCAAACTTGAGTGTGTTTATGTGATGGTGGGGTTGGAGAGGGGTTTGGGGAAATACTACAATGGGCCTGGCCTGGCTGGGTCTTACTGTGGCATGGAATGGTGTACTCACATTAAGGGCAAAGCCAACCTGAGTGTTCTTACATGGGGAGGGCATGTTTCCTTATTTTGGCTTGGCTTTTAATTGTACTGGTGTTAAGGTCAAAGGCAACATAACTATTCTTACATGGGGGGGGACATAACATGATGAGTGCAACATAAGTGTACTTATAGGGGGGGTTTCTGTAATGATAATATGTTATTTATATAGCGCCTTCGCCAAAACGCTGTACAGAGAACATATTTACATAAAATGTATCACCCAACCGAGGTTTGCACTCATTTAATGAACTTTATGTATTTATTTATTTATTGCATTTATTGACAGCACCCAAACGCGTAATTATCACGGCACTGGTAAAACTTGGCCAGCAGGGAAAACACAGTACAGTGCAGAATAAGTTAGAGAGGTAACAAGGTGCAAAAGCAACATAATAGTACAAGGTCCATAGAGGAGGGTAGAGATCAGGGAGGTCACTTTAAAGTATGAAATGCTGAGTTGGACTTGCCAGGATTTGAACCTGCAAATCACACTCAGATTGCAACAGAGTGCGCTCAGCCCGCTGATCTATCTTACCAGATAGCCAGCAAGAGCATGCTTTCTTACTGTGGCATTGCAGTTTATTACTGGTGTTACCTGCCCAGCCCCAATCATTAAAGAAGCTGCAAATGAACTAGCCCCTTTCATCCCTTCATTCATCAACTCATCATTCAAATCATGCTCTGTGCCAACTAACCTTAAAGATGCCTGGATATTACCTCTCTTAAAAAAGGTAAACCTGGACCCCAATGTCCCTACGAACTATAGGCCCATAACAACTGTCCCGTTCCTCCTCAAAATCTTAGATAAAGCTGCATATCTACAGATCCAATCATACTTGGAGATTAATAATCTACTAGGAACAAGACAATCAGGATTTAGACCGAGACATGGAACCGAAACGGCTCTCCTTGATCTTAAAAAACAACTAGATGAACGTAAAGATAGAGGAAATATCTCGATTCTCCTACTCCTAGACCTATCAGATGCCTTCGACCTGGTAGATTACAAGGTACTTTGTAATCACCTCAAATCGGTGGCCAACCTCTCCACAAAAGCCACAGCGTGGATAAACTCATTCTTGGAACAGAGAACCATAAGAGTCTTCTCACCTACATCAGCAGCGGATCCAGTCCCCATCACCTGTGGAGTCCCTCAAGGGTCATGTGTTTCCCCCACTTTGTACAATATTTTTACAAAGCCTCTCTTTGATATATTGGACAAACTAGGGGTCTCATATACCAACTACACTGATGATACCCAGATCCTTATCCCAATCCAGGGGGACTATGAAAAGGACACTAGCCTCATAAATAAAATCTACCAAATAATCCAAACCGGGATGGCCACACATGGCCTATGTCTAAACGACGACAAGACATTAATCATCGGTTCCACCAGCAAACGTAACAAATTACCCCATTTATACAACTCCATCACGATTGATGGCATTAAAATCAAGGTAGCCAAGGAAGTTAAAACCTTAGGTTTCTACCTACACTCAACTCTCACCTTCGAGTGAGTAAGTAAATGCCACAGCCTCGGCAACCAGCTACACCTGCAAACTTATTCACGCATGCAAACCATACCTTTCCACAGACAGTTGCACCACCATAGCGCGAGCCCTCATCCTCTCCAAATTAGACTAATGTACCTAGGCACCAGTAAACATAACATCAACAAACTTCAAACCCTGCAGAACAATGCCCTTAGAACAGCCCTACGTATTCCCAAAGGGCAACACATATCTGTCCATAGAAGAACTGTCAACTGGCTGGCCATCAAAGACCGCATCAAATTGAAAACTCGGAACATTACACACAATTGTCTGAACAACAAAGCTCCTGCATACCTCACAGAAAAATTCACAAAGTACACGTCCGAACGACCCATTAGAAAGGCCCTCTCAAACAGCATCAAAATCCCCAACTTTAAACTGAAAAGAACTGGTGGGTCCAGCTTCCCAGTTCTAGCAGCCCAGCTCTGGAACTCCATCCCAGATGCACTCAGAGCCCCCCCTTCCTTCCACGCATTCAAAGCTAACGTCAAACTCTGGCTTCACACCAACGACTGCTAAATGCCTCAATTGTGCCTAATACTCTGTACATTTACTGTAAATTTCCCTGAAACTGTTAGATATCTGTACATGTACTGTAAATTTCCTGAAACTGTTACATATCTTGTAAAGTCAAGAAACTGCGTGATATATGATCCAGTAACATAAGAAACTGCGTGATATATGATCCTGTAACATAAGAAATGTAACATATTTATGTACCTGTAACCCAAGTTTTTATTTCTGCAAGCGCCCAGTTGCTTAACGGCCAGGTGCGCTCTATAAAAAAATAAACAATAAACAAAGACAAAGCCAACAGGAGTAGGTTCTTACATGGGGATACTGCCATGTATTGGCAGAGCAAGCATAGACATGCTTTGTTATAGTATCCTTACTGCCATTATGGACAAAGCAGACATGAGGTGTTTTTCTATGTGGGAACAGTGGCATATATAGGTGCAGAATGGACATGTGTGAGCACAATCAATATAAACATGCTTTTTTACACTTGCAGAGTACTGGCATATATTGGGCAAAAGCATTCTGGAAATGTGTTTGAAAATGCAACTGTGCATTGTTGGTGGCTTGGCATCTAGCATACACTTTATGTCTTACCCTGCAAAAACGATTGCAAACTGTGTGGCTTTTTACCTAATTTATCACAGAAAGTGTACTGAAAAATGCACTATTTTAACCAATTATTTAAAATCTTTTCTAAAGGGAACAACCCCCCCTTGATTGGTTCGCCCTCCCTCACTACTCTCTGTCACTCCTGTGCATTTGGCTGGGGCCAGAACAAGTTCCCTTCCTTCTGCAGGCTCTTCTTAGTGTAGGCCCTACTACATTAGCTCCAGGCCCCACTTGTTACAGAATCCTGGCTATGCCCCAAGTGAGTTGGGGTGAAAGGTGGATCTAATGGGCCAAAGGAAAGCGTAATATCTACTCAGCCTCTGGGGCTTGGGGGGGGGGCGGTAGGACAGGGGGGGTGAGGGGGTAATCAGTAGGGCAATAGGTTTATTGTCCCGTTTCACTACCAGTTTTCAAAACTGCTATCCAGCCCCCCCCACCCCCCCAAATGTTGAGGCTGCCTCCGCCCCTGTCCAGGATACGATCCTTAATGTACATCTCATTCTCCAAAGCTCTATGCAAGGACTGGCCCTTTGTTTTTGCTTCTTCGGTAGAGCTTTGCTCATAATTGCTGTGCCTCTGGGTCGAGGGGCTCGCCAAACCATAGCTGGACCTGAATGCACAGCTATTCCCTGATCAGCCTTTGAGTGCAAGGCTGGCTTTTCTCTGTTCAGAGTGTGACTGTGTGTTTGCAGTATAGGCTTTCAGCTCTGGGCACAAATCCAGCAATTCAAAATAGTCGTTACTTATTCGCTGGCCAGCGAGGGTCTCATG
The DNA here is from genome assembly GCF_040938575.1 of Ambystoma mexicanum. Lineage (NCBI taxonomy): Eukaryota > Metazoa > Chordata > Amphibia > Caudata > Ambystomatidae > Ambystoma > Ambystoma mexicanum. The sequence continues at coordinate 232,650,636 of NC_090940.1, read as the reverse complement.
TCCCAGAAACCCGTGTTGCAGGACACCGCTCCTTTCCCTCCCACTGCCTTTCAAAACAAACGATCCCAGGGTGGGCGAATCTTTCAGCACTCGGCCAAAGTGCATAGCCCCCCCCAGGAATAAATACGGCCATCTTTTGTTGGGCATTCCCAGGGAAAGTTTTCCCCATCACAAAGGGCTAAAGTGCACGAAAGTGGCCACTCTGCTCCCCCGCCTCCCTTGCCACTCTGTCTATTGATTTCATGTTCGACAAAAGCAAGCCATTAATCAGGCTTTTCCCATCTCCCGGGGCTGCACAACACCCTGACGCTGGCCAGTCGGGCCTTATCTGGGCAGGGCACTGCATGAATAATACAGTAGGGCCAGGGAGGGTCAAAGGCCGGAGGGCATTTAGGGTCAGCCACTGGCACTGGCAGCCCACAGGGAAGACAACTGAGGGACCTCTGTTTCTGCGCATGGGAGTCATTCCTGGGCTGCACAAGATGCCTGTCAGGCACTGATGAGTTGTGTCACAGGCGCCCAGACTGCCTCGCCCTCTCGGGCGACACTGCTGGCTCCCATAGTTATGCATGCGGTAAGCGATATTTCACACACGGCTTTATCTGATGTCATTGTTCTGCCATGATGTGTGTGGCATACGGTGGTTCCTCTGCTGGCAGGTTTATTGGGTGGGGGGTAACTCTGCCATTACTAAACAGAAATGCCTTTTTAACTCCTTGCACACCGAGTATCCAGAATCAACACAACAGGACCCTGGGCCTGGCATTACCACCATGTGCAGATTGCAGGGATAACTTGCACCACAAGTGATGTGGGCACAATTTCTCTAGAGGTTGGCCTACACGTGGACCTAGGGCAAGGGCTCGGGCTCACGTTAAAACAGATGCAGTGTTTTCTTAAGCATGATTCCGATTCTGTGAGTGATGTTCATTGCATTGTAACTAAGAGAGGGTACCATTACCCAACTCAATAGAGCTCATTTTATCAGCTGCATAACAATGAAAGAACTGTGCCAGAATTCATACTTATGCATGTAAGATCAACAGAGATCTCTGGAGATCTATAAATATGCAGAGTGCTAGCACGGAACGTAGTGGAGTGCTAGCTGAGTGTTGTTGTCGGCACACAGAAGATCTAAAGAGAGCTGGTTTGTGCTTCGTCATGGATTACATGTGGTGTGACACTGCTGGTCCCAAAACCTCCTCAGAGGCGCCGAACGTAGTGGAGTGCTAGCCGAGTGCTGTTGTCGGCACACAGAGGATCCACAGAGAGCTGGTTTGTGCTAAATCATGGATTTTATTTGGTGTGACACCGCTGGTCCCAAAACCTCCTCAGAGGGGCGGAACGTAGTGGAGTGTTAGCTGAGTGCTGTTGTCGGCACAAAGAGGATCTACAGAGAGCTGGTTTGTACTTTGTCATGGATTGTATTTGGTGTGACACTGCTGGTCTCAAAACCTCCTCAGAGGGGCGGAACATAGTGGAGTGCTAGCCAAGTGTTGTTGTCGGCACACAGAGGATCGACAGAGAGCTGGTTTGTGCTTCTTCATGGATTGCATTTGGTGTGACACTGCTGGTCCCAAAACCTCCTCAGAGGCGCGGAACGTAGTGGAGTGCTAGCCGAGTGTTATTGTCGGCACACGGAAGATCTACAGAGCGCTGGTTTGTGCTTTGTCATGGATTGCATTTGGTGTGACACTGCTGGTCCCAAAACCTCCTCAGAGGGGCGGATCGTAGTGGAGTGCTAGCCGAGTGTTGTTGTCACCACACGGGGGATCTACAGAGAGCTGGTTTGTGCTTCTTCATGGATTGCATTTGGCGTGACACTGCTGGTCCCAAAACCTCCTCAGAGGCTCAGAACGTAGTGGAGTGCTGGGCGAGTTCTGTTGTCGGGAAAACAGAGGATCTACAGAGAGCTGGTTTGTGCTTTGTCATGGATTGTATTTGGTGTGACACTGCTGGTCCCAAAACCTCCTCAGAGGGGCGGAACGTAGTGGAGTGCTAGCCGAGTGTTGTTGTCGCCACACGGAGGATCTACAGAGAGCTGGTTTGTGCTTCTTCATGAATTGCATTTGGTGTGACACTGCTGGTCCCAAAACCTCCTCAGTGGCGCGGAACGTAGTGGAGTGCTAGCCGAGTTCTGTTGTCGGCACACGGATCTCCAGAGGGCTGTTTTGTGCTTCTTCATGGATTGCATTTGGTTTGACACCACTGGTACCAAAACCTCCTCAGAGGCGCCTGTCGTATTTGTTGTGTGGGTACTTTCAGGATTACTCACTGCTGGCAGGCAGACACACACACACAGAATGAGCAGTATAAAAATGCTACTGCATGGCAATCATATGCAGGAGACACAGAGTGATACAACCTTTCTTTATTAGCTCTCTCGGCAAATTGCAGGGCGCAGGATTTCCTTTTTGCCTATGCGAGCGCATCACACATTCTCATTGGTGGATGCTCTCTGTAACGGAGGTCCAGAGTTTCGTTAATTGTGTCCTCTCCTGGACACAACATCTCCCCACTTCGGGAAAACAATAAAAAGTCACTCACAGTTCTGTGTTCTCAAATGTCTTCAATCAGATGCACAGGTGTTGTGATGCATCTTGTTGACCTTGCCCGGCGCTCTTCCTGCTCCGCCTCAGATTCTTGCCTTGAAGTGTCATCATGTGATATTGGTGTGTTGACTTCCTCACTGCTTTCCTGATCTTCCTTGTACAGTTTGAAGTGAAAAACATTTTGAGTGACCACCCTCCTGCGGGTATGAGCAGTCATCATGGTCCTATTCACATGCAATATGATCATATAGTCTGGATGAAACATTGAATCCTCCTTCTTTTCTTGCCGTCTACATATGAGCACCTTGACGCCTATTCGCAACTCAGAGCTCTTGGCTCGTCTTCTGTTATCAGCGTACTCCTTCATGTCTTGTTTCTTGCAAGCATCCACTTCTCGAATCTGTTTCACATCCTTGCTCAGGTCACTTGCCAGCTGAGGGAGCCTGGTACTTATCCTTCTGCCAAACAGCAGTTCAGAAGGGCATTTCCAATTCGTACCATGTGGCGAGTTTCTGTAGTGCCTCAACATGTTGCACACAGCCTGGTTGAGTGACATGGACCGTAGTTCATTTTGTTGGAGAACTTTTCAGACTGCCCATGAACCCGCGCCACAATGCCATCGGCCTCCGGCAACAGTGGTGTAATCTTTCTATGGTAAATGCCCATGTATTGCATGAATTCTGTAAACTCCAGGCTGCTGAAGGGTGGACTGTTGTCCGATTTCAGGACTTCGGGAATACCCTATGCAGAGAAGTTGTTGTCTAGCACCGGTATAACAGTGCTAGCTGCCGTAGATAATATCATGTGCACCAGAGGAAACCGAGAGTATTCATCCATGATTACTAACCAGTTTTTGTTTTCTCCAAATGGTCCAAAGAAGTAAATTGCAAGGTGAGTCCACGAGGAGTCAGGAATGTCAGACATCTTCAGAGGTTCTGGATGATTGGGTCTAGAGGTACACTGATGCAGGTAACATGCATTGATCATGCATTCCACCATCTGGTTTATTCCTGGTAACCACATGGTGTCTCTCACTTGTCTCTTCGTGGACGCCATCCTGCAGTGACATTTGTGAGCTAGATCTATGACATGTTGTTGCAGGTTCATGGGAATCACTATTCAATGTCCTCACATGACGAGTCCATCCGCCCATATCAACAGCTGTTCTTGTACATTCCTGAATGCGTGTAGTTCTGCAGTGGAGTGTTCTCCGCTTTGCCCACCTATGACATTTGCGTCTCTCCATCTTTTGGATCCAATCAGCTCTTGCACCCTCTTTAGCATGACGTCTTGCCTGGTGTGAACCATGATGATCCTCGGTGTGATTGCCCTTGGGGGGGCCATGATGAGTGAGAAAGATACCATACTCTGCTGCCATAGTATCATCAGTGGACAGGTCAGACAGTGGGTGTCTGCTGGGTTGTACTCCTTACCCAGTTTATGAATAATAGTTAAATCAAAGTCCTGTAGTCGTAAACCCCAACCTTCTATACACGGGGGCATCTTGCTTTGAGAGCTTCCGTAGATGGTCACCAAGGCCTGGTGATCCATTAGAATTGTGAATGGCTTACCCAGAAGGAATATTTGGAAGTTCTTCCATGCCCATACGATGGCAAGCTCTTCTTTTTCAGGTTGCGAGTATCTGGTCTCCACCTCTGAAAGGCTCTTGCTGGCATACGCAATCAATGTCCTGGGAGACTCTCGCACTGGCCGATGTTGTGCCAGGATCACTCTAGGCCAACTGGACTGGCATCAACTGTCACCTCCATGCACATGTTCCGGTCAAAATATGCCATGTGTTCTGCTGAGGCAATGTCACTTTTTTTTGTAAGAATGCCTCTTAACATTGTTCTGACCACTGGAATGCTCTGCCTTCCTTCCTGAGCCCTCAGAGGGGAGCACTGGTGGTTGCAAAGTCCCAAATGGATTGACTGCAATAATTAGCCATTCCTAAGAAAGGCCTGATTTCGCTGACATCTATGGGGGGCAAAATTCCAGAAATGGTGGCCACTTTGCTTGGGTCAGGGCTAATGTCTTCATGTGAGAAAATATGTCCATAGAACTTGAGTTGAGACTTGTGGAAGACCCACTTTTCGCGTTTTAGGGTCAGCCCAGCCTCCATCAGTGCCATGCACACCTATTGAAGGGCTTGATCATGCTTTGCAATGGTGGCTCTAAAGATCAGGATATCATCACTGTAATTAAAGCAATTATTCACATGAGTAATAACTCTCCTCACACTCTCCTGAAATATTTCGGCCACCGAGCAGATGCTGAAACTCAGTCTCTTCTACCTGAAGAGTCCAGTTGCTGTGCCAAAAGTAGTGATGTACCGGGATTGTTTGTCTATTCTGACCTGAGGATATCCCTTGTTCAGGTCAAGCTTCGAGAATACTTTCACCCCATTTAGGAGGCTCATCATGTCACCTAAGTGCATTCCATGGTGTCCCTCACACCAAATGGCATTGTTCTTCTGTCGCATGCCCACACATATGCGTATTTTGTCTGTTGGGCCTCTCTTAGAAATGGCTACTATGGGGGTCACCCATGGAGGCGGACCATCAGGCGGTTCATTATACCTTAATTCAGTAGACATTGTATCTCCTTTTCCACGAGCGGTTGTAGATGGATTGGTATTCTCCTCGGGTGTTGAGCAACAGGCGGTATGGATACATCAATGTGGAGTGTCAAACGGTCACCTTTTAGACACCCGGTGCCTTCGAACAAAATCGGGGACGCCTGCACAACTGGGAGTCTGTGTTGCATGTCATTTGTCACTGCTGCGAATCTCCATCTCAAGAGCAGTGGGTCGTCCTAGCAGGTTGCTCCCCGGTACTTCCCCTTGTAGTACATGAAATTCAGCATGTGCACGCTTTTCCTTATACCTTAACATTGTCAAAACCTCCCATGATACCGCACTGGGCCTGTTGCTGGCCACTGGAAGACCTTCAGGTCAGACGGTCTCAACTGTGGAGTCGACACCATCTTGCAATATTCTGACAAGCACATAATATTTAGGGTGATGCCTGTGTTGATGAGAAACTTGGCCTGGTGATCTCCAACTAGCAGGTTGATGTCACCCTCAGGCGAGGTCGTCACTCCATTCATCATATAAGCATAGTCATGCTGAGTCGTCTCCCTAGAGGAAGAGGGCGATGCAGACCTTCCTCTAACGTGTCTGACATAACTTACTAGGTCTCACCTCATGTTTACATCTCTGCTTGGACCGGTGCTGCGCATGCTACGCTCTTGCTTGGAGGGTGTGAGGTTATGCCCTTGTGGGCGTCCCGGTGGAGAGTTGCAGACAACTGCCAAGTGGTTCTCTCTGCCACACTTGGTGCAGGTATGTCCAAATGCAGGACTCTTCATGCCTTCTTGAGGGAATGGGAGGCTGCACCGGTAACATCTCCCATATGAAACAGGTCCCCTGAATGTATTGTTGCTTGGGTGTCCACCTCGAGTCACTGGCAAAACTTGATATATGTGTTCTCTTCCAGGTACCTTAGTGGTTTCGATCTGCGAGGCTTGTGTGTCCACTCTGAATTCCGTCCTGGTCATTTGTAGTATGGTCGCTAGAGGGAGCGGTTCTTGGAGTAGTCTGTTTCTAAATGAAGACGACAGGCATCCTCCTATGATTTTTAGTCTGATGGCTTCCTCACTAGTGAATTTGTGGAACTCACAGTGCACAACCAACTTGCGAAGACGGGTTGCGAAATCGTCCATGGATTCACCCATTATCTGGAGTGCCATATTGAAGGTGTGCCTCTGATGATCAACATTGCGCTGTAGGTCAAAGTATGTGCTCAACGCATCCTTGAGACCTGTGTACGTTTTAAGGTCATCTGGTGGAAAAGTGATGAGCTTATGGCCCTTTGGAACGTGCATATACAATGGATGCGAGTACAACAGAATAATTCTGAGTCCAAATAACCAGGCAAACGCAAGAAGTTGGCAAGTTACTGTTTTATTAACAATGATCTAAAACAGGGAGGTTACAACAAACATCAACAGACGTACGCTCAGTCTCTCAATGATCTGCACAAAAAATACAATTCTTATACTCGATAGTGCATCAGAGTGACTTCCTGCTATGTGGCAATAGTTAAAAACATGTCAAGGGTCGGGATCGGTTAAGGGAAATATCTAGATATACATTTATATAGGAGACAGGATTGTTATTGGCTGTCCTTTAACATATCGCTTTAGAAACATTCGGTACACAGTTTCTCATTGGTCTTACAAGCTATAAGGTCCTTCGTTATGCAGACTAATAGAATTGGTTGACACGCTTGTGCCATGTCTGGAACATTCAGTTCATTTAGAAGCACGTAAGCCCAGGTGCAGGTGCAGGGAGATAGGACATGAAGCTACCTCACCACCCAATTGGCCCAGCAACTCTCATCGCCCATACCTTCTGCCATGAAATTATCTTTGTACTTGGCCTAGTAATGTATTCTCATATTTGGGAATGCACGGGAGTGGGGCACTTGCTATCGTGTCTGGAACTCGAAGCTCTATTTCCATCCTTTGCTCACGTCACAGGAGACCACGATCTGGTCCGTTTTGCAGCTTTTAAATACTTTAAATGAATTAAAACTTGGCAGCCTTTGCATTCTTTCTTGCACCTTAACATGAGAAGATTCATCCCCGGCAAACACGTTCTTCTTCAGAGTAGATAGCTGACCTTGAGTTCTACAATCTTGACTTCAGGCCAGACAGCCTCGCCACGCAACTCAATGAGCCTGTTATTCGGCTGCGACACAGCTTTTCCATTCCCTCTTCATGGTTTCTGGCTTATTTAATTAATGATACCAATGTCCATTTCTGTACAATGGCGGCTTCGCCTGCATTCTGTTTACTACTCATAGCTAGCCTCTATGATGATTTGATCTACCTTATGTTTCAGGGTCTGTACATTCATTGAACTTCTGTTTTCTGCAGCACTTTGTTAACGTGTAATCTTCTTCTTTTCCACGTTTGTCAGGTCACTCAATTCTTTACTTTGTCATTCATCCTCTAGAATCCATATATTGTGCCTCATCACGAGTTGGGCGGTATCGCAGCTGTATTACCGCCGGCATACTTCCAGGGCTTATACCGTTACTGCCAAACCCCCCGGCGATGTTAGCGCCGAATCACGGGTTTGGCGGATCAGTAATTCCCCATTCCCCTTTGGGCCCATTTGGGAATTTCCCATTTCCCATTGGACCCAATGGGGAATTTTGAGTGCAACTACCATTGTCAGTATTACCGTGTGATAATTTCACTGAAAATCAGCAAATTCCCAGTGCAGTTTACCCCCAGTTCAGACCTGGGGGTAAATGCAGCCAAACCGTGATTTGGTGGACCCTTAACTTCGGCGGTAATAGCATTACCACTGAATTTAAGGGTTACCGCCAGACTAGTGATGAGGCCAAGTGTCTTTAGTCTGTATCTTGGAACGTCATGCACACTTTCTTAGCACGTCATCAGTTCATTTGCTTAGTTCTTTCTTATATTCCTTCAGGGAGTTCTTTCTGCAGGTTGTCATCACTTGGGTGGTACATTTGCTAGGGTTGTCTCAATGGGTATCTTCTTCCAAATACCCACTACGGTTTGGTACAATAGCTGGTGTCAGGCAGACATGGTCTCATGTCTCCAATACAGCAGAGGAATGAAGTGGCATCTCGTGCAGATGTATTCAGCTGCTCCTCTGCATTCCCCCCTCTGGTCGAGTCCTCAACCAACTCCTCAGGTTTTTCTGCTTCTTTGTATCTTCTCTTGAAGAATTGTTTCTTAGGCGTCCATATTTTCATCACCCCCCCATCAGGGTGCCCACTGTTTTAACTTGTTCATCCACACTCCAGGTCATGTAACTACATTGTCCATTCGGAGTACCCAACCCCGACCCAACATTTCACATATTTCCTTTGGATTCCAGAATTTTGTTCCTTCAGGTGCCCCAAACTTGCTTTTATGTAATCTCTGATGGCATTATCAGTCAGCATCCTTTGTGTCAATCCTAATCTTCATTCGTACTGCTTTCTTAGCCGTTTTCTTACATTGTCCAACTATTATCCATATCATAAAGAATCCAAATATGGTTATCACCAATATTGCTTCAAGGAACTTGAATAAGTTGGCCATCAATAAGGAATCCATTAGAACAAAAGTGTAAACCAACTGTCATCTCTAATGGCCTCTGTCTCATCCATCATTTTTATGTGTAGATCTGTCAACATCGATATGGCCTCCGTCAACGTCCTATTCTCGCTGTGATGAGATGGTGTGAATGTGCAACATGATGGCCCGATATTGGCGCAAACACTTCCTTCCATTGCAGTAATCATGTCGAGGACATACCTATTCTGGAGGGTCATCAGCCTTATGGCCCTCAGCTCTTCTTTTATATAATTAAATCCTTTTATAGTGGCATTGATTGTTTGCAGCAGCTCCCCTCTGGTGACCTGTAGCCATTTGGCATTCACCGCTGTTTGGATTCCAGGCATGAACATGGATGTGAGCATCACTGCAATGCTGCTGAACATTTTGTGCTCGTCAGGAATGTCTTCATAAGCCATTAGTGACTTTTGTGAGAAATAATACAATCTCTTCATCTGCCAGAGTACTATTGACCTTTTCTTTCTCAGGTGATCATCCACTTTTGGAAATTTTTCAATCTTCAGGGCACTCTCTGGAATCACCAATGCTGAAACATGGATTTATACCAAGGAACACACTCCTCCCCAATTCCTGGGTAGCTTCATATATGCTCTATATCCGCAGGCCCAATATTGATCCATTAGGACAGCCGCCCCACTCCTCATTCCTGGAACGTCAATGGTGTTTTTTCACCCCTCATTATGTCCATTGTAATTTTTTTCTTTGCTTTGAAAGCATATTGTCGCATTAGCCAACGGGACTACAGACACCGGGCCTGCTTCATCTTCCACCATTGTCAGCAGTTTGGAGTACTTGGCCCAAGAGTTCAGACACTCATAATTTACTTTCTGTTTTCCTTGCACGGCTTCCTTCCTCAGCAGATGAGCTGCACAGGACATCATTTCATCTTCCCATCCTTTGTTTGTACTCACTCACTCATCCATAGATCAGCAGTTGTGAACGTTCCCACCATGCAGGCATTCCAGTCTTTTCTGTCATATCAGAACAGTTCATTCTTTTAATTTCCTTATTAATCACCTTGTATTTGTGTTTTGTTTATTTGTGAAGTGCACCAATCCCGCAGCCATATGGGCACATTTCTTAGGTTTACAGAGTTACATATTACACTACACAGTTGTATATGTACAGTTAATTACAAGTTACATTTACACTGTTGCATTAATTACATACTACATATATCACAGTTGCATATTACATTAGGCAGTTAAAAATGTACAAAAACATGAATTATTAGTGAACAAAGATTTACAGGTGGCATATTGTGTTATTTAATAGCAGTAGTGGGAAGGTATGCCTGGAGTGTGTGTGTGGGTTAGTATTCTTGTGCTCGAAGCCAGATTTTGACTCTGCTTCTGATGGTGAGATACAAGGGTTCAGATCTGAGTGAGAAAGGCAGTGAGTTCCACGGTTTAGCGGCGAGCACAGGGATGCTGCTCCCCCACCTTTGGAGCTTAAAACTCTGGGTTTTGAGGTAATGAGCTTGGGCTGCTCTCATAGGGCGGTACGATGTGTTGCAAGAGAGTAGGTTAGACAGGTAGCTAGGGGCGTGATTCGCAAGGCAGTTGTTCATCGAGGACAGTGTTTTAAACACAATTCTTTGGTTAAGCGACAGCCAATTGAGACTACGTCTGAGAACAGAAATGAGTTGGGCTCTTGGGATATTCAGAGCCGCCCTGACGGCATTGTTATATATTACTTGTAGCTTGTATGAGTTTCGTCTGCTAGCCCCTAAATAAAGTGCATTACAGCAGTCGAGATTCAACAGGACTAGTGCTCTTGCTAGGGTTGTGCAGTTGTTAGTGGTTAGAAAAGGTCTACAGGTAGCAATTAGTCTGCACATGTAGGCCGAAGAGAACATTATTGAGTTAGTTTGTCTGTCTAAGGTCAGAGTGGAGTCTAGAGAGATGGCAAGAGTTTTTACATTTTTAGAGACCTTGATGGAATTGCCGTCAATGATGAAGGAGTCAAAGCTTGCATCAAGCTTACTGAGTCTTGTGATCCAAGGAGGAGTAGCTTTGTCTTATTGTTGTTAAGACAGAGCCCATGTTGCGCCATCCAGGCCTGAATGACCAGGTAAATGTCATTGGGCCTCATTACGAGGAAGGAGGTAACCATGGTGCTATTAGCGGCATGGCTACCCCCTTACCGGGTACCGGGTCTGGGTTCCTTGAATGAGGAATTACCGGGCCATTCCGACATTGGAGGGTCCAGTAATTCCTCATTCAAGGAACCCATCCCCATTCCCATTTGAGCCCCGATAGGGCACAATGGGAATAGGGAGGGCGCTAACTATGGGCCCGTTAATAACGGGCCCGTTGTTAGCACCCTGGTCTGCTTGTGGTACCCGCTAAGGACGCGTGGTTTTACCAGGCGTCCTTAGCGGGTCCCGCGAGCAGATCTCGTAATGAGGCGGTAAGGGGTTGACGGCTCCGGCACCTTTACTGGCACCGTTAACCCCTTACCGCCTACCTTGTAATGACCCCATTGAGTGCTTTGGAGTGCGCTTTATGGTTGACAGTTATGGGAATGAGTATTTGGGTGTCATCTGCATAGTTAGTGTAGGTGACACCTAAATGTTCGAGGTCATCAAATAGGGGCTTAGTAAATATATTATAGAGTGTAGAAGATACGCATGATCCTTGGGGGACTCCACACGTGACTGGTGCCGGGTCGGCAGCAGCTGAAGGGTTGAAGACCCTCATTGATTGGGCCCACGTGGTGGCAGTGTTGGAAAAATGTGCAGCAGAGACAAGTTGGTTGCATAGGATTTGGTGATTGACCAGGTTGAAGGCAGCCGACAGGTCAAGCAGTAAAAGGAGGGCGAGTTTCCCATTGTCTTTTAGTTCTTCAATTTGAGTTTTAAGATCAGTGAAGGCCGTCTCTGTCCCATGCCTTGGTCTGACACCTGACTGCCGAAGGCCGAGGACATTATTGGTTTTTGGGTGCTCCTGAATTGGCAGGTAGGTTGCTCTATCTAGGATTTTCAGGAGGAAGGAACCGTGGTGATGGGCCTGTAATTGTGGGGATATTGGGGTCTAGCAATGCTTTCCTCAGTAATGGTGGTACCCAGGCATCTTTGAGGATGTTAGGGACTATGCTTGTTTTGAGTGAGGCATTGATAACGGAGGTGATGAAAGGGAGCCAGTTCTGTAGATGCCTCCTTAATGATGGTGGCTGGACATGTGTCACCCTGACAGTTGGAGGGTTTCAATTTAAGAATTATGTTTTCCACATCTTTAGTAGAGAGCTGTGAAAAATGGAATGGCCTACTGGTGTTCTGGATAGTGGCTTGAGTAGTATTCTTGGGGGAGGTATGGGCTGTGGTTTGAGGTTTCATAAGTAAGAGACTTGTTTTTTGGAGTTCAGCTTTTCTTGGAGCATAGTGCTTTTAGCTAAAAGTGCCTCTTGAATGTTAGAACACCACAAGATGTCTTTGATGCAGGTGTCAGGGGGGACTGATGGAGATTCTAGTTCTTTGAGTACTTTGAAGAGTACGTTGGTACTCGACTTGGCTTGGGTAATTCTGTTTTTGTACGTATCTTTCTTGGCTTGAAAGATCGCCTCTTTATAGTTGAGGGATGCTATCAGGACCTTGTATTGTCCTGCAGCAGAATAGACAAGCATCCTGTCTGACCATCCAGGCTCTTTCTCCATTTGTGTTGTCTTGATTTAATCATCCTGATATGGAAAGAACAGTCTTGATCTCCATCGCAAGGTTGCCCATCTCCCTTGTAAATGTCCTCTATTGGTCCATGCTGCTAGATGACTGAGTCACTTTGCATCATGTGCTGACATCTCTTTTGAAATTAAGGTCTTTATTGCATTCATGCAATAGGGGATGAGAGGGCAGACATAGCAATTCTCATCAGATGCATTTTCCCCCACCCATTTTATGTGCTGATACCATATATTATTCCGCAGGTGAGCTGCATTATCAAGATAGGTATTTATTACCTCATTATCTTCTTCTGCATCCCTCTTATGTTGCCTGACATGCACATAGAGGTTAAAGAAATTATCATCATTTATACTGAAGGCGAGCGTCCCCAGATAGCACGATCCTCCCCACAATGAGAGACAATAATGGACTCTCCCAAGATGGGAATAAGGCTAAGACAAAGTGCGGGGGAGCTTAATGGGAGTTTATATAAGTCAGAATAGGGCATGCAAAGGACTCTGCAAACTCTGAGAGCCCTCTGTCTGACAATAGCAAAGACAGGCATATATATTTACAAAACGCATCATAAGAACCTACACACTATAGGGGGCACATGTTCGTGGGGATTGGGTGGCGACGACTAACTATAGGTGCAGCTGTGATGTGGTTTGCCGTGTTTGGTGGACGTCACTGGTTGCCCAAGTGGGACGGGCCGGGCCGGGCAGGTCAGCTGGGCTCATCCGGGAGGTGTTGTGCCAGGCGTGACCAGTGTCATTGATGAACGTCTTTCTTGGCTTTCTGCCCTAAGGCCACGCACACCGCATTCATTCAATACTGTAATATTATTTTACCCTGTAAATCCTATAATAGGTTATTCTACAGTTTAACGCAACACAAAAGGAATGCACCTAGAGTGGGATCCTTTGGTAATACATCAATACAGGGTTACCATCATCCTGTTGACCGGGTATCATAGGTCAGAAGGTTGGGTCTCAGGGCATGGGGTAAAACTGTCCAAGTTATCACGGCTCGTTAGAAGTCATTATGAATGTGTTCCTTCAGTGTTGCCATAATATTGGGTGTCCTAATTTTACAGGGGCAATTAACCTGGGGTGAGCTGGTGGGTCGTGGGGCCTGAGGAAGGGCGCCTTTTGGCCTGAGTTTATGACTGGGGTTTACTGCCGGGTTGTAAATAATGAAGGTGGCTGGCCGTGGCCATGTGAGCTGCGGGGGGACATGAATGCTCGAAGCGGCTCCAGCCGAATTGGGGGGGGGGGTGAGGCAGAGCATCCTGGGCCTCTGCCTTTCATCTGGCAGGCGTCACTGGGGAGGGAGGGGAAGTGGCCTTGGATATGCCCACAATGGTATTTTCCTCGTGCGTTTGCAGGTTATACAAAAAAGGACATAATAATTCATATACAGTACAATACTCATTGAGCTTTTTCTTCAAAGATTGCATGTCTACTTTGTTAATACCTTTACATGGCCATTTCAAAATGTGTTACATATACCAATGTTGTTATTGTTAACTATATGCTAAATATGTGACATCTATGACATTTTGTTATATTTTATGCATGCACGATAAGCGAGGTAGTATTAAGGTTGGTGGAGCACACAGGAACAACTGGCCAATGATATTGATGGCAGTGACACATGGCGAGCTTGAACATTCGAATATATTCTATGCGTTTTCTTACATAATTTGCATGAGCTCCCGATGCGGTTGCATTTATTTTCCTTTGCACTCTAGCAGCATTAGTTCAGTTATAGCATTGGGCCTTGGAGTACATTCTTCTCGGAAAAACATTTAACATAAAACCCCGGGACACTTCTACCATTTGCGCAGAGCTACAGGGATATAGGTATTTCAACCAGAATGCTACGTGAACACATACACTCTGGCATCTTCATGGAGGTTACATGTTTTATCAAAAGGTCGTGGAGAAAAGGGTTTTATCACAGGCAGTTTGTATATTGGTATTTAAGGTCTCTACTTTTGCCGGGGGATCATTTTACAGTTCTTTTCCACCCCGGCCCTGCTGGTCGGGTCATACTGTGGGCAGTGATACTCTGCGGAAGGTGAATGTTACAGTGTTTGTTTCTAGCACTCGCTCATGTCCGCCTGGTCGTGGGAACGGGCTCTCAGCGGATCTGCCAGGGAGCTGCGGCCGCGGGGACAAGTGAGAACTCTCCAAGGGTGGGGGCCGTGCTGCGGCGTACAGGGCTCATGCCATTTTGATTTCACAACATGGCTTCCAGGGCCTAGCTTAATACAGCACGTTTGGTCAATGTTTCAGCCAGTGGTTCACCCGCCACCTGGGCCCTGGTGGCAGGGGGGGACCCCTGACGAGCCATGGACTCCACAAGGGGGGGCTGCAGGGGAGGGGGGGCTGCAGGGGAGGGGGGTCCCTTGGACCTATCCTCCCATACATTTCATCCCTTTCGTTACTTAAGTAACGAATACTGTAACTCCCTCAACCTCTTGCGTTCTTCTTCTTCAGCTACAACCTCATCCCATGCTGGGGTGCCTTTTATGGGCATCCATTCCCTACACACCCCTCGCAGGCTTTCTCCCCTTCTAGCATATTCGTCCGGGGTGCAGGTCATATATATACAACCTCCATCCCCTTCCAAATCCACCCACACCTCCTCATACCATTCAAGTTCACGGGGCTCTTTAATTGTAGTGTGCCATAGCCTATCTACTACATCCCCACTGTGGTATATGGGCACCATCTGGAATCTTGGTGTGTTTTCTGCTCCTGTTTGTACCTCTACTTCCTGCATATGTTGTATCGTACCGCGAGAGTTACCCATTGTCACCATCATCATTGCACCATTTGGTACTGCGTTAGCACAACATCGAAGACCCACCTGGCACATACAAAAAATAAAAAGGAGGAACACTACTGCCGGCATCAGAAATTTAACAGTCATTCCCAGCCACGATGGGACCCAGGAGAAGATGTTGTCGAACCATGTGCTTGCTTCTGCTCCACCTTCCATTTTCATTCTTTCTCCTAGGTTATGTACAGCTTCGATCACGTGGGATAAGGAACCATTATCTGCATCTTCGGAAGGTGCGAAAGTGCAGCAGGCACTTCCAATTTTTTGGCAAACACCTCCGTCCATCGCTGTTAGCAGGTCTAAAACATACCTATTTTGCATGGTCATTAGCCGCAGTGCTCGTAGTTCCACTTTTATTATGTTAAATCCTTCTTCAGTGTCATTTGCCAGCTGGATCGGCTCCCAGCATGTAATTTGGAGCCATTTTGCATTTGCCCGTGCCTGGATGCTGGGGATGAGTGAGGCGAAGAAAGTCTCTGCAGAGCTGAATAGTCGATATCTGTCTGTGATCTGTGGCAGTAGCTCTGAGGATGCTTTTGATATGTAGTTCGACGATCGTCTGTTCCGTGACAGCATCTCCCCCTTATTACCGGAAGACAGGACATATACTTGTGATTCTGTAGTTGGTTGGGCCTCATTCTGCTGAGGGGTCTCTCGCATTTTCTTGCTCCCATCAATGTGGCTCTCCAGTATCACCATTAGTGCAGAATGTAGGGTGGTCAATGAGCAGCTGCCGCTCCAGGATTGTGGGAGGTGCAGGTATGCCTGATTGCCACATACCCAATAAGTGTCCATGAGGGCCGCTGTTCCTTTTCTCATATCCGGGATGGTGAGGGTCTTGTTGCAATTTTTGTTTACCCCCATGATAGTTTTCCCGTCTCCCTTGAAACACAGTTCATAGTTTATTTCTTTTTGTAGCTTGAAAGGCTTTTCAATGTCCGTCACCCAGGTCAATTTTGAGATGTGCTCCTTCCATACTGGTGTGCATGTTTTCTCTATCCACTGCAGTTTCTCTGGTGCCACACCTCGCAGCGCTTCAGCTTTGCACATTATTTCTTCATTTTTCCACTTATTTTCTGAAAATAATGTCCCTTGTATTATAAAGAATGGATCTTCCAAACATATCACTTCTTCCGCTTTCGGGTAGCAGGTCTTCTCATTCTGCAGCATTTTAAACGTTACCTCGTGTGCCTGGAATGTGTTCTTAATTCTGCACAACGTGAGATGAAGGAGACATTGGGCATCCACAATAGGCAACTCTTTTGGCAGCAATACTTTGGGTGTACCTGAAGCATGGGCAATGAGGGAGCAGACATAGCAACTCTCATTTGTTGTTTGTTTTGCAGTTGCACTCATGTCTGCATACCATTTATTTGTCTGGTGGGGGTGTCGTGGGTCTTCCATCTTGTCGAGTCCCAATCCGTAATACTCATCGTATTTTCTCCTTCCCGCCTCCCTTTTCCTCCTTTTATTTCTGAGATATCTCCCGGCTTCATGGGCGAGGGACACTCTTGACCCCCCTTTCTTCCCTTCGCCCCCCTTTCCCCATTCGTTGTATAATGCTGTGTATCTCACTGTCATCTCTTTAGTCTCTTTCTTTATGCTATCAAGCAGTGTGTTTTCTGTTGTGGGGGTGGGCACGCTGGTGGGGGTGTTGTACAGCCATGATATAACAGAAGGGTTGCGATTATTTAAACTGTGGGCATTGTAATCAGACGCTTTTGGCAGGGAAGTTGTGCTGTTTCGCATTTTTTCCTGCATTCATTCATCTGGCGAGGTAGCAACGTTGGGCGGTGTCGTGTAATATCCTCATACAAGTTTAGATCCGTCCAACACCAAAAAATCACCTTCTTTAGTATTTGCAGTTGTAGTTTGATTTGTTACATTAATCCCGTTATTCCCTCCCCCCTCGGTCATCTCGATAGAGATGAACGCTATAAAACAATAAGTAACCAGGCCAAACAGTATTGTAAAAAATAATGTAATGCATACAGACAACCCACACTCATACGAATATCTACACCTGTTGGCTAAAACATCTCTATATCTAATCAATCTATTTGTTGCAGGCTGCCTGTTTGTTGCCATGGTAGTTCCTGTTTGAGATATAAAAGTGCATTAAGTACGTGCATGTAAACATTTTTGTTGGCACTGTATGTACCAGGAGGTCATAAAAGGGAGATGGGTGGGTGGGGAAAAAAGGGGGGGGAGGGGTTTGCACAGAGACGAGAGCAGACAATACATATATTTTCAGTTAAACATATATTTTTTTTTCATTTATCTCGATCAGTAACCTGTAATAAAAAATGTTCGTTAACAGCTTCATCTATCAGTTACACTCCTTCATTCATCTGTTCATGTTCACTCATCATTTTCATTATTTTGGTTTGCTGTTGTCTGTGCCTCCTCATCCACTTCTTCCTGCACACTATTATATGCCTTCCGCACATCTGTCAAATGTATCCAATACCTGAGCCCTTTCACCTTTACAGCTGTGGGTGTACAAAATACTACTTCGTACGGCCCATGGAACCTAGGGGGCATTCCACCGGCGCATAAAGCTCCAGACATAAATGAACTCTCCTGGCATTAATTGTACTTGTGTTTCAGGTTCCACAAACGACACCGTTGTGATCCCTTCTTCCCTTGTGAATGGTGGTGAGAGCTGCCTTGAGATTGCACGCGCTGCCCTAGTTAGCTTCTTTAGGTAATCTGTGAATTCATCTCCTAATATGGTGGCGCTTCTGTGTGCATCTGAGTGTTGGCGCAGTGGGGAATGTGCTGTGTGCATCCGTCTCCCTGCCACGATTTCGCGTGGGGACAGATGGTGATCCTTGCTCGGCTGGTTCCTCAGCTCAAACAGTGCAAGGGGTAAGCAGTAGATCCAGTTTTTCTTCAACGAAAAACACAATTTAGACAATCTCCCTTTTAACAGCTGTTCATCTTTTCGACAACGCCGTTACTTTGAGGATGATAAATTGAGCAGAGTTTATGCTTTATTCCCAACAACGCAGTCACTTCCTTGAAGAGCTCATTCACAAAATGAGTGCCGTTGTCTGAGCGAATCACGTCACAAATTCCCCAGCGCGGGAACACTTCCCTCACTAGGAACTTTGCAGCGCTCTTAGCATCAGGTCGCGCACATGGACCCGCTTCCACCCACCTGGAAAATGGACATACAACCACTATCATGTAGCGTGCCCCATTACACCTCTCCCCCATGTCTGCATAATCGATGTGCAGTTCTCTGAAGGGCCCTGTTGGTTTTGGAATTGTCCCCCTGAGTGTCCGTAGGGTCATCCCGGAGTTATATATTTGGCACGTCGTGCACTCCATTGTCAATCTAGATATGTGTTCCTGGAGACATGGCACGAACCAATCTTCCTGTATCTCTGCCGCAATGTGTTGTTTAGAATTGTGCGCTGGAAAGTGTAATTGCTGGAATGCTATCTCTAACAGTTTGATGGGCATTACTACTTTTCCTGAGTTATTTTGGCGCCACAATAAGTCTGTTGCCGATTGGCTGCACCCCCTTTTTTCCCACACCATCTTTTCGTCACAACTGGCACCTTGCTGTAGCTCTAGTATTTGTGATATAGGCATGGCATTGTATCCTTCTGGAAGCTCTTCGTTCGTCTGGTGCTGCAATAGGTACTCACCTGTTCCATGTCTTTCAAAGTACGAAGCCTCCTTGGCAGCAGCGTCTGCTGCCGCGTTCCCCAAAGACACAACGTCGGTGTTGGACGTATGTGCTTGGCATTTCACTATTGCTACCACTGTTGGATCTTTCAGGGCCTCAATCAATTCCTTCAACAGTTCTGCATGTTGCACTGGGGTCCCATCTGCCCTTCGAAACCCTCTCCGCCCCCACCGGGCTAGACCTCCGTGTACGGTGGTCGTCATGTAGGCTGAATCTGTGTATATTGTTACTGCACATCCTTTAGCTGCATGTAATGCTTCTATTATGGCGATACGTTCTGCTGCTTGGGCTGAGAAATGGGACGGAAGGCGATATTGTACTAACACTTCATACTCACCTTCTTCTAGCCTCACTACTGCTAGTCCCGCATGTTTCTCTCCTGTGTCCATGTCAATTGACGCTGACCCATCTACAAAGTACACCTCTCCCTCGCTCAGGGCATTTTCACACACCACTGTGCCCTCCCCTGTTTCTCCTGTGTGTGTTGCACAATTGTATTCTTGCATGTCCTCTAGTGTGCATGGTTCTGTGATGAATGTTGCTGGGTTTACTGTCCTGCACCTCACTACGTAAATATTGACGCTGGACAATATTATCTCATAGGCAGTTGCTCGCTGTGTGGTCAGTGTGCTTTTTGATCTTTCAAGTATTGCAAACAATAAGTGTTCCACAAACAACGTGACAGGGCACCCCATTACTATCGTGGCACTTTTCTCAATGGCGAACGCGGCGGCAGCGAGAGATTGCTCGCACGCGAAGTGACCTTGCATCACTGCATCCAATGTGCCGCTATAGTAGGCCAATGGTTTGTGTCCCAGGGAAGTCTTTTGTGTCAGTACAGCCGTCATGAGAGTTCCCTTGCAATGTGAGAACAGGTAAAGTTCACGCTCATAATCAGGATTGGCGAGTACTGGAGCACTCAAAATTAGCTCTTTTAGCGACCCAAACGAGTCCCTCATTTCTTTTGACACCTCTATTTTCCTGTTCTCTTGCTGGGCCTCTTTGAGTGCCTGCAGTAATGGTCTGGTGTAGGCTGCATAATCTAGTATCCATGCTCTGCAATAGTTGCACATTCCCAAGAATTTCTGCATCTCCTTCACTGTGGTTGGTTCTCTCACTGACCTTATTGCTTCCACTCTGTCAGGTATTATTCTTTTCCCGTCTTTTGATATCAGCTGTCCCAGGTACAGCACTTCTGACTGGCAGTATTGTAACTTCCCCTTGTCCACCTTGTACCCTTTATTCGCCAGCAGCGTCAAGAGGGTTACTGAGTCTCTTCTGCACGTTTCTTCACTCTGTGCGCAGATGAGCAAATCGTCTACGTACTGAATGATCGTGCTTTCGACTGATAAATTGCCCAGGTCTTCGTGTAATATGCGGTTGAATATGCTTGGACTTTCACAGTACCCCTGAGGTAGCCTGCAGTGCTCGTATCTCTTTTCCCCTAGTGTGAATGCTGTCAAGTATCTGCTTTCTTCCGCCAAGGGGATGGATAAGAATGCATTTTTCAAATCAACCACTGTGAAATGTGATGCCGTTTTTGGGATGCTGCACAGTATGGATGCAGGGTTCGGGACCAAAGGAAATTCCTTTTGTATGACGTCATATAGGGGGCGTAAATCTTGGATCATCCTCCAAGCCCCTCCCTTTGCTTTTTTGATCGGATAGATACAGGTGTTACATGGGGAGTTTTGAGGGCACTATTATCCCCTGTGCTAGCAATGCATTTATTGTCTCTTTTATCCCTTCCTCAGCTTCGCGGGACAATGGGTATTGCTTCACCCGGGCACAATTGCCCCTGGTTTGAGTTTGATTACCACTGGTGTCACTCCATGCAACAAGCCTACATCATGGGGGCCTGTTGTCCACAAATGGTTTGGCACCAGTCACATGTCATCATCAAAAAAGGACAGTGGCGTTCCCACCACTGCCATCAACTGGACGGGTACTTGTCTTGTCTGAATCAAAATGTCACAGGGCATTGCTATTTCCATTATTATCTCGCCATCACTCTCCGAATCAGAAAAGAGATCCTCATCAGATAAGTCTCGTAGGGCAATATCAGCATTGATGCACAGTACAGTGCGCCATTCACACCTGTCTATGTCCATCCCAATTACTGCAATCCTTTTTGCTGATACCTGTACAGCATGCAGGTCTGAGGATACCACTGAACCTGGTGCTATGTCCGGGCGTACTATTGGGCGGAAGATAAATTCTGCTGGTATCCTCCACTCTAACTTTTTTAGCTCGGGGACTACTTGGGCCAGTGTTTTTAATCCTTCGATGATCATTCTTTCGTCCACTGGCATGCCGCGTATTTCTGGTGCTGTTGCCCGGGCATGTACCACCAGCATTACGCGTAATGGGCATATTCCTGGGGTACACTATCCCTCTTTCTGTAAATTATATTGTCATGTTAAGCTTGCTAAGAAGGTCTCTTCCAAGCAAGTTTATTGGCGATTGTTCATAATACAGTAAGGGTGTCTTCACCGTTTTACCCCCCACTGTCACATCCAAATCTTCTGTGTAAGGAACTTCAATTACAGCCCCAGAGAACCCCTGCGTCTCTAACTTCCAGTTAGATAGCGGAAACCGGCCCTCACAGATACAGGATTTCTCGGCTCCCAAATCTACCACAAATATGAACTGCTTGTCTCCTATCTGCGCCACTACCAATGGTTCCTCCGCTGCATCGTAGGTGGTAGACAGAACAGGACACGCAAGTGTTCTCTGTGGGCTGTCCTATGCTGGTTGTCTCATTGTCCCCCCTTGGCTGAAGACGCTTCCTGAAACTACTGACACACCACTATAGGGGGCCGGGGCTGGTGCTCAATTGGCATTCGTTGCGAAAGGGTTGCCTGGGGTGTAGTGCATATTGTCGTTGTTTTGTGGGTGATTCTGTGTTCTGTAATGGTGCGCTTGCCTTTGCTCTGCGTATCCCTGTTCTTGTCCCCTCTGTTGTCGTCCCATTGGAAGACCGTATGGGCTTCCCGGGTGGGGGTTACCATAGTGTTCCATCTCTTGAAATTCGTTGTTCGATCTATTCCTGCACTCTCTGGAAAAGTGCCCCCACCTCCCGCAGTTCCAGCAGCTTCCCTGCGCACCTCTGGGACCTTGCCATCCATTTCCCCCGTTTCCCCCGTGCCCTTGTCCACCCCTTCTGAGACCCCTGTACCCACCTCGTCCCCATCGAGGGGCCCAATCTTGCCACTGCGGACCTCCGTTCTGCTCCTGCTCGTTCCACTGTAGTTGCCCTGCTCCTGCCCAATTCGTTGCCATCCTCCCTTGTATTGCTACCAGCCCCTCCTCCTCTTCTTCTCCCTCCCTGCTGTGTGGGAGCGCGGCTACTGCTGCAGCGACCTTCACCAGTTTTGTTTGTACTAGCTTCGCCTCGTCTGTCAATCTTTTTTGAGCTATCTCCTTTTCCCCCTCCTTTATTCTTTTACAGTGGTGAACTATTATGCTCTGTATTTCGGGCCACCCTTTCGCTTCAATACCTGCAATTTTGTCCAAGTGCCTTTTGTACTTTTGTACCTCTTTAGGGAGCCCTCTCTTTATTATAAAGTAAAATAATGAGGTTGACTGATATCAGGGCGTGCCCGTTTCCGCTCTCCACATCTCCTGGACCCAAAAAATGTAATCCATGGCGTCTTCCCCATCATTCATCATGCATTGCATTACTGACTGCAAATCTGGGGTGTCTGGGAATGTCTCTCTTAATGCGTCACACACCCTTGCACGTACTGTGTTAAACGAGGCACCATCATGGTGATCGCAGTCTAACGTTACCCCCGGGAAGCCAGCCTTTACCCATACTCTGTCAGCTTGATCCCCAACCGCCGATACTAGCAAACCTTTCACATCACCTATTGCTAGTGGTACCCCAGCTGTGTGCTTCTCAAATGCATATATCCACTTGTTTGCCCCTCCTGATAACGGTGGTAATAGCTTTAACAAATTGGCTTTGTCCATCTGAGCCCAGGGTATGTAATTCGGCCTCCCTCCTCCTCTGTGTATTAGTGGGAGTTGTAACTTCCCCTTTGCTGTCTTATCTATACTCACCTTCATTCCATTCTTTCCTAGTGGCACCATTTTCCCCAACCTATTCCTTAGTCGTCCTGTCCATTCTTCTTCCATTGTTCTTCCTGAACATGCACCATCCA